>NC_140945.1:12168421-12860921 GCF_014529385.1 Adiantum capillus-veneris
GTGATTCATAGCAACGTTAGAAAAGCAAAGCAACCACGATCTTGTCACTCGCAAATTCGCAATGTAGTCATCTCTATCAATTACCTTGTTGTTGGATCTGTCACTGCTCTTTCAGCCCATAACTACCCTTAATTACCACGTCGGCAATGCCACCTACCTCCATCTTTGTTTGCATCTTCTCCTGGCTCATCACTCCACGCGCACCCTCTCACCCTTGCGTCATCATCTCTAAAGTTATTTTCTATTCCATATTCCTGGTGACTCCTCTACCCGGGAAGGTCACCTAAGAAAAATGTAACCTATCATGTGAGTTCAACAGAAAAGTATTGAAAGTTCTTGAAACTTACAGAAATGTATATACAGAAGGACATTATTTTTTCAGATTTGAAAAAAACTTACAGATTTTAAAAGAAAAGGGTACATTATAATCCTTAAAAAATTCACAGATAAGGGGTTTTACAAACATGTCTTGAACGCACGTGATATGGTAGTTTTACACATAGTGAACCCCCCGAGCTCCTCTGCAGGCTGTTGATTTTTTATCTGCTAAGCTGACTATAGAGTGCATAAGCAACACAACAAGCAGCAATCCCCGTAACAATCTCAACCGTATTGGATGCACTACCCATCTAAAGGCATGGTGCCAATGATAAAAAAAAGAAGCACATTTGATTGAGCCATCAAACAGTGATATCCTTCTCGTTTTTACAAGATAAGAAGAAATTGATAACAATGTTCTAGAGCTTCCAGAAGCATTATGCGGGTACATTTAATTGAGCCATTAGGAGATATATTTCTCTGTTTTACAAGGTAGGAAAATTGATACAACATTGGCACATCTTGTATGAGAGAAGGAGGGGGTTGGGCCTCAAGGTTTCGATTATGATTATACTCCCAAATTATGGTGCCCTTCCCGGCCTACGCTCACCAGCATTGTGTTGTGCTTCATCCTAAAAGCAAGACTCTATACAAGGGAAAAGTAAGTATTCACATTTACCACTTTTTAGTGTCCCTGATCACAGATGAATAATCAAAGATCTGCAAATGGAGCTTGAGCATGAGGCTAAGTTGGCCGAAGAGGAAGAACACAAAAGCAGTGATGGTGGAAGACATGATAGCAAAAGTGATATATGTGATATCAAAAGTTGCAAAAGAGATCATGACGGAGATTGTAATAGACATGATCAATACAATGATGGAGATCGTGGCAGAGAACACCATGGAAGCAGTGGTGATGGTGGACATGACAGAAGAAGTGAACGTGGCAATTGACACAATGGAAAAATTTGTGGAAGAGATGATGATGAAGATTGCATTAGACATGATCGACCCAAGATGAAGGTTGACGTGAGACAAGGTAGGAAAGACAAAGAGACCGTGCCAAAGAAGATGAATATAGAAGGAAATAGGGATGGGGATTGAAGAATTCATAGAGTACATGATGATCGCACGGATAGATACAAAGGATATGCTGGCAGTGAGGATTTTGATAGATGCAAAGATCAGAGTAGGGGAAATTGAGATGATAGCTCTTCACACGAATGTTATCAAGCTTTATCGATGGTTTGATAGTAATAACAACCTTTGGGACCACTCCTCCTTGTATTAGGCTGGGATGAGGCTCAACCATGGGCGCACTGCTTGCCTATTGACGACTCCATCTCGACAAAACAGTGCAAGGTCCATTATCTGCATCCAATTTCCCATGTCTATGCATTTGTTTGGTCCACACATAAATCCTATGGGACGGGGCATGGCTAATTCCGTTTCTTATAATTTTTGGAGAGACCACAGTGCCAACTCTCCATCATACTTTTGTATGGAACTTATGCATGACGTGCACTGTATACTTAGCATTTTCACTCTGTGACGCTTCATTGCAAGACAAAATGTTTAACTATTCACATTGCTTTTATGTACACTATAAGAGGAGTAGTCTATAACCGCTAACATTGCCACATAAAAACAAAGGAAAATGAAGAGAGAAAAAATTGCATGCACGGCAATAACCGCGGCTCACAACGCGGTAGTGGTTTGGAAGCAATAAGTTCGGTAATAGCAACGAGAATATTACTACAGATATTACTGCGATTGTTACCACCCTAATTACCGTTAAACGGCGATACAAAAATAAAGGTGCCCATTTGGGCCACCCAAAATTAGGTGGCCCAAATGAGCACCTTTTTTTTACTTGCATAAAACAATCAAAGATCAATTGTTTTTTGAAAGAGTATAACCAAAGAATTGAATTTGAATTCACTTTACCTTTATAATTTAATGTGCAGAAGATCAACTATTTAAAAAGGTTACAAATAAAATGTAAATAGTTGTATATACATTGTGCCACATTGGGACGTTACAAAAGTTTAGATAAATATTTTTCTATTTAATCCTCCTCGTTCTCGTCGCCGTCCAGAGGCACGTACATTTGATCACCTTGACTCTACATAAACCCAAACCAAATTGAACAATTATCAACAGCTCAAAACAATTGATACAAAATTACTTGTTTAAACTTACCGCTTCTAGTGATCCAATTGCTGCATCGAATTGCTCGCAAGAGATGTGGTTGTTCTTGAACAACCATCGCCAAGTATCAAATTTTGTATGTCGATCCCGATACTTGACGATCTCTTTGGTTGGTCGAGTAAGAGTGATATTTTCCTAAGTTAGCAACAATAACAATAACAAATCATCGACTACGATCTTTATAATAATCGATTTATGTTATAATTTAATCAATCTTACATGTTTGTCCTTCCAGGCTGCCTTGCCTGAGCCACACTGCGTGGGAGTTTTCTTAGCGCGAGCTTTGCGTTGTTGTCTGTAGGATGAGCCCGTGTAAGAAAAGAGCAAAGCAAGAGTGGAATGGAGTGGCCTAGGACCCTATGATGCCATGGGAGTGGGACCCTGCGATGGAAGGGGAGTAGGATGATAACAAGGGGCCGTAGATTGAGGTGCCATCGGTGCAAGGCTCTGGAGGTAAGGAGTCCCTCCCTGACTCCCCCATGGTCTGGACTGTGGAGGAAGATCGTAGGATGCAAGCTACTGTGGAGTGTGGCAGACAAACAATGCCTCCGTCAAATGGAGGTACCAGTCTTGTAAAGAGAGAGCCCTCTGTAGGTCTGGATCTACGACCGGTGGAGGAACTTGAGTAGAGTAGGTGTAGGATGGCCATGCCTGCAAATAACAAAAATAAACCTATGACACTCATAATTTAGGGTTAACTAGCCAGAAATAATTTTTATTTCTTTGTTTGTTCTCACCGCCTCAAGACTCGAGCCCACTGGAGGCGATGTCCACCCCGGGTGGGAGCCCACCTAGATGTGAACCAACCAAAAGAAGAGCTAGATGGTTGCTTTCCACCAGGTGGTCTCTCATCTACATTACAAAGAGCAATATGAGATTTAGCTTTCCCCCCTACTCACTCATCTATAAATACGTACACAAGTATATTAGCGCACAAGTACGTAGATACATATACATACTAGTAGACCTAAGTAGAGGCTAGTAGTGCCAAAGGTCAAGTGGCACCTCTTTCGATATCATCAGTCTCAACCGTGGTAAAACCAAAGGTACGTTGCGGTATATCATGCATGAGTGGATCAATGACCGCAATGCCATGATTAAAAAAGAACTATACCCAAGAGGAAGCGTCTAACCTTCAGGTGCTATGCTCCCATACTTAGTGCATACATACATGCATAAAGAAATATATGTGTACATAGAAATATATAGACAATTACGAAATGTAGCCATCATTTTGAGTATAGAACGAAATGTAGCCATCATTTTGAGTATAGATAAATAGTTATGGTTGCAAATGTAGACATCGTTTTGTGTTGTGCATAGTGCGAGAGTGCTCGCTGCTTCTATAGAGTGCTATGAAGAAGAGATTCTTTATTGTGCTTCTTACGCAGCATCTCTTCACAGCAGCTCCTTGTTCGAGGGATTACTTCGTACATCGCATGTCTGACTAATTCTGAGGTACGTTATAGTTAAAATTTGTCCAACCTAATGCCTCTTCGGTGGGGAAAAAGAGATAGGAAGAGAGAGAGAGAAAGAGAGACAGAGAGAGAGAGAGAGAGAAGCTAAGGAGAAGAGAGTAGAAAGTAAGTTCTAAGGGTCCATCGACTTCACGTAAAGAAGGTCTTTTTCATAGGACTCTACAGAAGCAAGAGCATACCCGCGGGCATTGCGCACACCACAAAATGGTTGCTCTGCCTACAACCATTGCTCCTTATCTTCCTATTTCTTTATCTTCCTCTCTCTATCTATCTCTTTCTCCCGACGGATATCTCTATTTTTCTCTCTCCTTCTTTCCCTATCTCTCTCTCTCCCTCTTTTCCTATCTCTCTCTATCTCCCTCTTTCCTTCTCCCTCTCTCTCTCTTTCTCTATTTCTCTCTCCATCTCTCTCTCTCTCTCTCTCTCTCTCTCTCTCTCTCTCCCCCCCCCCTCTTTCCCTCTATCTATCTCTCTCTTTCCCTCCCTCTCTCTCTCTCTCTCTCTCTCTCTCTCTCTCTCTCTCTCTCTTTCCCTCTCTCCCTCTATCTATCTCCCTCTCTTTCTCTCTCTCTTTTTCTCTTTACCTCTCTCTCTCTCTCTCTCTCTCTCTCTCTCTCTCTCTTTCCCTCTTTCCTCTATTTCTCTCTCTCCCCCTTTCTTTCTCATTCTCTATTTCTCTCCCTCTTTCCCCTCTCTATCTGTATCTCTCTCTATCTCTTTCCCTCTTTCCTCTCTTTCTCTCTCTCCCCCTTTCTCTCATTCTCTATTTCTCTCCCTCTTTCCCCTCTCTATCTCTATCTCTCTCTATCTATCTATCTCTACCTATTTCTCTCTCTCTCTCTCTCTCTCTCTCTCTCTCTCTCTCTCTCTCTCTCTCTCTCTCTCTCTCTCTCTCTCTCTCTCGCGCGCGCGAGTACATGTGCGCGTGCCCCCAATGGAAAGATTGTGCTTCCTAAAGCACCATGGATGCTTGCCAAAGAAGAATTAGACAAAGTGAAGGTTACAATTGCTTCTATTTACACACCAATAGGATACATGGAGTCGCTAAAGGGAGCTTGCACAAAAGCGAAGAAAAGTGGAAGCGTTCAACTATATAGGTTGAAGTCCCATGATTGGCACAAGATGCTTCAGGTAATGTCCCTCTCCCTATTCTATATATAGTTTGTGTGTATGACTTTCTCTCACTTTCCCTCTCCCTAATTTACATTGTAGTTCATTTTGCAGGTGAGTATCTGTATATGTTGGGACAAGAAAGTCAGGGATGCTATTTTCAAACTTGGAGAGCTAGTAAGGTACACCACAAGACTCCACTCAAGTACACTTTTTTTAAATACACAATAATCTCGACTAGCACTTTGTGTATCCTTGTGTGTTTTTTTGCATATTTGTGAGCTCCAAGGAAATTGAAATAGATGCTATCCATGCTGCTCAAACACTTGCAACAGAAGATGCACTCGATCGGTCCTTCTTACTCATATTCACCTCTTGGTTCATGTGGTGGAGGATATTGCTATACGTGGAGTAGTGCACGCACGATGGATGTTCTTCTTAGAGAGGCTTTTAAAGACTCTCAAAGATTTTATGCAGCTACAGTCTCAACCAGAGGCATGTATGGCTGAAGGGTGGATCGTGCAAGAGGCATTTGTTTATATCTCAGAGTATTTGGCACAGTTTGATCCTTCAATGCCTCGCATGTGGTCAGATAAGGAAGATGCAAGAATGACTTCACACTTGCCAAGTGGAAAGAGAAAAATACTTAACATGGATATGAATCTATCCCAAGTGGTCTCAATGCAAAGATTATGACCGAGTGGGTGGACTTGTGGACAGTGGCAAAGGCAAGGCGTTTGCAAGAGAGAGAAGCATGGAAACAAGCACATGGAGGAAGGAGGGCACCCCCAGTGCCTAGACATTTTGCATGTTTCCCAGATCTCATTAGTGTGGAGTGGATTCATGAGAGAATGACCAAAGCAAAAGCGCACGGAGAAGACATCAGCAACAAAGAATGGGAGTATACACAAGGCTGCGTACCAAAGGTAGAGTACTCATATACAAAACCATATTGTAATTTTTTTCTTGATTTTATCTTTGTTTTCTATAAAAGATATTTTCATAATTTTGAAGTGCCTTTCCTTTAACTCTATGTGGTCAAAGGGTCGTCACTTTCGCACGCGCCACATTGACGAGCGTAGAACCACCATAGATTGTACCATCATGGGCAACTTTGACACAAACGGTGATGAAGCCAAGTACTATGGAACTATTGGAAGGATAATAAAGGTTAATTTTAGAACCTTTGATACCTTTATCTTCGAGTGCAAGTGGTTTGCAAATGTGTCTAGACGACATGAGAATGGCCTCTACATGGTGGACTCTAGTGTGCATCACACAGGGAGGTATGACAATTTAGTTTTACCGCACAATTGTGAGCAGGTGAGTGAGTACTACCTTTTATATTCTTATTTTCTTGTAGCATTAATTATACCAATGTTACTCACTTTGAGCTTCTCTTTTATAGGTCATCTATATCCCACCAATCCACCAACCAAAACTTTAGTTCGTAATTCTTGTACCACCTCGGGGGAGAACCATTTTTTCCACTAATGAAGTGGAGACAATCTTCGACCCTCTTCCACCTCCAACTTTTGATGAGGTGGAGATAGAGGAGAGGGAGGTCGATGAATCAAGTCCGACGGCGGCAAGTCTTAGCAAGGATGATTGTCATGAGATTAAGATGATGAGATTGAGGATGAAAAATTTGAAGATGATGAAGCCAACACATCCACAAACAATAATTCCGTTTCTCTCTTTATTGATTTAGGAGGAGCCATGGGCTTAGAATTGGATGATGCTTCATGTAGGGATCTTTTAGAAGATGATTCATAAACATTTTGTATACTTTATGTTATAAAGATTTATGGTCGTGTAATCCATTCATCTCTCTCCCCCTCTTCCTCTCTCTAATTTTGTGAACCTCCTCAATCATGTAACCAAGTGTAAACTTATTATCCCCCCCCCCCCCCCCTCTCTCCCTATCTCTATCCCTCTCTCACTCTTTCTCTTTCTTTCTCTTTTCTTTTTTAAATTTGAAAATTTCATACAGTATTCTTTAATTTTTATTGAGAGGAGAGAAACACCAAGATTGGGGGGGGTAGGGGGAGGGGAACGTTTAAGCCAGAATTTGAAAGTTTAGGTGCTATTTTTTATTTCGAAAATAAGCGTGTTAATATCAACGGTAATAACTGAGGTAATAAACGCGGTAATAATAGCAAAAATAGTTGCAAGAATAGTTTAAATACAAAAAACATCCCCCGCCCTCCTTCTCTTCCCTCTCCTACTGAGTTTGGACCTTCTCTCTACAAAACGCGATAAAAGACTGCGGTAAACAACTAGAGATTTTCATAGTGGTAGCTTATTGTCCCCTATCTTGTTGGACGACACCCATATACAATTACCAGGTCGGTAATGCAAATTATAGTCTGTTTTTCATAGTATGTTGATGCTTTTTGTATTTTTTGAGTTTGTCAATGCTTCTTTAAGTTTAATTTAGCTATATGTTTTTTTCACTAGTGCAGGCTCAATCTCGATCATCGTATCTATTTGTTTTATCAAACATTAGACACGCACTTCTTTTCTCACTGTTCGACAATTCAACTTATCATGTATTGCAGTACTCAATGCAATCAGTACATGTTTACTTTATTCTAGGTGGTTGATGTGAATCTATGTATGTCCTTTATATATTGCAACCCCACATTCTTCTCTACAAAACCGTTCTGTAGCACGAGGAAAACCCTTTATCCCAACCTTTTCCTCCTCAAATATGTTTTGCACCAAGTTCGATGATCGACAGCCAAGACTCCTTGCTCCCTCCTAGTGTGACACAATAACTCTCTCTCTCTCTCTCTCTCTCTCTCTCTCTCTCTCTCTCTCTCTCTCTCTCTCTCTCTCTCTCTCTCTCTCTCTCTCTCTCTCTCTCTCTCTCTCTCTCTCTCTCTCTCTCTCCCCTCCCCCCCCCCCACGTTGCAATCCCACCTCCACCCCCCGCCCCCACCCTCGCACTTCCACTCCCCTGTAGCCATGTCCCTTGCCACAGCTCGCGCTTCCACCCCTTTGCAGCCTTGCCCCTTGCCCCCCCCCCCCCAGGTACAGCATGTACAGGTACAGTGGCCAGTAAATCAGAACTCTGAATTTCGCAGGGAGAAAAAATCGGTCTCTTCGGTAGAACTTTCAAAAAATTTACAAAGGATTTTACAGGAAATCGCAGAATTCCGAAAGTGCAAAAATTGTTGATTTTCAAAAATTGCAAAATTGGCCAAAAATTGCAGAATTGACAAAAAACGGATTTTTTTGGTCGGTTTGCTCGTTTTGATCGTATTGTGCAAAAATTGTAAGAAATGCACGCCATGTATGCTTAGTGTGGAACATGTATCCATAACGTGGAAGCTCTTGTGCATGTAGGTCAATTTTCTCAATAACTTTTGTATTCTCAATGCAAAGATTATGACCAAGTGGGTGGACTTGTCGAGAGTGGCAAAGGCAAAGCGTTTGCAAGAGAGAGAAGCATGGAAACAAGCACATGGCGGAAGGAGGGCACCCCCAGTGCCTAGACACTTTGCATGTTTCCCAGATCTCATTAGTGCGGAGTGGATTCATGAGAGAATGACCAAAGCAAAAGTGCACGTCAGCAACAAAGAATAGGAGTATGCACAAGGCTGCGTACCAAAGTGAGTACTCATATACCTAAACCATATTGTAATTTTTTTTCTTGATTTTATCTTTGTATTTGATAAAAGATTTTATCATATTTTGTAGTGCCTTTCCTTTAACTCTATGTGGTCAAAGGGTCGTCACTTTCGCACGCGCCACATTGACGAGCGTAGAACCACCATAGATTGTACCATCATAGGCAACTTTGACACAAACGGTGATGAAGCCAAGTACTATGGAACTATTGAAAGGATACTAAAGTTTAATTTTAGAACCTTTGATACCTTTATCTTCGAGTGCAAGTGGTTTTCAAATGTGTATAGACGACATGAGAATGGCCTCTACATGGTGGACTCTAGTGTGCATCACAGGGGGGTATGACAATTTAGTTTTACCGTGTAATTGTGAGCAGGTGAGTGACTGCTACCTTTTATATTCTTATTTGCTTGTAGCATTAATTATACCCATGTTACTCACTTTGAGCTTCTCTTTTATAGGTCATCTATATCCCAGCAATCCACCAACCAAAACTTTAGTTCGTAATTCTCGTACCACCTCGGGGGAGAACGTTTTTCCACTAATGAAGTGAAGACCATCTTCGACCCTCTTCCACCTTCAACTTTTGATGAGGTGGAGATAGAGGAGAGGGAGGTCGATGAATCAAGTCCAACGGCGGCAAGACTTAGCAAGGATGATTGTCATGATGATGAAGATGATGAGAGGGAGGATAATGAATTCGAAGATGATGAAGCCAACGCATCCACAAATAATAATTCCATTTCTCTCTTTATTGATTAAAGAAGAGCCATGGGCTTAGAATTGGATGATTCTTCATGTAGGGATCTTTTGGAAGATGATTCATAAACATTTTGCATACTTTAAGTTATGAAGATTTTTGGTCGTGTAATCCATTCATCTCTCTCTCCCCCTCTTCCTCACTCTAATTTTGTGAACATCCTCAATCATGTAACCAAGTGTAATCTTATAATTCTCCCCCCCCCCCCCCTTATCCCTCTCTCACTCTTTCTCTTTCTTTCTCTTTTCTTTTTTAAATTTGAAAATTTCATACAATATTCTTGTTAACCCTCACGGCACACGGACACCTGATCACCTACGACGGACGTGTATTATGTATTTGGTAGAGTCAGGTACCGGGCTTGTCGGACCAATAGAGAAAGGTAGAGTGATCGCCGATGAGAGGCGCACTTTAACTTGGACATTCAAGGGATTAGTTGGTTAAGCATGGGCGCCCAAGTGTGAATGGGGTGAGCTCCTATAAAAGCCAACTAAACCTAATTTTTACTCATTCTCTCATTTGTGCAATTGAAGAGTGCTCTTGCTCCATCTCCATCTTCTTCTTCTTCTTCACCTCCTTGTGTGTGTGTGTGTGTGAGAGAGAGAGAGAGAGAGGGAGAGTGTGTGTGCGATCGATCATTACGAAGGCACGACGGCGGCGAAGCGGTTGAGCGTGGCACGACTGCAGCTTCTTCTTCATCGCGGCGAGGAATCCACCACGAAGGCGAGCGTAGAGCGGTGAGTGACACACCCTTTGTTTTCTTGAGCTTGCTAGTTTAGGCTTGTTGTGTGCTTGGAGCCGTTTGTGGCTCGCATACGGTGTATTGGCAAGTCCCTTGCTTCGACAGTGCGGCAAGGAGCGCACAATTCTTTAATTTTTATTGAAAGGAGGGAAACACCAAGATTTGGGGGGAGGGAAATTAAGCCAGAATTTGAAAGTCTAGGCACTAAATTGTTTTTCAAAAATAAGCGTGATAATATAAGGGGTAATAACTGAGGTAATAAACGCGATAATAATAGCAAAAATAGTCGCAAGAATAGTTAAAATACAAAAAAAAATCCCCCACCCTCCTCTCTCTTCCCTCTCCAGCTGAGCTTGGACCTTCTCTCTATAAAACGCGATAAAAGACCGCGGTAAACAACTAGAGATTTTCATAGTGGTAGCTTCATTCAAACATTGTCCCCTATCTTGCTAGACGACACCCATACACAATTACCAGGTCGGTAGTGCAAATTATAGTCTGTTTTTAATAGTATGTTGATGCTTTCTATATTTTTTGAGTTTGTCAATGCTTCTTTAAGTTTAGTTTAGCTATATGTTTTTCTCACTAGTGCATGCTCAATCTCGATCATCATATCTATTTGTTATATCAAACATTAGACACGCATTTCTTTTCTCATTGTTCGACAATTCAACTTATCATGTATTGCAGTACTCGATGCAATCAGTACGTGTTTATTTTATTTTAGGTGGTTGATGTGAATCTATGTATGTCCTTTATATATTGCAACCCCACGTTCTTCTCTATAGAACCGTTCTATAGCACAAGAAAAACCCTTTATCCCAACCTTTTCCTCCTCGGATATGTTTTGCACCAAGTTCGATGATCGACAGCCAAGACTCCTTGCTCCATCCTAGTGTGACACAATAACTCTCTCTCTCTCTCTCTCTCTCTCTCTCTCTCTCTCTCTCTCTCTCTCTCTCTCTCTCCGCCACCACTCCCCCCCCCCCAGGGTGCAGTAAGTATAGGTACAGTTTCAAAAAATTTAGAGAGGATTTTACAGGAAATCGCAGAATTCAGAAAGTGCAAAACTTGTTGATTTTCAAAGATTGCAAAATTGGCAAAAAAATTACAGAATTTGCATAAAACGGAATTTTTTGGCTGGTTTGGTCGGTTTGATCGTACAATGTAAAAATTGTAAGAAATGCACACCACGTATGCTTAGTGTGGAACATGTTTGCATAATGTGGAAGCGCTTGTGCGTGTAGGTCAATTTTCTCTCTTCTCTCGTTTTTTGACACCGATCAAACATGAGGAAAGGAAAACGATAAGGCCGACCACTTAGAAGATGTAGTTTCAAAGTGCAAAGAAGAAATGGTTGAAACCATTAATAATATCAACCGCCAACTATTAGGGACAATAAGAATGCTCAAGGATCGCGTTTCGGCCCAAGAAATCAAGATCACAGCAATGGGAGATCGGATGACAGCTCAAGACGGAGAGATTGCATCTCTCAAGAAGGAGCTTGCCGAGGCACGCTCACAAAACACGCTTGAAGATGAAGAATTACAATCTTCAGTAATAGAAGAGCTCAATGCGAGCCATCAAAGAGGGGGAAGAGCAACACAAAGAAATGACGACCTCTTGGGTGGACGTTATCACAAAGAAGGCAGATGAGGCCGAGGAATGGATTGAGGTTGCCAAGAAGGGGATAAGCAAGGAAACAACAACGTCCACACCCACCATAATTAACTTGACACTAGAAGAGGAGCAAAGAAGGCATGTGCGCTCTCTACATGTGAGAATTTGCGGCCTTAAAGACAAAGATAATGTGGATGAAGAGGTAAAAGAACTCATGGCTTTGATGGGGGTTCATGAGCCAATGCACTCAAGAGCATCTAGAGTGGGCAACAAGAAAAATGGGAGCAAGGGTGAAACCTCGAAAGAAAGGGCACTCCTCCTTCATTTTTCCTCTATGAAAGCCAAGAAGGACTTTTTGAAGAAGAGACCAACTCTTAAGAGAACGGTCATCTTTCTCGGGAATGATCTTACCCTCTCACAAATTGCTCATATGCAAGAAGTAATGCCACCTAGAGGACAGTCCCTTTTCTCTATTTTGGATGATGACATATGGGATTCTCTAGAGATGGTGACATTATCATTCTAGGGGACTTCAATGCTAGGACTACCCATCATCAATTGGTATTTTATGATACTTTAGAGGAGATGCTAAGAGAGTTGGATGTTGCAGAGACGGGCCTATCCAGGATATCACAGGATGGAGAACATACTGAGTATGGACGACACTTGATAGACATGGGGACTGCACATGGATTGGCCATCTTGAATGGCCAATAGAGATTTCCCATTGGGGCAGGCTTCACATGCTTTCCACACAGACATGGAGCCCACGGTAGATTATGTCATGGCACAGCCGAGCCTCATCTCTAGTATCCAGGATCTCATAGTTGGGCCCAGACTTGTGGGGGTGGCAGTGGATCATGCTATTGTGTTGTTGACCATCTCTTTCCAGTTCAGTGTAGCACACATTCCATGAGTAGCAGCCCCTACTGGCTACACTTTCACGCGGGAGACGAATTCTGTATACATAGACGAGATTTACAGACGCCTATCCACTGAGGAGCCAGGACGACCTCTGGAGGAGCTTACTACCATACTGACACAGACATTACATGATGTAGCAGCAGAGGCATACCCACACACACACAGCTTGAGCAGAGACGTCGTTCTGGGAGCATGCCTCAGAACAGCTGGTATGATGAGGAATGTCGTCAGAGTAGAGCTAGACTTCAGAGGGAAGTGCTTTTGGGGGACATCCCACACAGACAGACAGTCACAGATTGACTTCTGACGCCTAGTGCGGGGGAAGAAGAGGGCATTTTTTGCTCAATTAGAGCTGGATCTATACCAGTTATTCTTGAGTCAGGACTCGCCTAAGGCATGGAGGCTCTTTCATGAGCAGTCTCCCCCCCCTGCCATCACCTCTACAGAGACCTGGGGTCAGTACGCATCATCTTTGTATACAGTTTTTGGACAGCATCCCCTTCTCGACCCCCCCGATCCATGCCCACACATGTGCTTTTTTCACCACTGAGATGGTGAAGAAGGCCATTGACAGGATGAGGACTAGGAGAGCATATGATCATGATGGCTTAGTGGCTGAGCATTTCATGCATGCCAGAGATCTACTAGCAGAGCTTCTAGCAGTTATGTTTAACCATGCCATGTGTGAGGACTTGCCTGATACTTGGAGCCTGTCTACGATCGTACCTATCTTCAAGTCAGGAGACCCTATGGAGCCTAGAGATTATCGCACTATCATGATTGGACACACATTGGCATCCATTCTTGAGTAGCATCTGAGTAGATGGGCAGAGAGGAAGGGAATCCGTGTTGTTGGGCAGGCAGGGTTCAGGAGAGGCTTTTCTACTCTTGACGGGTGAAAGCATGTATAGGTGGCCTGGAAAGTAATGTCAAGGACATTGCTTTTTTGCGCTTAAAAGTGGGTGTTTTAAAAGTGCTTCAAATCTCAAAAAGAATATCACTCTCCTAAGGTACGTCAATTAAGTCTCCTAACGTAACGTACCACAATTAATGAGACTAAATGTAATTTACTGCTGAACGCTGGGCCGCTTCTTTCCCGCTTCAACCTGTCTGAGCTTTCTTTGTCTCTGAGATCTCTCTTGGAGCTCTATCTAGCTCCTCTCTGTCTCTCTCTCACAGAGCTCTTGCTGAGCTTTCTGTACCGGTCAGTCCCCTCTCTCTCTCTCTCTCTTTCTCTCTCTAAGCATGGCTCCTCTTGTGTCTGAGCTCGCGCTCATCTCTCTCTCTCTTAGCACTCTTTCTCTCTCTCTCACGAACTCTATCTCTATAGGTTCCTCTTCTACTTGATGATTCTTGAGGTATGTAAACACTTATTATGCTTTGTTAGTATCTTGCTAATTAGTGCAAGAAGTGCCATGTATTAATTAAAAGTATAGCATGTAGTTATGATTTGTATTGTATTTCTTGTAGAGCAATCCTTTGAAAGTACTGCAACAATGGAGCACAGTGAAGAACTGTCTATCAGCTCATCGTCATTGAGTAGAGAAGATCAACTTCAGCGCAGAAAATTAATGAGGGAATATTGGGCTGCTCAGAAACGAAAGCAACATCAAGCAACGGTCAACTTTGTGACGGAAAGCAATACAGGGGAGATGGATGAAAGAAAGAAACGAAGGATATGTCAATCTATGGTACAACACTTTGATACCTTAACCGTGGGAATGGATGCAAGTGGTAGGAAGGAAATCTTTGATGAACTTCTTCAACATCCTTGCTTCCTTACTATGCAGAGTAAATCCAAAGAGTTGGAAGCAATTATGCTAAGAAACATCCGCAACACTTTGAATCATGTGAAGGTCCCAAGATCTTCAGACGAGTTTTTTGTGAAGAAATCAGTAATGATGATGTTGGTGAATGGTGGAAGCAAGGAGCAAAACACTGACATGAGCATACCGCAAGCTGCCAAGCTTATGGGGATCCACAAAAGAAACTTATATTCAGCCAAACATCACTTAATAGTGTCAAGTGAATCCGATGGTTCGTTCCCTGCATCTGCGTGTCATAGAGATGATGCACGGAGAACTCACATCACTCAAACTGTTAAATACATAGTCTTTCAATTTTGGACGGATGAGACGAGGGTGTCCCCCAACAAGAAAGATGTTTGCAGTAAGAGACTAGCTAGATGTTCATATGTAAAGCATCCAATCCACCTTCTTGAGGACCCTCAGGTAATTGATATATTTTTTTAGCACTTTTTATTGGTGCTACAACTCATATTCCTGCTACAACATTATGTTTCTATACCACTTTTTATTGGTGCTACAACTCATTACTACCATAACATTATGTTTCTATGCTTCTTTTTATTAGTGCTACAGCTTGTTTTGGTGTTTTGCACCACTTTCTAGTGGTGCTGCAACATTAAAAAGTGGTGAAACATTACTATACTGGTCTCTAATTGAATCTGAACCACTTCTAAAATTTGATCAATAGTTCTAAATGTTTTTGAAGCACTTTTACTTGTGTTTCCACACCACTTTTTAGTGTCTTTGAACCAGTTTTTAATGTTTTGCAGCAGGTTTTAATGTTTAAGAAACAGTTTTTACTAGAAATGCACCAACGCTTCACCGTAAACCCTACAAAGTGGTGTTCACCCACTAAAAAGTCTTGTTTACCCAATGCTAACAGACGTGTTTTACAAACTCGTAGGGGTGTTACAGGTGCAAACGTTTTTGGTGGTGCATCTCACTTTTTCCAAGTGATGTAGCAGCTTTTAGTCATGGTGCAACAGTTATAGTAGTGCCATAGACTTTTTACTGCTGCTGCACAAATGGTTCCCACCACCTTATGATGGTAACCAAAACCATATTAGTGGAGTTTGAACACATTTTGTTATTAAACACTTACAAGTGCTGTCACACCACAATGAAGCGGTGGACACAACACTTACAAGTATAAAAACCACTTTCACATGGTGTCTGACCGCATTCAAGTGGTGAGAAGCCACTTTCATGTGCTAAGTCACTACGTCAGTCCATCACTCCATGCAAGTGGTGAGGCACCACTCCCAAGGGGTGTGACACCACTTTCAAGTAGTAACTAAAACCTTATCACTGCAATCAAGCGGAAAGTTCCCGCTTTCAAGTGGTTAGACACCACATGCAAGTGACAAGAAAACGCGTTAAAGTGGTGACTGCCCACTTTGAACTAGTTTCTCACCACTCTCAAGTGGTCATCAAGTGGTGAGACACCACTTTCATGTGCAAAGTACTACGTTAGTCATCACTCCATGCAAGTGGTGAGACACCACTCCCAAGTGGTGAGACACCACTTTCAAGTGGCCGAACACCGCATTCCAATGACTTGAATCCGCGTTCAAGTGGTGACTGCCCACTTTGAACTAGTTTATCACCATTCTCAAGTGGTCATCAAGTGGTGAGATACCACTTTCAAGTGATAGCTTAAACCTGGTCACTGCAATCAAGCGGCAAGCTCCCGCTTTCAAGTGGCCAAACACCGCATTCAAGTGACCAGAATCAGCGTTCAAGTGGTGACTGCCCACTTTGAAGTAGTTGCTCACTAATTTTAAGTGGTCATCAAGTGGTGAGACACCACTTTCATGTGCTAAGTCACTACGTCAGTCATCACTCCATGCAAGTGATGAGGCACCACTCCCAAGTGGCAAAACACCACTTTCAAGTGGTATCTAAAACCTTGTCACTGCAATCAAGCGGCAAGTTTCCGCTTTCAAGTGGTCAGAAACCGCATTCAAGTGACCAGAATCCGCATTCAAGTGGTTACTGCCCACTTTGAAGTAGTTGCTCGCCACTCTCAAGTGGTCATGAAGCACTTTTCACAAGAGCTTCTCCACTTCCAAGTTGTGTTGGACCACTATCTAGTTCTGATGCTGGTATGTCGCCTAGTATTTTGTCCCTCCCAGCTACTTTTTAAGTGCTAGATTTTAATTGGTGACTGGCCACTTTGAACTAGTCGCTCACCACTC
The DNA here is from genome assembly GCF_014529385.1 of Adiantum capillus-veneris. Classification (NCBI taxonomy): domain Eukaryota; kingdom Viridiplantae; phylum Streptophyta; class Polypodiopsida; order Polypodiales; family Pteridaceae; genus Adiantum; species Adiantum capillus-veneris. The sequence goes on from NC_140945.1 coordinate 12,185,227, forward strand.
TAAAGTGGTCATCAAACACTTTTCACAAGAGCTCCTCCACTTTCAAGTTGTGTTGGACTACTATCTAGTGCTAATGCTGGTCTGTCGCCTAGTATTTTGTCCCTCCCAGCTACTTTTTAAGTGCTAGTTCTGAACTTCCCCAGAACTTTCATGTCCTTACTCACCACTTTTTAATCGTTGCCCACCATATTCAAGCAGTGCACACCATTTTTTATTGGCGGTTCATCACCGTCAAAGTGGTTTGAATTCACTTTTAAGTCGTGCCAAACCACTTTTTAGTTACGCTGAATGCGGTTTCTCACCACTATTAAGTTGTCCTCACACAACCTCTTAATATTCTACCTTTTTGTATGGTTACTAGTTTCTACACTAATTTGTATTTGTGGTGCATTATTTTCACAGGTAAAACAATACTACTGACTGTATCATTACTAGTTTTTAGTGGTGCACACCAGTTTTTAGTGATATAGAATCACTTTTTAATGTTTTGAAACAATTTAACCAGTTTTGAATGCTAAGTTTATTTTTAACATTTGTATACATGTATCTTGCAAGTGGAGCTTTATTTAAGATTCAAGACAAAGTATGCAGATATTCAGATTTTGCAACGTTGCTTCGAGTCTATGAAACCGTTCTTTGTCCGAAAATTGAGGGATCGCTACACTTGCTGTTGTATTGTGCATGTACAAATGATTTTCCTTAAAGAGGCAGTAAATCACATGCGGACTCGAAGTTTTGATCTTCATGGTTCTTGTTGCATGTGCAGCTGCCCTTTATGCTTTCATCATGATGAAGTTGTCAACCATGGATGTCTTGCATACAAAAATGCAAGTATGAGTACCACTTCACTGTTGGAGTCTATACTCTGCCCTATACTTACAGAACATAGTTTCCATAGCTACCAATGCTTAATGGGAACATGCAATGCATGCGGTGTAGGTAATATTCAGATCTGTCCAAGAGAAGAAGTTGAGAGAAAATATAGTGGGTGCCACTGGATTAAACAATGAAGCTAGAAAGAGCACTGTGAAAGACATTGTCCACAAGAAAATGCTGCCTAGAGAACTTTTGCGAGTGTACCAAGACCACTTGAAGAAGTATGTCACTCACAATTTTATATTTAGGTGGCAAGCACAACAGTTCAAAGGACTGCATTTCTTTGTTTCCAGATGATGTGGTTGTCTCCGTCGTTGACTTTGCAGAGAACTACTCCTTCAAGGAGCAAAATGAGATCCAGTCAATGCATTGGTACACTAAGCAGGTCACTATCTTTGTCCTGATTACTTATTTCCGCATCGCATCAGGTGCAATAAAGAAGACCATGCACTTTTTTGTCTCAGATGATAAACAACATGACACCTTATTTGTGCAGCATGCTTTTCTCTTACATGCTCAATGGTTGAGAGATCAAGGGCTAAGCTTTAAAAAACATTGGGTTTGGTCAGATGGCGCAGCTTCACAATTTAAAGCAAAGCGACCGTTTTACTTTGTTGCTAGATATTGGAGCCTTACTGGCATGGAAATGAATTGGAATTTTTTTTTCTCAGGACATGGAAAGGGGGAACATGATGGGGCTGGGGCTGTCATTAAAAGGGCTCTAACTCATGAGCAATTGAAGCAAAATAGTGTGCGGTTGACTTATGCAATTGAAGTTGTCTCTTTTTTGAGAATGCATCTCAATACTGGAGCAACTACTATGTATGACAAGCAAAAGAGGGAGGTCAGTAGGGTGTTCTGGGAGGTCAAGCTAGGCGATGTTCATGGATCCCATCAATGGGACTGCAAACCATTGAAGGGCTCAAGAGCAATGCACTGTGTGAATGGGTATTCTGAGAACAACACTTGTGCATTGCGATCAAAACGGTTGTCATGCTTTTGTTTTCCTTGTAGGCTTGGCCATTGGAGAAAGTGTATGAACATATCACATGTGGAGACGTGGCAATATCACACTTTGGAGCCACTTGCTAATGATTCCCAGTCATACGGAGACTCAGACGATGAGGAGTTCCATGGTGCCACTTATGCAGGTCATTATGACTCCTTAAGCGATGCTCCCACACCTGGAGACAATTTTGTTGTCACTTCTGAAGAGAATAATGAGGAGGCTGTTGACTTCCACATTTTGAAGTGTGTAGTAGCTAAGGGCCTAACAACTAACGAGCAAATTGATGCATGGGGCAACAAGATAGAGAAGCATACTTATATGGTTACGGGCCATTGGTATAAATCCCTACAAGAAAACTTGTATGAGCTGTGGGATAACAAGCCAGTAGTTTTCATATATTCCCACTTGATAAGGGCAATAAAGTTCCCTATGGAGCCTGTAGTGCTCGATGGCATAGGATAAGTGTTTGAACTTTCCATGAAAACCATGAGGCAATATACAATAGCATGCCCTTTGAATTGTAAATCAAATCTGATTTTATATCATCTAGTGAAAGATTGAACAAGATGGAATTGGTGTAAACGTACGATGGAATTGACATGTTGGTTTTTGAGAATGCTTCACCACCCCCCCCCCCCCCAAACATCACCACTAAAAAGTGTTGCAGTTTCAAAAAAACTCAATAAAAATTTACCACTTTTTAGTGGTACTAAAGTGGTTTAGCACCACTAAAAAGTGGTTTAGCCCCACTAAAAAGTGTTGCAGTTTCAGAAAAACTCAATAAAAATTTACCACTTTTTAGTGGTACTAAAGTGGTTTAGCCCAACTAAAAAGTGGTTAAGAATGCTTCACCACTCCCCCCAAAAATCACCATTAAATGGTGTTGTAGTTCCAGAAAAACTGTTGCAATAACATAATAAAAATTTAACCACGTTTTAGGGGTTTAGCACCACTAAAAAGTGGTTCTGAGACATTCAGAAGTGTAGAGACACGTATAGTGCAGAGACACTAAAGTGCCAGAAATTATGTATATTTCAAAAAGTATATTACAACAATTATCCAGAAACGTCTACATATCCACCAAGAATGTACAATATATAATGTTTCTGGCACTTCCAGATGTACAATCTCATTCATCTTCATTTATAACAAAGTTCTCAAAGACTAGACTCGAAAGTTCATCTTTGGGATTGCTGATGGGGTTTGCCTTTGTATACTCCAAGGTATTGGGGGTTAGTGCCCATCTGCACAGCCATGGAAACAGTGTGCGCGTGAGGTAATCAGGGTCTTGTTCTTCATCAAGAGGATCAAAGGTGGGTGGACATATACAGTTGTCCCAGACATTGCGCATATTTTTATATCTGGAGTCATCTACCAGCAATGTCTGAGAGGAGTCGTATTCTGGAAACTTGTTCCAAACATGGTACAGGGGCTTGAAAGACACAGGTTCACGTGCAAGGTCTCTTGGAGCTCCAGCAATCTCTTCAAAATACGACCACTTTTCACATTGCCAGTTTGAGAAGAGATCCCTAAAGTAATAAGTCATATGTTCCCATATGTCTGGCCAACATGTATTGAGGATATGCTCAATGTTAGCAGCAGTACAAGTACTCCAAATCATTGCATCTGCTATTTGCCTCAAATCCCAAACAAATTGCTCAACATCTCTACAGTAGTAGATCCACAACTTCTCGTCCACTCTTTTTAGTTTAACTCTGTCAGAAGCTGGACGTGGAGGGTGTTTAAGTTGTCCAGTCTTTGGATCACGTTTGGTTACATCTCGTTTCACGAATAGTCCATCGAGATCAAGGATGATGAGCTTTTTGATCTTGCAAAAATTCGAAACAAGATATCCCCATCCAAGGCAGTTTGGCGAAATCTCCTCAATTTCGGGGCAAACTGCTGGTTCCTGGTCTTCCTCTACTTTATCTGGTGTTACATCTGCATCCTGCTTAGCTGCTATGTCTTCAACCTTCTCATCTGGTTCTTGAACATCTCCAATCCATCTAAGTTCTTCCATGTACAAGTAGCGATCCTTAAAAACCTCAATCAGACTGACATTAACCTTTTTGGCAAGAGATACTGGAGAGAAAAAATAAGCTCTACTTGAAGATGCTCATGATGATGTCGGAAAGAACAATACGAGTACAATAAATAGACAGTCAATGAACAATATGAGTACAATAAATAGACAATCAATGAGCAATAAACAACTAGTGAACGAAAAATAAAGCCGTCATTTCATTATCATCAAAATGAGGGTACAAAGACAAAATTACAAAGAGGCTACAAAGCACAAAAGGTTAATAGGGGCTACAGAAGTTTCTTGCGGGACTTTGGTTTGGGAGGTTTAAGGTTGGGTGCTTGGAGGTTTGTCTTTTTCCAAGCAGATGAAGGCTCCTTGGATTTTTTACCTCCGAGTAGGCTCTGGAGGCTCGGATGCAACCTTAGCTTTTTTCTTTGGTGTGGCGCGCTCTTTAGTGTTGCTCCTCTTTTTCCTACGCCCCAAAATCTCTGCACAAACCTGTGAAATAAGAAGTTGTGAGTCCTCATCAGACAAGTTCACTGTTGTATCCTTTTCAATTGGCTTCTCAGATGATTTTTCAGCGTCCTCTACGTCCTTGTTCATTGCAGGTTCTGGCTTCAGAGGCACCTCGGTTGACTCCTTGGATGCGTCACCTTGAGCTCCCACTACATCTGCTCTTTTTTCAACCCTTTTTTCTGCCTTTTGTTGGTCCGGAGTGTCTTCACCTGCTTGTTTCTGGGATGCATTCTTATCCCCGCACCCACCCCACATGCTATCAATATTGGGCTTGCGTGATGACCCAGCTTGGGAGTGTGCTACATAAAAGACAATGTAATAATACTCAATATTAAGTTATGTGAACATTCAAAGAGAAGAATGTTCCACAGAATATTACCAATTCCATCAACAGGAGGTCCAAAGATGCCTTCCATTGGATCTTTCTCTGCAATTACATGGAGAAAAGAAACAAAATGGTCAAGAAATGAATCTACAATCAGCTTCATATCATAAGCTATAAAAACATCGATTACCTGTACCAACATGCTCATCCATGTTTGCCTCTCCAGGTGCCAACAGATTCAAAGCATCTTTTAAAGGTTCCTCACATCCATGAAATAGACACTTGCCGACAGACTTACAGGCAGTTACAAAACAAAGTGGGTGATACGGATGTTGACACCGGAGCATGTAGACACCGGTAACAACAGTCTGCATGATAGACATCCCACAAGCAACACAATCACCTAACTGCACACAGCTATTGTCCCGATCCCAAATGAACAGGCGGCCTGACAGGAAGGATAGGCATTCTTGACTTGAACAAATTAATAATCGTTTCCACAAATCGAAGATTCCCTGTCGCCACTTCTACTTCCCATAACAAAGTGTCATGCTGACCTTGTAAAAAAATAGCACTGGATACTTTATAAAACAGTATAAGTGTTTGTGCATTACTTTCAAGAGTCTTCATCACTTTATGTGGTACCACTTAAGAGTGTTATATAAACACATTTAAGTGGTCTTTTACCATATAAAATGGTCTCTAACCATTTTTTCCTAATTAGAGTTTAACCACTTTTAAGTAATATCAACTACTACTAGGTGAATCAATCAAGCTTACATACCTGTAACTGTGCTGCCTCTTCACCTAGGTTATCGAGATTGTGCACTTCAATATCAAGTCCCATGTCTTTGAGAGCCTCCTTTCTTATTTGAATCAAGGTCTCAAGCTTTGCCATTGCTTCCTCGTTTGGTACAAGCCCAGCCTTATGCAACTTGAGTTTCTCCATATCCTTGTTCATTCTCTCTACGATCTTGGCGGCGCCTCGCATCAAACCAACCTGCTCATCTCTCTTTGTCTTTGATTGATCTAAAGCAATTTTTATTGCTTCAAGACATTGCTGCTTCTCTTTTAACTTTTCAGCAGCATTAGCCTTCATGTTAGAAATAGCTGCTACATCAGCCGTTGATGCAGAAAATGTAGTCGAGGTTCAACATTTGACATTCCAAATGTTCCCATCGAGCCAAAGGCCCGCTTCTTTAGAAATTCCTCCTTAGCCTGCCCTGAAAATTGATGTCCACCTGAGTATGTCTGCCAGTCAAAGCCTGTGCCAGTACTGTCAGTGTAATTAGGCATATTTTCTGCATTAAATTTCCACTCGCTTCCAAGACATGGACCGTTTGTGGACCTCCATTTCTCCAATTTCCTATTTAAAGTTTTCTTTTGGCGTAACATTTTGATAACACCTTCAGCATACACAGCCCATGCAACTAAACCTTCAGAATCTTAAGTGGCCTTGCACATTAGGAGAAATATGGACTTTTCATGGGCCTTGTAAGGAATCCTAATTTTTAGGGATTAAGGCTAATGTTGTGTAGGGTTAAGGGGACAAGGGCATTCAAGAAGCTAGTTTTGAGTAGATTTTTCTAGCCTTTTTTTTAGACACATGTAGGATGTGGACCTAAGAGGTCACTTTCTCTCTCTAGCTTTTGGAAAGTGAAGGGAGTAAAGGGGTGTGTCCACATCAGCAAAAACGTGGGTCACTAAGAGCCAAAATTTGACTTAAAAGTTATTTTTACTTATTTTTGACTTAAAACTCCCTCCCAACATATATACACATCAAAAAAATCATTTTTTGACATTTTTTTAAACCTACAAATACTAAAAGTCCACTTTTTCAAAAAAAAATCCCCAAAAAAAAAACCTTTGTTCTCTCCTCCTCCTTCCTCCTCTATCCCTCTCCTCTCCCTCCCTACCCCCTTCTCTCCTCCTCCTCCCCTCTCTCTCCCTCTCCCCCCCTACCCCCTTCTCTCCTCCCATGTTCCTCCCTCTCCCTCCCCCCTCTTTCTTTTCATTCTTTGCTTCCTCACGCAACAGCTGCCATGGTGCTCACGGACATCACAAATCGTATGCCTCCACCACCATGTACTCCGCACAACAAAAGTGTACATATTGCTTGTCCGCGGTGTTTGCACCGAAGGCCGCACGTGAGGGTGAGCAGAGGTCATCCCAAGATCGTCATACTGTCGGTGAGACGAATGTTTATGGTTCTTCAATATCTTGGGAGAAGAGAAGTAGACTTGTTAGGCTATTGCAATTGGTTGTGTATGGGTGCAGGTGCTTCTTTGCATTCGTGGATGCATGAATGTCAAGCTCTAGCTTCAGCTCAAAACAGTGGCATTACAAGAAACAGTGGGTGCAGGTTAGAGAGGTCAAGTGTCACCACTTTTCCTCTAAAACAGCCTTCTTTGTTACATCTTGCAGGTAGGTGCTTCAAATCCATCCTTATTAGAGGTGGGTAATCTCATCCTAATATATATTTTAGGATTTTTTATTCCTAGTTGGATGGAAATACTTGCAAATTTGTACAACATATACTTAACAAGTGTCTTTATTATACAGCTTAAAAATGTTGAATTCATAGATATTTTTGTTTGAAGAACATGTCTCTAATGCGTCATGATACAAGGTGACCTCTTACTATGCTAGTTAAGTGGCGTTGTTTGCAAAAATGGCTCAAGGAACCGGCATAACATGAAGCTTTTACGGTGGCACAAAGCTCTCCTCAAGCAATGTGGCTCCCACTACACCAAAAATCACTATGCTAACATGGAGAGATCCTTAGTAGGACAATACAACAGCTTTTCATCAGCAGCACACCCTTTCCTAACATGAGGGCACCCCCACCAGAGATATTTTTATATGATAGGTCACCCCATGAGCATACCATGTCATGGAATGGATGTAAGAACTATGAATGCACTACCCCTTGGAAGTTGTTCACGAATGTATGTTTATCAAAGTTAATGAGAAGAAGTTTGGACTTTTTTGTTTGTTGATGTGTAAGAGCACTCTTGGTCTACCAATTTTAGATTGTTTGATAAGTTAAATAATATTTGTAGTCATTTAAAGTGTCAATTTTTTTTTTTTTGGTAAGATTGTACATGAGAAGACATGATAAAGTACAAGAGATCTTGACGGAATAAACCTCGATGAGATTCCCACCATGCACTTGTGACACCATACCTCTCCTTGAACCCTTTGACTTCTATCGTTGTGGGGAGTCCAAGGGGTGGCTATTTTCAAATTTTTAGCATAACTTTTTTTTAAAGGAAATTTTGGTTATTCTAAAGTTTATACACAGTCTAGGAGTTCATTCTGATTTGTTTTTCTTCAGTTTCAAATTTTGACCGAGTGCACTCCTTGGAAGCCACTTTTGAAGGTGTTAGGGCGAGATTTTGGGAAAGTTTTGTATGTAGGAAGTACAGTCCTTAACACAATAAAAAACAATGGTTCTTTGAGTATTTTCAGATTCCATGGTTTTAATGCTCGTTGGAGCCCGTAGATTAAGAAAAAAGTAAAAAATGTATGTTTTACATCATTTTTAAATAAATTGTCAACTTGCACGTTGATTTTTGGAGAATACGAGCAAGATATGATTTTTTCTCATCACATGATGGTCGAAGAATGCGATGAGATGAACAAATTCATGTGAGACAAGCCCAGACAGATTCGGAGCCGATTGAAATCTAGAAGCAGTTGAAAACAACCGAAAAGTTCAACACTTAAATTTTATTATAAAAAAAACTTAACACTTGAATCATGGCCATGCATCAAAAATATGCTCACATGGTGAAGGAGGTGCTTCAAAGTCAGTATAAAATGCAAGCAATAGCGTTGGAGGCTATTCAAGAAGTTGTAGAGGCTCAAATCATTTCAGATGACTTTGCAATGACAAAATGATTAAGAGTTGTGTCTACTGTCTCCATAGTGATTTGGCTTTTCGGTTTATCCATGTGTTTTAAGTTAAGTGGTTCTGGCCATGAAGAGTTAAATTTAAATCAAATATTAACATTTTTGTCATCCTAAGGGGCAAACAAAACTAGAAAATACAAAAAAAGGGTGGCCACAAGGGCGCGCAAATGGCCCATCCAGCAGTTTTGGATGGCTCATCGGTGTGCCCTTGTGGCCACCCTTTTTTTTGCATTTTCTAGCTTTGTTGGCCCCTTAGGATAGCAAAAATGTTAATAGCTGATGAAACCAGATGTTTATGTAGCATGAGACTAGATTTTTATATTGTCCAATGTGATTTGGCCTTTTGGTGTAGGGAACTAGTAAGTTGAGTTGAAGGAAGGCATAATGTGCTTGAAAAGTTAAATTTTACATTCATCTCACCTTTTCCAAGGTCCTTGAGTGCAACAATAGCCTAATTATGCAAAAAAAAGGGTGGCCACAAGGGCGCGCAGATGGCCCATCCAGCAGTTTTGGATGGCTCATCCGCGCGCCCTTGTGGCCACCCTTTTTTTTGCATTTTCTAGCTTTGTTGGCCCCTTAGGATAGCAAAAATGTTAATAGCTGATGAAACCAGATGTTTATGTAGCATGAGACTAGATTTTTATATTGGCCAATGTGATTTGGCCTTTTGGTGCAGGGAACTAGTAAGTTGAGTTGAAGGAAGGCATAATGTGCTTGAAAGTTAAATTTTACATTCATCTCACCTTTTCCAAGGTCCTTGAGTGCAACAATAGCCTAATTATGCAAAAAAAAAAGGTGGCCACAAGGGCGCGCAGATGGCCCATCCAACAGTTTTGGATGGCTCACCTGCGCGCCCTTGTGGCCACCCTTTCTTTTGCATTATATGGCCTTGTCTACCCCTTATAATAGCAAGAATGTTAATATTTGATGAAACCAGATGTTTATACAACATGAGACTAGATTTTTATACTATCCAATGTGATTTGCCCTTTTGGTGCAGGGAACTAGTAAGTTGAGTTGAAGGAAGGCATAATGTCCTTGAAAAGTTCAATTTTAGGTTCATCTCATCTTTTCCAGGGTCCTGGAGTGCAGCAATAGCCTAATTATGCAAAAAAAGGGTGGCCACAAGGGCCCACATATGGCCCATCCAACAGTTTTGGATGGCTCACTACGCGCCCTTGTGGCCACCCCTTTTTTTGCATTATATGGACTTGTCTGCACCCCAGGATACCAATTTTTTTTTAGATTAAGTGAAAGCAAATCTTTATGCAACATGACAGTACAAATTCCACTTCTTTTCACTCAGATGTAATTAGAGCTCCCCCCCCCCCCCCCCCCCCCCCCCCCCCCCCCCCCCCCCTCTTTCTTTGTGTTCAAAGGTCCGGAGCATTCACTATGTAAAATTTTCCTATATCACGTGCGTTCACTAGAATGGATTAAAGGTACCCCTTATAGGCCTTATCTACACATGTTTGTGCAACTTTACAAGAATATAAAATCCCTTCTGTTGAACACATGTTCTATGTTACATATACTTTAGTGAACTCCCCATGTCAACAGCCTCACAAATCCTGTGCACTAAACATTGAACACTAGAAATCGACCAAACAAGGAGCCAATTTTTACTTCCTTGTGTCCACCTAGTGTTCTTGGGAATGTTTTGGTTAAGCCATTTCTTTGGTATTTGAAACCACATGTGACCCCTATTGTTATAGTATCCAACCAAAGGTTTCTTGATTGGAAGTTTACAGAGGCTCGAGTGGTACATATCTTCTATGTTAACAATGCATGTATCTATAATTTATGTTTAGACTTTCTCTATCCAAATGAGCTACATGGTAAAAATAAAATCCGGAATTTAACAGTTAAGTTCACAAGGTGATAGCTATTGGTATCATCTTTAGCAATACCAAAGAAATAGCAATACCAAAGAAATAGCAATACCAAAGAAATAGCTACCAATAGCTAATGAATAGGGATATTGAAGAAGATTTCATACCAAAAACTTGTCAACACTACTCAAAAAGTTGGAAACTCAAAGGCTTTACAATATATGTATGATGAAACAAGAATCAATACTAAGTCACCCCGATACATAGACACCTCCATCTCAAGTGATCATTTCTCTAATCAAGCTTGGCATATGCATAGTATGGAAGCAATAACATGTTGGAAAGCAAGAGTTTAGCTTTCTCAACTTGTGAAACATTGCTAATGATATATATTCAACATCCCCAAATGAGGACATCTTGACAAAGTTTATGATCCACTTTAATAAGAATAACCATTAATGATTAAACTGAAATCAAAATATTGCTTAAATTTCTTCAAGGTGGAGTGATTAAGACTTGCGACTTGAATCATCGTATAGGCAAATCAAAATATCCATAAAAGTAAACAATATTTCTCAGATCTGTATGAAACTTCAGTAATCTAAATTAAATACTCTCACTCAATGCGACACCATTTAACAAAAAAACATATTTATATTGCATTTATAGAGGAATCCAGCTTCATGAAAATTAATTACAAATGGAGACAATGTTGTTGTTGTTAGGCTTCTCTTACAAGTATTTGTCTTCCTCATCTAGAGATTCATATACACTTGAGTATTTGTGTGTCTATGACACTAGGGAAGATAGTAGTACTATATGGATGGCTTCTATGAGAGCTCCTAGAGAGTCCCTATTGGTTCAAGATTCTAAAAAACACCTACTATTCTTATCAAAATCTTTTAACATGGTAGTGAAAGGTTCCTCAAGGAACAAAAATAGAGTGATTTCCATCTCTGCACATGGTTGCTTGCTCATGTCCTCTTAAAACAAGTTGAATCTGTAAGTAAACAAAAGATTATGTGAGCACAAAGTTATAAAGTACAAAATGATATCATTCCAATTATCTAATGACAATTATACGAAGAATAAATTACAAGAAAAATCTTTGACGACTCTCCATAGATTACACAACTTACTTACATTGTGAGACTCAAATCACATGCTACACAACTATAGATGGCGCACCAAAGCCATCAACAAAATAGCACCACCCAGTGTTATGAGGTGTGAAGCCTAAACACTGAAAGCCATAAAGAGGTTAATTCTCTCCAGCATGATAAACTTAAAGATGGAGATGATGTTAAGCTCTGAATGTAAGCTACAAGGGTAGTTTTCTTACCATTCTATCTTTATGTTGGAGATGAACCCTTGCAATGCCCACGCGATATTCACACCTCCTATTGTTGTGGTATGCAACTCATGTGAGCTCATACTTTTTCCACCTTCGGGAGTAGAGGTTTCCATGTAGTGTGAGTGAATGAAAGTAGAATGAGTAGAATCTTGTTTTATGTTGTAATGGAGGTGAGAGAAGGGAGAGGAGCTAGCTTGGTGTGAAACTATATGGTGGGCAAGGGGAAGAGATGGAGGAGGAGCTTGCTTGGTGCTACAATGGAGGTGGGAGAAAGCTAGAAGAGAGATAATGATGGACTATAGGGGGGTGCATGTGGTTGTTGCAGCAATGGAGAGCTTGGAAAAGGGTTTGTAGAGAGAGAAAAACACTTTTTAGCTATAGAATAGGTTTGGAAAGACTGTGGAGGGTGAAAATGATGTTTTGATTTGTTTTTTTTTTAAATCAATTTTTTGGATTTTTTAGTGCACGTTTTTAACTTTTGAAGGTCAAAAATACTTTTTTGACCATGAAATAGGTTTGGAGACCTTTTAAGGAGGGAAAACTTGAAATTTGAAAGTTTTTGAAATTTTGAAATTTTTAGTGTATTTTTAAATCCGGGCCAAAAAGTGGGAGAAAAGAGGTTAAAGTGGTCCCCCCCCCCCCCTCTTTCCCCTAGCCACCTCCCTTACCTTCTCACTAGGTAAGAGGCAATTAAGAGGTGTAAGGCTACCTTGTCCCTCTACTTTTTTAAGGGTATAGAGTGTATCCACCACCCTCTTCCTATTGGCTGACCTCTAATTAACCTTAATCCCAAAGGACCCCTAGAGGGTTCATATTTTTCCTAATGAACTTCTGCCAAGTAAATCCATGTGCAAAATGCACGCCTACCTCGTTGTTTGGGGGAGCTCCCTGATATACTTTGTGGTATAGCAGGAGACATTCTTCATACATTTCAGGCCTCAGTCCCTTTAAATGCATCTTCTCCTTTTGGTGGCGCTTGTAAAGCCATACACTAAGCCACTCCTCATCTGAGAAATCATCATCACATAGGAGCTTCGGATCCTGGCCAACCAAGCATAGCCCATATTCGGTATGAAAATCTTCCTTGGTGAAGCAAAATTTTGTTTGAGTGGGTAAGGCCACTCGTGGTACTGTCCACCTCCCTGTAAAAACATATAAGAATGCATGTTAGTATGTAATGAGCCATAATTAAACTTGTTTTATCAACAATAAGAAGTGGTTGAAATGATTTCTGCACCATTCTCAGTGGTACTGCAAAATTTTTAAGTGGTGGTGTACCACTAAATGGTTCTCAACCGCTTAAAACTGGTTAGGTAACACTAAAAAGTCCTTCTACACCACTATTTTCTAGTGATACATCCCCTTTTGGAGTTTCTTCACCACTTTAAAGTGGTGCCAGCACATAAAAGTGGACTGAACCACTGTTCAGTTGTGCTACACCGATGTGAATTGTTGTACACAACTTAAAACTGGTGCTACACTCCTAAAAAGTGGTGCTTCACCAATAGAATGTGGTATCTCCTTGTAAAGCTTCATCACTTAAAAGCACTTAACCACCACTTTTAGCAAAGATGCAGAACTAACGATTATTGCACTTTTGTAAAGCATCACTAAAAAGTGGTTCTACAGCACTAAAAGTGGTTGACCATCACGCACCGCCACTTAAATGTGATTTGAACCACAAAAAGTGGTGACCACCACTTTATTAGTGTTTACCACTTTAAACCAAATAACGTTCAGGTTAAAAAGCACCACTTTTCAGTGGTTTTACACACTTTTAAGGTACCGAATAACATTCTAGTTAAGAAGCACCATCGTGATGCTTCGCTTGAAAGTGATGCTTCACCACAAAATAGTTAGGGTTTTCCACTGGAAAGTGATGCACCCATTGTATCGCCAGTTTTTACTAGAACCTTACCTCTTTTTAGTGTTTCCCAGTACTTTAAAGTGGTCCAGTATCACTTTTGTGGTGATGTACCCATAAAAAGTGGGTTTCACCCACTTGATATTTACTAGTGGTGTGCACACTACTTTTTCCTAATAAAGCAACACTTTAATTGAATCCATGGGGGAAATACCTGCATCTAACCTGCTGAACATTTTGCTTCTTAGGTGTACCCTTGGGGGACTTGGAAGTTCTTTTTGTAGCATGCATGTGCAAAAAATTCAGAAATTTTACAAGACATAAAACCAATTTTAGAAATGCATGCATGATGCATCTAACCTGTTTTGATAGGCGACTCCTGCGTAGAGCTCTTTCCCTTCCTAGGTGTACCCTTGTCAGAGTCTGAAGGTCCTTTTGTAGCCTGGTTCTTCATCCTGAAAAAATCACAAATGCCACATAGATACAAGATCAATAGTTAAATGCATTCATGCTTGAACCTGCATGATGCATTCGTATAAGCATGCACACACAGTTGATAAAATCTGCATTCATGCTTCAAGCTGCATGATGCATTCTTATAAAGCATTCACAAGGGTGATCAATTAGATGTGCACAATGCATATACATTCCAGAATAAATTCTAAACTTACACATGCATCATTAATAGTTACGATCCATGATTATCTTGCCACCCAACAGAGGGCAGACCATATCGCCAAGGGTTGAACCTGGGTCCTTACGCACCCACCCATTCACTTTAACCACTAGGCCAAGCCCCCTTTGGTTATCTTGCCACACATTCAGATTCAACCAACATTCGAGATAGAATGCTTCAAGCTACATGATGACACATATATGTTGCTGCTACAAGGGATTTTTACTGAAGTTGATGACCAGCCCAGCAAAAAGTACTCCTCCTGAATTTGCTTGTTGTTGTTGTGATGTTGCTGCTTGTTGCTTCGGCTAGCAGAGAAACACAAAGGATGGAGGAAAGAGGGAATCAGAAACCTGAATGGCGCTGGCGAGACAGAGAGAGGCCCGGGAGGAACGAGCGAGACAGAGTGGGAGGGACAAGACTCGAGAGAATATTTGCATTAAGCGCTCGAACGTACCTTGAGGTGATCATTAATGAGTAAGCGCTTTCACTTAGTACACGTCAAATTTTAACCCTTTTTTTCCATAAATTTTGAATTTAACCCGACTGTTTCAAATGCTTAAACCACCCATTTTCTTAACCCCAAACACCATATACTATATAGTGGCAAAAGCGGTCCACCTATACATGCTTTCACCCTGACCATATTTTGACACTCAGGGCCATCATCGAGGAAGGTAGATCCCGTAGGAGACGGATCTATTGTAGCTTTGTGGACTTCCACAAATCATTTGACACAGTACCCAGAGCTAGATTGATGCGCAGATTACAGGAGATGGGAGTACCCTCAGAGCTCATTTGGGGGACCATGGCACTACATATCAGTAGTAGGGCTTGTACGCACCTTAGAGGGTCTATCTACACCGGTTCACTCCACTATTGGGGTGAAGCAGGGATGCCCTCCCTCTCCTACTCTATTTGGTATGTATGTGGATGAGGTTTCCGACTACATTGAGAGAGATGGTGATAGAGGTGCACCGCTGGCAAGGACATGGATTCCGCTATTGTTATATGCTGATGATATTGTGCTGATCTCCGACTCTCTGCACGGGATGCAACGTCACTTGGATGCTTTGCATAGGTTTGCCGTTATCTGAACAGAGCTAGCTGCTCCCCCACTAGTAGTTGAGGCGCTCACCAGATCTGTTTTCTTCCTACACCGCTCGTGGGAACTTCCTGGAGATAGATACGCCCACCTTGCACTTGAGTCCTCTTAACAGTTAGCCAGGCAGGGAGACATAGCATGTTGGTATGGGGAGATGACGTTATGGTTCCAGGCACATGGATTCAATATAGACACATTGCCCCCCTTCCAGTATCCATTGGATGCACCCTCTCTGACTCTTACATAGTCCGAGACCACCACGCTCATCCGCCAAGACCTGATTCAGCTAGACACCAGGAGGACATGGGTACAGTCAGCACAGGAGATGGGCACGAAGATGTCTTTCTACAGAGAGCATCTCCTCCAGCTTACGACGGACGGTTTTGTGACGAGGCCCAGATACATGGACACCCACTTGTCTCATGGGATACGGTGTGTTATTGGCCCGATACGCACATCTTCACACTAGCTGCGGATCGAGACTAGGAGATACAACAGAGTGCAAGCAGAGGCCAGGACATGCACCTTGTGTGACATGGAGCGTGAGACAGAGTTACACTACACATGCCACTGCCCCCGTCTACTACGAGATACGAGGCCGCTTCCACTGCTTGTTTAGAGAGGGCTTTGGACCACTCTCCAGAGTCATGAGGTACGAGGATCAAAGATGCCTGGGTTTGTTTCTACTCGAGCTGCGTAGACACAAAGAGAGCCTGATGAGAGGAGAGCCTAGCCAGTCTCAGAGACACGTCACAGACTTCTTTAGAGCAGACGCTGGACACCAGAGGAGCTACTACCACAGCAGATCTTGTCGCCTCACACCAGAGGTACACTGATCGATCGAGCGACTGAGCTAGGGAGATCGAGACGCCCATGACTGCGGAGGACTACACAGCATCGACAGAGGCTATTATGAGGATTCGGACCACTTTGGCCCAACATGCATGACGCCCAGTCAGACTGTTGGCCATGGAGGAGATTGATGAGATCCACAACCGACTGATGCTGGATCTCTTGTGACTTGTGATTTAGCTACCCCCAGCTAGCTACTTAGTTCACGCCTACCAGTTTAGGATCCCATAGTACTTTTATTTTATCAGTTTATCATTTTGTCATTTTATTTTGTTACTCTGACTTTGTATCAGATTTACCACATTGTAACGCTGTGGTCTCATAGGTCATTTTGGCCCTTTTAAGACGTTAATATAACATTTCATTTCTCTCTCTCTCTCTCTCTCTCTCTCTCTCTCTCTCTCTCTCTCTAGCAAGACTAGTTCAGACAATATAACAAAATTAATAGCAAGCTTGCTCATGGCTTTGGTTAAATATCGGGGAGCTGGCAATCGAGGCAACAAGCTAGCCGGTCTCCAGTCACCCACAGCAGCTGATATTCGGTTGACCGAAAGATCAGTCAACGCGCGTTGCACACGGAGTCAAACCATGCACTGATGTTGAAGCTCTGTGTGTCTCAACCGCTGTGTTACACACACGCACATGCTCATGCGATGGGAGTAGCAGATTATATTTCATACCACATGCTGCTGCCTCCAAAAACTGTGTGACCGGTTGTGCCGGTCACCTCCACCTACACGGGGACAACCACCCCCATACTTAACCATTGTCGCTTGCTCATATAAAAAACTACGGTGACCTTTGTGGAAAACTTGAGAATTGTGCATTATATGTAATCACCACCTGCGTTTTGCAGACATGTCCTATTATTAGATGACAAGGGTTCTTGTTTTCTGCTGGGAGGGATATTACCCTCGGTTTGGAAAATTTCAGTCCACCTTTCGTCTGCATGTGAGTATTCATATTCACCAATTCGTGCAGGAGTGCAATGCACTAACCTCATACATTAGAAGCAATAACAAAGAAAGCAGATTGTTGCAATATTTACCTTTGCTTCAAAATTCAGCATTTTGACTCGAAAGAGCTTAATGGAATATGAAAGAAACATGCAAGACTGGTGTTGGATGTAAAATAACTGAAAAACAGTACTGTAGAACGCACGAGACAGCGAGATTTACGTGGTTCGGCAGGTTGCCTACATCCACGAGAAATGGGGGGTTTGTATTGATATTGCAGTGCAACGATGGAGATGTATAAAAATGGGAACAAGTGCATGCATGCCTTGTACATTTTGTAGCAGCAGTACTGCTGTCCAAGAAGTCCCCCTGTTATAATAAATTCCAGAGACGTTCCCACTGGTTTAATTTACCTTTTGCAATTGCAAAGTCTCTTTAGCTGTTGGTTGTAGCTTTCCTTAGCAAGGCCTCAGCTTAAGCTGTTGGTTGTAGCTTTCCTTGCCACAAGCTGCGGCCATGTCAGCTTCAGCTCGTTCTTTTGCTTCTTAGATATCCCAATTTATTTCTCCTAACACTGGTGCAGGGATCTTGTCCAGCCGGCCAATCTGCTATTTCTCTTTTATTTTGAGCTGCTTTTCCAATAATTCAGGTCCCTGAATATTCAGGATCTTCACCTGCAATGCTTTGCATTCTTTCGATGTCATATCTCTGCTTCTTTGGAAGCTGGTTAGCAGTGTGGATTCACTCTCTAATTGTGTATTGTACTGGGGTGGGGTGGGCAGAGAGAGAGAGAGAGTCATATCCATGAGGACCAGGATTCTATTGTCATGATGTCTCCCTTACAAAGTGACACTATCTGCTGCTTCAAATTTGTCCTCTTACACTTCCAATCTGAGGCGTGCCGCCCGGGGGTGGGGTGGGGGTGGGGGACTGCTGCATTAGATATCGAGGCCCTGTGAGACTGACTTTCCCTTTCAAATTGGTCAGTAAGCTTATATATAATTGAGGGTGATCACCTTCATCAACATACAGCATGATGGAGAAACAGAATGTTAGCTCGACTTTAATGAGCTTGCCTTCGATCCCTGTGAGACTGACTGTAGTTTGTTATTATCGTTGGAATAGAGCCGACTCCTCATGTCTTCTTTTGTGACTCATGAGTGCTTAATCTGGCAATTAGCAACAGTACAGTGGCGCTCAAGGCACGTATACTCACATGATCTCTGATATTGACACTAAATGTAGTTCAATATTGTTACAACTAATTCCCCACATTAACATTGTAGCAGATGATATATTGTCAAACCTCTTGATGAGATCAGGTGCAGTTGTCCCTCAAGATACATTCCACCAAACAAACTGTACTATCGAGATCATACCGCCCTTACCATGGCAATATTTTCGGGCAGGGCATTAGCCCATTGTCGTCGGTAGCACTTTCTCCTCATAGCCACGCCGACTCTTCTGGGCTTGGGAGCGGGCTGACTATCCAGCATTTTATTCTCCTGACCTGCTGCAGCACCTGTGCGGGACGTTGCTACGTCTGACCATTTGCCTCCATTCATTTGCTGCAAATTAGAATTAGCTGGCGTCACAGAGTGAGCTTCTGATATGCACTTTTGACTGGTTTTTCGCGTCGAGGCTGGTCCAACTACATTGGCGCTCCATTGATGATCAGCGACCAGATGATCACTTGCTGTATTGAGATGTAACCAGGGATGACACAAGAGCTCATCCAAAGTGAGCCTCGAATGGGGGTCCTTGCAGAGGATTCGAGTAAGGAGGTCCTTTGCCGAGGATGAGAGGCCGAAGGTATCCAGTTCCAGGTGGTTGCAGAGGATGGCTTCATGGATGGCACGGATAGAAGCATCGCGAGGGAGGCAATGCATGCCAAAGGGTAGAGTAGATGTGAGAAGCACGTGCACAACTACGCCTAGGCTCCAAATATCTGCACGGCGGTCATAACAGCCCTTGATGACTTCGGGCGCCTGGTAGCGTGGGGTTCCGACACAATCACAAAGAGTCTCTCCTGGAGCTAGGGTTGCTGCCAAGCCAAAATCTGCAAGAACTGCCTCTTGCACATCGCTGTCGTTGATGTGGCGGAAGAGAATGTTTCCTGGTTTGATGTCACGATGCATGATATCTCGGGCATGGCAGCATGCAATGGTCCGAGCAAGGCTGGCAATGATGGGAGCAGCCTCACGATCGTCAAGCTTGAAGAGAGGAGGGCGAGAGTCTAACTTGGCAAGCAGATCACCAGCATCACAGAAGGTAGTGAGGAGATGGAAGCATGTGTCATCGCCTTCGAAGGTGGCCACAAGGGGGAGGACGCCGGGTATGTCACTCAGGTACTGAAGCACCTGGGCCTCCCATCGGAGTTGGGTGTCTGTGAAGTGCTCCTCTGCGGTGAGCTTTCTTTTTCTTGTACAGGAAAGATCATGCCCATGATCAATCGAGTCCTGGCCTTGATACAGCTGCTGTGTTCGCAGCTTCTTGCTGCTAGGGCTAGGGCATGGAGGTTTGATGACATGCGACCTGATGGTTTTGCAGGCCACCCGTTGCGTGTTCGTTTCCTGGTCCGTGCAGAGGAGAACAAGGCCTTGCCCGCCTTGGCCCAGCTCTTGCACAACCTCCAAACCGCCGTGGCTCTCCAAGGCACGGCAGCAGGCATCATGTCGAGGAGCCATAAATCAACTTTAACGTAGGTGGTTCTTCTACTTCGTCGTCGTCGTCGTCTGCACCAGATGAGCGACCACCGCCCGGTTCTTGCAGACAAGAGCGCCTGCCTCGCTACGCTGTGCGTCGTCCGCGATGGCTAATCCAGAAAGTTCTTGTGTAGTAGGGTACGGGGGCCACCTTAAAGCCACCTAAGGGGAGAGAGTGATTTAGGGACCCAAATTGGGTCTTTTTGGGTGGTTATGGTATTGGTTACGAGCGCTATGTGTCTATGCACATGTGGAAAGAAATTGAAGGTGTTGCAGCTAGAGGAGCTAAGGTAATTGTGCAAAACAAAGATTCTTGTGTATCAAAAATGGGAATGAAAAAGAGGACTGCGATTCCCCTGCCACTTGACCGAGGTGTTGGAGTTTAGGTGTGGTAGGTATCCTATGAGGGATATATCGATAGAGATCTGATCACTCGTGACCCTTTCATGATTGTGTAAAGAGCCACTCTCCAGCTAGCACGTGTATAGCCCTAACTTCCTGAAGACCTCTCACGTTGGTATTAAAATTGGGCTTCAACAGCTGCCTCCTTGTTAGTAATCACCTTGCTCCAATGCGCTCAGTCTGGAGGTGCTGTGGCCAAGAGCAATGACACATTTTCCTCCTCATGATCTCTACCGCTCTTGCCCTTTCTCTTCTCAGGCATACCCCTAGGACGAGGGCTAGATCGCCTCCCATTCAAAGTGCCACGTCTCTTGCCCTTTCTCTTCTCAAGCACGACCTCCAGGAGGAAGGCTAGAGCTCCTCGCCCACTAATTACTAATGCGAGTATGTAATCCGGCTACATAGTATGCATACACTCTCGCCCTCTTCTTTCTGCACTCGACGCCCATGCAGGAGACAGTATGATCATGCCCATACCACAACACGCCACAACACAGCAAGGTGACCCATGGAGGGATCGCACATTCCTGATAAAGAAGATGGTCGACAGCACGAAGCAAGTAAATGGAAACATCCTCGGGCATCTGTATAGGCTCCTGAGAGGCAAGGACGAGCAGACAGTTGCAGTAATTTTATGAGGGTCAGTTAGGATCTGTGCAAGGTGGTCCTTGGTTGCTCGTGGGTAGGATGAATGCATACCTTCACGTCGCAAGACTGCTCTGCATCGAGCCAAACCCCTCCTTCCTCATCCAACCACACTCCATGTTCCTCCATCACTACTGCATCAACTAAACGCAAGTGGACTACGAAAAAAGGGATGCTCGGGGGAAATGTAAGCTTGATGTGAGGTGAATCGCTTGGCTGAAAACTGAGAACGTCCTCGTGTGCGTTCTACTGCAAAACAGGGATAAAGATGACTCTGAGTTGCAGGCAGCAGAGGATCGCAATGTTGGGGCTGAAAATCTACAACCTACCGAGCCCGGTTGTGGCTAATACCTAGGGTTGAACCTGGCTGTAATTTGCACGAGATTTCAGGGCGGTAAAGATGCTCTTATGGCAGCCAAAGGATAGACCCAAGAGCAAGGCAAAGGCTGCTTCTTCTGCAAAATGGGAGCCTACATAGAAGGCTCCAGGATGATGGCGATGGCACGAAGGAAGAGGTCGCTGCCTGCTGGTAGAATAGCAGGTGAGTGTATATCACTCACTCAGCAATTGTGGTTTCTCAATTTATGTGTGTACAAACACTATGGTTTGAAAATTGAATTAAATATTGTAATGCACTTTCAACATCACGCATTCTACTGAATAAGATTGGTGACTTGGGTAAGGTCACTAAATTCGAGTAAGGTCTGTTGGATTTTGGATCTCTGAGTTGTGATTTACAAATTCGGATATTGTTGGTCACACTGGCAATATTCTCTTATATATCTCTTGCATGTCTTGGAGGTTTTGAGTTAAGTGAGTAGACAAACTGAGAAAATCGCTTTACTGGTGGTTATAATTAAGTATACCTAGTATGAAGATTCACATATGGAAAATACAAGGCACTTTCAACATCTGGTATTTTGCTAAATACAATTGGTGATTTGGGTAAGGTCACTACTCTTGCAAATTCTTGACGCATAGAACAGGCAAAATTTTAGATAAGTCAAAATTGCTAATCTTTTGGAGCACGGGTTAATTAGAATAATGTAGGAAATAAGAGCATGTTACATTGGATGTTACAAAAAGATAAGATACATCAAAAGGATATAGGTTTCGTTACATTGGGATGTTACCAAAACGATAAGATACATCAAAAGGATATTGAGTTTTTTACAGTGGGTTGACATCAAAAAAGATAACCAATGTAGATTTCATGTCAAGAAGCAGCCTGTCGACGTTGGCGCATTTTCTCCAATCTTTGCCTTTGTGCGTAGGCATGATACGCTTGTTCAACATGCAATGGTCTCAAGTAAAGACCATTAGTAGGACCACCCTCCCACAAAATTGATCTCATCCTTGCTTCAAAAGCTTGTTGTTGTAGCTCCCATTTCTTGCGAGACTGCTTTGCCTCCTGTGCCACAAGCCTCTTTTTCTTGGCTGCTTCTCTTTCTTCTATTGTCTGTGCCTTCTTTTGCTCTTTCTCCAACCGTTTTGTCTCTCTTGCCTTTGCAACTTCTTCCTTCTTTGTTGTTTTGGCTTTGATACTCTCCATGTACTGCACCGATGTAAGTATAAGATTTTTTGTGTAATCCACAAAAGCCTCTCGATGTTCTTGCCTCAAAAATTAAAATGTATTCCTAATGGCTTCAAAAAAAATAAAAGGTATTCTTTATTCAAAGATTCCCTCAACAACAACAAAAATAATACGTTGGTCTATATCACATAGCAACAGACAATGACAAAGCACGTAGATTTTCAACAGTATTAGTTGGGAAGGACGGATACAAGAGAGAGAGAGAGAGAGAGAGAGAGAGAGAGAGAGAGAGAGAGAGAGAGAGAGAGAGAGAGAACACTTTAAAGAGAAGAAAACGCTCAAGGGAAAATAAAAGAGAAAAGAAACACCTCTTTATATGGACATAAAAGATCTTTTGACTTTCACCTTCATATGTCTTTTGACTTTCCACCTTCATGTGCCTTTTCATTTCCTAAACTCACCCTTCACTTATGCACTTTATATGTTTTGAAAGAATTTTTATTTTTCCTGAGATTGGGGAGACCTAATTGCATCACACAAACTTCGCTGGTTGGAATTCTTAAAAGATCTATGATACGTGAGCTTTCATTCACTTGCCTTGATTGGGTGGAAAAAATGGTTGCTTGTTTTCTTTTCCAAAACTATGTGATGCTGCTTGATCCATTGCTAGAGTGATTGTATCATGGCCTGGCTGAATGTTTTCATTTACTACATGCACTTCCTCAGTTGTATAAAAGATTTCATGTGAAGCACCTTCAAAGTTAGAGACGTCTTTCTCTTTCAGTAACTCATGAATGAAGAGCTTGACCAGCCCCTTCTTGTTCAAGTTACAATGTATCTACGCCCCGTTGATGTGCCATGTTGTTCAAAGTCAAAATGGCTTCATCCTCTATGTTTGCATTCAACGGTGAATTGGGTACTTGAGATAGATTCTCATCATTGTAAGGCTCATCTTCTCTAGCTTCTGTTGTTGTATTCTCCACCAATGTAATGTGATAATCGAATAGCTGATGTAATGGAAATGGACTATGTACTTTGAGAATAGTGGAATTAAGAGAATTAGAGAGAACATTTTTCTAAGACTACTTTGAGAACATAGAGGGTGAACTTAATTGATGGTAGCAACATAATCATAGTACTTAATTAACTTGGCATGAACAATACTTTTGCAATAGAGAGAGTTTAGAGAACTTGACAATGGTTGAGAACCGGATTTATGTGGAGTCGGTCCCCCTCTAATAGGCTTTTGTATTATAGATTCTCCCATCAAGAGAGACTCGGTACAATACAATCTTTGTGTGACCTAGGTGATGCAATGAAGATGGAAAGCTTCATGCATCACGAGCATAACATAGACTTTGCAAAAAGCATTAACTATCCCCAGCCTCAGTCCCAAGGCCTCAAACACCTTCAAAGGTGGAGAGAGCTAGCAGGGAATGAGGGTAGGGAAGAGGAAGAAAAAACATTCATAGGAGAAAAAAATAGTTCCTCACTTATCATCACTCTTCTTGCTAGCATACATAATAGCATAGTAATGAAGATGGAGAAGATGGCAAGCTTAAGCATTGAAGCTGTTGGGTATGCAAGCCCTTGTGCGTCTAGCATGTGGGAAACTCCCTGTATGGAGCATGCAGGTAGCTTCAGTTGGAGTTTAATTAGAGTCAAGTTGTGCATAGAAATATTCTGCCTTTATATGTAAGGTTAATTTTACAAGCAATCAATCAAAGCGTGTGATTTTTTCTACTGAGTATTGACTCTCTCTCTCTCTCTCTCTCTCTCTCTCTCTCTCTCTCTCTCTCTCTCTCTCTCTCTCTCTCTCTCTCTCTCTCTCTCTCTCTCTCTCTCTGCTGCATCTCCTCCACGCCATGGCTCCCCACCGCTTGCATCCTCCATAGCTTCTTTCCCAACACATGGTATAAGAGCCTAGCATCGGTCTTGGCTCAACTCGGCTCGCGGGAGCAACCCCTTACAGCGGGAGAAAACAGCACGCTGACCTGCACAAACTCGCACAATCTTTGTATGAGCATGGTCGCCCTGTATTTTTGAGCACTTTTCGACTCTTGAGTGCCTTCGATTGGTGCCTCCTCGGCAGGGATTTTAATTACGCGATGACGCATTTTGTTAAATGTTAATTATTGTTGTTATTGTCACTATTTTTTTCATGTTAATAACATATCTAATGTCATGACTTACGAAAACCGGTAGAAAACGTAGAACTGGCGGGGCAACCAATAAACCCCGGCAAGCCCGACGGGCACTTTACAAACCCCGGCGGGCCCGGTGGGCAAAGCAAGAATCCCGCCGGCCCCGTCATGTTCCCCCTCCATATTTGGCGACTCTATATAACCCTGTAGTAGACATCACATCACATCACCGCTTCCTCTAAATTTGGTCATCCTTTAAAATTTAGAAGAAAAACTAAAGGTAAAAAAATGAATAGTCTTTAAAAAAAATTAAAACTTAATGAAACTCTGATCATGGATCATTAGTTCTTTTTTGGACTGAACTGATTCTTGAAAGGAGGTAAAAAGGTGAATCTTTGGGTTGGTATCTCTACATTTGGGATGGACTAATCTCATGTTTGGTTCACCGTTATATTTGCTAAATTGATTGCTATATTGATTAGAACTTCTATCATGGGTCATTAGTTCTTTTTTGGACTGAACTGATTCTTGAAAAGAGATAGAAAGGTGAATCTTTGGGTCGATATCTCTACTTTTGGGATGGACTGATCACATGTTTGATTCACCGTTGTATTTGCTTGCTATTCCGATTAGAGCTCCAATCATGGGTCATTAGTTCTTTTTTGGACTGGACGGATTCATGAAAGGAGGTAGGAAGGTGAATCTTTGGGTCGATATCTCTACTTTTGGGATGGACTGATCACATGTTTGATTCACCGCTGTATTTGCTTGCTATTTCGATTAGAGCTCCAATCATGGGTCATTAGTTCTTTTTTGGACTGGACTGATTCATGAAAGGGGTAGGAAGGTGAATCTTTGGGTCGATATCTCTACTTTTGGGATGGACTGATCACATATTTGATTCACCGTTGTATTTGCTTGCTCATGTTTGAGTACATTGAGGTTTATTCCCTTCAGGCTTCACTACTACGCTTGTGTGTGATATTGATTATAACACTAATGTTTGGTTTGAATAATACTTGAAAGAA
Source organism: Adiantum capillus-veneris (assembly GCF_014529385.1). Taxonomy (NCBI): domain Eukaryota; kingdom Viridiplantae; phylum Streptophyta; class Polypodiopsida; order Polypodiales; family Pteridaceae; genus Adiantum; species Adiantum capillus-veneris. Next base: position 12,210,991 of record NC_140945.1, read on the forward strand.
GAGATAGCATACTGAGCTATGTTTATTGGTATTGCAGGCATCCAAGAAGTATTTCTTCCACCGGGAATGTGAGCGGTGATGTTGGTGTCTCAAGCCTGGCTTCCTTGAGGAGACCTCCTACCTCGATGGCAGGTCCTGCTTTGCAGGGCAAGCGAAAGGCAGGTGGAAAAAGTCCAGGACCCGAGTGGAATTTTTCCACAAATTTAAATAAGTATCAAGATTGGAAATGTAACTTTTGTGGCGAAGAGAAATCTGGAGGAGCACCAAGAATAAGGGATCATTTGCTAGGTGGCAATACCAGAATCCAAGGAGGAAAGTGCAAGGGCTTAGGTGCAGAAGAAGCAGCTATGCGCTTAAAAGCTTTAATTGGTAAGCTAATTTCCACGAGCAAAAGATCAAAACTCTCTACTTTCGACCATCACACCCTCGTATCGATAAGATCAAACCAATATGAGGGATCATTGGGTGTAACGCCCACCAATGGAAGCACTCAAAGTAGGGAACCAACTTCTCATATCGATGGAAGTACACCTCCAAACCATGGATCTCCTGACTTTCAGGTAGGATCATCGAAAAGTAGACAGGTTAGCTTACAGACGAGCTTCAAAACACTTGCCTTAGAAGAAGCACAACTTGCACTAGCTAAAGCCGTCTATTTCATTGGGGGATCATTGGCCATTGTCACCCGTGATGCATGGAAGTCAGCTTGGAAACGCATTGGGGAGTATGGTGCTGGATTTACCCCTCCAACATATCACCATATGAGAAACCAACTGTTGGATAAATGTTACACAAACACACAACAGGATATTCAAAGGGTAATATTAAATGCAACAGAACAATCTGGATACACCATAGTTAGTGATGGTTGGTCCAACGTTCAAAGGCGACCATTGATCAACATCATGCTTGTATGTCCTCGTGGTGAATGTTTTATCAAAGCTGTGGATAGCTCTGGTCAAATAAAGTTTGGCAGTTTTATAGCTGACATCATTGGCGACGCAATTGAGGAACTTGGAAAAGAAAATGTTGTCCAAGTAATCATGGACAATGCCAAAAATTGCAGGGCTGTAGGTAGAATGCTTGAAAGTCGCTTCTCTCACCTATATAGTGTTGGTTGCAGTACACACAGCTTGAACTTGGTATTGCAAGATTGGTACAAGAGGGAGGACACAGAGTGGTTCAAATGGATAGTAGACAATGCTCGCTTAATAGTCAAGTTTGTTTTGAAGCGTCAGAGGACAATCCATATGATGCATAGGATGACCCATAACATCAAGATATGTGTTCTCTCCATTGTCTCGTATGTCTGCATTAATGCATTGTGATAGCTTGAGTCGGCCTTTCTTGATGTTGTCATCTGCAATGCCTAGCCATATGGATTTGACCATTTCTCGGTCAATCCTAGTGTTCACTTCTTTCCATTGTGTACCCACTGGGTTGGTCCACTGGGAGCAACGAGCAGCAATTCGAGCGGTGTCGTTCACTCCACCGCCTTGACACATGGATATGAGACGCTCAAAAGCACGCTTAGCCCTTTGATTATCATTATCCATATCCTGATTAAACACTATACTTCAGTTACGGCATACAAACTTAATGATAATCAATTGCTATAAGAGTAACCACCATTTTACGACAATCAATTGCTATAATTTTAACCACCATTTTACAACAATCAATTGATATTAGAATAACCACCATCTTACGACAATCAATTGATATAAGAGTAACCACCATTTTTTAAATCAATGAATGACAATCAGTGACTCCACATGGCTTATTGCTTGAAACTTAAGAGAAAAAACAAAACTCATAGAAAATTTGTTGTCTATTGAGATATAACAAAGTGTTTTTATTACTCATACATCATCCATGGCGCATAAAACCCAATTTTCAAAAGTGCTTTTATAAGTCACAAGTCTCAGAAAACCCTGCTTCATAAAGTACATCATATATCCATCAAAAAAAGGCTACACTCATTTCAGAGGGAGGGCGTAAGCATCGTTTTGGCTGGGCTTCAAATCTTTCTAATTCTTCGTCCAAAAGTGCCAAGGTCTTTCTGTCTATGGATTTCTTCCTCGCCCAACCTTCCACAACAATCCTAGATATGGCTTGTACCTCCACTGAAACCTTATGTTTGAACCAATATGTGCTGCAGTAGTGAGAGAACTCTCCACAAAACTTACAAAATTGCCATATCACCCATCCTATGGCGTACACATCTGTGTCCTTGGTTCATGGGCATAAATTCTTGCCATCTAGTAACTCAAGAGCTCGCCATGGATGAAGCTTTTGCCAGTTTTCATCGGTATTGTTGGTCTTTTGTGTCTCTAAGCCAACACGCAGAGCCAATCCCCAATCAATTATTCCAATACGGGGAGTGAGATCCTTGGTAAAGTCCAACATGATGTTCCATGGATGGAGATCATTGTGGATCACTCCCTCGTCATGTGCGAATCGCAATGCCTTCACCAAGGCATGGATCAACGAGGGAGCATGATTGCACAGGCTCTTGATACGTGTTTTCTTGTCTTCAGAGGGCTGCTCCCATTTAAAGTCTTCAGGGATCTTTCCTTTCCCCTCTTGATGCGCTACAAGCATCGTGAAAGAGCCATGTGGAAGGGTCACTATCTCCATAAGATCACCTAAAGTTCCCCCATTGAAGTAGGGGAATATCATAAACCATGGCAACGTTACAGAGTGGGAAATACTCCTCACAATCCCTCTATGGTTGAGATCTACTCCACTTTCTGATGGAAAGCTTTTCCACTGATGCTTGGCCTGTCCTTTAAACTCCTTGGCACAATAAGTATTCGTTGCAGGAAGGAAACTGATCCCTTTGATTTGAACTTGCCACCCTGTGCCATAAGCCCGTGACCCAAGTTTCTTGATCTTCTTAATGGACTTATTTGGAATGCCCAAAGTCATACTACATTCAGAATTGTATATACTGCTCTCCATGTGACTGGCAGAAGCAGTACAACCCGATGTTCCCTCAATGGCAGCCTCCTCAATAAACGGTTCTCCAACTTGGCTTCTCCCCATAACTCTGGTGATAGCCATTCGCATTTTCTTGCTTAGGCCAAACTGTGTGTCTATGTGGGATGCTCGCCTTGACCTCTCCTTCTCAGCTCTCCATCTCGCGTTCCAATGCTCTAGCTTACCCTTGTCTACTTCTTGAGGGCATTCCTCTTTCAAATCAGAGGCCACCTTGGGCAAATTGCCCACCCAACTGCTCAGTAATGAGATTATTGATTCGGTTGTTTTGTCTGGATATAACAACAAAATTTTGCGGGCAATCTCACTGTATAATGATTGCAATCTAGACTCATCTGCAACAATCTGCGCTATATCATCGGGATCTAGTGCACTAACGATTGTAATCAACAATTGTCTAATTTTCTTATGAACTCTATCATTGAAGTTGTAGAAGGATCCATTTTGCCTGCAATGGTATTATTGCAAACAACACATTGTGAAATATAACTATGTGCCACTCCATTTTGATATTTTCTAAATTCTACGTGAAAGAAAAAGTGCAGTATAGACCATAGATCTCGTACACTTTTGCAGTGACACACCTAATCGCAATTGCAACCATGTGCCAATGCCTCACCGTACAACAACTTACAAACAGATGCTCCTGTCATTCTAGCAGCAACACACATAGTCGCAATTGCAACCATGTGCCGAAGCATGAATGACTGGGAGCAACATAAAACATAGTCACCCTACGCTTTTGCAATGACACACCTAGCCGCAATTGCAACCATGTGCCAGTGCATCCACGCACAGTGACTTATTTCAAACAGATGCTTCTGTCATTCTAGCAAAAACACACCTAGTCGCAATTGCAACCATGTGCCGAAGCATGAATGACTGGGAGCAACATAAAACATAGTCACCCTACGCTTTTGGAATGACACACCTAGCCGCAATTGCAACCATGTGCCAGTGCATCCACGCACGGTGACTTCTTTCAAACAGATGCTACCGTCAATCTAGCAGCAACACACCTAGTCGCAATTGCAACCATGTGCCGAAGCATGAATGACTGGGAGCAACATAAAACATAGTCATCCTACGCTTTTGCAATGACACACCTAGTTGCAATTGCAACCATGTGCCAGTGCATCCACGCACGATGTCTTCTTTCAAGATTCAAGCATATGAAACATTATGAAATTATTTGAGCACACATTCATGCATTAGATGCTACCTTCAATCTAGCAGCAACACACCTAGTCGCAATTGCAACCATGTGCCGAAGCATGAATGACGGGAAGCAACATAAAACATAGTCATCTTGCGTTTTTGCAATGACACACCTAGCCGCAATTGCAACCATGTGCCAGTGCATCCACACACGGTGACTTCTTTCAAACAGATGCTCCTGTCATTCTAGCACCAACACACCTATTCGCAATTGCAACCATGTGCCTAAGCATGAATGACTGTGAGCAACATAAAACATAGTCACCCTACGCTTTTGCAATGACACACCTAGCCGCAATTGCAACCATGTGCCAGTGCATCCACGCATGGTGACTTCTTTCAAACAGATGCTCCTGTCATTCTAGCAACAACACACCTGTCGCAATTGCAACCATGTGCCGAAGCATGAATGACTGGGAGCAATATAAAACATAATCATCGTACGCTTTTGCAATGACACACCTAGCCGCAATTGCAACCATATGCCAGTGCATCCACGTACAATGATTTGATAAAATAAATTTTATACCTTTAAGTTTTAACGCAAAAAACTCAAAAAAAAATCAATAAAATAAGGAAGGGATTAAAAAATTACTGCTACACTGCTTTGAGAATGTGGAAAGCTGCTAGAAAGTTTGGTAAAGAAGACTTTTCAATGTACCTCTCTTGTGAAAAAGACAAGCACCGGCGTCGTCTTTATATAGCCACGGTGGGCCCGGCGGGAAAGTTGATTTACCCGGCGGGCCTGGCGGGCCATTTACTTAACCCGACGAGCCTCGAGCCGATCTCCAAGTCTCCTTGCAGGTCAAAAAAGATGAATTTCAATTAACATAATATTTGTTATTTTGCATTTCTATTGTTATTAACCTGAAATTACAGTGTGATCACATCATTTTGAAATCCCTGCTCCTCGGCCTGCTACGAGTGCATCCAGCTTGCCCGCCATCTACTGTGTGCGCTCTACACAGAGAGCTCATTTTTTCTTTTATGTTCACACACTCGTTTAATTGGCCAACCTCTTTTAAGTCTTGATCTCTTCGACCAATCACGAGATTGACCAATCACCCCTCGCACCCAAGCCCCGGTGCCGAGCTCAATGCTCCTTCAAGACGGCCACGGTACTGCTGTGTATATGCAACATAATGGCAGCCCTAGCTACTTCTTCTTGGCGTCCTCTAGCTCAACCCTTACTCTCTTTCGAAGCTCCTTTCATGCGTCGTTCTCAGTAAAATACACACAATTACAAATTCAACGGACATCTGGAAGAGGGCAAAAGCATGTTGATTTGGAGAAAAGGGTCCAACAAATACGAAGGGAGTCACCAGCAGGTTTATTGGGTAATGAGCAGATGAAGGAGCTTAGAGCCGTTGTGATCACTGAACTTATCAAAAGGTTGGAGGATCTTAGGAAATCTAGGAATTATTCCCGACAATAGCAAAAAGACATGTATGCCAAATCCGTTCATTCACTAGTTGAAATACATCTAGCAATGAGGCAAAGTGATGAAGAACACGAAGATTTTTTTCAAAAACGTGGTAAAATACTTCAAAATTGTTGTTACCTCTCTAGTGTCATAGATTTTTCAGCTTTAGTCTATTGTCAAAATAATCATACTCTTTTTAGTCAAATCCTTGCTGTCAGTTATTGTCATGCTTCCCAGTTGTAATCACGTCAAAAATTGTACGGGTTATAGACACTGCCACATAAAAAGTGGTAAGACCACCCTTTTGTTGTTTGGTCGAGTTCTAGTATGTCTCACACTGATGGTTGTTTGAGGGAAGTGCACACACACACCTATGTTATTGTCAAGGGGAGGAATTCTACTCATAGTTTCAGGTGATTGGTTGGACTCTGCCATGGTCTGTCTCGAGTCCATTTTCAGTGGTGTGGGCTTGAGGGGGGGGTTGTTGGGTATGCAAGCCCTTGTGCGTCTAGCCTGTGGGAAACTCCCTTTATGGATCATGCAGGTAGCTTCAGTTGGAGTTCAATAAGAGTCAAGTTGTGCATGGCAATATTTGGCCTTTATATGTAAGGTTAATTTTACAAGCAATCAATCAAAGCGTGTGATTTTTGCTACTGATTATTCTCTCTCTCTCTCTCTCTCTCTCTCTCTCTCTCTCTCTCTCTCTCTCTCTCTCTCTCTCTCTCTCTCTCTCTCTCTCTCTACGCCATGGCTCCCCACCGCCTGCATCCTCCATAGCTTCTTTCCCAATAGAAGCATGGCTCTTTGTTGGATTTGCATTCCATAGCCAAGAGTGTTGGTGTAGGCTCTCAACTTCTCTACTAGCTTGGAGAAGGAGATGGAGCTCTTGCACTTTGCACTTTGCACTTCACACAATGAGTGTGTGTGTGTGTGTGTGTGTGTGTGTGTGTGTGTGTGTGTGTGTGTGTGTGTGTGTGTGTGTGTGTGTGTGTGTGTGAGAGAGAGAGAGAGAGAGAGAGAGAGAGAGAGAGAGATTATACCCCCCAAGCTAGCCCCCTTCTTGCTTTGTTCGACCCCCGCTTCTAGCACACTCTGGCATTTGATTGGACCTTCTCAAGCTTGGTCAATCACAGGCCTAGTGCATATCAAGTAACAAGGGTAGCCTTGGGACAAGTGTCCCCCTTTTCCCTTTGAGAGAAAGGACTTGATAAATGTAAAAACAATTAATTAAATCAACTAAATTATCATTGGACCCCTTGGGAGGCTAACCAATAGGCTTTAGGCACATTATGAGGGTAACATGAAGAGGAGGTTGACAAGTGTCCCTGTTGCTTTCTTTGTACCAAGGATGCGTTGTGTGAGGGTGTATGTGTTCTCTCTCTAGAACCTACAAAGAGGGCTCGCCCCCTCATGAGTAGGGATCATGCATGGACTTTTTGAACCCTTACCCCTTCAAATACCTTAGTCATGGAGCACCTTATCACTTTAGTCATTAAGCACCTCAAGCACCTTAGTCAGCAAGCACGACTAGCACCTCAAGTTTGGGTCAGGTTCCCACCTCAAGCATAGCCCTAGCTTACCTAAGGTCAAATGACTTTTAACATTAGCCTTTGGAGGTATTTAATGAAGCAAACCAAAAGGTATTTAAGCTCCATTAGCTAGCCTTGCTCTTTGACATATCATCTCTCATTTCGACCCCTTTACCATTGGCCCCGTGTTGAGATAGACCCGTAAGCACATGTTTATATTCTAACCCTTGTTTTGGTCTATTCTCCCACATTAAATGATCACTTTAATATGAGAAAATCATTTGGGTTGGTTAGATATTAGATTTTATGACATTACGTCTCTCTTGAAATCATAGTCGTCATCGACCATGAGGTAGAAGAGATAAAGCCTTAGTCATTACTCAATGTTTCTTAGCGGGTAGAGGATCCCTTTTTACCCTACAACATTATTCCAAGATGGATGACTGATCCATTTGGTGCTTTGGAGACGTAGCTGCCGCAAACATGTCTACTCTTTAATCCATTTCATCTCCCAAAGTGGAGTGACAGTGTCTACCTAGTGTTTGAGAGACGTCGTCATCACAAACATGATTCTAAGCATGCATAATACTTAAATTTGTGCACAATAAAAAGAGAATTAGTCTTATAAGACAAAAAAATTGATCATTCAAAAGAAACATGTACATTTGCTTACTCTAATGTAGCATTGTAAGCATTGACAAGGTTCATACTTTCCTTAAGCTGTATTCCTTGCATCCATCTAGCATCTTCAAAAGGATAATTTTTGAACTTAATAAGATACCGTCGGATAATCTTACCATGTCGTTGTACCTTGTCTTCATGCCAAAGGATAGCTTCGGGCTGTAGCACCTCTTCTTGGTCTTCGATTTTCGGAGGGTCTTCAATATTTGGTTCACTTGGTGGCTCTCCTTTGTAGGGCTTAAGTAGGCTCACATGAAAAGCATTGTGTATGAGCCAAAGTTTGGGAAACTTTAGTTGATAATCCATCTCATTGATTGGCTTTAAAATTTGAAAAGGAGCATAGTATCTTTTTGCTAGTTTAGCATAATACTTTTGATGGCCCATAGGATTTTTGCCCATCATTTGTCTCAATCGAGCATTGGGAAACTTAAGTAAGACCCAATCATTTTCTTTGAACGTTAAGGCCCTTCTGTGCTTATCTGTAGTAGATTTTTGCCTTCGTCGAGAGATGGATATAGCCTTCTTAATCTTTTGAAAACATTCTTGTAGGTCACGGCTATACTCATTGACAGCGAAGATCTTCCCATGTACTCTAAGTAGCAAGGGACTGTTAGGTCTTCCCTCTATGATCTCAAAAGGTGCCTTGTCCACAGTAGTATAGACAATATTATTGTACACATACTCTACAAGGGGTAAATACTTCTCCCATTGTGAGCGTTGATCTACTTCTATAGCATATATCTTTAGTAGATTGAGGATTGTAAGATTGACTATCTCACTTTGGCCATCTGTTTGTGGGTGATAGGCTGATGAGAAATTCAATCTTGTACCTAGATATTCAAAGAGACCTTTCCAAAAATTACTAGTCATTCTCTATTTAACACGATGGATGTTGGCAATCCATGGTGTTTGAAAATTTGAGATATGAAAAGAGTTGCCATTTGATGTGCAATGGTTGGAGTAATCCAAATTGCTTCCCTCCCACATAGGGAGGAGCATGGGATTTATACATTACTTTCTCACGAAGGGAGTGGGTAATGCATAGCCTATTGCCATGGAGAAGATAACTATCTTGCACGGTGAATGGTTCCTCCTTCTTCCCCAAAGGAAGGGCTGACATTACGTCTTTAAAGTTAGGTCAGTAGCATACTCATCTATCATAGAAGATAGATCATTGTGAGTTGCTATAGACACCGCATTAACTTTTGGCCATCGTGAAAGTGCATCGGCCACTTGATTGTGCTTACTAGCAATGTGAGCAATATGAAAATAAAATTGCAAAAGAAAATTGGCCCACCTCATTTGTTCATCGAAAAGCTTGGTTTGCGTCATGAAGTACTTGAGACTTTGGTGGTCTGCTTGTAAAATAAATGGAGTCCCCAATAGATAGTGCTTCCATGTGTCTAGGTCATATAGAACAGCTAGAAGCTCTTTCTCATAATTGCCCAAGACCCGTTCATCCGTATTGATCCTTCAGCTCTCATATGCTATGGTATGACCTTCTCAAAGCAAGGGCAATCACCACAAGCATCACATTGACCCTCAAATGGCTTTGAGAGATCAGGAAGCATAAGGAGTGGTTTGGAGGTTAGCTTCTCTTTGAGCTTGTCAAAAGCATTTTGCTCCTTAGTAGTCCATGAATACTTACCGTTCTTCTTTTTTAAGTCATGTAATGTTCCTACAATTTGAGAGAATTTTTCTATGAAGCATCTATAGTATGCACACATACCCAATAAAGCTTCTTAGCTCATGTAGATTTCTTGGATTAGGCCATGCTTTTATTACCTCCAATTTTGATGGATCTATACGGATACCATCTTGAGAGACAATATGACCTAAGTATTGAATCTCTTGAAGGAAAAAATTTATTTTCTTTTGATTGAGAAAAAGCTTGTTCTCCCTTAATGCTTGAAAAATCCCCTGGAGATGTTGCTTGTGTTCCTCCAAGGACTTGGAGTAGATGATGATATCATCAAAGGACACTCCAATGAATTTGAGATAGGGTCTAAATATTTTCTGCATTAGACAATTGAACGTGGCTGGTGCATTAGTCAAGCCAAAAGGCATGACTAGATATTTATAAAGACCAAACGTTGTACAAAACATGGTCTTTAGGATATCTTCATCCACTATGGCTAAAAGCATGCTTTGGTGGTACAAAAAGGACTGTCCTTGACAGCACCTTTGACAAATCTTTGAGCTACAATTTCTACATGTCACATGAAAAACTACCTATCATACTGTATATCAGTGATAGATCTTCAAAAGGAGAATCTAAAAATACAAGGTCCGAAAAGTTTTGACCTAAACTACAAAAATTTTACCAGTCCCCACTTTTTCATTGGTAGAAGTAAAATAGGTCCTTTTTTTGTACCACCAAACCACACTTTCACCCCTATCCTTATTTGATGATAGCCACTTTTAAGGTCAATCCTATTGAAGTAGGTAGAGCCTTGTAGCTTATCAAACAAATCTTTTATCCAAGGTACTAAAAATTTGTTTTTGATAGTGTTATGGTTTAGTGCTCGATAGTACACACACATGCAATATGTACCATCTTTCTTTTGCACTAAAAGGATTGGAGAACAAAAGGGAGAGGAGCTAGGCCTCACCATCCCTTTGTCTACCAATTCTTGTGCTTGCCTCATGATCTCCTCTTGTTGAGCTTGGGAAACTCGATTAACTCTTCTTGATTCCTACCATTTACATTTGATGAAACATTAGGATCTTTTAGGACAAAAATCATGTACGCAAAAACTGAGCTCTTCATTGATTTATTAAAAGCAAGAGGATTTACAAGTGGTATTGTACAACCAAACTCACTAGCATCTATATACATGCTCTTTTCCCTATAGGTGAACTAGATTATCCTTTCAGGGAACTTCACGTTGGCAGCCATGCAGTTGAACCATGGTGCCCCTAGGATAGCATCCTATGTTGGAGAGGAGAGATGAAGAAGTCTTCTTTGTCTACATAGCTTTGGACATGAAGCATCAACTTCCCAATTAAGGGTGTAACAGAGGCTTGTTGTCCCTTGAAATTTGTGTCAATTGTTACAGTATCTCCCATCTCGAAAGCTTGAATGCCCAACTTGGTGGCCAGCTCCGTTGATATGAAGTTGTGAGTAGAGCCAGGGTCAAACAAGATGAAGGCATCATGTTCCCTTAACTTTTCCCAAGCTTAGGTGAGAGGTGATCCTTTGCAATGAGCATCCTCTTTTGGAGCTTCGATAGCGGAAGCTCTAGGAGTCTCATTGCGGGCATTTCTCTTGGGGCAAGAACAATAGCCATGTGCTTTCTCCCCACACTTAAAACATCTGTAGTCCTTGCAAAAAACTTCAAGCTCTTCAGGAGAGAGTTTATTTTTACCTTTGTAAACTCCCTTCTCCTTGGACCAATTGTTGTTGTTGTTGTTGTTATAATTTCCTTGGGAAGAACTTTGGGCATTGGTTTTCCCCTTTGCATCACTTTTGTCTTTGCTTTCCATGGGCTTGGCATTCCTTCTAGCCCCTTGTTGGAAATTGATGCATGAAGCAACCATAGTGTGGTGGATTACTTCGGTGATCGAACCAGGCCATTGGGAGTTAACGTACTCGGCTATCTCTTCAGGTAATCCCACACAAAATTGTTGCTTTTGCTTAACGAAGCCTATCTTTTGAAAGATAGTAGCCTTGAGATGTAAATTCCAAAACTTGTCCACATATTTGTGGATAGACTCATGGGAGAGAAGCTTCAAACTCCGCCATTCGGTAAGCACTTTGTCCTTTGCATCACTTGCAAGGAATTGCTTCATGATGGAAACTCGTAGTGTTTTCCATGTCTTTGAGGTTTCACCGTTGCCACGAAGGCTAGCCCACCATTGAAGACCCGATTTTTGGAAGTGCATAGCTACATGGTGTAGCTTAGAGGACTCTGTGAAGCCCTCCTCTCCAAAGGCCGCATCAAGTTGCTAGATGAAGGCCAATACTTTGTCGGTAGCACCAAAGGTGCCATCATAGGTGAGAAAAGAGATACTCTTTTCTCCCTCTTTGAAATTCTTGAGCTTTTGGGACCTTCTCCATGCAAGGTAAGATTTGCGATGTCCTCCCCTCTTATATTCTCTAGGAGAATAGCCATAGCTTTCATCAAAGGTGGAGGAGGGTGAAGAAGAAGGAGAAGAGGGTGACCTCTTTCTTGCCCTTTTCTTCCTTTTTTTCTCTCTTCCCTTTTGGAGTGACAAGGAAAAGGACTATGGGTTGACCTTTTCCTCTTGGAAGGAGTTGGCGACCGTCTAGACCGCCGTCTTCATGGTGCCACATCTTCAGAGGAAATTAGGGATTCATTACTTTCTTGTTCTTTGGATTCATCTCGTATGGGAGAGAGTCTTGTTTTGGGGGTCTCATCAAGAGGCCTCCTAGGCTCTCTTTCCTCTTAGAGAGGAAGGGAAATCCCATAAGCACGAAGTTGTTGGGTAACTTCGGCTTGCAAAGCAGGGTTGCCCATAGCTTGCTGCAACCTAGTAACAAGATAATTGACAAACATAGAGGCATCATCATTAGCACCTTCATGTGCAAAATCAAAGTTATCAATGTTTAATCTACTCTCTTCGCTATTGTCATCCATGCTAATTAAACTTATGTATGGGATTACTTTGTGCTTTGGTGCCGTCAAAAACCTTAGTCCCTACTCTTCTTTACCTTTAAAAATCAGTCCTCAAGCAGCCACACCCGTGGTTTAGACACTGATGATTGCAAAGACTAGTAGAGAGGGTCTAACATTGCTCGGTTGATTATGGTTCCTTTTGAGCTTGCTCATAGATCAATAATGGTAAAGCCAAAGGCAAGCCCCGAGAGTCTCCATTGTTAAGACTATAGTTCCCAACGGTATACCTTGAACTAAGTCCTTCTCAACCAAGATAATAGATCCCTGTTCCACTTACCCTATTGCAATGAGCAGGCCCAACCTTTCATGGACAACTTAAGGACCTCTCTTCTTAAGCAAGAAAAGAGAAACCAATAGCTCTGATACCAATGTAATGGAAATGGCCTATGTACTTTGAGAATAGCGGAATTAAGAGAATTAGAGAGAACATTTTTGTGAGACTACTTTGAGAACATAGAGGGTGAACTTAATTGATGGTAGCAACATAATCATAGTACATAATTAACTTGACATGAACAATACTTTTGCAAGAGAGAGAGTTTAGAGATCTTGACAATAGTTGAGGACCGGATTTATGTGGAGCTGGTCCCCCCTCCAATAGGCTTTTGTATTATAGATTCTCCCATCAAGAGAGACTTGGTACCATACAATCTTTGTGTTCCTTGTGACCTAGGTGATGCAATGAAGATGAAAAGCTTCATGCATCATGAGCATAACATAGCAAAAAGCATTAACTATCCCCATCCTCAGTCCCAAGGCCTCAAAACACCTTCAAAGGTGGACAGAGCTAGCGGGGAATGAGGGTAGGAAAGAGGAAGAAGAAACATTCATAGGAGAAAAAAATAGTTCCTCACTTATCATCACTCTCCTTGCTAATATACATAATAGCATAGTAATGAATATGGAGAAGATGGCAAGCTTAAGCATTGAACCATGGCTCTTGGCTGGATTTGCATTTCATAGCCAAGGTTGCTGGTGTAGGCTCTGAACTTCTCTACTAGCTTGGAGAAGGAGATGGAGCTCTTGCACTTTGCACTTCACACAATGAGTGAGTGTGTGTGTGTGTGTGTGTGTGTGTGTGTGTGTGTGTGTGTGTGTGTGTGTGTGTGTGTGTGTGTGTGTGTGTGTGTGTGTGTGTGTGTGTGTGTGTGAGAGAGAGAGAGAGAGAGAGAGAGAGAGAGAGTATAGCCCCCAAGCTAGCCCCCTTCTTGCTTTGGTCGACCCCCTCTTCTAGCACTCTCTTGCATTTGATTGAACCTCCTCAAGCTTGGCCAATCACAGGCCTAGTGCATATCAAGCAACAAGGGTAGCCTTGGGACAAGTGTCCCCCTTTCCCCTTTGAGAGAGAGGACTTGATATATGTAAAAACAATTAGTTAAATCAACTAAATTATCATTGGACCCCTTGGGAGGCTAACCAATAGGCTTTAGGCCCATTATGAGGGTAACATGAAGAGGAGGTTGACAAGTGTGCTACTTTCTTTGTACCAAGGATGCCTTGTGTGAAGGTGTATGTGTTCTCTCTCTAGCCCCTACAAAGAGGGCTCGCCCCCTCGTGAGTAGGGATCATGCATTGACGTTTTGAATCCTTACCCCTTCAAGAACCCTAGTCATGGAGCACCTTAGCACATTAGTCATTAAGCATTTCAAGCACCTTAGTCAGCAAGCACCTCAAGATTGGGCCGGGTTCCCACCTCAAGCACAGCCCTAGCTTACCTAAGGTCAAAGGACTTTTAACACTAACCTTTGGAGGTCTTTAATGAAGCTAACCCTAAGGTTTTTAAGCTCGATTAGCTAGCCTTGCTCGTTGACAGATCATCTCTCATTTGAACCCCTATACCATTGGCCCCGTATTGACATAGACCCATAAGCACATGTCTATATTCTAACCCTTGTTCCCGTCTATTCTCCCACATTAAATGATTAGTTTAATATTAGAAAATCATTTGGGTTGGTTGAATATTAGATTTTATGACAGCTAATGCATCCAAAGGCCATATGCCGATTCCTCGGAATCCAGTCTTGATATTAGATTTTGTGAAAGAAGATTTGATTGCCTTTGCCACAATAGTTGCAAGTTTGGCCTTTGATGCTTGTCTTGATGAAGCTTTTTGCTGTCGTATGTCCCTCTCTTTTCGAAACTACATCTTTAAAGACTTGAAGACACTAACATCTAAAGGCTTAAGCTTATGGGATATATATGTTGGTAATGTAATAATGTCGATTCCCATATCATAAGCCTTCTCTACAACATCTAGGGTAACATGACTTCCATGCCCGTCTAGGATGAGAAGATGTCTACTGGACTTACCCACAGTTTCAATAATGCTCTCATCAAAATGTTGCAGCCATGCAGAAAAGAGCTCTCCAATCATCCAGGCCTTCTTTTGTGCTGCCATCATAGCCCCAGGTTCGCAATGTTGAATGTAATTACCTGCAACACAACTTCCTTTAAATATGTAATAGGAGGGAATTGCATCTCCCACAGCATTCACGCAACATAACACAGTCATCCACTCGCGTAAATTGCAAGTAGCCCCATAGACCGCCTTTCCCGTTTCATGCATTGACCTTCATGTTGGGGTATAAATCCCAATGTGGTCGCCCAGGTAAGTGGGCGGGCCGCCAGGTATGTACACATATTCTTTTGTAAAAACCTAATAAGAACTCACTATGCTCTACACATTACAGTAGAGCGAGTTCACCATATCGTCGTGCTCTTCTTCTAGCACTCTCTCTCGCGTCACACTTCCGCTCGTACTCCTTCAACTGGTATCAGAGCTCAGATCGAGGCTCGGGGCAACACTACAGGAGACTAGAGTCACCAGCTCAGATTGGAGTGAAATTCGACAGGCAAAGACACGGCCCCAAATCCAGTGGCAAGGTCAAAGGGCTTGGTGTGCTCAGAATTTCATTCTGAGGTCATCTCGGCCACCGTTCGGCTTCGACAAAGTTCTCCAGGCCATTTTCAACTACGTGGTCTCAGCGGGTGCAGATCCGACTCTGCAAATTTGGGGTTTTTTGCCCTACGACTGCATGTGCTGAGGATATCGGCACTCCCAGAGTGTTGATTTGTGGTTGTCTACACATCGAAAGACGGCTCACAGTTCTTGGAGGCGTGTCACATACGACACGGGCACATCTACACACAGACTGTAGGCGACATCCACTAGTTCATCAGGTAGCTTGTGTTTGCTGCTTGATATTCCAGATTTCATCTTGACATTGTAGGTACTTCCACATGGGATGTATTGTCAGAGATGATGTATGTCTGTTGAGGGTTTGCAGGCTGTGAGTCACGCAACAAACAACCGCCGCAGCGGTTACAGCATACAGTGAGAAATTTGTGGATGTATGACTTTGTGGGAAGTCTATGTACTGTCAGATTTACTACAGCCTTTGTTGAGGGTTGAGTGAGGTTTTATTGAGCTGGGGGATTCTCGAATGTTGAGATCCTTTCGGTGATACAGGTCTTGGAGCGATCCCTCGAGCACCCTTAGATAGGCAGCTAGGATGTATTGACTGTGAGTTAGACAGTTGGGATTGCATCTTTGCTTTACTGCCATTGAGGCATTGTCGCAGTCTATCCTTACAGGACAGTCAGAGACAGTACAGGTGCAAGACAGGTTTACCCACAGCTTACAGTGTTAGAGAGACAATGGTTTTTTGAGCTGTTTTTTGGTCTATTTTTTAGTACACCATAGCATTTTACAAAGGAGACTCTGCCGAAATTTTTGCAGAATCTGAAGCTTTCTTGGTTCATTTAACAGGTTGATATTGGTTCAGAGGTCAGTTTATAGGGGAAACTCTGTCGAATTTTTCCCAGGAAAGTAAACTACTATGAATCGTAGCTATGGCTGGATCACAGGACACTGCTCTTTACAATATCAAGAAGCTAGATGGAACCAATTTCGCATTGTGGAAGAAGCAGATTTGGACGTGTTGGTACAAAAGAAGCAGATAAAACCTATAAAGCTCAAGGGGATAAAACCAGAAGATATGGACGAAGATGAATGGAGCGAAATGGATGAATTGGCACTTTCTACCATTATGCTGACTTTGGCAGAAAGCGTTTACTTCAATGTAGTAGACGAGATGTCGGCTTATCAAGCATGGTTAAAGCTGAGTGATCTTTATGAGAAGAAGAGTGCAGCTTCATAGGTATACTGGCTTAAGAATCTTGTTGACTTGAAGATGAAAGAAGGGACACCTATGTCCAATCATCTGAATGAATTCAACACAATCTATAGTCAGTTGTCAGCTCAAGGTGTCAAGTTTGATGAACCTATTAGAGCTATGTTCCTGTTGATCACATTGCCGGAAAGTTAGGACACTTTTCGCACAGCTTTGAGTAATTTTGCACCTCCAGATGGTTTGAACATAGCAGGTGTAGAAGGAAGTCTGCTTACTGAAGAAACCAATAGAAAGACAATGGACAAAGGCAAAGGAACAGCCTTAGTTGTCAGGGGAAGAACCAAAGAAAAGTACAAAGGTGGAAAGAGGAATCAATCTCGTAGCAAGTCCCGCAGTGCTAAAGGCAAGAGTGACATAGAATGCTACCATTGTGGCAAGAAGGGTCACATGAACAGAGACTGCAGAGAATGGAAAGCAGAAAAAGGCAAAGAGAAAGCTGAAGACCATGGTGAGAAGAACAAGTCCTCGGTGAAGATTCAATAAATAAATGTGACAAACACTGTTGCAGAGGATGACAGTCTAGTGTCAGGAGACATCTATTTTTTGAAGAATACAATGGACTCATCTCTTCTTACAGCATCTAAATGCACTGAGTGAGTGGATTAGAGACTCAGGGGCATCACTTCATGTGTCTCAATACAAGGAGTGTTTTACCTCTTATGTGACCACTAAAGATCGTGTTCGGCTAGGCAATGGGCACACATGTGAGATCTTAGGTGTTAGAGATGCTCAATTGAAGTTTCAGAATGGCTCTTCTTTCATGTTGAAGAATGTGAGACATGTTCCCGCAATTACAAAGAGCTTGATCAGCACAGGTTTACTTGATGATGCTGGCTACGTCACCACTTTTGGACAGAACATGTGGAAGATATCCAAGGGTTCTATGTTAGTAGCACATGGAGTAAAGTCTGGAGGACTTTACATGATTTATGTATCAAATGTCTCTAAAAATGTAATCAATGTAACCGAGCAGCCGAACGTTTCTTTGTGGCATAGCCGGTTAGGACATATGTCCAAAAAGGGAATGGAAATCTTGTCTCGTTCTAGTTATTTGCCTGGCTTTTCATTTAATGATTTTGAATTCTGTGAACATTGTCTGTATGGTAAGCAAACACAGCAGCCACATAAGCATAGAAGCAGTAGAAGAGATACACAGTTGGCACTTGTTCATAGTGATTTGTGTGGACCTATGCCTAACCTATCTCTAGGGGGAGCTTCTTACTTTATGACATTTATAGATGATTACTCAAGGAAAGTATGGGTTTACTTTCTCAAGCACAAGGATGAAGCGTTTAGTGTTTTCAAAACGTTTGTGACACTTGTGGAGAATCAGAGTGGCAAGAAGCTTAAATGCTTACGCACTGACAATGGTGGAGAGTATGTTTCAAAGGCCTTTCAGGACTTTTGTGAGTCAAAAGGTATAAAACGTGAACTTACTGCTCCTTACAATCCTCCTCAAAATGGTGTTGCTGAGAGGATGAATAGGACCATACAAGAGAAGGTCAGAAGTATGTTGTCTAATGCACAGTTGCCAAATGGGTTTTGGGCTGAAGCTGTATCAACAGCTGTTCATCTTGTAAATAGATCTCCTAGCAAGGTTTTGCAGAAGGATTCAGTGCCAGAGATGGTATGGTCAGGCAAAATTCCCTCATACAAGCATCTCAGAGTCTTTGGCTGTGAGGCATATACTCACGTTCCAAAGGAATTTAGGAACAAACTTGAGCCAAAGAGTAGAAAGTGCATCTTTCTAGGCTATGGTAATTCTGGTGAGATGGGGTACAGACTTTGGGATCCCGAATCCAGAAAGGTTGTCCGCAGCAATGATGTTCACTTTAATGAATCCAAATATCATTCTAAACCAGAGAGGGTTGAGGAGATTAGAAGAGTTGTCTTCCAAGAAGATGGACCTGCACGTGCAAGACAAAATGTCAGGGCTCAAGAGGAGCAAGGACAAGATAGATTGGAACCACAGGTTGTGGCTGAGCCTAAGCCACCTATTGTGCGTAGATCTGGACGTATCACGCGACCTCCTGATAGGTTTGTTCCGTCTATGATCTATGTCATGTTGACTGATTGCAATGAGCCTTCATGTTACAAGGAAGCAGTGCAAATGAAGGACTCCGAGAAATGGCAATTGGCCATGCAGTCAGAGATGACAGCTCTGCATAAAAACCAGACATGGAAGCTAGTTAAATTACCACAGGGCAAAAAGGCTCTACCTTGTAAATGGGTTTACAGGTATAAGATCACCGCTCATGATAGTCAGCCAAAGTACAAAGCAACGCTTGTTGCCAAGGGCTTTAAGCAAGAACAAGGCATTGACTTTGATGAAGTCTTCTCTCGGGTTGTCAAGATGACTACATTGAGATGCTTTCTTGCATTGGTTGCCATATTAGATTTGGTGTTGCACCAAATGGATGTCAAGACAGCATTCTTGCATGGTAAGTTAGATGTGGAAATTTACATGCAGCAGCCAAAAGGGCTTGTTAAGAAAGGCAAGGAAGATTGGGTATGCCATTTGTTAAAGAGTCTTTATGGCTTAAAACAATCACCGAGGGCATGGTACCATAAGTTCCACAAGTTTATGCTTTCTCAAGGCTACAAACGTAGTGAGTTCGATCACTGTCTATATACAAAGAAGGCTAAGGATGGCAGTTGGCTGATCCTTATTTTGTATGTGGATGACATGTTGATTGTTGGCAAGCACTTGGAAGAAATTTCAGCTTTAAATTCAAAGATGGCAAAATCGTTTGACATGAAAGACATGGGTGAGGCAAGTCATATACTTGGTATGCGCATTGAAAGAGACAGATCAAAGAAGTTGATTTGGTTGTCTCAAACAGAGTATATTGACAAGGTTTTGCAACATTTCAATATGGAGAAGGGAAAGGCATTGAGTGTTCCATTGCCACCATATGTGAAACTTAGCAAACAAGATTGTCCTGTGTCTGAGGAAGAACAGGCTGAAATGGATAAGATTCCATATGCGTCTGCAGTGGGTAGTTTGATGTATGCAATGATTGCTACTCGCCCAGACATTGCATTTGCAGTGGGAGTAGTAAGTCGATACATGTCAAACCCACGCAAGAAACATTGGGAGGCAGTGAAAGGAATATTGAGATACCTGAAAGCTACAAAGAGTATGTGTATATGCTATGGGAGTCAGGAGCTAAGTGTAAAGGGTTTTACAGACTCAGATTATGCAGGTGACTTAGACAACTGAAGGTCTACGTCAAGGTATGTCTTTACATTGGTTGGTGGAGCAGTATCATGGCGTTCTAGATTACAAGATTTTGTTACTCAGTCTACTACACAAGCTGAATATGTTGCAGCATCAGAGGCATGCAAAGAATCAATTTGGCTTAATCGACTAGTAAAAGATTTGGGAATCAAAGAAGAGACTCCTGTGTTATATTGTGATAGTCAAAGTGCTATACAATTGGCTCGCAATCTAGTTTATCACTCAAAGACAAAGCATGTGGATGTGAAGTATCATTTCATCAGGGAAATGCTCGAGGATAAGCAACTTCAGCTTGTCAAAGTTCACACCACAGAAAATCCTGCTGATCTACTTACAAAAGGACTTCCCTCAGAGAGCTTTGCGCATTTTCGCAAGCAGTTAGGTGTAGGGTAGTACATCACTTCTCTACATCTCTTGTATATTAGCTTGTATAGTAGCTTCTCTCACACTTAAAGTACCACATTGGACTTTAAGTGGGAGGTTGTTGGGGTATAAAGCCCAATGTGGTCTCCCAGGTAAGTGGGCGGGCCGCCAATTATGTACACATATTCTTTTGTAAAAACCTAATAAGAACTCACTATGCTCTACACATTACAGTAGAGCGAGTTCACCATATCGTCGTGCTCTTCTTCTCGCACTCTCTCTCACGTCACACTTCTGCTCGTACTCCTTCACTTCATCCCTTTGTCCCTTGAGCCTGAAATCTCGTCTCGTCTGCATTCCATATGTTGGTAGGGGGGTAATTGTTCTTTGCATAAAGCTTTTGAAGGTTGACGTGAAGTGATATTGGTTGCTCTTGATTGATCTAGTCCTTCAAACACTCTAAACACGAGGTTAGGATGTCTTCTTCAAAACCCATCCCACCAGCTCTTTCCTGGGATTCCATTGGAGAACATTGTATGCCTGGTTTGGCATATTTCAACAACTTTTAGCTTCACATCTCAAGAATTGATACACGATGGCCTGATTCCCACTTCAAGAAAATCCATTGCAAGAGTGCTTCTTCTTCTTGAGAATTTAGATGAGTTGGCAGGCCTCTTTTATTTTTCTAAGTTTACCTTCCTCCCAGTTTGTTATAGCAGATCTGTTGATTCCAAATTGCGAAGAGCATTTCCTTAATAAAAGACCCTCTTCTCGGGCTTGCTATGCTCTTGCCATATCCTTTTCTATCCAAGTTAAAAGTGAGCGTCGATTTGGCTTTTTAATGGGTTTGGTTGGTCCTTCCTCATCTTCTTGGGTGACTTGACATGGGCTCTCGATAAGTGTTGGTTGTGTGCGAGTATTTGATGATGCCCTTGTCTGTAGAAAATTTGGCTTGGCTTGCTTAACCCAGCGGTGGTTAGCTATTAGTAATGTGATTTTGCATGTTTGTTGCTTTAGGTGTTGAAGTTAGGGTTGCACGATGGCTTCTTGGATACTCTATTGGTGAAGCCTGAATGGCATTGTTTTGTGGCCTTGACATTTGGCCTCTCTCCCTTTCGGTTATGCAATGTGGATACTATTTCTTGCAGGGGTGAAACGCACTCTTTTCTTGCACTTGTTTGGCGATGTGATTTTAGGAAACTGTTGAAAATGGTCTGCATGTAGATGGTTGCTTTTGGATGACGTTGGTGTTGGGTTTGCTTGCTTTCTCGTGCCCATTTTAGATATGCAATCTGACAAAACTTACTATTAAGCATACACGAGGCATATACTAAAGATAGAAGTATAAATAGAAAGCCCTGATGAATGATCTGAACAAAGAGTACTTACCACTATTTTATGCCAAGACAGTGTTCGTCTGATGTATTCTCCATAAGTTTGGAAAACTCCTTCACTGAAAATTTCCTATTTGAAGTGGCCATTGGTAGATCTTGTTGCAAGTCTTCAATTGGTTGTTGTTGTGTGGTTGGAAGGGGAAGTTTGGGAGAAATAAATGGGGCTTTGCTGCGAGGGTGCTTGCACATAAACACAGGCAAGACGTGGACTTTACCACAGCAACAAACTCTTGCACCATTCTTATGCAAAAGTAGAGGTGTGCGTAGAAGTCCTTGTAATTGTGTATGCCTGCCTATCAGACAAGCTTTACATTCACACGGCGCACTTGAAGTCATGTGGAGATCTTTTGCATTGTTGTTGATTCACTGTGTATGACTGCGTTATTGAAAACTGGTTCTGTGATCTGTGTCGTTGATGAGAAAGAGGAAGTAAGCTCTCTTCAGGGTGATGTGTAGAAAGCTAGATGTTAAAGATAATACTTTTATCTTTTCTTTTAGCCCCTTGTGAGAGGGTGTTGTCATTTGTGTACCTCTCTCTTTAAAGAGGGGCAGGGAGTATTGTGTCAAACATTATTTTTTATGCTTTTGGTACATGTGATAATTTAAATAATTCATTGTTACACTTTTTTCCAAAAAAATGATATTGTAATACCACATGTTTTTTAATACTAGTGTCACTTTCTATTTTCCTCTCTCACAAAGAAGCCTCTTATTATGAAATTCTTCTCAATAGCCTTATGTAGGCCATAGAGAATTTCCACCTTGTTTACATCTAATAAGCGACAACAGCTTGGGTGGATCGATCACAACTACAATGTGGGGTCTAGAAATGAATAAGGTGAGCGCATTTTGCGATAAAAAGGGCACAAAATCCTCTCTTGTCTGTGTGGGAAGGCTGCCCTTCATCGTAGTGGGCCCAATTTCATTCCATTTTTTATTTACAAATGGCGTGATGCCATCATTGCAATACATCTTTGCAATGCTTTGTCTTCTAGGTATTCTAAATAATGTCTTGATTTGCTCGATTTCATTCATAACTTACGATAACCAATTAATTTTTAAAAAACAAGTCAAAATGACCACCTTTTAAACAAGTTGTAGAATTTTGTACGTGACTTGCCTTTCTCATTTAGAGAAAAAGAGAAATTTAAAAAAGCTCTAAATATATGATTTATATTCAAAAACTCTCTCTCTCTCTCTCTCTCTCTCTCTCTCTCTCTCTCAAGCACACACATGGACACCCGCACATTAAAAGAAGAGAGAACTCATGTCAAAGAGAAAGGGATTAATGTTTGTCGACAAGCAAAAATGTACTTATGGATTCCTTTTAGACTGAGGAGAGAGGGAGGGTGGAGAGGAATAAGTGGAAAGATGGGCAAGGGGAAGGAGGGATATGGGAAGGTAGACTGATGAGGAGGGAGGGTGATTAGGAATACATGGAAAGATGGAAGGGAAAGGAAGAATGCTTTTTTTGTTCACTCCTATCCTCTCTCTCTCTCTCTCTCTCTCTCTCTCTCTCTCTCTCTCTCTCTCTCTCTCTCTCTCTCGTAGTGGGTCCAATTTCTTTCCATTTGCTTTAACAAACGGTGTGATGCCATCATTGCAATACACCTTTGCATTGCTTTGTCTCCTAGGCATTCTAAATACTACCTTGATTTTTTTTTTTTTAATTATAACTTTAGATAAGCGATTAATTTTAACGAAACAAGTCAAAATGACCTACTTTTAAACAAGTTATAGAACTTTGAAAACGACTTGCCTTTCTCATTTAGAGAAAAAGAGAAATTTAAAAAAGTTATTAAAAAAATTTCTCTCTCTCTCTCTCTCTCTCTCTCTCTCTCTCTCTCTCTCGTGCACACATGAATACCCACACATTAAAAGAAGAGAGAACTCGTGTCAAAGAGAAAGGGATTAATGTTTGTCGACAATTTCTATCCAGAAGATATTAATATAGAATATTGTAACAAAAATGCACTTATGGATTCCTTTTAGAAAAAATATTTTATAAATATATTTATTTATTTATTTATGACCAACTCATTCCATTCATTGTTTGGAGACAAGAAAAACAGACCTGAAATCTAAACGAAATCTCTTAGTGCTTCCTTTATATCAAGCTACTCATTATCTTGAGTTGAGAAAATAGCTTTAGAAAAGAACATCATCATCATTTTAGAACAAAAATTTCACCCCGTCCACAGATACCCCTTCCTTAGGCAACCAAAAAACACAAAAAGACTTGTAGCCAATTAGCAAATTGTATGAAGCCATAAAATAAATGTTGAATAGCATAATCAATAAAAGTAATTGCATAACCCATATACCTTGTCATGTTTGCATTGGGCAAAAAAGGTGGATTAAGCATTGTGATACAATTGGCATAATCTATTGGAGAACACGAACACACACACACACACACACATGCCTATAGCTATATTTACATATTCTAGATGTCAACAAAGAGATATACATGCATATAGAGATACATCCTCAGACAAATAAGATGTATATGTGTGAATGTCTAGATCTTTTTATTTAGAAATACATATGTACGTTTGTAGATATGTTAGTAGACTTAGATGCACACAAACTAATTTTCATGTATACATTCTGTAAGTCCGTATCTATGTATTTGTGTATCGATACATTTGTGCATATGAATGGTGAATATATACATAAAGAGAGAGAGCATGCGAATGGTGAATACACACACACACACACACACACACACACACACATACACATATATATATATATATATATATATATATAGAGAGAGAGAGAGAGAGAGAGAGAGAACATGAATGGTGAATACACACACACACACACACACACACACACACACATATAGAGAGAGAGAGAAAAAAAAAGTTTTAGCATCCTATCAAGAGGGAGAAGGCTAATCAGTAAGAAAAAAGTAATAAAAAGGGGGAACAAGGATGGAAGTTAGACAAATCAGCAAGAGGTGGAGCGGGAAGCCACATGGGAAGGATATAAGGGAACATACAATGATGATAAACAGATACAGAGAGACAAAGGAGGTGGTGTGTAGGCAAAAGGAAGCCGTGATATTGACTATGGAGGGGGCATGCACAAAGACGAAAGTGTGCGGTGCACGGATGCATGTGTATGTGGGTGTAAGGAAGGGGCAGAGAAACATTGTGTGCAGGTGGAGCAAACCTCAAATGAAGAGCTCCTTATTCATGTATATGTACAATGAATAAGGATATGTGGTCAGTGGGTGGCCAGACACCGGATGTCCGACCTCGGATAAAGGCACATCGTCTTTACCTCAATAACCATCCACTTAAAGTTGAATCTGCAACCTAAAACCAATAGAGTCAAAAACTACAATAGCTCTGAGTAGGAATCTGATCTATAGACAAGGAAAGACCACCTAACACCTGTCAACCTAACAAGGAATTATAGACAGTGGGTACATCAAAGCCTATAGACAAAAATCTCCAAAGCCGACGTCCTGCTTTCCAAGCTTTCTGAGAGAACCTTGTGTTTCGGACGTATGTGTTGTTGTTTTTAAACTTATACACAAAAGAACATAATAGTTCAAAGGACAGTTGGCTTGAGATAGAGGACAATGATTAGCACAAGAACAACTCAATTATTGTTTCATTTTTGTACATCATAGTGAGAATGAGGTATCATTCTAGTGTTTTGTATATAAGATAGTTAAGAACAGCTTATGTAAAGTGAAAGAGGCCAAGTTCGATAGTGATGGATAGCAACTAAGCCAAAAAGATCCTAAGTAAAGATAGAGTCCTCACATACATCCATATGAACAAGACAGCATATTCGTTAGTTTTGAATACGTATTACAGGTGTCAACGAACCTATCAGTTGTTATACATGTCCTACTTAAAACCTTTTTAACTTATACCTACCATCCATGTAGCGTTCAATCAACAAATATCCATTCTTGGAACAGTAAGCCACAGATGAAAGTGACGTGCGTGGGTGTGTGCGCGCGCACGTGCCCTAACCCAGGCACCATACTCAATGAGTCGACAGTAGGCCCATTGGGTAGGGCCTTATTGTCTCATCAAGTTGATGAGAATAGAATAGTCAAGTCTGAAGCCAAAGAGCTGTATCATATCAAAAAATCCATGAGTCTCATTGGAGCTATAAGTGACAATGTTAACAGAGAGGCTTATACTCCAGGTAAAGTTTTAACGCTTTGTTAGCCAGTAAAGAATAGTATGGATGTCGTTCATAGTCAGTCGTAGGAGCTTTCCATGCTTTAACAAGTTTTCATGGATAGTCCTCAAACAAACCGTCCATCCAAGAGTAGTTCGTTTATAGGAAAAATGTTCCTGAAATAATAAGAACCAAAATAATTACACAAGGGTAAGTACTTTTGGATTAACCTACAACCTAAAACCAACAAAGTGAAAGACTACAATACATGTGAGCAAAAATCTAATCTATAGACAAGGAAAGACCACCTAATACCTGTCAACCTAACAAGAAATTATAGGCACTGTGTCCATCAAAGCCTATAGACAAAAATCTCCAAAGCCAACGTCTTGGTTTCCCAGCTTTCCGGGAGAACCTTGTGCTTAGAATGTGTGTGTTGTTGTTTTTAGACTTCTACTTATATACAAAAGAACATAACATTTCAAAAGGCAGCTGGCTTTAGACAAAAGACAATGATGAGCACAAAAACAACTCAATCTTTGATTCATTTTTGTACATCATAGTGAAAATGGTAACATTCTAGTGTTTTGTATGTAAGATATTCAAGAACAACTTATTATGAAGTGAAAGAGGCCAGGTTCGACAGTGATGGATAGAAGCTAATCCAAAAAGATCATAAGTAAAGATAGAGTCCTCACCTACATCCATATAAACAAAACAACAAATTCGTTAGGCTTGAATATGTATTACAAGTGTCAACGAGCCTATCAATTGTTATTCATGTCCTACTTAAAACCTTTTTAATTTATACCTACCATCCATGTAGTGTTCAATATCAGCAAGTATCCATTCTCAGAATAATAAGCCACATATGAAAGTGACATGTGTAAGTGTGTACAAGAGCGCGTGCTCAATTTGCTGCAAAGCTTGAGGCTTCAAATCCATACGTTATAGCCTTGCTCGATTGTCTGCATCTGTTGTGATTTCCTCTTCTTCTTGATGCACTTCCTTCCAATCCTTTAAATCCCCCAACAAGTCGATTCAGCTCATTGACCGCTCGACTTCAATCTTCTCGGCAGGTCGATTTTGCACTAAGGCTTCAATGCCTTCCTAGTTCTTTGCCCAAGCTCTACTCAATGCCACTTCAAGCTGCCTGATTCTCACTACTGGGTGCATGTTCCTTGTAGAGATTTGATATTCCTCAAGATTCCATCATGAGCTTCAGGGGGGGGAGGGGGGTTGCACGCAATGCGAGCTCCAAGCTCCGCCGCCTTCTCCTTGCCAGACTCGGGCCAAGCTTGATCCTCAAGCTCCCATAGCCGACGAGCTCCGATCCGACGTCGCCATGCTGCATGGCTCTCATACCGATTGAAAGTGCGCAGTGCACAAATGCATGCATGCGTGAAGGGGAAGAGCAACATTGTGTGTGGGTGGAGTATGCCTCAAATGAGGAGCTCCTTATCCATATATATGTACATTGAATAAGGATATGTGGTCAGTGGGCGGCCAGACACCGGATGTCCGGGGCCTAGGCAAAGGCACATCGCCTTTTGAGAGAGAGAGAGAGAGAGAGAGAGAGAGAGAGAGAGAGAGAGAGCCGGGGGGGGGGGGGATACGTGGAAAGATGGGCAAGGGGAAAGAGGGATACGGGAAGGTAAACTAATGATAGAGGGATGGGGAAGGGGACGGAGGAATAACTTTTTTGTTCATTTCTATCGTCTCTCTCTCTCTCACACACACACTTTCTCCAAGTGAAGATACAAACATCTTACATGCCCCTTCTCTCTGAGTCCGGATTACTTCCAATTAAAATTACGGGCAAGGAGAGACTTGTGGAATACATGATAAAGATGTGTCATAGCTTGCCACATTAACCATCTAAAATTGCAAGCGAGACAAGAACCAAAGTTTAGAAGACTCATAGAAGCAAAATAATAAGAGTAGGTTCATATGGGGCAGTGGCGCAACACCCATAGGGGCATTGACGTGAGGTGGCATGCAAGCATTGGAAGAAAAAAATGAAGAGTTCTCTAGACCCACCAAGAAAATGGGCGAACCCCCCCCCCCCCCCCCCCCCCCCCCCCCCCCCCTTTCGGAAGAGGAGGATTTATGTACACTTTTTCAACACAAAAGACGTAGACACTCCGACAAGACCCGCCACAACCTATTGCACGCCAACACGGTTTTTTTTATTTGTTGCAGGCTTAGGTTAACTTTTCTTGTGGCAGAGAGCTGCTGCCTACTGTGAACCAGGAGGGTTGAGGCAGAAGAATTCGACAAGGGCTACCGGCGCCCTCACCTGAATCGAGAGTAAGCTTGAAATGGATGCAAGACATGAAGAAGTGCTTTGGAAGATGGATGCAACATCGTTGCTTCATGATGCATCACTAAACCCTACAATGAATGAGACTTTCCTATAACGCCAATTTATCTCATAACATGGAAAAATAATCGAGGCTGACATGTCATGCATTACACCACACATATTGCCCCAGTTACAAAAGCATGTTCTCTAAGAGAGGACACAGTACACACCCATACATGTTTGAGGTTATTTATTATTTTGTAATCCACGCCTTAGTAGTGATCCGACTTAACTCCCTCTCCCTTCGATGTAAGATAGGGCATTAGGGCACTGGAGAGGAGTCCCTTCGTGCATGCAACTTGAGTGCTCATCTTTCAATCATATTTGAGCTAGCTTCCATCACACTTTTAGCCTTGGATCACTCCTTCACATACCTTCCTCCCAACCACTCCATGGACAACACCCCCTGCATGCAACACACACATACACAACACAATGATGATTCCCACAGCAGTGACAAACGAGACTTTCTCTCTGTGGATAAAAGCTGCCTCCCACACCACACCCACTTCATGATGTCATCCATTTGGGGCAGCCTCCCTCTCTTCCCCTCCAGTTCCTCCACCTCGATGCAGGCCTATTACCCTAGCAGTACTTCAAATTTATTAGACGGAATCCTTTTAGGCTCCAAAAATTAAATCCCTTCCCCTCACCTTGTTTGCACCAATTCCTCCTCGGCCTCCCCTCCCTGTGCATGTCGGCTCCATAACTTCCCCCTCTATCTCCTAGTCCCCATGTCGCCTCTTTCCCCCACAACTCTCTTGTGTGTAAAATCTGTCACGCAAGACAGCACGGCAATGGAATGCAATGCGAGCTGCAACAGATTGTGTCTACAAGGTAGCATGGCCAGAAAAAGAGACAGTGTTTGCCACCACTGAACTTATAGGGATAGAGAGAAGTTTGGGTTCTCCTTGGCAGATCATTGCAGTTTCTTGGACATGGAGGAAAAGATGAGGTGTATACTAAGGCCAACTATTTGTAGAGCTCCTCATGGTTGCTACCTACAAGATTGAAGAGAATGTGGAGTCGCAATGTCTTGCATTGAAAAGGTCATTCAAACATTGAAAAAGTATCCATCATCATAGCTTTGTTGCATCAGAGAATGCGTGCATTGTGTCTGGCAGCCTTGTTTGGGTATGGTATCTGGCAGCCTTCTTTGGTTACGGTAGGACACAACTTTTGATCACTTTCATGGTGCCTTGTGTATTAAGCTGGAAGTGGAGGCTCCTAATACTTGTTGAGCTGCGTTCGAATTACAAGAATGGCTTAAGTAAGCTTTGAAGACCCTTCTAATCAAAGCATTAGTCATTGAAGTGCGTTTTCACCCGTAAATCTTCTGCCCACATATGTTGCTATAATATTTTGCCACCCCCTAAAGCATGTGTCACAGGGTTAGAGCACTACACCATCGTACTTTTGTAACCAGCAAGCATTCAGCAAAGCCACAGAAACGCCACCTTCTCTATGGACTACTACTTCCCAAGAAGCAAGCAACAGAACCAGAGTACACCGATGATTAATTCAGCAGAACAACTGGCCATGAACCTTGCCACCAAAGAGCCAAGTTCTCAAGTTATCAGGGTGCTCTGACCAAATTCTATTCTCTAAAAGCCAAAATATACGTAACTTTCTGCACAAAATGTTCTAATTCCATGAGCTGGAGATATGTATAACAGTGGTAATAAGGCTTCGATCTCTTGCACCTTCTTGTCCATAGCACAAAAACAATGTCCATTTTTCGCACCCAATATAACAATCATCTCATGAATTGCATACATACCAAGGAAGAAAGCTATGTCAAATCTGAGCACTACTTGACAGCAACAGAGCAGTTGTTTTCCATCATGTACATAGCTTTATTAGCTGGCCTCTCCACGGAGGAGAAGTTAATATACAGTGTGCTTGAAAGAGCTTAATACTTTCAGTTAAGAATCTAAAAACTCACCACAACCAGACTGTGTCCAGTCACAGCTGGTATTGTACATGTGTAGCCTTAGATACGCGAAGTCCCTTGAGGCTTCACCCATGATTGGGCATCTCTAAGGATAGGCTAAAACACAACACTAAAGAGGACTAAGTGAATGGTGGAGGTCAGACGTTGACAAAAATGATTAATGACCTGCACGTGACATTGAACTTGTTGTAAACAGTACAGCTTTGTCATGAAAATGTAGCCCATTCGAACACACAAGATACGGTACTTGACTGACTGTAAACTCCGGGGACTTAAGGGGGAATCTCATTCTGGTCCTCTGTTGCCCCGTTATGAAAGCAGATGACGATGCATGTGACATTATCTGCACTCCCCTTGCAAATGGCTTCATTCACAAGGCTTTTGGCTGCGTCTTCTGCATCTGAGATGGCCTCGACCAAGGTGACAGCATCCTACACGGCCACTGGCCACATGAGGAAAGGTCCCATAAGGAGCACACCAGCAACAAGACACTATTTCTAGAAGATAACCTGGTTGGAAACAACGTCCCA
Organism: Adiantum capillus-veneris; assembly: GCF_014529385.1. Classification (NCBI taxonomy): domain Eukaryota; kingdom Viridiplantae; phylum Streptophyta; class Polypodiopsida; order Polypodiales; family Pteridaceae; genus Adiantum; species Adiantum capillus-veneris. The sequence continues at coordinate 12,241,674 of NC_140945.1, forward strand.
TAAGCCATCACTTGCAAGTATTAGAAACTTAACTCCATCATTAATCGTCTCCTCCTGTACAGAAAACGAGTCAAATGCCTTCCAGCGCAAAGGACAACCAAATTGCAAACCAGCTAATGACAATACTTGGAGCTCCGGCTCAGCCACCACAAATTGTTTCAAAGACCGGTCTCCAAAGGCTCGCGAAACAGCTAGTATCCCTCCTACTCTCCAAGTGCCTGCTCACAAAGTTCCAGTAACATAAATGTCAAGAACCCCTATGTTGAAAAACAAACTCAAAAAGTAAAAGAGAATGTACAATAACCTGCCCAGATGACAACTCCTCCAGCCTTTTCAATGCGCTGCCGCTCATCCTTTCGGTTAGGCTTATGATCTTCAGACAGTGCATAAGCTGCAATGAAAAGCAGCCACAATTAGCATCATTGGCAAATGCCCTCCAGCAACCTTACGAAAATTCTAAAATCCTCAATTGACACCCCTCAGCATATAAAGCCCAAAGCACAAACCTCATCTAAATTTCGTACCAAACAAAAGAAGAAGAGAAAATTAAAAGCACAAGCTCCAAGACACCCTCACCCCTGAAGTAAAAATGGGTTTAGCCCAGTTGCATAAGTATCACTCCCAAAAGTGGGTCTTACCATACGTTCATTTCACACGAAAAGCATAAGCAAGCAAAGTAACATACAACACAAAGTTTCCTTCCACTTGGAGAATGTTACCCTCTGATCAGAACTGTTTACTTCAATCCCGGAATCATCACAAGACATTAACAAAAATCAAACTGTACGTAAACTCCACACAAGAAAAGAGCGATGAATGAGCTATAAGGAACCGTGGTCAGTTGAACAAAAAAAGCATCTTCTAGTGAAACCTGCAAGAGTCCTACCTACCGTAATAGAAGCTTTAAGAAAAGCAGCAGAATGAAAAGAGGTAGTGTGACTACTATCTAGAACCAAAAAGAGGGCCTCCATTGTGTGTCACAGGAACTCTCTGAAAAGCAACATGTCGCAAAAATGACGAGGTGGCACCAGAGATCACCATGCTGACATAGCAGCAACCGTACACTGATGGCATGGCGTCCGTACCCTGCTGACATGGGTTCCAGATTTTGTGGTGCGTTTTACGGAATGCCACATGGCAGTGTGAGAGTGCGCGTGCGCGGAAACGTGAGAGGAGAGGAGAGAGAGAGAGAGACAGTAGACACAACACAAAACGCTGGTGTAGGGGAAGAGGGGGATCAGTCTCCCCTGACTACCAGAGCATGAGACCTGTCAATACAATCTATATATGTGTGAAGTGGGTACCCCCTTGGCCCCATATATATGAGTGCCCAAGGGAGGTCAAGCAGTGCAGATGCTACCCCACAACCCAGCAAGAAAATGTCCTGTGTATAGGGCGCGTGGACAAAAGAGAAGGCGGCCGGACAATGCAGCCTACATGCATATGCTATGGGTGGCCAACCCGGAGGCACACTAGCCGTACATGCATGCCCTAGACCTGTGAAGCAGCGGAGTGATGTAAGTCTAACAGGCAGCAGCCTATGCAAAAACAGTTGCAGCTTTTGGACCTGCTATTTTTTGAAATTTTGGGGCGCCTAGCTATTGGGCCTCAGCGCTTTTCAGAACCTTTAAAAGCATGCCTTGGGGGAGTCTCTAGCAGATCAGTGTGACCATTGGGAGATTTTTGGGGTGTCTAGATTTTGGGCCTCAGCACTTTTCAGAACCTTTAAAAGCATGCCTTGGGGGAGTCTCTAGCAGGTCAGTATGTGATCACACAAAGCAAAGGGCTCTCCTCGGCACTCGTACTCTGTTCTTATCGACATAAAAGACTACCGAAAGGCGCGCCAAACTTTGGGGCCAATGCATCAAGAAGTGAAACTCCGCCACTTCATGTCTCAACTACTTTGAGTTTTGAAGTTCATCTCTTAAAGATTGTGTTTTGGATATGATTGTAATGTATGCAACAATTTGAGTCATCAAAGCTCCCACATTGCACCATGTGTGTTGCTGAGGATTTACCATCTTGTCAGTGCCAAGCCAGTTACACACCAATCCTCGAGATGACAGCTCCATTTCTCATGCGGTGATCACTCATGCATCTCAGTATTATAGGGTTACTTTGGGCACAGATCCTTTAACTGCACAAGGGAGGACACTCCCTTCATCCATGGGAGAATCATCAACTTGCTACAGAACTATGATGAAACATCTCGCAGCGAGCATAGCGCTCACTGCATGGCCTCCTGCACTTCACCACACGTCGCGTGGGTCCATGGATGCCTCTCTACGGTGTAGACCAAACAGCCAAGATATTTGTCTTTTCAAACAGGAAGCCAAGAGGCTTGCAATTAGCTTCACAGCTAGCCCCTTTTATGATGCTATCAGTAGTAGGGTATCTACTAGGAAGGCTACGTAGAACACATTCTTTCAGGACGCTCTCTGCCTTTCTAGGAGCCTGCTTTATGGACTATGTTATGCAGAGGCAGTGTCTGCATTTTTGTTATCTAGGCCATCTTAAGTTTGTGACCCTGGTGTTTTAATATCTGGGAGAGTATATGGGTATAAAGTTGACAGGTTACTTGGTGCCTAATATGAGAGTGAAAGGACTGTAACGATGTGAAAAATGCATCCAATGATAGGCATGATAGACTACTTTTTCTGTAGCCTTTGATTTGGAACCCCAATGTCACATACCATGAGGGCACACAGCTGGCCCATGATAGCATTAATGATTCGACTGCTTGGGATTCAACCCCTGCTTCCTTTTCAGAGCGGCAGATGATGATCTAGATGTCCTGGCCCAAGTTTATGATAATTGCTGTAAAGTTCTCGAGCGTCTCTTGGAGCTTGGGGGAACTTTTCCACCTGCACAAGAGCCTGCCTCTCAGAGCCTATAACCAGACTTCTCTATGGGCTGGTGAACTATTTGTGAGTGCTGCAATAATTCGACTGTCCCCTTCAAGGGATCATCTTTAACGTTCGTTCTCTTTTGACCCTCATCACTCTGCCTACAGGTAAGACCTTGCCCAGACAATTGTTATGGTGGTGGACGTACTTGGAAGACAGTATGCACTAGCCCCAGCAGATGTTCTTCTGCGTGACTTGGGATAGTCAGCCTTATTTTAGCTTGGGACCCACAGGAATGGTTTTGGCAATGAGAAGATGTATCAAGTGGTAATACGCATTCCCTCCTTTTTGGAGTAGACAATTCAGAGTAGTACAGAGATTCTTGTGAGACTTCAGGCCCAGCAGCCCAGCAGCCTACAAAGATTGAGAGTTTTGGTTACATGCCGATTAATCAGTGGGGCTGCCACCATCCGTTGAGACCTTGAGAAGTAAGGGAAAATATTGATGGCAGATGGGCTAGCTGTCTGATAGCACAAGAGGGTCTACCATTTCGCACATGGGCAAGGCAGTAGGGTTCATAGTCCCTACCGTCTCATCTGTTTACTCTGACCTCTTGAGTCTATCAGACATATGTTCGTGTATTGCCCACACCATTACGGGGTATACAGAGCTATCTGTTTGCGTTTGTTAAGAGCTAGATTAAATATTGAGTATGTTTTATGGGACACGGGCACAAGGTCAGCTGGCTTCATCACTTACCCAGACCTCATCCTACCTTTGGGGGGGAGTTGGATGATCCCATTCTCCAGCTCACACCTGCTGGGTAAACTTACAATACACTGGGAATGTTACCTGTCACAAAGTGATGACGTGGCATGCCCAACTGGAAGAGAAACGGCCGAGTGGACAAGACAAACACACTCCGAAGAACTTACGAGCACCAGCCACAGGGCCTAAAATCCTAAAGACCAAAAGCTGCTCATAAAATGCTCTGAAATGACGCGTGGCAGGACTGTATGTACGTCTTCTGAAGGCCATATTGATCTATAAGACCAGAGAGTTACATCATGGTGAATCTGATACAAGGTCTGGATAAAAAGAAAGAAAGAAACTAACTAAATAGAAACATTACTATAGTTGTAAAAGATGGGTATCAAGAGCCTGAGACAGGGAGTTATGATAATGACACACATAGACACTGAAAAATAAGCAGCAGATAATCTACATAGAGATACTATAGGAGGAAGTAGTACAACATGGCCATCCATGAATTGAAGAAGAAGAAAAATCAAAGTTCGATACCTATAAATAGCATCAGAACTTTTATAAGCCTTACACGTCTCACCCTACATGCCTACTGAATCTGTGTATGTGTGTGCACGGGTGTAGCGTGTTTGCATGTGCACCTGCCAAGTGTTTTTATGTAAATTCGCAAAGAAAGATCTGCCAAAAGGTCGCTTTTGATGCTTAACGACATGCATGTACTATCACATCACAAAACATCTGAGAAGCTTACCAGTGCTGCCCCTGCAAATTACTGCTCTTGAATCCCCCACATTTGCAACAACCAAGCGATCCCCCACAAGTATTGCAGTTGAGGCAGTCGATCCAGCATCATATATTTCATTGATCTCCTCTTGTAAAAATTCCGAGTCAGTTTGCTGATATGTTTCAACTACAGCAATAGCACTGTCAACAACAGCTCAATGGCTTGTAAAATTCATCAACAACTAGCAAATTGACCTTCGCAAAACTCAAAAGAAAATGTACCGATGGCAATTTTTGTGTCGGTAATTAGTTTCGGATGTTTAATCAGATTATCGAAGAGATTCTTGCGAACATATTCTGCAGCTTGAGATCCTCCATGGCCTGCAATAATGCAACTGGATGACAGATGTGAACCACCATAGAACTGAGGAAAAGATGAGAGAGGAGGTCTGTACAAAATTCCCTCTCCATCCCTTACACCCTCTCTCTCTCTCTCTCTCTCTCTCTCTCTCTCTCTCTCTCTCTCTCTCTCTATTTTGGATGATGACATATGGGAGTTCTCTAGGGACGGTGACATTATCATCCTCGGGGACTTCAATGCTAGGACTGCCCATCACCAGGCAGTGTTTTATGATACTTCAGAGGAGATGCTAAGAGAGATAGATGTGGCAGAGACGGGCCTTTCCAGACTATCACACGATATGGAATATACTGAGTATGGGCGACACCTGATAGACATGGGCACTGCACATGGATTGGTGAAACCGGCCCGTAGGGCGGTAGGCGTTGGCTTTCACCCGAAATTCTTTACTTTAAACACACACACAGAGCACTTTGCAAAGAGAACCTGCGACGGGAGTTAACACTTGAAAACACACACGGCTCGGAAGCTAGAATGCTCCGAGCAGACGCCGACAACCTGTAGGCCCCAAAATTGGCGCCCCTTTCGGTATTTCTTTATTCTTTAGGAGGGTAAATTACAAGGTAAGGTCCTGGGAATCCTTCACGTGTATCCACCTAGATACCATTTGATTTGGCCAAATTTCGGCAGCATAACAGCTCCAAAACTTGCGCGAAACCAATTCCCCTGCTGGAACTCGCTTGCACTGTCGTATACCCTCTGATTCCTGTCCAAAAACAGTAAATTCAGCACGCTGTATTTACTGGTTTTTGCCCTGTTTTCAGCCCCAAACAGTCCCCTAACTGTCCTTTGCCAGTGGGGCACGATTCCCAATGATCCTGGCGTCCGTATGGCTGAAAAACAGTGAATTTACAGCGCATACACAGCGCTGATTTTGCACCTGTACGGTGAGGTTATGACCCTCACCAGTGCCTGCTTTGGAGCAGCAGTTAGCTACCCCTGTTCCTGCTCAAGGAGGCTCTTGCCTCAGCACAAAAGCATGAACCCACACAACTGTACATCAGTCAAATGAGTAGCCCTCTTGTGGGGCATCACATAACTGCACGTAGGGGAGAGAGAGAGCAGTATGTAGCGTGCGGGGCATCACTCCCGTCACCATACTGTGCATAGAGGGCAAGGTAAGCATTCCATAGCTTCTGTACCTGTTGCAATCCGCCTGTGGCTGAAAATGGCGCCCCCTTTGTTGATATGCAGCTCGTTTTTGCCTCCCAGAGTGGCAGAATCGCTCACAAGCTGACACGTCGCCCAGTTTCCGAGTTTGGGCTTTCCCTGCTAAAAATATCTCAATTGGTGCGTCAGTTGACTTCGCGGCAGAGTTGTAAAGTGTTCCCCTAGTCATACCGAAGGTAATGACGCGAACACATTTCGTGGCCCAAAATAGCAGTTCCCTAAATTTTAGGAGATGCTTCCGTTGGGCTCCCACTGGTCTTCTGACCATCTATCCTCATTGGGACCGCATCCAAAAATGCAATGTGGCCCAACTGTCGGATACTTTTGGTTGGTAGTCCCACCTTGACTTTACGCCTTAATTGAGTTCACTTCCTAGTATCCACCAACTTGCTAAGTGCGACGGGGGGACCTATATGATCTTGCTCTGAGCCTAGACATCCTCTTACTATACGAATTCCAGTGCCGACCCCTTCCCGTCTGCGGGTGAATCTACCGTTCACATTGGCCATACAATGTCCGACCGTTTGCTACTTCAAAAAGAGGGTCTTAAACAAATAAAATAAACCCCATTGGAAAGAAACCAACAACCAAGGTTAGCAGTTGCCACATCTCTGTGACATGGTTAATAACTGCCACGTCCTCGTGACATACCCCCCTCTTGAAATCGCAAACGTCCTCGATTGCATACCATAAATACACGCCACTGATGATCTTGTGCTATTAACACTCTTTTATCATCGCATGTATCCGCAAGAAAGGTCGTAACATACATAGATACAAATGACTTAATGAGGCCTTCATACTTTTGCCATTTCCATCTATGGCACTGAATTCATATGTACATTTGATGTACTAGCTCTATCATTACCCCTCCTTTGCACACGTTGGGTTGGGGCATAAGTAGGCTATAACCCAAAGGCTTCAAGGTAAAGCTGCAATACATTTGGTGACTCTGACAGTTCATGCTCTTCCATCCACTTTGCATCCATAGGCGGATAGTTCTTGAACTTCACCAAATAGCGTCTTGCAACTTGTCCTTTAACTTTTCTGTCCTTATGTGCCAAAACTTGCTCAGGTACCAGGATCTCATCAAGTTCCTCAACTTCTGGCTGATCCTCAACTGGCATATCTTCTGGCACATCACCCACGAAGGGTCTTAGAAGACTCACGTGAAACGCATTATGAATCTTCCACGCATCAGGCAATTTCAGTCTGTAAGCCACATCGCTGATCTTGTCAAGCACTTGAAAAGGCCCATAGTAACGCATGCTGAGCTTAGGAAACAGCCGTTCCTTGCCCTTCATCTTCTTTAACCTTGCCTTTTCGAACCTTAAGAAAACCCAATCACCAGGTGATACTAGTAATTCACGACGGTGACGATCAGCAGCCTTTTTCTGTTTTGCCTGAGTCTTCTCCAAGGCAACTTTAATCTTCTTATACATCTCATCCATGTTCTCAACATATCGATCTGCCTCAAAGATCTTGTCCTTTGTGTGCAAAATGGGAGGAACCTTTTTGCCGCCTTCAACAATTTCAAAAGGTGCTTTGCCAGTAGACGAATGCACCGTATTATTGTACGCATACTCAAGCATAGGCAAATACTGTTCCCACTTGCCCTTATTATCTGACACATAGCATTTCAGCAGATCTAAGACAGTAGAATTGGCCTCTTCTGACTGTCCATCAGTTTGTGGATGAAACGAAGACGAGAACTTGAGCGTAGTACCCATGTTCTCAAACAATCCTCTCCAGAACAAACTCGTCATGCGAGGATCACGATCACTGATAATCGATTGTGGCATACCATGGTACTTGAACACATTGTACATGAACAAGCGTGCCATCTGATCAGATTTTATCTTCTTCCTGACAGGGATAAAATGGGCCTGCTTGCTGAACCTGCAGATAATGGTCCATATACCATCATTCCCTGTTGGCGTCCTTGGAAGATCAAAGATAAAGTCCATAGCAATGCTTTCCCATGGCTTATCCGGAATCGGCAGTGGTTGTAACAACCCTGGTGCCTTTTGCCTGTCAAACTTGACCTTTTGGCAAACTATGCATGCTCGCACAAAGACATCCACATCTCTCCTCAAGGTAGGCCAATAGAAGAACGTCTCTACCGCTTTAACTGTTGCATCAATGCCACGATGCCCTGCATACGGTGGGACATGACTCTCTTCCATGACCTTATGTCGCAGTGGCCTAGTTACACAAAGTCTGTCATGCATCATCATAAAACCATCTCTGAGGAGGTAGTGCTCGTGATGTTGCCCCTCTTGTAACTGTTCAAAGATCCTTGCAAAATCTTCATCAGCAATATACTGTTCCTTCATGTCATCTAACTCATGATGATAAGGAATTGACACAGCTGAAATTTGTGGCTTTCTTGATAACGCATCAGCCACAACATTCTTCTTGCCTTCCACATGCATAATCTGGAAGTGGAACATGGAAAGAATGTTTGCCCATCGCATATGCTTTTCGGATAACTTTGACTGTGTCAAGAAGTATCGCAAGGTCTGATGATCTGTTTGGACAACAAAATCAGCACCTAAGAGGTAGTGCTTCCAGCTAGAAAGTGCATGAATAACGGCCAAGAGTTCTTTCTCATAGACTTGCATAGTCCTCTCTGGCCCTTGCAAAATTCGGATTTCATAGGCTACTACCCGTCCATCTTGCATTAGCACTGCTCCGATGCTACTGCCACACGCGTCACATTGGACCACAAATGACTTCCTGAGATCTGGCAAAACAATAACTGGATCTGAAGTCAACTTTTCTTTTAAGAGACTAAAAGCTGAAATCTCTTTTTGGGTCCATCTGAAAGTGACCTCTTTCTTTTGCAATGCGTGAAGAGGCGATGCTATCTCTGCAAAATTTCTGATAAACCTTCTATAGTAGGAACACAATCCCAAGAAGCTTCTGACATCGTGCACAGTCTTCAAGTCTGGCCATGTCTTGATAGCTTCGACCTTTGCGGGATCCATTTTTACACCATCCTTTGAGACTATGTGGCCCAGAAAGTGGATCTCTTCCAGGAAGAATTCACTTTTCTTAGGATTGACAAGTAACCTATGACTGCGCAGCTCTTCGAACACAATGGTCAAGTGACGCCTATGCTCCTCTTCATTCTTCGAATACACAATCATGTCATCGAAGAATGTTCCAACAAACTGTTGATGCGAGCGGAAAATCCGGTCCATCATTCTGTTGAACGTGGCAGGAGCATTTGTTAGCCCAAACGGCATCACTAGAAACTCATAAAGACCAAATGTCGTTCTAAACGCAGTCTTGTGCACATCCTCTGGGCTTATACGAATCTGATGGTACCCACTCTTCAGGTCTATCCTGCTGAAAATTGCAGCACCCTCTAAACGATCGAGAATATCATCAATGCGAGGAATAGGAAACCTATTCTTGATGGTATTCTTATTCAACGCACGGTAATCAATACACATGCGCCATGAGCCGTCCTTCTTCTGCACTAGGAGTACTGGGGAGCAAAAGGGTGAAGAACTAGGCTGAATCAGCCCCTTCTCTAATAACACCTCAACCTGGCCCATAATCTCTTTCTGCTGTGCCGCACTAACCCTGTAGGGAGGTCTATTTGGTGGGCTACACCCTGGCACCAAATCTTTCCGATGGTCCTCAGGTCTCTCTGGCGGCAATTGCGACGGTAAGGAATCAGAAAAACAGTCACTAAACTTTTGCAAAAATGCTAACCTTTCTTTATCTAACACAGATAAATTTGATTGATCCCTATCTGAGACATCACATGCAAAAATCAAGTACACAGAAAGATGATTCTTTATTACAGAAGTGATAGCAGAAGCAGATACAATAGGGACTGACTCTCCTTTAAGCTTTACATCCAAGATGTGAGTTTTGCCCCTATGCTGTACAGTGATCTTTTTGTTGTAGGCATCCAAGACTCCATGCACTCGGAACATCCACGGGATCCCCAACAAGGCGTCACAACCTTCCAGCGGCATGATGTAAAACTCTTCAGTGTCCACATACGACTGAATATGCAGACGCAGTTTTCCAATGATGGGAGTAACACACTCTGAGTGGCCAGGACATGCCAACCCTGCCTCTGCTGTGTACCCCATCTCTTCAGCTTTGATGCCGAGCTTCATAGCTAACTCTGGTGAGATAAAGTTGGCTTTGGCACCTGGATCAAAGAAGATGAGTGCCGTCTGATCCCTAACGTTACCCCATGCCCTGCATAACTCACTGGCATCTGTGTTGGGTCTGTCACCCACCATGTCTGGCACTAAACCTGCTGTGGGTTTAGGCTTCTTGCCTTTCTGGTCTTCTTTATCCTCTGAGTCAGCTGGCCTTTTCCTTTGTGGACAATTGATAGAAAAGTGACCAGGCTGCTCGCATATAAAGCATTTGTTCTCAGCCATTAGAACCTTCTTTTCCTCGAGCGACTTGCGCACAAAAGGCTTCCTTTTCTGTTTCTTTGCCTGCGCTCCAGAAGTCCCAGCTGAATCCTTGTCCTTGGTGGCCTTTTCTGACCCCTGTGACGCATCAGGAGCCGTTTTCACAAAGGGCTTCTTCGCTGAATTTTTCTTTTGCTGCCCTCCTTTATCACTGCTCGGAAATCCATTGTCCTCTCCTTTCAACAGGGCAAGACCAGTGTTCGCAACTTCCATAAGCTGAGTAAGGGTAGCCACTCTATTCTTTGTACAGTAATCGCGAAGCCCTTTAGGCAGCCCACAACAATACTTCTCTATCTGCTCTGTCAGTGGCACAAATCTATAGGAGGTCACTGAGAGTAATGCTTTACAAAACCTCCTATTGTACTCCAGCAAGCTCTTGCACGAAGCTGCCGTAAGCTGGCGCCAATCTGTCAAGACATCGGCTTCAAATTCATTTGATAGCCAAGCAGATGCAAACATTTGCTTGAAGTAAACCCAAGTGGCGGGTGCCTGTCCTTGCATTAACAATGTCGTCCACCATGTCAGCGCATTGTCCTTTAAGAAAGTGGCAGCTTTCCTAACCTTCGAGGCCTCTGTAAAATTCCCTCCCGCATAAGCTGTATCAAACTGCTGGAGGAAAGTGAGTGCCTTTGTCTTGTCCTCGAAACCACTGAAGGTACTGAACTTTACTGCTGCACCACCTTCTTTGTAAGCCTTCGGCTTCTCTAGTGCCCCCAAGTTGTCATACGGAATGGTCTGCAACATGGGCACTGTACTAGGCATGATCGGCACGTGTTGGCCATTCACATTTTGCGTGAGAGGTGCGATATCTGGCTGCTGTCCAGAAAAACCAGCCATGCCAAAATGACCCTGTGGCACCCCAAACTGGCCATGGTTGCCGTGGAAACCTTGCTGCATGCCGATAGTACCATACATGGGGTTTGGCATGATGCCTTGCATACCCCCGAACACTGTTCCTGGCATGTACGGCTGACTTCCAAACACATAACCAGCCATACTTTGGAACACTGATCCACCCCCGAAATACCCAGGATGTACCGTGGGTGGTGGAAAAACTGAGTGCATAGCCTGGTATCCAGCTCCCTGTCCATTCAAGACAGCATGCTGGCTCTGAAAGGTGGCGGGCTGAACTGGCATAACCTGTGGAATAGGCGTTCTAGCCACCTGTTCAAGCACGGGAGGAACCTGCTTTGGAGCCCCCGACTCCACAACATGCGAGTGTTCCCTTTCCTCCTGCGCCTCATGAAGTACCTGGGCTTGAGCTTCAACAAGCTCCGTACACGGCGTAGGTTGCCTATTTTGATGTTGCACTGGTGGCGCTTGCAAGAATTCCATAAACCTCGAATTCTGCACCAGCTGCGAAAAGACATTCACCGCGGCAACTAACTGAGTCTTAAACGCATCATCCTCGAGTTGCCCTGTCATAAAGCCCTGTACTACTGGAGGGACATTCACGTTGACAGGAGGTACAGACTGACGTGGCCGTGAGCTCTCGCCAATCTCAAAAACCATAGGAATCTCCTGCCTGTCCTTTGGAGAGGAACCCTCTTCCATAATTCCCTTCCCCTTGTCGGCCATAGAGTAATCCCCGTGTTCTTGCACTGTGTGTCTTTACCCTGAACAATCCAGGCTCACTCTTTGAGGAAAAAGTGATTGATGTCCCGGCAACGGAACCATGAAACCGGCCCGTAGGGCGGTAGGCGTTGGCTTTCACCCGAAATTCTTTACTTTAAACAAACACACAGAGAGCACTTTGCAAAGAGAACCTGCGACGGGAGTTAACACTTGAATACACACACGGCTCGGAAGCTAGAATGCTCCGAGCAGACGCCGACAGCCTGTAGGTCCCAAAATTGGCGCCCCTTTCGGTATTTCTTTATTCTTTAGGAGGGTAAATTACAAGGTAAGGTCTTGGGAATCCTTCACGTGTATCCACCTAGATACCATTTGATTGGCCAAATTTCGGCAGCATAACAACCCCAAAACTTGCGCGAAACCAATTCCCCTGCTGGAACTCGCTTGCACTGTCGTATACCCTCTGTTTCCTGTCCAAAAACAGTAAATTCAGCACGCTGTATTTACTGGTTTTTGCCCTGTTTTCAGCCCCAAACAGTCCCCTAACTGTCCTTTGCCAGTGGGGCACGATTCCCAATGATCCTGGCGTCCGTATGGCTGAAAAACAGTGAATTTACAGCGCATACACAGCGCTGATTTTGCACCTGTACGGTGAGGTTATGACCCTCACCAGTGCCTGCTTTGGAGCAGCAGTTAGCTACCCTTGTTCCTGCTCAAGGAGGCTCTTGCCTCAGCACAAAAGCATGAACCCACACAACTGTACATCAGTCAAATGAGTAGCCCTCTTGTGGGGCATCACATAACTGCACGTAGGGGAGAGAGAGAGCAGTATGTAGCGTGCGGGGCATCACTCCCGTCACCATACTGTGCATAGAGGGCAAGGTAAGCATTCCATAGCTTCTGTACCTGTTGCAATCCGCCTGTGGCTGAAAATGGCGCCCCCTTTGTTGATATGCAGCTCGTTTTTGCCTCCCAGAGTGGCAGAATCGCTCACAAGCTGACACGTCGCCCCGTTTCCGAGTTTGAGCTTTCCCTGCTAAAAATATCTCAACTGGTGCGTCAGTTGACTTCGCGGCAGAGTTGTAAAGTGTTCCCCTAGTCATACCGAAGGTAATGACGCGAACACATTTCGTGGCCCAAAATAGCAGTTCCCTAAATTTTAGGAGATGCTTCCGTTGGGCTCCCACTGGTCTTCTGACCATCTATCCTCATTGGGACCGCATCCAAAAATGCAATGTGGCCCAACTGTCGGATACTTTTGGTTGGTAGTTCCACCTTGACTTTACGCCTTAATTGAGTTCACTTCCTAGTATCCACCAACTTGCTAAGTGCGACGGGGGGACCTATATGATCTTGCTCTGAGCCTAGACATCCTCTTACTATACGAATTCCAGTGCCGACCCCTTCCCGTCTGCGGGTGAATCTACCGTTCACATTGGCCATACAATGTCCGACCGTTTGCTACTTCAAAAAGAGGGTCTTAAACAAATAAAATAAACCCCATTGGAAAGAAACCAACAACCAAGGTTAGCAGTTGCCACATCTTTGTGACATGGTTAATAACTGCCACGTCCTCGTGACAATTGGCCATCTTGAATGGCCTACAGAGATTTCCTGCTGCGGGAGGTTTTACATGCTTCCCACATAGACATGGAGCCAGCACGGTGGACTATGTCATGGCACAACCGAATCTCATCTCTAGTATCGAGGATCTCACAGTTGGGCCCAGACCGGTCGGGGTGGCGGTGGATCATGCTCTGGTGTCAATGACCATCTCCTTCCATTTCAGTGCAGCACACAGGCCACATGTAGCAGCCCCTACTCGCTACACATTCACAAGGGAGACGGACTCGGTATACATGGACGGAATCTACACACGCTTATGCATTGAGGACCCGGGGCGACCTCTGGAGGAGCTAACTACTATACTGACACAGACATTACATGAGGCAGCAGCTGAAGCATACCCACACACCCAGCCTGAGCAGAGCCGCCGATTTGGGAGCATGCCTCAGAACAGCTGGTACGATGAGGAGTGCCGCCAAACTAGAGCCAGACTTCAGAGGGAGGTGTTGTTGGGGGGCGTCACTCACAGACAGTCACAGATGGACTTCCGACGCCTGGTGCGGCGGAAGAAGAGGGCTTTTTTGGCTAGACTCGAGCAGGATCTATATCAGCTATTCTTGAGTCAAGACTCGCGTGAGGCCTGAGGCGTCTTTTTCATGAGCAGTCCCCCCCCCCTGCTATTTCCTCCACAGAGACCTGGGTCAGTACGCATCATCTTTGTACATAGTACCTGGACAGCCGCCCTTCCCCAACCCCCCCGACCCATGCCCGCATACATGTGTCTTTTTCACTGCTGAGATGGTGAAGAAATCCATTGACAGGATGAAGACTCGGAGAGCATATGATCATGAGGGCCTAGTAGCTGAGCATTTCATGCATGCCAAAGACCTACTAGCAGAGCTTCTAGAAGTTATGTTTAACCGTGCCATGCGTGAGGGCCTACAGAACACTTGGAGCCTATCTACAATCGTACCTATCTTCAAATCAGGAGACCCCATGGAGCCTGGGAATTATCGCACTATTATGATTGGGCACACACTGGCACGGTTGTATGCATCCATTCTTGAGCAACAGCTGAGTAGATGGGCAGAGAGGGAAGGAATACGTGCAACTGGGCAGGCAAGATTCAGGAGAGGCTTCTCTACTCTCGACCATATCCTAACACTCAGGGCCATCATCGAGGAAGGCAGATCTCATGGGAGATGGATCTATTGTAGCTTTGTGGACTTCCGCAAAGCTTTCGACACGGTACCCAGAGCTAGACTGATGCGCAGATTACAGGAAATGGGAGTACCCACAGAACTCATTTGGGGGATCATGGCATTGTACAGATCAGTAGTAGGGCATGTACGCACCCCGGAGGGACTTTCTACACCGGTTCACTCCACTATTGGGGTGAAGCAGGGCTGCTCGCTCTCTCCCACTCTTTTCGGTATGTATGTGGATGAGATTTCTGACTACATTGACAACGATGGGGATAAAGGTGCTCAGTTGGCAGGGACATGGATTCCACTTTTGTTATATGCTGATGACATAGTGTTGATCTCCGATTCCCCAGAGGGAATGCAACGTCAATTAGATGCTCTGCATACGTTTGCCCACGAAAGTGGTTTGTCTGTCAACCTGGGTAAAACCAAGGTTATGGTGTTTAATACCACCCCACAGTGGATCAGGAGGTCAGCACCTACACTCACATACGGCCAGGAGACGGTGGAGTACACAGACGCTTACACTTACCTTGGAGTGGTTTTTAGCGGACCTACATTCTCACTCAGAAGAGCAGCAGAAACTAGACTTACTAGAGCCCACGCAGCATTGGGTAGATTGGAGAGGATGTGTTCGCAGGTTCAGTTTCAGGAGCCCCAGACGAAGCTCTGGCTCTTTGACACCTTGGTGACTTCAGCATTGCTCTATGGAACCGAGATATGGGGACCTTCACTGGATCACCACGGGAGGACGGGTCGCTCAGACGGATGGGGGAACATGGAGAAACCTCTGGTCTCTATGATCTCGCCGCTCATTAGAGCCAAGGCATCAGTACCACGGGCCATTATCCGAGCAGAGCTAGCGGCCCCCCCACTTGTGGTGGAGGCGCTCACCAGATCAGTCTCCTTCATAAACCGCACATGGGAACTTCCTAGAGACAGATATGCTCGCATAGCACTTGAATCCTCTCGACAGTTAGCCATACAAGGAGATACAACATGCTGGTATGGGGAGATGACATCATGGTTTCACGCACATGGGTTCAACATAGACCGGCTGCCACCATTCCATTACTCATTGGATGCACCATCTCTCACCCTTACACAATCAGAGATCAACAAGCTCATACGCCAAGACTTGACCCAGCTAGACACCAGAAGGATATGGATACAACCAGCACAGGAATTGGGCACGAAGATGGCTTTCTACAAAGACCACCTTCTCCAGCTTACGGAAGATTGTTTTGTGGCGAGACCCAAATACATGGATACCCACTTGTCTCATGGGATACGATGTGCTATTTGCCAGTTACGCACATCTTCTCACCAGTTGCGGATTGAGACTAGGAGATACAGCAGAGTACCAGCAGAGGACAGGACATGCCCCTTGTGTAACATGGAACCTGAGACAGAGCTACACTATACATGTCGCTGCCCCGTCTACTACGAGATATGAGGCCGCTTCCATTGCTTGTTCACAGAAGGTTTTGGACCACTCTCAAGAGTCATGGGATACGAAGATCAGAGATGTCTGGGTTTGTTCTTGCTCGAGCTACGCAGACACAGAGATAGCCTGATGAATGGCGAGGCTAGCCAGTCTCAAAGACGGATCACAGACTTCTTCAGAGCAGACACGGGACAGCCGCAAGAGCCACTCCCACAGCAGAGCTCCCCCTCGTCTCACACCAGAGGCACACTGATTGACCGAGCGATTGAACTGGGGAAATCCAGGCGCCCGTGACTGGGAAGAACTACACAGCATCGACGGAGGCTACGACAGAAAATTCGGAGCACGCTGGCCAGGCATGCACGACGCCCGGTCAGACTACTGACCATGGAGGAAATTGATGAGATTCGCCAACGACCGATGCTAGATCTCTTGTGATTCAGCTATCCCAACAAGCCGCCCATTTTTTTGCTTAGTCTTTTGCTTGGTTCACATCGATCAACTTAGGACCCCATAGTATATATCTTTGTTTTGTACTATTGTTAGGTTATTTTGTTACTTTGACTTTGTATCAGATCCACCACTTTGTAACTTTCGGGTCTCATAGGTCATTATGGCCTTTTGAAGACGTTAATATAACATTTCATTTCTCGTAACCTCCTCCCGTAAGCCCATCGCGTAACCACCCCCCCCCCCCCCCCCCTCCCCCCCCTCGCGCTACAACCCCACCTCCACCTCCCCCCCCCCTCGCGCTGCAACCCCACCTCCACCTCCGTAGGTACAGCAGCAGCAGTGGTCAGAATTTTGCAGCAAATCGAAATTTTGCAGAAAATCAGATTTTCAGTTTTTCGGACAGTTGTAGAATTTTCAGAAAATTTACAGGAGATTACAGAATTCAGAAACTGCAGAAATTGCTGATTTTCAAAAAGTTGCAGAATTGGCAGAAAATTGCAGAAATTGCATGAAGCGGATTTTTTGTCGTTCTGATCGTATTTTGCAGAAATTGCAGGAAATGCATGCCATGTATGCTTAGTGTGGAACATGTATGCATAATGTGGAAGCACTTGTGCATGCAGGTCAATTTTCTCTCGTTTTTGGCACCGATCAAACATGAGGAAGCAAAATGATAAGGCCGACCCTTTAGAAGATGTAGTTCAAAAGTGCAAAGAAGAAATGGTCAAAACCCTTAACAAGATCAACCCGCCACCTATTAGGGACAAAAAAAATACTCGAGGATCGCGTTTCGGCCCAAGAAAGCAAGATCACGGCAATGGGAGATCGGATGACGACCCAAGACAAAAAGATTGCATCACTCAAGTAGGAGCTCGCTGAGGCACAATCACGAAACCCGCTTCAAGAGGGAGAATTGCAACCCTCTATGATAAAAGAACTAAACACAATCAAAGAGCAAGTGCGAGCCATCAAAGAGGGAGAAGAGCAACATAAAGAAATGACAACTTCTTGGGTGGACGTTATTACAAAGACTCAACAAAAAGCAGATGAGGCTGAGAAATGGATTGAGGTTGCCAAGAAAGGGAAAAGCAAAGAAACAACATCCACACCCACCCTTATCAACCTGACATTAACAGAGGCGCAAAGAAGACGTGTACGCTCTCTACATGTGAGAATTTGCGGCCTTAAAGACAAAGATAATGTAGACGAAGAGGTAAAAGAACTCATGGCTTTCATGGGGGTTCATGAGGGTTCATGAGCCAATGCACTCAAGAGCTTGGAGAGTGGGTAACAAGAAAAATGGGAGCAAGGGGGAAACCTCGAAAGAAAGGGCACTCATCCTTCATTTTCCCTCCATGGAAGCGAAGGACTTTTTGAAGAAGGACAGTTGCAGAATTTTCAGAAAATTTACAAGAGATTACAGAATTCAGAAACTGCAGAAATTGCTGATTTTCAACAGTTGAAGAATTTTCAGAAAATTTACAGGAGATTACAGAATTCAAAAACTACAGAAATTGCTGATTTTCAAAAGTTGCAGAATTGGCAGAAAATTGCAGAAATTGCATGAAGCGGATTTTTTGTCGTTCTGATCATATTTTGCAGAAATTGTAGGAAATGCACGCTATGTACGCTTAATGTGGAACATGTATCCATAATGTGGAAGCACTTGTGCATGTAGGTCAATTTTCTCTCGTTTTTGGCACCGATCAAACATGAGGAAGCAAAATGATAAGGCCGACCCTTTAGAAGATACAGTTCAAAAGTGCAAAGAAGAAATGGTCGAAACAATTAACAAGATCAACCGCCACCTATTAGGGACAATAAAAATACTCAAGGATCGCGTTTCGGCCCAAGAAAGTAAGATCACGGCAATGGGAGATCGGATGACGGCCCAAGACGAAGAGATTGCGTCACTCAAGAAGGAGCTCGCTGAGGCACGATCATGAAACACGCTTCAAGAGGGAGAATTGCAACCCTCTGTGATAAAAGAACTAAACACAATCAAAGAGCAAGTGCGAGCCATCAAAGAGGGGGAAGAGCAGCATAAAGAAATGACAACTTCTTGGGTGGACGTTATTACAAAGACTCAACAGAAAGCAGATGAGGCTAAGAAATGGATTGAGGTTGCCAAGAAAGGGAAAAGCAAAGAAACAACATCCACACCCACCCTATCAACCTGACATTAGCAGAGGAGCAAAGAAGACGTGTACGCTCTCTACATGTGAGAATTTGCGGCCTTAAAGACAAAGATAATGTAGACAAAGAGGTAAAAGAACTCATGGCTTTGATGGGGGTTCATGAGCTGATGCACTCAAGAGCTTGGAGAGTGGGTAACAAGAAAAATGGGAGCAAGGGGGAAAACTCAAAAGAAAGGGCACTCATCCTTCATTTTCCCTCCATGGAAGCGAAGGACTTTTTGAAGAAGAGACAAACTCTTAAGAAGACGGGCATCTTTCTCGGGGATGACCTTACCCTCTCACAGGTCGCCCATATGCAGGAAGTAATGCCAGAGATTAGAGCGGCAAGGGAAAAAGGTAAGATTGCTTTCTACCGAGATGGAAGAGTGGTGATATTGGAGCCACGCTCCACATGACGGTGTGATGCCTATGGGACCACACTCAAAGTTGCTACCTGGAATTGTAATGGATCTATGCGTCTTGATGTGGGTGCTTTTGAGGAGAGTTTTACCGGGAGAGACATCATCTTCTACTCTGAGACACATCAGGCCCCTTGGCAGTCTATGCCTCACATTAGTGGATACAGATGGGAGACAGTTTGTAGATTGGAGACACGATCAGAGCACAGAGGGCGGGGCTCAAGAGGAGTGGCATTGTTATTCAGGGAGGAGTTGCAACCATTGATACATATAGCTCGTAGGGATGAACAAGCTAGGTACATGTGGGTGAGATTGGGAGCAGAGACTGGCAGATATCTTTACATTGCCATTTGCTACTTTCCCCCGAGTACGTCAGTATATGCACATCCCAGAAGACGGTCCCCCTTCACTATTTTGGATGATGACATATGGGAATCCTCTAGAGATGGTGACATTATCATACCAGCTATTATGAGGCGTGCTCCCAAAACGACCTCTCTGCTCAGGCTTTGTGTGTGGGTATGCCTCTGCTGCTGCATCATGTAATGTCTCTGTCAGTATAGTAGTAAGCTCCTCTAGAGGTCGTCCTGGCTCCTCAATGGATAGGCGTCTGTAAATCCCGTCTATGTATACAGAATCCGCCTCCTGCGTGAAGGTGTAGGGAGTAGGGGCTACTACTCGTGGAATGAGTGCTACACTGAACTGGAAAGAGATGGTCAGCGACACAATAGCATGATCCACTGCAACAGAGGGAAGTGCTTTTGGGGGACATCACACACACAGTCACAGATTGACTTCCGATGCCTAGTGCGGCGGAAGAAGGGGGCATTTTTGGCTCGACTAGAGCAGGATCTATACTAGCTATTCTTGAGTCAACACTCGCATGAGGCATGGAGGCTCTTTCATGAGCAGTAACCCCCCCCCCCCCCCCGTGATTACCTCTATAGAGACCTGGGGTCAGTACGCATCATCTTTGTACACAGTTTGTGGACAGCAGCCCCTTCCTGACCCCCCCCCCAATCCATGCCACACACACGTGCTTTTTTCACCACTGAGATGGTGAAGAAGGCCATTGACAAGATGAGGACTGGGAGAGCATATGATTATGATGGCTTAGTGGCTAAGCATTTCATGCATGCCAGAGATCTACTAACAAAGCTTCTAGCAGTTATGTTTAATCGTGCCATGTGTGAGGGCTTGTCTGATACTTGGAGCCTATCTACGATTGTACATATCTTCAAGTTAGGAAACCCTATGGAGCCAGAAATTATCGCACTATCATGATTGGACACACATTGGCACGGTTGTACGCATCCATTCTTGAGTAGCAGCTGAGTAGATGGGCAGAGAGGGAGGGAATGCGTGTTGTTGGGCAGGCAGGGTTCAGGAGAGGTTTTTCTACTTTTGACCATATCTTGACACTCAGGGCCATCATCGAGGAGGGAAGATCCCATGGGAGACGGATCTATTGTAGCTTTGTGGACTTCCGCAAGGCATTTGCCACAGTACCCAAAGCTAGATTGATGCGCAGATTACAGGAGATGAGAGTACCCACAAAGCTCATTTGGGGGATCATGGCACTGTATAGATCAATAGTAGGGCATGTGCCATGTACGCACCTCAAAGGGTCTATCTACACCAGTTCACTCCACTATTGGGGTGAAGCAAGGATGCCCGCTCTCTCCTACTCTATTTGGTATGTATGTGGATGAGGTTTCTGACTACATTGAGAGAGATGGTGATAGAAGTGCACTGCTGGCAGGGACATGGATTTCGCTATTGTTATATGCTGATGATATTGTGCTGATCTCCGACTCTCCGAAGGGATGCAACGTCACTTGGATGCTTTGCATAGCTTTGCCCATGAGAGTGGCTTGTCTGTCAATCTTGGTAAAAACCAAGGTCATGGTATTTAATACCACCCCACCCCACAGTGGATCAAGAGGTCAATGCCCGCATTCACATATGGCCAGGAGACGATGGAATATACAGATGTTTACACTTACCTTGGAGTGCTTTTTAGTGGACCAGCATTTTCTCTGAGGAGAGCAGTAGAGACTAGATTGACCAGAGCCCATTAGGCATTGGGGAGACTGGAGAGGAGGTGTTCACAAGTTCAGTTTCAGGAGCCTCGGACAAAGCTCTCGCTCTTTAACACTTTGGTGGCTTCTGCATTGCTCTATGGAGCGGAGATATGGGGGCCTTCATTGGATCATCACGGGTGAACAGGTCGTACTGATGGATGGGGAGACTCGAGAAGCCTGTGGTCTCCATGATCTCACGGCTCATTAGAGCCAAGGCTTCAGTACCACGTGCCATTATCCATGCAGAGCTAGCTATCCCCCCACTAGTAGTTGAGGCGCTCACCAGATCTGTTTCCTTCATACACCACTTGCGGGAACTTCCCAGAGACAGATACGCCCACCTTGCACTTGAGTCCTCTCGACAGTTAGCCAAGCAAGGAGACACAACATGTTGGTATGGGGAGATGACGTCATTGTTCCAGACACATGGGTTCAATATAGACAGATTTGCCCCCTTCCAATACTCACTGGATGCACCCTCTTTGACTCTTACACAGTCCGAGACCACCAGGCTCATCCGCAAGGATCTGACTCGGCTAGACACCAGAAGGACATGGGTACAGCCAGCACAGGAGTTGGGCACGAAGATGGCTTTCTACAGAGAGCATCTTCTCCAGCTTATGGCGGACGGTTTTGTGACGAGGCCCAGATACATGGACACCCACTTGTCTCATGGGATACGGTGTGCTATTGGCCAAATACGCACATCTTCACACCAGCTGCAAATCGAGACTGGGAGATACAGCGGAGTGCCAGCAGAGGCTAGGACATGCACCCTGTGTGACATGGAGCCTCAAACAGAGTTACACTATACATGCCACTGCCCCGTCTACTATGAGATACGAGGCCGCTTCCATTGCTTGTTCAGAGAGGGCTTTGGACCACTCTCCAAAGTAATGAGGTACGAGGATCACAGATGCCTGGGTTTGTTTCTGCTCGAGCTGCGCACACAGAGAGAGCCTGATGAGAGGAGAGGCTAGCTAGTCTTAGAGACGCATCACAGACTTCTTTAGAGCAGACACTGGACACCCAGAAGAGCTACTACCACAGCAAATCTTGTCGCCTCACACCAAAGGCACACTGATCGATCGAGCGACTGAGTTGGGGAGATCGAGACGCCCATGACTCCGGAGGACTACACAGCATCGACAGAGGCTACATCAGAGGATTAGGATCACTTTGATGCCCGGTCAGACTGCTGTCCAGGGAGGAGATTGATGAGATCCGCCATCGGCCGATGCTGGATCTGTGATTTAGCACCACCCCAACTAGCTGCTTAGTTCACGCCTACCAGTTTAGGATCCCATAGTACTTTTATGTTATTGTTTTATCATTTTGTCATTTCATTTTGTTACTCTGACTTTGTATCAAATTCACCACATTGTAACGCTCTGGTCTCATAGGTCATTTTGGCCTTTTGGAAGACGTTAATATAACATTTCATTCATCTCTCTCTCTCTCTCTCTCTCTCTCTCTCTCTCTCTCTCTCTCTCTCTCTCTCTCTCTCTCTCTCTCTCTCTCTCTCATTTGCTCGTGACAGTGGATTGTCTGTCAACCTGAGATAAACCAAGGTTATGGTGTTCAACACCACACCACAGTGGGTCAAGAGGTCGGCACCAACATTTACGTATGGCCAGGAGACTGTCGAGTACACAAATGCATATACTTATCTTGGGGTAGTTTTTGGGTGGACCGGTGTTTTCACTTAGGAGAGCATCAGAGACTAGACTGAGGAGAGCATATGCAGCTTTGGGAGGACTGGAGAGGATGTGTTCGCAGGTGTAGTTTCAGGAACCGCAAACAAAGCTCTGGCTTTTTGACACTCTAGTGACTCCAGCTATGCTCTATGGAGTTCAGGTATGGGGACCCTCAGTAGACCATGTCACGAGGACGTGGCAGTTATTAACCATGTCACAGAGATGTGGCAACTGCTAACCTTGGTTGTTGGTTTCTTTCCAATGGGGTTTATTTTATTTGTTTTGAGACCCTCTTTTTGAAGTAGCAGACGGTCGGACATTGTATGGCCAATGTGAACGGTAGATTCACCCGCAGACGGGAAGTGGTCGGCACTGGAATTCGTATGGTAAGAGGATGTCTAAGCTCAGAGCAAGATCATATAGGTCCCCCCGTCGCACTTAGCAAGTTGGTGGATACTAGGAAGTGAACTCAATTAAGGCGTAAAGTCAAGGTGGGACTACCAACAAAAAGTATCCGACAGTTGGGCCACATTGCATTTTTGGATGCGGTCCCAATGAGGATAGATGGTCAGAAGACCAGTGGGAGCCCAACGGAAGCATCTCCTAAAATTTAGGGAACTGCTATTTTGGGCCGTGAAATGTGTTCGCGTCATTACCTCCGGTATGACTAGGGGAAAATTTTATAACTCTGCCGTGAAGTCAACTGGGCAACCGGTCAGGATATTTTTAAGCGGCGAACCCGAAACGGGAAAATGCTTGAAAATGCGCCAAGTGTCACATTTTCGTGAACTTTCCTCTTGCAGAAAAATGGGCGTTGATTTTTATGCTGGGAGAGGCCTCATTTGCAACCTGTCACAGGTTAAGAGCTATGGAGTGCTTTCTTTCCCTCTCATGTACAGTGTGGTGCTAGGAGTGATGCCCTGCACACTACACACTGCTTTCTCTCTCCCCTACGTGCAGTTATGTGATGCCCCACAAGAGGGCTACTCATTTGACTGATGTACAGTTGTGTGGGTTCATGCTTTTGTGCTGAGGCAAGAGCCTCCTTGAGCAGGAACAGGGGTAGCTAGCTGCTGCTCCAAAGCAGGCACTGGTGAGGGTCATAACCTCATCCTACAGGTGCAAATCAGCGCTGTGTATGCGCTGTAAATTCACTGTTTTTCAGCCATACGGACGCCAGGACCATTGGGAATCGTGCCCCACTGGCAAAGGACAATTAGGGGACTGTTTGGGGCTGAAAACAGGGCAAAAACCAGTAAATACAGCGTGCTGAATTTACTGTTTTTGGACAGGAATCAGAGGGTATACGACAGTGCAAGCGAGTTCCAGCAGGGGAATTGGTTTCGCGCAAGTTTTGGGGCTGTTATGCTGCCGAAATTTGGCCAAATCAAATGGTATCTAGGTGGATACACGTGAAGGATTCCCAGGACCTTACCTTGTAATTTACCCTCCTAAAGAATAAAGAAATACCGAAAGGGGCGCCAATTTTGGGGCCTACACGTTGTCGGCGTCTGCTCGGAGCATTTTAACTTCCGAGCCGTGTGTGTATTCAAGTGTTAACTCCCGTCGCAGGTTCTCTTTGCAAGGTGCTCTCTGCGTGTGTTTAAAGTAAAGAATTTCGGGTGAAAGCCAACGCCTACCGCCCTACGGGCCGGTTTCATGGTTCCATTGCCCGGATATCAATCACTTTTTCCTCAAAGAGTGAGCCTGGATTGTTCAGGGTAAAGACACACAGTGCAAGAACGCGGGGATTACACTATGGCCGACAAGGGGAAGGGAATTATGGAAGAGGGTTCCTCTCCAAAGGACAAGCAGGAGATTCCTATGGTTTTTGAGATTGGCGAGAGCTCACGGCCACGTCAGTCTGTACCTCCTGTCAACGTGAATGTCCCTCCGGTAGTACAGGGCTTTATGACAGGGCAACTTGAGGATGATGCGCTTAAGACTCAGTTAGTTGCCGCGGTGAATGTCTTTTCGCAGCCGGTGCAGAATCCGAGGTTTATGAAGTTCTTGCAAGCACCACCAGTGCAACATCAAAATAGGCAACCTACGCCGCGTACGGAGCTTGTTGAAGCTCAAGCCCAGGTACTTAATGAGGCGCAGGAGGAAAGGGAACACTCGCATGTTGCGTAGTCGGGGGCTCCATAGCAGGTTCCTCCCGTGCTTGAACAGGTGGCTAGAACGCCTATTCCACAAGTTATGCCAGTTCAGCCCGCCACCTTTCAGAGCCAACATGCTGTCTTGAATGGGCAAGGAGCTGGATACCAGGCTATGCACTCAGTTTTTCCACCACCCACGGTACATCCTGGGTATTTCGGGGGTGGATCAGTGTTCCAAAGTATGGCTGGTTATGCGTCGGGAAGTCAGCCGTACATGCCAGGAACAGTGTTCGGGGGTATGCAAGGCATCATGCCAAACCCCATGTATCGTACTATCGGCATGCAGCAAGGTTTCCACGGCAACCATGGCCAGTTTGGGGTGCCACAGGGTCATTTTGGCATGGCTGGTTTTTCTGGACAGCAGCCAGATATCGCACCTCTCACGCAAAATGTGAATGGCCAACACGTGCCGATCATGCCTAGTACAGTGCCCATGTTGCAGACCATTCCGTATGACAACTTGGGGGCACTAGAGAAGCCGAAGGCTTACAAAGAAGGTGGTGCAGCAGTAAAGTTCAGTACCTTCAGTGGTTTCGAGGACAAGACCAAGGCACTCACTTTCCTCCAGCAGTTTGATACAGCTTATGCGGGAGGGAATTTTAGAGAGGCCTCGAAGGTCAGGAAAGCTGCCACTTTCTTGAAGGACAATGCGCTTACATGGTGGACGACATTGTTAATGCAAGGACAGGCACCCGCCACTTGGGTTTACTTCAAGCAAATGTTTGCATCTGCTTGGCTATCAAATGAATTTGAAGCCGATGTCCTGACGGATTGGCACCAGCTTACGGCAGCTTCGTGCAAGAGCTTGCTGGAGTACAATAGGAGGTTTTGTAAAGCGTTACTCTCAGTGACCTCCTACAGATTTGTGCCACTGACAGAGCAGATAGAGAAGTATTGTTGTGGGTTGCCTAAAGGGCTTCGTGATTACTGTACAAAGAACAGAGTGGCTACCCTTGTTCAACTTATGGAAGTTGCGAACACTGGTCTTGCCTTGTTGAAAGGAGAGGACAGTGGATTTCCGAGCAGTGATAAAGGAGGGCAGCAAAAGAAAAATTCAGCATAGAAGCCCTTTGTGAAGACGGCTCCTGATGCGTCACAGGGGTCAGAAAAGGCCATCAAGGACAAGGATTCAGCCAAGACTTCTGGAGCGCAGGCAAAGAAACAGAAAAGGAAGCCTTTTGTGCGCAAGTCGCTCGAGGAAAAGAAGGTCCTAATGGCGGAGAACAAATGCTTTATATGCGAGCAGCCTGGTCATATTTCTATCAATTGTCCACAAAGGAAAAGGCCAGCTGACTCAGAGGATAAAGAAGACCAGAAAGGCAAGAAGCCTAAACCCACGGCAGGTTTAGTGCCAGACATGGTGGGTGACAGGCCCAGCACAGATGCCAGTGAGTTATGCAGGGCATGGGGTAAAGTTGGGGATCAGACGGCACTCATCTTCTTTGATCCAGGTGCCAAAGCCAACTTTATCTCACCAGAGTTAGCTATGAAGCTGGGCATCAAAGCTGAAGAGATGGGGTACACAGCAGAGGCAAGGTTGGCATGTCCTGGCCACTCAGAGTGTGTTACTCCCATCATTGGAAAACTGCCTCTGCATATTCAGTCGTATGTGGCCACTGAAGAGTTTTACATCATGCCGTTGGAAGGCTGTGACGCCTTGTTGGGGATCCCGTGGATGTTCCGAGTGCATGGAGTCTTGGATGCCTACAACAAAAAGATCACTGTACAGCATAGGGGCAAAACTCACATCTTAGATGTAAAGCTTAAAGGAGAGTCAGTCCCTATTGTATCTGCTTCTGCTATCACTTCTGTAATAAAGAATCATCTTTCTGTGTACTTGATTTTTGTACGTGATGTCTCAGATAAGGATCAGTCAAATTTATCTGTGTTAGATAAAGAAAGGTCAGCATTTTTGCAAAAGTTTAGTGACTGTTTTTCTGATTCATTACCGTCGCAATTGCCGCCAGAGAGACCTGAGGACCATCGGATAGATTTGGTGCCAGGTTGTAGCCCACCAAATAGACCTCCCTACAGGGTTAGTGCGGCGCAGCAGAAAGAGATTATGGGCCAGGTTGAGGAGTTATTAGAGAAGGGGCTGATTCAGCCTAGTTCTTCACCCTATTGCTCCCCAGTGCTCCTAGTGCAGAAGAAGGATGGCTCATGGCGATGTGTATTGATTACCGTGCGTTGAATAAGAATACCATCAAGAATAGGTTTCCTATTCCTCGCATTGATGATATTCTCGATCGTTTAGAGGGTGCTGCAATTTTCAGCAGGATAGACCTGAAGAGTGGGTACCATCAGATTCGTATAAGGCCATAGGATGTGCACAAGACTGCGTTTAGAACGACATTTGGTCTTTATGAGTTTCTAGTGATGCCGTTTGGGCTAACAAATGCTCCTGCCACGTTCAACAGAATGATGGACCGGATTTTCCGCTCGCATCAACAGTTTGTTGGAACATTCTTCGATGACATGATTGTGTATTCGAAGAATGAAGAGGAGCATAGGCGTCACTTGACCATTGTGTTCGAAGAGCTGCGCATTCACAGGTTACTTGTCAATCCTAAGAAAAGTGAATTCTTCCTCGAAGAGATCCACTTTCTGGGCCACATAGTCTCAAAGGATGGTGTAAAAATGGATCCCGCAAAGGTCGAAGCTATCAAGACATGGCCAGACTTGAAGACTGTGCACGATGTCAGAAGCTTCTTGGGATTGTGTTCCTACTATAGAAGGTTTATCAGAAATTTTGCAGAGATAGCATCGCCTCTTCACGCATTGCAAAAGAAAGAGGTCACTTTCAGATGGACCCAAAAAGAGATTTCAGCTTTTAGTCTCTTAAAGGAAAAGTTGACTTCAGATCCAGTTATTGTTTTGCAAGATCTCAGGAAGTCATTTGTGGTCCAGTGTGACGCGTGTGGCAGTAGCATCGGAGCAGTGCTAATGCAAGATGGACGGGTAGTAGTCTATGAAAGCCGAATTTTGCAAGGGCCAGAGAGGACTATGCAAGTCTATGAGAAAGAGCTCTTGGCCGTTATTCATGCGCTTTCTAGCTGGAAGCACTACCTCTTAGGTGCTGATTTTGTTGTCCAAACAGATCATCAGACCTTGCGATACTTCTTGACACAGCCAAAGTTATCCGAAAAGCATATGCGATGGGCAAACATTCTTTTCATGTTCCACTTCCAGATTATGCATGTGGAAGGCAAGAAGAATGTTGTGGCTGATGCGTTATCAAGAAAGCCACAAATTTCAACTGTGTCAATTCCTTATCATCATGAGTTAGATGACATGAAGGAACAGTATACTGTTGATGAAGATTTTGCAAGGATCTTTGAACAGTTACAAGAGGGGCAACATCACGAGCACTACCTCCTCAGAGATGGTTTTATGATGATGCATGGCAGATTTTGTGTCACTAGGCCACTGCGACATAAGGTCATGGAAGAGAGTCATGTCCCACCGTATGCAGGGCATCGTGGCATTGATGCGACAGTTAAAGCGATAGAGACGTTCTTCTATTGGCCTACCTTGAGGAGAGATGTGGATGCCTTTGTGCGAGCATGCATAGTTTGCCAAAAGGTCAAGTTTGACAGGCAAAAGGCACCAGGGTTGTTACAACCACTGCCGATTCCGGATAAGCCATGGGAAAGCATTGCTATGGACTTTATCTTTAATCTTCCAAGGACGCCAACAGGGAATGATGGTATATGGACCATTATCTGCAGGTTCAGCAAGCAAGCCCATTTTATCCCTGTCAGGAAGAAGATAAAATCTGATAAGATGGCATGCTTGTTCATGTACAATGTGTTTAAGTACCATGGTATGCCACAATCAATTATCAGTGATCGTGATCCTCGCATGACCAGTTTGTTCTGGAGAGGATTGTTTGAGAACATGGGTACTACGCTCAAGTTCTCGTCTTCGTTTCATCCACAAACTGATGGACAGTCAGAAGAGGCCAATTCATCTCCGACGATGAAAATTCATGAAACCACTTCCAGCACAAAAACATGAACATACCCATTCCATGTAAAGTGACTAGAAAAATTCTAGTCTTCTTTAAAGACTGTGCATGCAATGTAGACGAACATATAGACGGAGTGCCAAACCGTTCATCAAACACACGCAAACAATGGATTCGAAACTTGTCTTTCTGATCTAAATCTATCAACTGTGGCAAATCACAATGGAAATGCCGATGCTTGATGCTCAATCCTCCTTGTGCTCTTTCGGATACTGCGTCATACCAAGGAAGAGACATGGAATGTGAATCCTTGAATGTAAACATTTCATCTTTTTATGAGTAATCCGCATATACATCCGTGCTCATTCATGAGTGAATCGTGTTCATCGTACAATATGGCTTGCCTATGGAAAGGGAACACATAAAGTCGGTGACCAAAATACAAGAAACCATCACGAATGAAACACACGAACAATGCGTGTTGACTAATCATATGAATACATAATACTTCCTGCGGGGGGGTTCCTTGGACCTTGGCTCGAGAGCCAAGATCGATTCTTCGTGATTGATTGAATATGCAATGAGGTTAGCTTCACTAGAAAAAGCATCAACTAAACCATCATCCTTGTGAACAATCACATCTTGATCATGCAAATCATCATGCTTGTAAATAATCACATATGTATAATGCAAATCATGTGTGTCGTCCTTTGGAGAAGACAAGACTAAGAGTCTCCTTCTCCTAATTCTTTTCAATCTTCGCCTGTACATTAGAAATGAGAGATGAAGAATGAACAACTTCCTCTCCACGATGACAATGGAAGAGTCACTTTTGGCATTGAAAGTGACGTATTTTCCGCCCAATCAATGAGAGGGTTATGTAACCGGCCTGTTCAATCCAAAAAGGGCGGTAGACTTTACTTCAAACCTTGATTTAGCTTTCACCCATTATTAGTCGTCTATTTTACCTGTACTTTCAAGACACAACAAAGGGGAAAGGGATACAAGCTGCTAGATTGCACCTGTATGAGTAGACGGACACCAGATTGGCCCCTAACTTAGGCGCCCCTTTCGATATTTCTTTATTGTTCAAAAGAGGGAATAAACGTTGTGAATCCCTACAAGCTGCCCCGCACAAACTCGGCTGAATTTCCACTGTTCCAGCCCGATTTCGGCAACATAACTGTATTAGAACCCTTCATGGTCAGTATTCCCACGCATTAAATGACTTTCCCGACGCATACGGGCACTTTGCAAAACCTGGCGAGAATCTGCAGCACGCTGAATTCTCTGTTTTCAGCCCTGAAAATGCGCCAGATCACATGTACAGCGGTCCCCTTGCGTCCCCGAACCTCCTGGGGGTATTAGGGTCCGTTTAGGGCCAAGACCCTAAACCTGCAAAAATACACAGCAGGCTGTAATTTGCTGTTTCGGGCTCCGTTTCACGTGCCGGTCGCATCCGTAGCAAGTCCTCGAGCTCCCGCACCTGTAGGGCTACTTGCCCTTTGAAACGGACGAGATTTCTGACGAGAAAACCTCTCCGAATTCACCTGTACCTGCGGGGGAATTAGCCGCTAGCTAATCCAGTACCTGTGCAAGAGGCTCTTGCCTCGGCAATCGCGCATGAACCCACACAACTGTACATTGGTCAAATGAAGAGCCCACTAGAGGGGCATAACATACTGCCAAAGGGGAGAGAGAGGGCAGTGCGTAGCGTGCAGGGCATCACTCCTGGCACCGCACTATGCATAAGAGGGAAAGCAAGCACTCCATAGCTCTTAACCTGTGACAAATCTGAAAATGAGGCTCTCCCCCTCCTAAATTCAGCGCCACTTCTTGATGCATGAGGCAAGTGCACCAGAATGTGCCACTTGGCACATTTACAAGCATTTTCCCGTTTCAGGGTTGCCACCTAAAAATATCCCAACCGGTTGCCTAGTTGACTTCACGGCAGAGTAAGAAAATGTTCCCTTTGTCATTCCGGAGGTAATGACGCCAACACATTTTCAGGTCCCAAAATAGCAGTTCCCTAAATTTTAGGAGATACTACCATTGTATCTTTCTAGGTCATCCGACCCTCTTTGTACACTGCGGCCACATCCAGAACTGAAATGTAGCCTCTGTAGCAAAGGATTCCACTTTGGCTAGTCAATGACCCCACTTGGCTAACCATAGTCCTTGTCCAACCTTAGTGCTCTCTTGCCCTCAGGCCTGGACTCCCTCTGGACAGTTCCACACTAGCTATGCAATGCACGGCAGTTAGATTTCCCGAGGGGTGTTTCCAAAAAGTGAAAGTAAATAGATAATAAGAAAGAAATCAACAAAAAGGATAGATAGTAGTCACACGCTGGTGACATACCCCCCTCTTGAAATCTCAAACGTCCTCGTTTGCATCTATGTCGTTCATGCTCCTAGTCAACACTGATGTATTCAACACCTGTCGACACATGTACGACACATACATGCTCATTGTCAACCCTGGTGTATTCAACACCTTGTCGACTCATGTATTGCCTGCGTGTGAACCCTGTCCCAATGACATAGTGGTATGTAACAAACTTGGACACTCCAAGTCAAGAATCAACCGCGACAGCACCAAATAACCACTTCAAAACAATTCACAGATCACAATAGATTTGCACTGGCCCGGCGGAGTTCCGTGCCTAGAGATATTGGCCCCAAAGACTGGCGCCCCTTTCGGTATTTCTTTTTGTATTAATCAATCATCAAAGTACAAGAGAGCGGTTAGGGTTTCACTCTCAGACTCTGCGTCCAGATGCTCTGAGAAGTGAGGCCCTCACCACTAATTTAAAGGTTACAAGGGATGCCCAAAAGCAGAGCCCCAAAAGCTTTTAAAATCAAAAGCATCAGTTCTCTCTCTCTCTTGAGAGTCTTTTCTCTTTTTTTTAATTAAAAAAAAAAAAGCAAAAGCAAAATTCGCGTCGCTCATCATTTTCCCCAAAAAAAAAAAAATTAATAATCCGCCTCCGCGATTTCCGGAATTCAGGGTTTTTGGCAAAAATTAGGGTTTGCAGGAATTTTAGGGTTTCTGGCAGAAATTAGGGTTTCTACTGTCCGCCACGTCATCACTTTGTGACATACCCCCCTCTTGAAAGCATTGTAATCGACCGCGATTACGCCTGCAAAACCGACAAAAGCCATAAACCGTCTTAGCAGACACTGACTGTTAGTACCTACGTACTAGGAACGCACATCTAGCACATGTACAGAATCGACAGTCACATCACACGACATCACAGGACATCACCAGACATCACAGGACATCACATGACATTCAACATTCATTCGGATCTTAGACCATGATTTATCGGCAATGTAGCTAGCAATCACATCTAGGTCCAATCGGGACCTCATCGATGTCCGATTGACTAACCCCTATTGCAACCATGTCTATTCGAGATCAATCAGACCAAAATGCTGCAGTCATTTCGGCATCAGTTCCTGCACTCACAAGAAGTCAAGAACAAATCAGTATCATAATCAGGAATTCCATTTCATAAAGTCATCCAGCAGAATACTGTCAGCTCTCAGTATCCCTGAAGCTCAAAGAGACATCAGTGACTTTAGTATCAAAATCGAGGCATCTGTTGACAAAGGAGTGGAGTGACTCCCCTCTTGTGCATCCCACTGCACCAGATCTTCGGCCAAGCTGAGTTCTGGGTTCCGTTTGGAGTAGACTATGCTAAACCAAAACATCGAGGTAAAGTTTCACAATCCGAGGAGTATCTGCTAGGTCCTCCTCTTCCATCCACTTCGCATCAAATGCAGGAAAGTTCTTGAACTTAACCAAGAACCGCCTTCGGACTTTACCTTTCTTCGTATCATTATGTGCCAAAAATCTGTTCAGGAACAAGGGTCTCCTCGTTTTCTTCCACTGCGGGTTGCTCATCAGGCTCCCCATCATCAGGCACATCACCCTTAACAGGGTTCAAGAGACTCACATGCAATGCATTATGAATCCTCCAAGTATCTGGCAGTTCCAATCGGAAGGAGACATCATTTATCTTGTCAGTGATCTGGAAAGGTCCGTAGTATCACATACTAAGCTTTGGAAAAAGCCTCTCCTTTCCCTTTTTCTTTCGCAGGCGTGCCTTCTCAAAAGTAAGAGCACCCAATCATCCTCCTTCAATTTCAAGTCGCGACGATGGCGATCTGCAGCCTTTTTCTGTCATTCTTGAGACTCCTGTAAAGTCTCGCGAACCTTGGCAAAAGCCGTATCCAAATCTCGCGAATATTCATCCGCTTCAAATTTCTAATCTTTCGTGCTCAGGAAGGATGGAACCTTCGCAGCAGTTTCAACAATCTCTCATGGCGTCTTCCCGTCGAAGAGTGTATCGTGTTATTGTAGGCAAATTCCACCAAAGGTAAGTTCTTTTCCCATTGAGTCTTCTGATGCGAGATACAAGACTTCAATAAATCTAAAATCACTGAATTGGCAATCTCAAATTGCCCGTCAGTCTGCAAGTGGAACGATGACGAGAACTGCAACTACGTGCCAATGTTCTCCCAAATTGCCTTCCAAAACCAACTCATAAATCTGGGGTCTATGTCGGAGAGAATCGTCTCAGACGTGCCATGTAATCGGAAAATCATCGTGATCATTCTGTATTCTCGGGAGATCAAAAATAAAATCCATTTCAATATTTTCCCAGGGGCGGGTGGGTATGGGTAAAGGCTGTAACAATCCCTGTGCCTTATGCCTGTCAAACTTGACCTTCTGGCATACCAAGCAACTGCGCACAAACTCTTCCACATCCTTCTTCAGTCTCCGCCAAAAGAAATCTCTCTGTACCCCTTTCATGGTGGTAGCAATGCCGCGGTGACCTGTAAAAGGTGGACAGTGGCAATCAGTCATAACCTTTTCCCTCAACGGCTATGTAACTCACAACATAGTCTTTTTCATCAAGTAGCCTTCCCGTAGGGAGTATCCAGCTATTGTCTCCCCATCCCGTATCCGTGTGAAAATATCTGCAAAACCTGTATCTGTGGCATACTGATCGATCATATCCTCGAAGCTCCTATGATGTATCGCGGAAATAGCCAGAACAAACGGTTTCCGAGACAAAGCATCTGCCACCACATTCTTCTGACCCTGCACATGGACAATCTGGAAGTGAGACTGTGACAAGATGTTCGCCCACCGCATCTGCTTTTCCGAAAGCTGCTTCTGTGACAAGAAGTAGCGCAAACTCTGATGGTCTGTAAAGACAATGAAATCCGCTCCGAGTAGGTAATGCCGCCACTGAGTAAGAGCGTGGATAACCGCCAAAAGCTCTTTCCCATAGATCTGTGCTGTCATCTCCGGCCTAGAGAACAAACGGCTCTCGTAAGCTATGACATGGCCTTCTTGCATCAAGACCGTACCCAGACTACGACCACAAGCATCACAATATACTTCGAATGACTTCTGCAAGTCCGGCAAAGTCAAACTATGTCCCGTAGTCAATTTCTCTTTCAATGTCTGAAAGGCAGTCACCTCTGTGGGTCCCCACGAAAAAGGTACTCCTTTCTGTGTCAAAATATGCAAAGGGAAAGCAACCTCTGCAAACTTTCGTATGAACCGCCTGTAGTACGAACACAGTCCCAAGAAGCTTCTAACTTCATGGACATTCCTCAAATCGGGCCAATAACGGATAGTCTCTATCTTGGCCGGGTCCATTCGCACTCCTGTTGTGCTGCTGACACAATGTGTCCTAAAAAGTGTATCCATGGTAGGAAAAAAATTCACTTTTCTTTGCATTAATCACTAGCGTGTGATCTCGTAATGCCTAAAAGACTTGAAGCAGATGATCTCTGTGTTCTGCCTCATTCTTCGAGAAAACAATGATGTCGTCAAAGAAAGTGCCAACAAATAGCCTGTACTCTCGAAAAATCCTGTCCATCATCCGGTTAAATGTCGCAGGAGCATTGGTTAAGCCAAAAGGCATCACCAAAAACTCAAATAACCCAAAAGTCGTCCGAAAAGCTGTCTTGTAGACATCTCCTGGTGCTATCCTGATCTGATGATATCCACTCTTCAAGTCAATCCTGCTAAAGCACGAGGATCACTGTAACCTGTCGAGTATATCATCGATCCTAGGAATCGGAAATCTGTTCTTGATGGTGATTTCGTTGAGAGTGCTATAATCGATGCACATTCTCCAAGATCCGTCTTTCTTCAAAACCAACAACACTGGAGAGCAATACGGTGAAGTACTAGGCTGGACAAGACCCTTTTCCAAGGGGTCTTTCACTGAGTTCATAATCTTTTCATTCTGTACTCGGCTCACACGATAAGGTGGCCGATTCGGTGGCGTGCTTCCAGATTTCAGATCAATGGTATGATCTTCAGGCCCTCTCAAAAGCAATCGGCATGAGCGTGGAGAAAAAAATCTTAGCGTTCTTTTCTTCAGGTCAAAACATATTCAACTTTTATCCATCGTTCAGTTCTCCCAAAAGAATGAGTAAGAAAACTGAAGTTCTTCAAGTACAATCTCTAAGCCCTTCATTTATCAAAGTCGCTTTCTCGGCCCGGTAGTCAACCACGGCGTAGTTCTTGTGGTACCAAGGGATCCTGAGTAGAACGTCACTCGCGTGCCCTGAACACCCCTGTCATTGCAAACGAAGTTTGCCAATGCTCGGTGTAATGGCAACATCCCATCCGGGTGCCAGTCGAACTACCTCCGCCTGTGGCGTCAGTCTGTCGGGCGTAGTTCCAAATCGAGCCGCCAATTCCAAGTGAAAAGAAGTTGGCCTTGGCTCCTTCAAAAGAGCTTCCTGATCCTTCGCTTTGCCCCGAAAGCGGCAAAGTTTGTACTTTCATTCATTAGATTCGATGCAGGTCCCACGCCATGTGGTACTAGTTCTGCTTTTCTATCTGCCTTTTCTGCCACATTCCTCAGCTGCTCTCGAACTCTGAGACCTGTCGTCGTCTTTATCATTCTCTTCTTTCTGTGCCTTATCAGGGCACTTTGCGGAAATATGTCCATGTTCCCCGCATCCAAAGCACTTCCCCTCTCTGATGAAGCGAGCTCTCTCCTCAGGAGTAAGCTTGGGTCGTGCATCCTTTTTTTTTCTCTGGATTGCTCTTTTTCATTCTACTTTCATACAGGCCGGTTTCATATGGAACATGGACAAGATATTTGCCCATCGTATATGCTTCTCATATAACTTTGTCTGTGTCAAGAAGTATCGCAAGGTCTGATCGTCCGTTTGGACAACGAAATCTGCATCTAGAAGGTAGTGTTTCCAACTTAAGAGCGCATGAATCACAGCCAGTAACTCTTTCTCATAGACCTGCATGGTCATCTCTGGCCCTTGCAAAATTCTGCTCTCATAGGCTACTACCCTGCCATCTTGCATTAGCACTGCACCAATGCTACTACCGCAGGCGTCACACTGGACCACAAATGACTTCCTAAGATCTGGCAACACAATGACTGGATTTGAAGTCATCTTTTCCTTTAAGAGATTAAAAGCTGAAATCTCTTTTTGTGTCCATCTAAAGGTGACTGCCTTCTTTTGAAGAGCATGTAAAGGTGAAGCAATCTCAGCGAAATTTCGGACAAACCTTCTGTAATAGGAGCATAGTCCCAAGAAACTTCGGACATCATGCACCGTCTTCAAATTTGGCCATGACTTGATCGCTTCAACTTTTGCAGGATCCATTCTGACACCATCTTTTGAGACAATGTGTCCCAGAAAGTGAATCTCTTCCAGAAAAAACTCACTTTTCTTTGCATTGATGAGCAACCTATGACTGCGTAGCTCTTTGAACACAATGGCCAAGTGATGCTTATGCTCCTCTTCATTCTTTGAGTAGACTATCATGTCATCAAAGAATGTACCAACAAACTGCTGGTGTGGACGGAAAATTCTGTCCATCATCCTAGTGAACGTAGCAGGAGCATTTGTGAGACCAAAGGGCATCACTAAAAATTCGTAAAGGCCAAACGTTGTTCTAAAAGCAGTCTTGTGCACATCCTCTGATCTAATGCGGATCTGATGGTACCCACTCTTTAGATCTATCCTGCTAAACATAGCTGCTCCTTCTAATTTGTCCATAATATCATCAATTCTAGGTATAGGGAACCTATTCTTGATGGTATTCTTGTTCAGTGCACGGTAGTCGATGCACATACGCCATGAGCCATCCTTTTTCTGCACCAACAACACTGGAGAACAGAATGGAGATGAACTGGGCTGAATCAGCCCCTTTTCTAACAGCTCCTGTACTTGGCCCATTATCTCTTTCTGCTGAGCCGCACTAACCCTGTACGGAGGCTTATTTGGTGGGCTACTGCCTGGCACCAAATCTCTATCGCATGGTCCTCGGGTCTCTCTGGCGGTAATTGAGATGGTAATGAATCGGAAAAACAGTCACTATACTGTTCTAAAAACATTGACCTTTCTTTATCTAGCACAGATAAATTTGATTCATCACAATCTGACACTTCACGCGCAAAAACCAAGTACGCAGAAAGATGCTTTTTCATTACAGAAGTAATAGCGGAAGCTGATACAGTAGGAATAGACTCCCCTGTAAGCTTTACATCCAGAATGTAAGTCTTTCCCCTGCTATGTACAGTGATCTTTTTGTTGTAGGCATCCATGATTCCCTGTACACGAAACAACCAAGGAATACCTAACAACACATCACATCCGTCCAGTGGCATGATGTAAAATTCTTCAGCATCTACATAGGACTGGATATGTAGACGCAACTTTACAATGATGGGTGTCACAGCCTCTGTATGGCCAGGACATGCCAAACCTGCCTCTGCTGTATACCCCATCTCTTCAGGTCTGATTCCCAACTTTGAAGCCAATTCTGGGGAAATAAAGTTGGCTTTGGCACCTGGATCAAAGAAGATAAGCATTGTTTGATCCCTGACCTTTCCCCATGCTCTGCAAAGCTCACTTGCATCTGAATTTGGCTTGTCGCCCACCATATCTGGCACTAGACCAGCCATGGGCTTCTTTCCTTTCCTGTCCTCCTTGTCTTCAGAATCAGCTAGCCTTTTCTTTGTAGAACAGTTGTAAGCAATGTGGCCAGGCTGCTCACATATAAAGCATTTGTTCTCTGTCCTCAGGACCTTCTTTTGCTCTTCTGACTTGCGAGGAAAACGTCTTTTCCATTTCTTTGCTGGTCCTTTTTCTGATTCAGCCGTAGCTTTGTCTTTCCCTGCGTTGGCTGA
The DNA here is from genome assembly GCF_014529385.1 of Adiantum capillus-veneris. Lineage (NCBI taxonomy): Eukaryota > Viridiplantae > Streptophyta > Polypodiopsida > Polypodiales > Pteridaceae > Adiantum > Adiantum capillus-veneris. The sequence goes on from NC_140945.1 coordinate 12,279,996, forward strand.
CTCCTGAGTCCCTTTAGGAGCCTCATTGGGAACGTGCTTCTTGGCTGAATTTTTCTTGCTGATCCTGCCTTGACGCCAGTGTTAAATTCACAATCTTCTCCCTTGAGCAAACCATTGCCAGTGTTTGCTACCTCGATGAGCTGCGTCAAAGTAGTGACTTTTGTCTTCGTACAGTACTTTCTCAATCCTTTAGGTAGGCCACAACAGTATTTTTCAATCTGTTCTGTCAATGGCACAAACCTATAGGAAGTTACTGGAAGTAGAGCTTTCCAAAACTTCCGATTGTAATCATCCAGATTTCTGCAAGTGGCAGCATTTAGCTGGTGCCATTCTGTCATGACATCTGCTTCGAAATCATCAGAAACCATGCTGCTGCAAAAATCTGCTTGAAGTAAATCCATGTGGACGGAGCTTGCCCTTGAAGCAATAAAGTTGTCCACCATTGTCCCGCATTCCCTGTCAAGAAAGTGGCTGCCTTGCGGACCTTTGAAGCCTCTGTAAAGTTTCCCCCTGCATAGGCCTTGTCAAACTGCTGGAGGAATGAGAGAGCCTTCTTCCTGTCATCAAACCCTGTAAAGGTCGTGAAAGTCACACCTTTGCCACCTTCTTTGTACGGAGTTGGCCTCTCCAGCGGCGTTAAATTGTCATATGGAAGTGACTGAAACATGGGAACACTATTAGGGTTCATCTGTGTTCCTTGGCCGCTATTAACTTGACCTGGAAATGCCATATTTGGCTGCTGAATTGTAATTCCAGTCATACCAAAATTTGCCTGTGGCATCCCAAATTGGCCCCGAGTGCTCTGAAACCCTGGTTGCATACCCATGACACTGTACATGGGGTTAGGCATCATCGTTTGAGCACCCTCAAACACTGTTCCTGGCGTGTAAAACTGATTTCCAGGTGCATGACCAGCCATGCTCTGGAACACGGATCCACCTCCAAAATAGCCAGGGTGTACTGAAGGTGGTGGGAAGACCTGTTGCATAGCCTGTAGGTTGCTTCCCTGCCCATTAGAACCAGCTATAGACTGTTGAAAGGTGGCGGGCTGAACTGGTACAGCCTGAAAGACTGGCATCTCAGCCACCTGTTCTTGCACCTTAGGCACAGGTTGTGGAGACTGCATGTTCTCCGTCAAGTGTACAGGTGTTTCCATTGATTGTGCGGTATGAATCACCTGTACTCGAGCCTTAACAGGCTTTTGAATATGATCCAGTGACCCAACTTGCCGAGACGGAACAGGAGGTTGTAGAAAGGCTAAAAACCTCGGGTTCTACATTACTTGTGTGAACATAGCCACAGCAGTAGCCAACTGGGTCCTGAATATATCGTCATCTGTCTGTGGTGGTCTTGAGGACTCAACCACTTCATGTGTCTGTTGACCCTGTGAAGAGGAAACCTCTTCAGTCACATCATCTGGTCTGTCAACCATAATTGCAATTCCCTGTGTCTGGTCTATGATCCCCTGTGTCTTCAAGCCCAAAACTGACCAAGGCTCACTTCTATGGGAAAAAGTGATTTAATCCCGTCGATGGAACCATGTAACCGGCCTGTTCAATCCAAAAAGGGCGGTAGACTTTACTTCAAACCTTGATTTAGCTTTCACCCATTATTAGTCGTCTATTTTACCTGTACTTTCAAGACACAACAAAGGGGAGAGGGATACAGGCTGCTAGATTGCACCTGTATGAGTAGACGGACACCAGATTGGCCCCTAACTTAGGCGCCCCTTTCGGTATTTCTTTATTGTTCAAAAGAGGGAATAAACGTTGTGAATCCCTACAAGCTGCCCCGCACAAACTCGGCTGAATTTCCACTGTTCCAGCCCGATTTCGGCAACATAACTGTACTAGAACCCTTCACGGTCAGTATTCCCACACATTAAATGACTTTCCCGACGCATACGGGCACTTTGCAAAACCTGGCGAGAATCTGCAGCACGCTGAATTCTCTGTTTTCAGCCCTGAAAATGCGCCAGATCACCTGTACAGCGGTCCCCTTGCGTCCCCGAACCTCATGGGGGTATTAGGGTTCATTTAGGGCCAAAACCCTAAACCTGCAAAAATACACAGCAGGCTGTAATTTGCTGTTTCGGGCTCCGTTTCGCGTGCAGGTCGCATCCGTAGCAAGTCCTCGAGCTCCCGCACCTGTAGGGCTACTTGCCCTTTGAATCGGACGAGATTTCTGACGTGAAACCTCTCCGAATTCACCTGTACCTGCGGGGGAATTAACCGCTAGCTAATCCAGTACCTGTGCAAGAGGCTCTTGCCTCGGCAATCGCGCATGAACCCACACAACTGTACATTGGTCAAATGAAGAGCCCACTAGAGGGGCATAACATACTGCCAAAGGGGAGAGAGAGGGCAGTGCGTAGCGTGCAGGGCATCACTCCTGGCACCGCACTATGCATAAGAGGGAAAGCAAGCACTCCATAGCTCTTAACCTGTGACAAATCTGAAAATGAGGCTCTCCCCCTCCTAAATTCAGCGCCACTTCTTGATGCATGAGGCAAGTGCACCAGAATGTGCCACTTGGCACATTTACAAGCATTTTCCCGTTTCGGGGTTGCCGCCTAAAAATATCCCAACCGGTTGCCTAGTTGACTTCACGGCAGAGTAAGAAAATGTTCCCTTTGTCATTCCGGAGGTAATGACGCCAACACATTTTCAGGTCCCAAAATAGCAGTTCCCTAAATTTTAGGAGATACTACCATTGTATCTTTCTAGGTCATCCGACCCTCTTTGTACACGGCGGCCACATCCAGAACTGAAATGTAGCCTCTGTAGCAAAGGATTCCACTTTGGCTAGTCAATGACCCCACTTGGCTAACCATAGTCCTTGTCCAACCTTAGTGCTCTCTTGCCCTCAGGCCTGGACTCCCTCTGGACAGTTCCACACTAGCTATGCAATGCAGGGCAGTTAGATTTCCCGAGGGGTGTTTCCAAAAAGTGAAAGTAAATAGATAATAAGAAAGAAATCAACAAAAAGGATAGATAGTAGTCACACGCTGGTGACAAGTTATGCTCACGAAACCATCAAATGCCCAAAAGCATATCACATCCTAAAGAGAAGATAAGACAAATTTTCTATTGAAGGACACTTGTTGAACAATGAACAACACATCAAGGCACTCTTGCGTGATGAGAGAGTCCGTACCGGGAGCGAAGCCCGACAGCTCGAAAGGAGATGTCTTGCTAACCTCCAAGCGGGCTCTTTCGACAAGGGTCACTAATCACATCATGCATATTGCCTGGGTCAAACAATATGACAAAACGCTGACCCTTCACATGACCATAACACTTAATGAGAGACTCGTCAACGGGAGGATCATGAGAAACTTGGGTCACACTCGTGTTCTCATTTATTGATTGACAGAGGATGTGGGTTCTGTGGGTTCTTTAGATTCATTAGAGTCAAGCTTAGGACATGTTCTTTTTATATGACCCTTGATGTGACAATGATAACATCGACCTTCCTTAGAATAAATGCTTTGTTCTTCCGACGTGATGTATCCTCCTAAAATTCCTTGTTCTCCCTTTTCATATGGGTGAGCTTAGGTTTAGCAATTGTGTTAACTTTACCCTTAGATTCATTTTGTGAGTTCTTTTCTAAGAGACTAGAGGAAGATTGGTTAGAAGAGTTACCATTCTTACCGTTCTGAGGGTTATGAGAAGTCTGAGTGATACTTTGAGAAGTCTTGTTTTCCTTCAGCTTTCCCTTATTGTGCTTCATCTCCTGTGCGAGAGCAATCACTACCGCCTTGTTGAGATCTACGGGTCCGAGGACTTCAAACCTGATATAGTCGTCCAACCCGAAAATCAAAGCCTCTTTGCGCTCATCATCCGATTTGCGTACTTGGGTGCCGAGCTACAAAACAGGGTTAGAAAAAGACATAACTGGAGAACCATTTTGCTTGAAACTGCGCCAATCATCTTTCAACCGTGCTAGGTACTGTGGTGGCATAAACCGCGCCTTGAGCTTGTCTTGGAAGTCGGCCCAATTGAAGGAAAGGCACGCGTCTCCGTCAGCTTCCTCTAGGTGTGCAGCCAACTGTGCCTCCTGCCATGCGTGGTACCAATTAATGGCATCACCGGCAAGGTACATGGCTGCCATTAAAGCCTTGCTATTTTCAATCTTCTTAGTTGTCGCAAAATGAGCATTAAATTGATGCAACCAAGAATGAATAACACTAGCATCCATCTTACCATCATACTTACTGAACATGATCTTCTCGGTGACGGGGTTGTTGGAGTCCGAATCTCGGCTTGTGCCACTTGACGAACCACCGACATCTTTGGCAGGCTCAGGTTTCGAGGTGAGTACCTGTAGGACCAACGCTTGCATGCGTTGGTCTCTCTACGCTTCACGCTCTAACTCCAAGGCCGCTCGTCTTTCTTCGCGCTCGCGATCCAATTCTGCCTTTCTTTCTTCGGTCGCCAAGCACGCTTGATCGCGCTCACGCTCTAAGGCTGCCGTTCTTTCTTCGTGTTCACGATCCAATTCTGCCTTTCTTTCTTCGTGCTCGCGCTCCAAGGCGGCGCGTTGCGCTTCTTCTCGTATCATCATGTCCATCATCGTCTTGACCAAAGCCTCCATAGGATTTGGTGCAATCCTTGGCTAGATGGGGAAGGAGGAGAGTTGGAAAAACCTCATGGTGGGGAAAATTCTTCTTCGCCACCTCCATGCTCATCACCTCTATGCGAAGTATCCATTCCGCTTCGGGTGATGACCGTACACTAAAGTCTTGAGTTCTTGAGTTCACGAGGAACGTGGATTCTTGTGGTTCTTGGGTTCTTGAGGGTCTTGAGGTTCTTGGGTTTCTTGGCGGTCTTGAGGGTCTTGGGTTCTTGAGTCCTTGAGTTCTTGAGGTCCTTGAGGTTCTTCTGTAGCTTGCAATCTGTGTTAGAGAAGGATCTTCTCTTACCCGAGCTCTTCTCTTTCCCGCGGCACACCCCTTGACGGCCTTGCGCTTACACAAAGGTTTCTTTTTTCCCACCTCACGTCGATTGGCCGGCCGCTAAGTGCACAGTCCGCTCTCAATAAGTGAAAAGAGAAACAAGGGGAGGTTGTACAAGCCCTTCTTTCTTGGGTTTCCTGTCACTCTTCAAAAACACGATTAGGAATCGACACGCCCAAGTGGACTTGGGTTCCGTGCGACTGCAACAAGCAAAAAATTTCTTGTGGTTCCTTGAGTGATACAGTACACTGCCAAAGCTCTGATACCAATGTAAGGTGCAGCGGAAGTGGATGTTGAACTTTGCTCAAGAGCAGTGCTCCGAATTGTGCTCAAAGGTTCCTTTTACTTACGGAAGGGAGAGCCTTCCGTTCCTTTAGTGAGAGAGTGCAAATGATCACAAACAAGTGGATAAACATTGTGAATTAAGGTGCTGAGACTGAGAGATAGAGAGAGAAGAATACGACACCAGAATGTTGTCAAACCCTCCTCCAAGGGTTCCACTCTCTATGGCGAGAGCGGTCTACTATTGATTGCACAAATCTCTACAACGGTCTGAATGCTATGGTCTTGCCGACGATGTCGACGACAATGATGATGACGACGAGACGGCTGAAAACTGAAAACGCTGAGGGCTGAAATCTGCAAATCTTGTATCTGCTGAATTCTGACTCTATGTCGGTGATGAGGTGATGACGACGATGCGACTACAAGGCACTAAAAATGCAGATGCTGAAATCTGCGAATAGCGGGCTGAATCTGCAAATGCTGACCGATCTGACCATGCGGCGAGGATCTGGTGCGGGAAGGTGAGATCTGCGAGGTTTGGGGGCTGCCGTGCAGAGTCTGACTGCTGAAAACTGAAAACGCTAATGCAAATGGAGGATCTGTCGCCAAGAAACTGCAAACGCTAGTGATGATCTACTGTTCCAAAAGCGCTAGGCTGTTGTGATATCTGATGCAAAAACTCCATGCTGAACAGCTGGAAACTGCTAATGCCAGGCTGATCTCCAATCTGCAAAACCCTGGGCCTGATTTGCTACGGAAAACGCTAGGCTTCTTGATGGCTGAAAACGCTAGGGATTTTGTCGGGGTCTTGCTGAGAAGGTGCACTGCTGCCAGAACTGGGTTCCCTGCGGCCTCTTCTGTCAGAAAGTGCTAGCACTAGCTTTCTTATATATTTCCTTAGCCAAATTGCCCTACCCAGGTTCCCAACAAAGTCACTTAATAATAATAAGTGAAAAATGCCTAAAGTAGGGAAAATGGGTCCCATGCATTGTAAAATGCTCCTGATGGGTATTGACTGTAATCTAATGATCATGATGTGTGCAACCAGAGGAAATGCAACTATTCTAAGTGTCTGGACATGCACGGTCTGCAAACAAACTCACAAAAGTGCCAAAACACTTCCTAAGCTAACTGAATTGAACCCTAGGCATGAAGTAGCGTGTCCACGTACACATAGGGTTAGATGTGCACGTGACACACACACACACACACACACACACACAAGAAGAAGAAGAGAATTTTTAACGTCGTGGGAAACTATCCCAAGAGACCTCAAAGATCTATCCCAAGAGAGAGCATATCAACACAGTACTGGGACCTGAAGATGGGTTGGTCCCCCCCCCCCCCCCGCGGCTACAGTGCTCTGTGTAAAGTTAACAGGTAATTGAAATAGTACCGCCCTCTACTGTGTACAGGCCTGTTATACTCTCTCTCTCATAAAGTTTAGTGATTTTGCAGTTTCTGTTCGTAGATTGGTATTGATTTCTCGCTTGGAGTGTCCAAGCGTGTAACGGGGGGAAGAGGGAGGGGGGACAAAAGAAAAGAGAATGCGTCCAACGACTAGAATGTCGGTGCGCACACGAGACAGACACCCTGTAGACCCAAAGACTAGCGCCCCTTTCGATATTTCTTTATTCAATTGACAGTAGACGATCCTAACACTTAAATCATACTCTCACAAAGCTGTCCAAACCTGGCGAAGACTGAAATTGCAGGTTTTTGACCCAATTTTGGCAACATAACGACGCCAAATCCCCTGTAGGTCAAAAGTACCTGTCTACGACAAATTCCCTTGCAATTTAGAAGCTTTCTGGTGAGCTGTAACAGAATTTCAATGTGTTGCAGTTCCTTGTTTTGCCACTGCCAGGTGCCCAAAGCCCTGTCCAAGCATGCCAAGGCCTTCTCGAGGCTCCCTTGGCATTCTCTTGCAGTTTAGGTGCGAAACCCTAAACCTGCAGAAAAACACAGCAGGTTGTAATTCTCTGTTTTGGATCGTTTTGGGCGGAGCGAACATGTCTACACGTGTCCCAAGGGATCCCGCACACAATGGGACAATCCCCCTATGATTTGGACGAGTTTTCACACGAGAAAACTCTCCAAATTTGCAATCTTTCGCGATAGAATTGTGCGTACCTGTGAAGGATTAGCAGCTAATCCGGTTCCTGTTCAGAAGGCTCTTGCCTTGGCAAACGCGCATAAAAACCCCAGAACTGTACATGATCATCTAAGAAGCCCAACTAGTGGGGCATTACTGTATGTGCAAAGGGGAGAGAGAGATGCGTGAGAGAAAATCATTGCGCTACATAGAGCAAGGGAGGAGACAAGCTTTCCATTAAAGCTGCGAACCTGCACCCACTACTCTCACACACATTCAAGTCACAATGCTTCAAAAATCAACCTCCGCTTCAATCTTAAGCGCCCCCTCTTGGATGAGGCTTCTGGAATGTGTGCATTGGCCTGCATGCAGCTCCCCTACTGCCATGTGTCCATTTGACTCCCTTTGGTTTAATTTCCTAGTACCCACCAACTTATAAAGTTGTAAGTGACTTGCCGAGTGGCCCAAATTCCATCTGGTGCACACAAGCTTCCATACTCATCAGAATTCAATGCTAACTGGCCCCACCAATCCCAAACTGATCGACCTAGACTCCCGATGTGAGAAACCTGTTCGGCCACAGCCGTTTCACACTGGCATGCAATGTCCACTAGCACCTTTTCAAGGGTCCCAAGGAAAACAAGTAAACATAAAAGAAATAAAAATATGTAGTACATATTTAGAGAAGGCAACAGGAAAGATACACCTCCTGGTGACACACACACACACACACACAGAGAGGATACGGCACGGCGGAGTTTTGCGCCTAGATGCATTGGCCCCAAAGACTGGCACCCCTTCCAATATTTCTTTATTATTGCTTGCAGCAATAGTACAATTCTCGAGGGTCCTCTGCTCTCAGACTCTGCGTTCAAATGCTCTACAAAGTGAGGCCCTCAAATCCTTTTAAATAGTAGAAGGGTTGCCTAAAAGCAGAGCCCTTAATTCTAAACGCACAGTACCCAAAAGCATCTACTACCAAAAAGCTCCATGCAAATCTCCAAAAGTTGCCAGTATGAAACACGAAAAACCGTACAACCTGCCATGTCACCAAATCAACACAAATCACGAAATTTCCGTACAACTGTGCCACATGGCATGTCAACGCGATTTGCAAAAATCAGCCTCAGACTTCAAGCTTTTAAGTTTTATGGGTTTAGGTCCCACGACCAATGCTCTTTATATTTATAAGTTATTTTGGATTAGGATTTTTAATCCTAACCCTAGGATGCCACGCCATCACTTTGTAACATTCCACCCTCTTGAAAGAATTCTAATCGCCCTCGATTACACATGCAAAACAGCCATAGGACAGAAACTTTCTTCAATAGACATTGATTTTATGTACTCATGCACCAGACTCTCTGTAGCAAGCATTTTGAAATTGCCCCATTCTGCCAAGATCCGGACTTCAAACATAGAAGTCATACAATTGCATGCACATTGCAAATACTGTCTTGAAAGCTTGCCAGGTCCTTGGAGCATGCGGTTGTGTCGCGATTGAACTCGACCACTGCATAGCATTATCTTTAAGAAATCCTGCTGCTCGAGAAATCTTGGATTCTTCAATATAGTTCCCCAAAGCATAGATATTGTCGAATTGTTGTAGGAACTGCAATGCTTTCTTCCGATCTTTCACCCCAAAAAAAGTGAAAAATTTGACTGTCATGCCGCCATCCTTGAAATCTTTGGGTCGGTTAGGCGCGTATCCCGGGTACGGATAATAAGGGTATCCATATGCGCTCCAACCATTGTAGCCTGGTGCCAGTGGTGGTGGGGGAGGTGGGGGCAACGGCGGTGGCAAAGGCGGTTGCATGGGATCAAGATCAGACGGCTGCACCATATTCCTGAAGACTCCCTGTCACGTGCACATCTAACCCTATGTGCATGTGGACAAGCTACTTCATGACTACGGTTCAGTTAGCTTAGGAAGTGTTTTGGCACCTTTGTGAGTGTTCGCAGACCGTGGAAGTGTTTTGGCACCTTTGTGAGTCTGTTCGCAGACCGTGCATGTCCAGACACTTAAGAGTAGTTGCATTTCCTCTGGTTGCACACAGCATGATCATCAGATTACAGTCAGTACCCATCATGAGCATTTTATAGTGCATAGAACCCATTTTCCCTATTTTAGCCATTTTTCACTTATTATTATTAAGTGACTGTTGGGAAACTGGGTAGGGCATTTTTGACAAGCTAATATATAAGGAAACCTAGCACTAGCACTTTCTGGCAGAAGAGGCAACAGATAGCATCTGGCAGTGCACCTTCTCAACAAGACCGGCAAGGAAACCTAGCGTTTTCAGCCACAAGGACCAGCCAGCGTTTTTCAGTTGCAGATCAGCCTTGGCGTTCATCTACAGCAGATCAGCCCAGGCGTTTTCCACAGCATCAGATCACCTAGCGTTTGCAGACTCCCAGATCAGCCTGGCGTTTTTGCAAACAACAGATCGGCCTAGCGTTTTTGCAACATGCACATCATCCTAGCGTTTTGCAGATTCCCGGCAACAAGCACATCCATTGCATCAGCGTTTTCAGTTTTCAGCCGTTAGACTCCGTACCGCAGTCCCCCAAACCTCGCAGATCTCACCTTCCCGCAGCAAATCCTCGCCGCACGGTCAGATCAGCTTGCGTTTGCAGATTCAGCCCCCTATTCGCAGATTTCAGCGTCTGCGTTTTCAACTCATCGTCGTCGCATCGTCGTCATCACCGTCATCGCCGACATAGAGTCAGAATTCAGCAGATACAAGATTTGCAGATTTCAGCCCCCCTTAGCGTTTTCAGATTTCAGCCCGTCTCACTGCCGTCCTCATCATCGCAAGTCCATTGCATTTAGACCATTGTACGAGATTTGTGCAATCAATAGCATAGACCTCTCTCACCATAGAGAGTGGGGACCTTGGAGGAGGGTTTTGACAACATTCTGGTGTCGTATTCTTCTCTCTCTATTCCTCAGACTCAGCGTCACGTGCACATCTAACCCTATGTGCATGTGGACAAGCTACTTCATGACAAGGGTTCAGTTCAGCTTAGGAAGTGTTCTGGCACCTTTGTGAGTCTGTTCGCAGACCGTGCATGTCCAAGCACTTAGAGTAGTTGCATTTCCTCTAGTTACACACAACATGATCATCAACATTACCATCAGATTCCATCAGGAGCATTTTACAGTGAATGAAACCTAATTTCCCTATTTTAGCCATTTTTCACTTATTATTAATAACTGACTTTGTTGAGAAACTGGGTAGGGCAATTTGGCCAAGCAAATATATAAGAAACCTAGCGCTAGCACTTTCTGGCAGAAGAGGCAGCAAATACCATCTGAAATGAGCAAGACCGGCAAGAGAACATAGCGTTTTCCACCAAAGACCAGTCAGCGTTTTCAGCACTTGCAGATCAGCCTAGCGTTTTGCAGATTCACAACAGATTGTCTAGCGTTTTTGCAGCAATAGCCCTAGCGTTTTTGCAGATTGCAGATCACCTAGCGTTTTCCAAATTCCCCGCGGCAGAACATCCATGTGCATCAGCGTTTTGCATTTTCAACAGTTAGCATCTGTACCGCAGGCCCCAGACCTCACAGATCTCACCTCCAGCAGCAAATCCTCGCCGCACGGTCAGATCAGCCAGCATTTGCAGATTCAGCACGCTATTCGCACATTTCAGCATCTGCGTTTTCAACGCATCGTCGTCGCGTCGTCATGATCGCCGTCATCACTGGCATAGAGTCAGAATTCAGCAAATACAAGATTTGCAGATTTCAGCACCTAGCGTTTTCAGTTTTCAGCTCGTCTCGTCGTCGCCATCATCGTCAACAAGACCATTGCATTTAGACCATTGTAGAGATTTGTGCAATCAATAGCAAAGACTTCTCTCGCCGTCGAGAGAGGGGCCCTTAAAGGAGGGTTTGACAACATTCTGGTGTTGTATTCTTCTCTATCTATCTCTCAGTCTCAGCACCTTCATTCACAGTGTTTACCACTTTGTTTGTGATCATTTGCATTCTCTCACTAAAGGAACGGAAGGCTCTCCCTTCTATAAGTAAAAGGAACCCTTGAGCACAGTTTGGAGCACTCATCTTGAGCAAAGTTCAACATTCACTTCCGCTGCACCTTACAGTGGTATCAGAGCTTTGGCAGTGTTCTGTGTCACTCAAGGAAAGAACCACAAGAATTTGTTTTTGCTTGTTGTGGTCGCATGTAACCCAAGTCCACTTGGGCGTGTCGATTCCTATTCGTGTTTTTGAAGAGTGACATGAAACCCAAGAAAGAAGGGCTTGTCCAGACTCCCCTTGTTCCTCTTTTCACTCATTGAGAGCAGACCGTGCACTTAGCGGCCGGCCAATCGACGTGAGGTGGGAAAAAGCAACCTTGGTGTGAGCGCAAGGCCGCCAAGGGGTGCGCCCGCAGGAAAGAGAAGAGCTCGGGTAAGAGAAGATCCTTCTCTAACATAGATTGCAAGCTAAAGAAGAACCTCAAAAACCTCAAGAACTCAAGCACCCAAGAACCACAAGAACCCAAGTTCCTCGTGAACTTAAGAACCCAAGACTTCAGTGTATGGTCATCACTCGAAGCGGAATGGATACTTTGCATGGAGGTGATGAGCATGGAAGTGGAGAAGAAGAATTTTCCCCACCAAGAGGTTTTTCCGACCCTCCCCCTTCCCCATCTACGCCAAGGATTGCACCAAATCCTATGGAGGCTTTGGTCAAGACGATGATGGACATGTTAATACGACAAGAAGCGCAACGCGCCGCCTTGGAGTGCAAGCGCGAAGAAAGAAGGATTCCAGGAACGGAATCAAGAACTGCCTGCAAAGTTTCACGCTCCGTGTGCAAACGGAAGTCAGAGTTCATTCATCTCTTTGAATTTCCCGCACGGGAAGGAATCGACCATAAAATCTAAGATGAAAAACTGAGGGGTCTCTCCGGTTCTTGTGCTTGTACAAAGATTCTCTTTAAGGAGGGGGGAGCAACCCATCTTCTGGTCCCCAATACTTTGTCGATCTTCTCCCTCATCTATCTATTTTGGTTGAAAGTCTATTTATTTTCAACTTGTTGATTATCCATTTGCAACACCCCCAAAACTGCCCTCCAGCATCCCCGAATTTGCCCCCAAACTGCCCCAAATATGTCCCCCAAACAGCCTCATTTGCCCGTTCCGCCGCTACGGACTCCGTCCCGTCCCTTCCCGACCACCGTTCCAGCTACACCTTGTTCCGGAAGAGCCTTCCATCCCCGACTCCGTTCCGGAAGCTGAACCTGTCCGGAACGCTATTTCAGAACTTTAAGGCTGTGTTCCACTCGTTCCCTGGTACACTACCGACAGGGCTGAGAGACGGCACCATGATTTCATTCAGCTGTGTTTGTCGAGAACTTTCTTTACAATGGACCATGGTATCCACTCGCACTACAAGCTACCTAAGGGGCTCTTCTCCCATCCCATTTCCTAACGTACTCATTGAACTTGTGTTATTGATCACCAAAGAGTCGCCCTTTTCTTTTGTACAATGTATCCTCTTCACAGGGAAGGTGTAGCCCATTCGGCATATTGAAAACTAAAAAAAGGATCTTTTTGTGCAAAAATAGAAAGCATAAATCTACAAACAACACGTGAAACATGCATAAATCCCAACACACATACTTCCAACAAACTTGATAACATGGCCACATACTAGACTGACACAAAAATATCTAGTTTTGAAAAATGTTGGTGAGAGCTTATCCATTTACCGTCAAAAACGCCAAACAGACCAATGGTAAAATCCTCTACTTGCGCAAATCTCGCCTCATAACAATCTTCCATGGTCGATCTCTTACCCCGCGAGCATGCATAGCCATAGCTACATTTCCCATCAGCACTAGGGGGCAAAAAAAAAGACCACAGTTTTAGGTCAAGTACACAGAAGCATTGCTAAAAGGCCACAAGGGGAATGGGGGGCACGGGGGGGGAGAGAGAGAGAATTTCAATGGGAATGCAGAGTCAAATTTTTCCTAGATGAAAGATTCAAAGAAATCAAATACCACATACAAAAACTAAATTATAGCCTGTAGAATACTACACAAGTAAAATGAGTTTCAAGAAAGTAATAAGTTCAAGGGCTCACTGATTTTTTGATTTATTCCCTACTTTTCTTTTCTCGTCATCTCCCTTCTGTTTGTGTATGACAACTATTTTTCTTTTGAAGCTTCTATAGCTATCCTCAGCTTGATGTAGTCTAAAGCACTACCTCATGCAAGTAAAAACAATGTGCATCAAGGCCCAGAAAAAAAAAATTAAAGAAGAAAGAAAAAAAATCAATTGCAACAAAGAGCTATCATCATAAAAGCAACGTTTCACCAAGAAATGCAAGCCAGTTTTCCTTAGAAAAAGAATGGGTTCAGATTAAGCCATTATGCAAGTGCAATAAAGCTTGGCTCTTGTCTAGATTGTTGTTATCAGCTTGAAATTATGTTCTTTACAAATTGTATTGATCAGACAAATAGTGTAACCATTACAATCTTGGGCTCTGATGCCACATGAAATGGTTCATTTCTTAATCTTGAGCATGCTCACTTTAAGACACTATGAGAGACACAAAGTTAGCACAAATTTTTCAGCTTTACTTCCTTTACCCATGTTAATGGTGTCACTATCTCAACGTTGTCAAAACCTAACATCTCTTCTCAATGTTGCCCCCTACCATCTAATCTCAACCATTGCTGAATAATAATTTGTAGCATTGCCAGAATATGCAAACTATGAGACTCTGTGAAGTGTTAAGAAGTTCAAATGCTGGACTCTCATGAAGCATATTTTCAATCTCCTTAAGAAAACATCTCCAAAATATGTAAGCTGTATAGATTTTAAGCATAAAAAATCCTACTCAAACACACAAAATACCAATTTCCAAGGAATCCTACTTTTGCTTTCCTCTTGCTAATGGTCAACCTTGACGAATGCACAGAATGTTTTACATTCAAATCCAAAATTGTCCAGAAGAAGAACAACAATACCTTTGACCTCCACCACTTACACCATCCGGTGTTTCGCTTCCAGAAAGGGCACTGCTCAAGCAGCTCATTTGCACAAGTAAAGTCCGTTTCTTGAACTGAGAGCCAAATTACAAGAGATTCTCTTATCAAATGCGGTGTGAAGCGTTTTGAGCTTCAAAAGTTTGTGTGTGCACTTGCAATCCATGCTCATAAGGAAAACATCTCAGAAACCCATTGAAGCTTATGATCGTTGAGGATACGGCTAGTAATTTGAATCCAATTTTATGCATGGCGCTCTCTCAACACTCTCTCTATCTCTCTCAAACAATCAAACAAACGAACCAACCTGTAATGGGGATCCTCCAGCATTCAAGCCCCGATCTTGAATTCTTTCAAAAAGGATGCGCCATAGCTGGACTGCGTCTATGGACGACTTTAAGTGTTCACACGCAGTAGTCCGATAGATTTTGGGCGCCCAGTAATCGATTTCAAATAAACGAGTAATGGGCGCCCAAATTAAAGTTAAATACCACAATTTATGACCTTGAAATTTAAGGGCAAATGAAAATTAACTAGAGGGTGAAAATGTGAGATGCACGAGCAGTCACAAGTTGAAGCAAGACAGAGGAAGGAAGATAGTATCATGCATTCTAATCATACAATATGAATTCTATTTTGCAAGAAGTTTTGTCTAGTGTCCTTCATTAGTTACATTGAAATTGAGTTAGTACAGAAGAATAAGCATAACGTTTTGTCTAATCACACCTCGCTTCAAGTTCCTAGTGCATGTTTTTGTATTTGGATACAATCCTTTGTCCCCATTTTCTCTCATCAAATACAGATCCTTACATTAATGCAATCTTGCATCATAGACAAGTTCAAGACCTATCTTGCACTAAATGAATTGCTAGACCATATCTTGAGCATAAAATTTGTTTCATTTTAAAAAAGACACCACAATATGCATACATGTTGATTGAAACGTCACCCAACAAGACTTTTTGTTCTTCAACAATCTCCCAATAACAAGCTCATCAAGAATTTGTTTGCTTATGATGGATAGTGTCAAATAATTTCCAAATGCAAAATAATTTCCATGTACGACAGGGTTTTTTTAAGAGTCCCTAGCTAGAGTGCTTAATTAGCTATAGTTATGTTGAACTGATGTCAAGCCAAATAAATTAGTAAACAACATGTCTAAATTTGCTTCCAAATAGTAATATCTATTTGACTCAATCTTCTATATTGTGTGCATTCTTATCAATTTTTTTAAATTTGCTTTAGTAAACACGGATATACATCCCAAAATAAGAAGCTTGACACAATATCACTTGTTGTGTGCATTCTTGTCATTTGTATAAGAATGTTACTAATTTTTTCTAATTTGAAGATTCAATAAGATTATGTATCCCTGAAGAAGAAACTGGAGAGAGAGAGAGAGAGAGAGAGAGAGAGAGATTATTACCTTTCATCAAAACATAGTTAAGTTGTTTTTTAGTCGGTATCGTTTCTAGTATGTTATGATCCAATTTTGATCCATGTACCTCGCAAAAGTACCATAAGAAGGTCTAGAATTTATATAAATTGATGATTCAAATCATTTGTATTATGTTCTCTTTAAGATGTTCCCCTTTTATGTTTGGAAAAAAAGAAAACATGCATGTCTCCTTGCATGGGGGAGTTTGTACAGTCCTCCCCAATTTTTATAATACATGGGGACGTGACATCCCCATGGCACTGTGCAATTCTTAGTGCATTTGTTTGCTACGTTCTCAGTGTCAAAAATCAGCAGATGGTAGTGCTGACTCACCTCATGATTGAATGTTTCTCACCAATGCACACAAGTTGTGTAAAACCTTTTGTATGGCGTCATGATAGTGGAGGCAGAGTGGCCTATGCCAAAGACACCTGAAATACTCTCATAGCGTGCATACACACTCACTAATGTGCTCCCTAAGTGCAAATGTTTTTGAAGCAACCCACTATTGTGAAGCTCTATGTTTATCCTCCTGACTTGATACAAATCCTTCTTTTGAACACAAGCTTTTAGTCAAATCAGATTAGAAAAGAAAAAAATGTTGCTTTTGATTCTTTACCATGCTTGTACTATCTTGTGCCGCAAACATTGCTTGTTCATGGATTTATAGTGGATTTGTCGTCAACACTATATGGGACAAAAATTGGTAACACTTAGAGGATCTTCATAAACCTACTGACTATTTGTGGAGTTGTCCTTGGACGTGACCTATTGGTAGACTTTCCATCAATGGTGCTTTTCCGGACTTGTGACTGGATTTGTAAACACAATTCCGGTGATGCTTACAAGACATTCAGCATACCCATCCTATAAGCAACCCCGATGACACTCTACTGAGTTGGTCTTGAATGTGACTTGCAAGCAAACCTACCATCTACGCTTCTCATGCTTGCTTTATTCACTACAAGTGTACTAGGTTGCTCAATTTTGTTTGTTGCACATGCTACTATTTTTGCCTACTTTTTGAAATTGGGGAGGTTTCCTCGTATTACATCCAAACAAAATAGTTCAAAGCTTCATCAACTAGCTCTTGTTGAGCATATCCTCTTGTACAAGCACTCTAGGAGACTTCACATCTCGTTAAAACAACAGAAAGATTTCATGCCACAACAATGTTTGCCATACCCTGCAATCAAGGCATTTCGAGTGTGACATTCTGGACAGGAAGCCCGTCAAGTCTTCTCATGCTTTCATGAGGATACCACATTGTGTATCCTACTAACTTGTCAAAAAAGCACTCCAAAAGACTTTCTGCTGACGAGAAACGCTCACTTTGCATCTGGTCAAAACAGCCCAAAGCGTCCTTGCCACAGCCCCATGTTGGGCATATTTTGCAATCAATGTGCTCAAAGACGTGCCACTTCAATCATCAAGAACTTCTCGTGCTTTTTTAAGGGCACCACATTTGGAATACACGTTGGTAAAATCATTGCCAAGCACAACAAGCTCCTCCAACACCATGCTTAGCAATCTCATCGTGGGTTCTCACCCATGTGAAGGTCTTGTGTGAGACCATAGGCTTTCAAGGAGCCAACCAAAATTGGAGGATGATCAGATGATGGAATCGTCGTGATTGCTCTCATAGTACAATCAAAATTCCTTGCCTACCAAAAGGTCAATTAGGGAAGTGTACTGCCCTTTGTATGGGATAATGCCATATCCTTCCCTCGTGCTATTAGGAACTTGTCTCTCATCAAGTAGACATGACAGACTACATGCATTGAGCACACTAAGAAAAGTGATTACAATGGGGAGGTGCCCAATGTTGCATTCAATAATAACAATTCACGGCTTCCTCCACAAATATCTTCTTGCTATAAGAGCACTCCAAGAGACTTCATAGGGGGAGAAACCTTTGCATCTGGTTAAAACAGCCTTGAGCTCCCTTGCTACAACCATGTTAGGCATATCTTGCAATCAAGGTGCTCCAAGAGATGACATTTTGCAAAGGCACCACATTTGGCATACATATCAAGCAAAGAACCATGAAGAATGACACCTTTTTTAACATCCTTGATTAGCAATCTCATGTCAATGTTTTACAAAAGGGCACGTGCTTTGAAGGTGCATGCGTGGGTGCTTGACTCTATAGAGAGGCCTTCGCTTTGCATGTGGCTAAAACAGCCTAGAGCTCGCTTGCCACAACCATGTTGGGCATATCCTACAATCAACATGCTCCAAGTGATGATATCCTAAAGAGGATTCCCATCAAGAAGTTCTCGTGCTTTTGTGAGGGAATCATATTTGGCATACATGTTGAGAAAAACACCGCCAAGAATGAACTCTTCTTCTTTACTTGCAATCTCATCATAAGTACTCTCACTCATGTCAATGTCTTGCGGAAGGGAAAAAGCCTTCAAGGTGCAATCATAGGTGATTGCGTACACCTTCAAGGTGGAAGCATTTGGCCCTCATCCAGTAGGCCTGAGTGACTACCTGCATTGAGCACACTAAGAAAATTTATTGGGGTTGGGGAGGTGCCCAACTATATTGCATCCAACAAAAACATTTCAAAGCTTCCTTAGCCTAGGAAAGAAAACCTCACCTCGCATTTGGTTAAAACAACCCATAGTTCTTTTTGCCACAAATATGTCACAATGTCCTACGATCAATGTGCTCTAAGAGGTGACATCTTGCACATAAAGCTCATCAAAAACTTTGTATGATTTCATAAGGGGTCCACATTTTGCATGCATATCGATCAAAGCATTGTCAAGCACAAAATGTTTGTCCATCAGCCCTTGACTATCTCATCATGAACCAATGTGCTCTTGGTTCTTCTGAGCATCCCACAAATTCCTTGCCACAATAAATGTGCTCCAAGAGATGGCATTCCAAACAGATGACAATTGGGATACGTATCAACCAAAGCATGATCAAGCACAACATGTTTCTCCAATAGCCCCTAACTAGCACTCATGTGAAGGTCGAGAGGCCTTCTTCCCTAATTTGTGGTGCAAACAAAACAGTGCTTCCTGCCACAACCATATTGGCAACATCTAGCAATCAATACATTCCAAGTGAAAACATTCCAAACAAGCAGCCCATCAAGAACTTCTCACGCATTTGTGAGGGTGCCACATTTGGATACAGTCAATAGTATGCTCCCTAAATATGCATCTTTCTAAAATAACCCACTATTACAAAGCTAAGCGTGTATCCTACTGACTTGGTACAAATCCTTCTTTTGAGCACAAGATTTTAGTCTCCTCAAAAAAGAAAAAGTCGTTACATTGATTCCTCGTCATGCTTTTCGTGTCTATGCTAGACCAATATTGTTTCTTCCTTGGATTTGTTAATTGATTTTCCACCACTTTATTGACACAAACCTGGTGATGCTTACAGAAGATTCATCAACGATGAAAAAGGATTGTGTGTGTATATGTGTTTGTGAGAGGTGGCTTTCAAGTTGCAAGCATAGGTGCTTGCTTCTGGAGAAAGGACCTTTGAACTTGGTTAAAACAACCAAATAGCCTCCTTGCTACAACCATGTTGGGCATATTAGGGATAGAAAGTTCATGAAGAACTTGCCCAGGTCATATTGCATCCAACAAAATAGTTTGGAGCTTCGGGCATATCATGTTATAAAAGCACTTGAAGAGATTTCATCTTGCAAGCAATCCTCACTTTGCATCTAGTTCAAACAGCTCGAAGCTTCCTTGCCACAACCATTCTGCTCATATCTTGTAATCAGTGCACTCTAGAACGTGACATTTTACACAGAGAGCTCATCTATAAAAATTGTGCTTTCATAAGGGCACCACATTTGGCATACATATCGACCAAAGCATTGCCTAGAACACGACATGTCACACAGAGAGCTCATCTAGAAAATTTTTGTGCTTTCATAAGGGCACCACATTTGGCATACATATTGACCAAAGCATTGCCAAGAAAGCACCAGATGAATGAATTTGGAGCAAGGCCTTCCTTCGCACCTGGCTAAGACAACCTAGAGTTTCCATGCCATAGCCATGTTGGGCACCTCCTGCAATCAACAATCCATCAAGAACTTTTCGTGCTTTGTGAGGGAAACATTCAACCAATGCACCCCAAGAGAGAGATCTTTCTTAAACAGCCTAGATGTTCCATGTCACTTTCCACAACCATGTTGGGCATATTGAGGGCATATCTTGCAATCAACAGCACGTCAAGAACTTTTCGTGCTTTATGAGGGGACCACATCAAAGAAGAGCGAGTGCGCACAACAACAAAAATCGATAACAATGCTGATGGTGCCAAAAATGAAATGTTTTTAATGAGATAAAAATAGTGAAGGTGCCATTTGAAGAAACAGAACACATGGAGGAACGAGGTGCTAGATTTTTGAACGTGAGTGTATACCCAAGACAATCATTTTTCAAAAAATAAAATTGATTTGCAGTGCCCTTGAAACAAGGTGAAAGTTCACTATGGCCTCCATAATATATTGAGAGGACTTTAATAATAAGAGGGTTCTTTATGATAGGAAAAATGAGAAAGTGACACTAGCATTTAATTTTTATTTGGTCAAGATAGAGTATTGCACTTTTTGGAAACAAGTGTAACAATAACTTATTTAGATTACAATATATTCCAAAAGCATAAAAAATAACGACTTAATTAGATTACAACATATTTTAAAAGCATAAAAAGTAATGAGTAAACCAATATTAAATGGCCCTCTTTAAAGAGAGAGGTACACGAATGTCAACGCCTCTCACAAAGACCTAGAAGAAATATTAAAAAAGAAAGTTTTTTGGCCATGTGGCACTAATCTGCAGGCTTTATCCAATGGTCCACAATTGCACAAAAAATCCAACGCTTTACTAAGAACTCCTTATGTAGTTCAAAAACAGTGCTATTGCCTACACACACACACACACACAAAGAGGTGCAATCATCACCTAGGTTATGCTCCGATTTTATTAACCATCAAAAACACTAACTTCTCTCTTCTAAGTGAAAAGTATACGAGTGAAATCTTGCATAGATGGAAAGAAGCATCTTATGACTGGCATTGACTAATGTGGTAGATGGTAATCGCTTCATATAACAGGAGTTTCACAAATAAGATTACGATCATAGGCCAAAGTGCATTACAAATAACCCTCACCTTGGTTGTAATAAGATGCAAACAAACACTCATATCCCACTCATGGACTCTCCTTGAACAATCCTTGTGACAAATACCAAGCTCTCTTAGGCTATCTGTGAAATGTGCACTTCAAAAAGGAAAGGCAATTGATAGTGTTTGTTTACAACATGTGAACATGTGACTCATAGTAGGCAAAGTGAGTGTTGGCTTCATCTTCTTCTTCTTCGTGTCCATCTGCTACATGTGCTGCTGAATTTGTATTTTCTTGGGGATGTTGATGCTAGTGCTACTATTGCTACTACTTCACCAGCCTTTGTAGAAACACCTTGCTGGAAGTTGTCACTTATTGTCACAATGAGTATACTTGTTGTTTGGTATGTATATTTGAGTAGATGACCCAGCGTACTGGAAGTTGTCACTTATTGTCACAATGAGTATACTTGTTGTTTGGTATGTATATTTGAGTAGATGACCCAGCGTACCGCATGTGAAACTCTTGGTGTTTCTATCAAATGATTAAAATGAGGCTATGAAAGCTCCTTCCCCATAAGTTGATTGTGCTTTCTCTTTTGTGCTTCTTTTCTTCAATGTGGTAGCATGACATCTTGTAAATATCCATTTGGGTCTCTCTCTTCTAAGATGGTGACTAGACAATCATTTGTAGATGTAGTTATCTTGTCCTCCTTCCGTACTTAATATTTTGTGTATGTGAATTGTCACAGAAGTTATGAACCAATTAACTAGGCTATCAATGTCTTCATCTAGGTACATTGTGAGCTTGTAAAGTTCCTTTTGGGTAACTTTTCTTTTCTTGATCTTAGCACCAAAATCATCCCAAGCTTTGATGGAGAAATCACTAAGTGCACATAGTTGGCATGGAGATATGTGATAATTATTTCTTGAGCTTTCTCACCCTTGGGTAAATTTTGTGCATGCATTGCACTAGTTTGTGCGCCTTCACTTGGTGATGCTTAATTTGATGTCTTAACAATAGACCATAGGTTCTTTTTCATGAGATACCCCCTAAGCTTTGTTTGCCATGCGTGAAAACCTTTGTCTCATTAAATTTCCCAAGTCTTTCTTCCCAATTTTTCTTTGGAATGACTTTAGCACTTGGAAACTCTCCAATATCATTTCTAGTCTTCTCATAGGTCCACAAGTATATTATCTCCATAGTGAAGGGTGCACGAGTGCCGTGCATGTGCGGAGAGAGAGAGAGAGAGAGAGAGAGAGAGAGAGAGAGAGAACACAAAGCGGGTGGAGTCAGCTCTAAGTGTAAGCTACTCCCTTATTCTTTTTTGTGTATTATGAATAAGAGATAGGGTTAGTGTGATGGGTGTGTTACCAAGTATTGGCCACGTCGGTCTTTATCCCAAAAATCTCCCACTTAAAAGCCATAGTGGCTAGGGCTAAAGTTAGTCTATATAGGAAGTATATACAACTATGAAACATCCAAAAGCTTCACCCTCACCCATCAACTCGATGCAGTGTGCAAACCACTTGGTAGTTAGGCTCTTTGTAAGAGCATCCGCAGGGTTGTTATCTGTATGGACATTGACAAGCTATAGTCGCTTCTCTCGAATGAGATGATATCGCACCTTGATGTGTTTCCAATCCTAGAGTGAAACACGGGATTCTTTGCCAAAGCAATGGCACTTTGACTATCACAATGCACAATTGGAACCTGTTGAATATCTAAATCTCCCACTGAATGTGCCAACCATATAGCTTCATTGTTGGCATCTCATGTTCCTCTATAGTGGAAGAAGATGTACAATCTTGGAGAGATGATCTTCAATAAATGGCTCCTCCTGCAAATATGAAAAAGTAGCTAGATGTAGATCTCCTACTATCTTTGCAACCCGTATAAATCTGCATCCGTGTAACCAACAATAGATGCATCGTTGTTACCAAAGCGTAAACACATGCTCGATGTACCCTTCAAGTATCTAAGGATGTGTTTCACCGCTATTCAATGTTGCTTGCCAAGATTAGCCATATATTGACTAACCACTCCCACTGCAAAATGCACTGTTTGGCCTCATAGCGGATATTATTGTGGATATTACCACACATATTATCGCGATCTAAATTTTTTAAATGTTTGAAAAAGAATCCGAGGTTGCAGACCTAACCACTATTCAACCACCATTCAATGTGACATTACCTAGTACTATTTTTAGCCTTTTTAAAAATTTTACTATTATTTTACTTTTTACACTTATTAGTTGTTTGTAAATTAATATCTTAGTCTTTTCCTTCACTTGGATTTATTCTAGCCTATTTACTATTCATTTTTTAGGAAACATTTATTTCTTAAAAACATTGGATTAATGTAGCTCTCTTTCACGTGTGCAGAGTGATCGGGATGATCGTGACCCTCTAAACGGTCTGAAGTACGAGCGATGGCTCAAGGAAAAACTTCATTGCCCTTGTGCCAAGTGCAAAGGTGCAATTCCTCACTTGCGGTGCATTGCCTTGAGCATGTGGAGAATGAAGGGCTTCGGATCCCTTGAAAAATCACTCGAGTTGTGGGAGCCCCATTTGGTCCTCGCTTGACGATGCTTCCCATTGGTTTGTTATTGGTGGAGGTGGGAGGACATGCAAGAATGAAAAACAACGGCAAGGGTGGGTGAGCAAAGGTATGGTGCTGAGTGATTGTGGCACTAGATCTACTTTAACAGCTCCTCCACATGCCTCTCAGGGTCACTTTGAGTTTAAGGATGAGCACATGCTTGACATGGTTGATGAGTTGTTGGTACATTAAACCAACATGTGAGAAGAGGATTGTAGACCATGCACTAAACGGGACACAAGCAATGGAGGACATGTTGATATTGAGTGCTAAAACACCTCTTTACAATGGTGCACAGTTTTTAGTGCTCCAAACATCGTTGGAAGTCTTCACTGACTAGTAAGCAAAATTTGGTTGGAACAATGCTAGTGTAAATGCACTCCTCAAGTAAGTTCTATTTTCATTTTTGTTTATTCCAATTTCTTCTTGGTTGATCCGTACACTTGTATTGACTATCTATTTGATTGTAGATGGTTGATGGGCAAAATGCTTCCTAGAGATCACCACACGCCTTCGGATCATCAATGGGCAAGATCATATGTCACTGCACGTGGCATGGAGTATGAGTGCATTCATGCATGCGTCAATGATTGCATACTTACCACAATCAATATGCATATGCCACCACATGTCCCATGTGCGAGGAGTTGCACTACAAGATCCACATGATCGAGGCTCATTTACCATGTAAAGTATTGAGGCATTTTCCACTTATTCCTCGGATCCAGTAAATGTTTAAAAGTAGGTCTACGTGGAACTTCTCACATGGCACACCAACCACTGCTCAAATGATGAAATGATGTGTGTTCATGCCGATTCACCTACATGGCGGCACATAGAGACTTAGTGGCCAGAATCTATGTTAGAGCCTAGGTACTTGAGGCTTGGGTTGGCAAGTGACGATGCCAATCCCTGTGGCACCAAGCCTACATCATGGAGCACTTGGCTAGTGGTGAACATCAACTATAAAATTCCACCATGGAGAGACAACCAAGAAGGGCAATATGCTTCTTTCTGATGCCAGGGAAGTACAAAGTGGCAAATATTGATGTCTACCTTGAGCCAATCATTGAGGAGTTGGAGGAGTTATGGAAGGGCAACTTTGTTGTGGATGTATCAATTCCTAAGGAGAGGAGAGAGGTCATTGTGAGGGGTATCCTTATGTGGACTATGCACAACTATCTCATCCTTGGAGATATTTTTGGCATGTTGTGTTCATTCCTCTTGCTCTTTATTACTTGAAGAGCATAGCTTTTCTCTAATGACATGAGTGCAGGGTGGTCCATATCGGTCCACAATTCTTGTCCTACTTGCGGGCCACCATTTGTGAGGAGTGGCATGTAATGATATGAGTGCAGGGTGGTCCACAATTCTTGTCCTACTTGCGGGCCACCATTTGTGACAGAGTGAGCACATGCCTTGTGCAAGGTAATATATCCAAACAACCATCATTTACTCCTTCAAAGTTATAACCTACAAATGGGAAGACCCCCCTAAAGTGCACAATGGAAAATTGGCAAAAGCATTTGGGAAGAGCACTATAGCAATGATCCACCCCCATCTACCTCACCAACAGGTATGTCAAGGTACTACATATTTTTAAAACTTCCATATTGGAAGGACTTGAAAATTCAACACCTCTTGGACCCATGCACATATTCAAGAATGTTGCTCACACCCTTTGGGACCAATACTAGCAAAAGGGACTCATTGGGGGCGAGAGAGGATTTGAGGGCCTTGAAACATCTCCCCGTATCAGCCACTCCACGTCGAGGCCTCAATGGAAAGATTGTGCTTCCTAAAGTCCCATGGATACTAACCAAAGACAAGATTGGTCAAGTGAAGGGTTCCATTGCCTCTATTTGCACACAAGTAGAATGCATGAGATCACTAAAAAGAGCTTTTACAAAGGCAAAGAAAACATGAAGCATATAATTGTGTTGGATGAAGTCTCACGATTGGCACAAAATGTTACAGATTCTTCAATGTTTATGTTGTCCCTTGTTTAGTTTAGATCTTGAATTTAATGTATGACTAAAACTATATCTTGTCTTAATTTTTTGACATTGTAGTTCATTTTGCCGGTGAGTATGTGCGGGTGCAAGGACAAAGTGAGGGAAGCTATTTTCAAGCTCCATGCGTTATTAAGGTACATCATATTTCTATTCCACTAAACTATTTTATATACACTCCTCAACATGCACTTAGTATACTCTTGTGTGCATTAATGGGAGTGTGTACGAGGTTGCATACCAAAGGTAGAGTACTCATGCACGTAAACCATATTGTAATTTTTTCTTGATTTTATCTTGTACTTGATTGTATACTTTTTACTATTCTATAGTGTTGTTTCTTTTAACTCTATGTGGTCAAAGGGTCTACACTTTCATACATGCCACACTGACGAGCGTCAAACCACCATGGATTGTGGCATCATGGGAAACTTTGACATAGATAGTGATGAGGTTATGTACTATGGGACTATTGAAAGGATATTGAAGGTCAATTTTAGAACTTTTTGTACCTACAACTTCAAGTGCAAGTGGTTTGCAAATGTGTAGATGGCATGAGAATGGAATCTACATGGTGGACTCTAGTTTGCATCACATAGGAAGGTATGACAACTTAGTTTTGTTAGGCAATTGTGAGCAAGTGAGTGATTACCAAGTTTAATTTATTTTTTGGTACCATAATGCCAATGTGACTCACTTTGAATTTCTCTTCTACAGGTCATCTATATCCCATCAATCCATCAACCAAAATTTTGGTTCATAGTTCCACTTACACCTCTACTAAGCACCATTTTTGCCTCTTAATAAAGTGGAGATCATCTTTGACCCTCTCTTGCCTGCTACTTTTGATGAGTAGGAGACCAAGGAGAGAGAGATCGATGAATCAAGTCCCACCGCCAATTTTAACAAGGAGGATGATTGTCATGATGATGATGATGAGATGGAAGATGACGAATGTGAAGATGATGAAGCCAACACATCTACAAATGACGATATTGTTTCTCTCTTTGTTGATTTAGGAGCCATGGGTTTAAATCTAGGTGATGCGACTTGTAGAGATCTTTTTGAAGATGATTTGTAAACGTTTTGTATATTCTATGAGAATTTTTTGTCGTGTCGTCCTTTTTCCCGTCTCTCTCTCTCTCTCTAACTCCTTCTCACCCGCCTCTCCCCTTTGGCCATTCCATTTTGGACTCTCTCACTACAAAATGTAGTAAATGGTCATGGTAAACTTTGAGAAAGTTTTATAGTGAAGTGTAGGAGGGGTTTGAGAGCAGCCTCATTGAGGTAGAAATTGGTGGTGATGAGGACAAACATGTTTGGGTTAGATGAGAGGAATGGAAAGCTAGGGAGGTCTTCTGGATCTGGTGGCACGACACTGCGATAACTTAATTGTCTAGAGTAGGGCAAAGAGGGATAATGGATTCTTTTGTTATGTGGAGGTACGAGACTGCAACAACAGAAGCGTGTGTGAACATGCGAGGCTCCATGGGTAGTTATGGAAGGGGCGTGCCAAAGCTTTCTTTGTTGAGGGCTAGCATAACTGACATCCGACAAGGGGTTTGGTAGAGCAGAACCCACATAGCTTCTTTCTTTTTATCTAGCTATGTGTGGGCATCGAATCTATGCAGCCCTAGCCAAAAACCAGCTGCTATACTCCACTCGGAGTCTCTCTCTCCTCTTTCTTCTCACCACGAAGATCATTGGAGCTCCAGGGGACTAGGTGCTCCTCCATGGCCTCTCTATTATCATAGATTTGTGTGCTACCGATCTGATGCACAGGGCTGGCAAAAATGATTAAAGCCAGCCTCACATTGTGGAGTGCCCCTACTCCAGCCCAATACCATGAATCTCAAGCCCCAGTTCTTGCCATTACCCACCGCACCTGCTCATAAACTAACCCCACGCACATCACCCATTAGTGCGCGGACTACGTTGATTCTTGATATTAGTCGGTGACTGCAACGAAACAATTAGCTAGCAAGATTCACTAATGACAATGAGGCCATTATATTTTGTTTAATTTTATACTTTGGATCATTTCATCTCAAAAGCCATTTATGTGCGCACGAGTGCACACACACACACACACACACACACACACACACACAGAGAGAGAGAGAGAGAGAGAGAGAGAGAGAGAGAGAGAGAGAGAGATCCTTTAGCATTGTAGGAACAATTTCCAAAGACCTCAAAAATTGATCTGTCAAATCTTGTACTCAAGACCTGTGGAATAAACAACCTACAAAAGTTGGTGATATAAAGATTACTCCAATGCCATCTTCTTGTGTGTGTGTGTGTGTGTGTGTGTGTGTGTGTGTGTGTGTGTGAGAGAGAGAGAGAGAGAGAGAGAGAGAGAGAGAGAGAGAGAGAGAGAGAGAGAGATTTGGGGGGGGGGGGGGGGGGGGGGGGGGGGGACACACACAAAGGAAGTATTTGAGAGAGAAGTATTTGTGTTGTTGCAACTAGGCAAATCAACTTATAAAGAGATAGAAGAAGAAGAAGAGAGAGAGAGAGAGAGAGAGAGAGAGAGAGAGAGGCTGGGTTCAAACAGTGCAATGATAGCCTCACATTGCAAGAGAGTTTCCATCCCTTGCTAACACAAATTGAAGGTAGTGGTAAACTCAAAAACTTTTTAAAAAAATTAAAATGGCAATAATAGTGTTGGTAGCAAGTGGCATGCAATGTGGACTTTTGTCATAGATCTTCATCAATTTGTGGGCCTCACCATCTTACAATTGCTTGCAGAGTAGAGGAGAGTTGTGACATTGTCATGGTGAACTAAGGCTAACATTTGTAATGGCCATGATTTTGAGAATCGGATAAGAGCATTGTCTTTGGGGCGGACCAATTCTTTCTCTCCTTCTCGGCTCTCCCTCTAGCTCTAGGCTTCAATATAGATACACACTTTCATAAAACTCTTTTAAGGGGGCACATGCAGCCTGTTTGTGCTTGTTAAGCCAAAAAGGAAGCAATGTCCACCCGTGTGTCCACCATAGTTTCGTCATCTTTATTGTTGTTTCCTCACAGGCCCCTCGGGGAACCATTGTATAATCATGTTAATATAACGCGTGGGTTTAGTAGGAGAGGTTTTTAATTAATGGTTAAAAATTTTAACGAAGATGAACTCGCAAATGGGTGTTTTTCTAATTTATTTTTGCAAACAAACTCGTTAATTCATGAGAAATGAGAGGGTTTTTAAAGTACCTTGTGAATATGTGTTGTATAGGGTGGTTCTCAATAGTGGACCCCCCCCCCCCCCCCCCCCCCCCCCCCCGCGAGATCAATCGTAATGTGATTGGAACACCCCCCCTCCCCAATTGAAGAACACGTTCAAGGTGACAAGTGCAATGCATGAAACATCATAGTTGCTTTCCCTCCCTGCATCATGTTGGTAGCGCAAACATTTCAAAAAATTCCTTGCGCTCCTACCATGTCCTATTGTTACCACTTTCCACGTTTTTTGTAGATTTCTAGCTCGGTTGCCACAACGGGTATTAGGTAGTTTGCATGTGCGTAGGGCAACAATTCTATCTTTAAAGGGGACTTTGTGCTAAACACTCGGGTATTAGGTAGTTTGCATGTGCGTAGGGCAACAATTCTATCTTTAAAGGGGACTTTGTGCTAAACACTCGGGCAATGGATGCATGTGCCTATCTTGTCTCTTCTCTTCTTCTCCTTTTTCCTCTCTCTAGCTCTGTGTGTATGTGTGTGCACGCACGTGTGTGGGGCTCACCTTAGCCAAGGTTTTGTAGTGTTGTAAGCAAGATGCCTGCGAGTTTAGATTCTTCACTATGACCACTTCTTGGTGCTCTCAATATATTGACACTAATGATGGTAAAATTGATATGCTTATTGGCTACAGTGACTTGCGCAACATGGCCAACAAAGCGCTCAATGTAACTCAATATAATATGTTAAAAGAGACTACATCCACCAATAGACATCCAAAAGGACATGGCCAACAGAATGAGCCGTACGTCAGCTTGAACAACCACAATTTCAGTGCACCATTCCTTTATGTGCAAGCATTCATGAGCATAGCTTTTGGCATGAAAATGATAAATACATCTATGAGTATGATAATTGCTACCAGATGAGAGCATGGGTACAACCATGGGCAGAGCACACTAAGGTAGCGAGGTAGAGGTGATGGAAGCAAAGGTGCCCACATGAATTTTTTAGCTCACCCTCTACATCGTCATTTTAAGCCTCAAGGACTTGCCAATGGTGCCAAGTTGAAAAAATTGGTAATGGCAAGGAGACTCCAACTAGAAATGTACATAGCAATCAAGAAGCTTATAGAGTTGGTTCACTCATAATATTTCTTGGAACTCTCTCTCTCTCTCTCTCTCTCTCTCTCTCTCTCTCTCTCTCTCAACCAATGTGTCAAATTTTGAAGGAGTCTCACCCAAAACATGTTTGTATCAGGCCTTCTAAATAATCTAGAAAGTAATATTGGATATTATGACAAAGACAATGCCACGGGGATGGAGGTCAAAATCATGCACCACGAAAAGAAACATGTCGAACATGCCACATCTGCATCCCAGATCTATAAGAAAGAAAACTGGATCTCTTTGTGCCCCCTCATTGGCAAGTGGGACTCCAAAAAATGTTTTAGCCAAGTGGCTGCCCCCCAAATGATATGTAGAGAAATAAGGCCAAAGAGACCAAGTATTCAATGATATGAAAGGTTCATTACTGATAGGTTGGTCATGGCCACACTGGGTAGCCAAAGTATCATAAAAGTGGAAAGCATGTGCAACTCTTTGATCAAGCCAAAATGCCACCGAGTCCAAGGACGGGGTATGTTGCCCTATCAATACATAGTAGGATGAAGCACCAAATGGAGATAGAATGCTCAAAAAAGAGGCAATAGCTCCTTATGAGATGAATAAGAAAGATAGATGATTTCAAAGATGGAAGATAGATAATTTAGAGAGAGAGAGAGAGAGAGAGAGAGAGAGAGAGAGAGAGAGAGAGAGAGAGTAGAATTGAAGGGAAAAAAAGGGTAAGAGCAAAACATAATTCTCTTGCTGACATTAGTGAATTCAGCCCCATGAGCACTGGTTTAATAAAATCTGGTAAAAGGTTGTGTTAACCTTGCAAGAGGTATAAATAGCCTGCCCGAAGATAAATAGATTCGGTTAGGAAATAGAAGGAATTAAACTAGACGGATCGCTTAACATTTTAATAGAACAAACTTTTGAAGAGAAGAATGTACATGTAGATAATTGTCTATAGATAATGGGTGCAATTATCTCTTATAGATAAATGCAAAACGATTGATCTCCTCTCTCTCTCTCTCTCTCTCTCTCTCTCTCTCTCTCTCACACACACACACACACACACATACACACACACATAGACACACAAATATCATTTTAGTACAAACTTGTTTAGGATTTTTGTTCACAAACTACCCCTTTGGCAGTGGTCAGTAGCTATGGCGGTTCAAGTCTATGCTAGTTGTGGCCTGTCAGCCTTTTTGAGTGACATATGATACACATTGTCTCATTAGAACATACAAAGAGCAAGGTTGATTTATTAGCAAAAAGCATAAGCCATCAAATTTTTTATAACTTTTGTGAGTAGTTTAGTGTACTTCTTGAAGAGCAACTTGCAGTCTCACACATTAGAAAGGGGAAAATAGCCTACAAAAAACAACCCTGGTGGAGATGGAGGAAAGAGAGAGCAAACTTCAAGAGGATGGATATGATTAGTGAGTTGTTAATCATATTGGTAAATAGATAGATGATAATGCAAAGAAATTAAGAGAGATTCCACTTGGTGAATAGATGAGAGGTTGACTAAGGACATGTATGAAAGTAGTTTCATGTAGTGTTACGCGCGCACGTGTGTGTGTGTGTGTGTTTCTCTTACAATGGTTCTTCCTTATGTCTCTATATTTAGAGCTTATTTGTACTCTCTCTCTCTCTCTCATATCTATACTATCTATACTACTATATAATGGCAAAGAGGATCCCTAACACGTGTTGCAAGCTACAACCTCAAGGCTAAAATCCAAAGTGACAAGTTCCCCACAAGCTCACAGCTCCCTGGGTTCTTCATGGTGTTGCAACTCATTTACTCCCCCACACCTACCCACACAAAAGGCATGAACTATAGAACATGTTCTCTCTCTCTCTCTCTCTCTCTCTCTCTCTCTCTCTCTCTCTCTCTCTCTCACACACACACACACACACACACACACACACACACACACACACACACACACACACACACAGTCCACAAGTGACTTATTGTATTTCTCTCTCTCGTGCACGACTAAGCTCCACACATATGCTGCCTCCTTGGACCTTGAATGCCCTCACCCTTATCTCCTCACCTCGACTTCAACTCTGTTGCTACTGTCTTGACTGCTTTTGTGACGGAGTAAGCCAAGGATGGTGATAATGCGAGTGTCTATGATCTCTGTGATGGAACCAAGGCCACATAGAGGGCAAGGATGAGAGGAAGGGTACATAGGCACACACACACACACACACACACACATAAATACATACTTACATGCATACGCATATACATAGAGACATTCGAAAGTGATAATAGGGAAATGAGAGAGATATAGTGTGAGTGTGTCTATATGTACTCATGAGTGAGCTTGAGAAATTGTAAAAGATTGTCATTCAAAATCATTGGTAAGAGCGAGCGAGACCCGTTCAGGCCGTCGTAGGTGGGCCGTGCGAGATAGTGTACCTTAAAAAGCATCCACAATAGAGAGAAACAATGTAAGCTTTTGTGATTCCCCCATTGAAGCAACTTCCTGCAGACTCAAACGCACATGTAGTGGGTATCCAAGTGCCATGATGGGGTGACTGTTTGGCGATGGGAGTTGTTTGCTTGTGTCTTCCTCTAGGCAAGTTTCCTCTTTTATGTCCTCTAGAGTCATGAAATTCCTAGGTAGGTATTGTCACAAACCGGTGACGTGGTAGACCCGATACACCCCTAGAATGCGCAGCAGAATGTGCAGCAGGGCAGCTCCGTGAAACACGGAACAATTGCTGACATGGCACCTCCCGGAAATTGCAGAAATTTGCTGACCTGGCATGCTGTACGAACGTGCTTTTTCTGCGCAAAAGCAGGGCTGAAATTGCATGGCTGAATTTGGGTAGCTTTTGAGTCAAGTTGCTTTATTTTTAAATGCTTTTAAGTGGAAGCTTTTGATTTTAAAGCTTTTGGGCCTCTGCTGTTAGCAACCCTTGTAACCTTTATAAGAAACCCAAGGGGGCTCCCTCTGCAGAGCATCTGGACGCAGAGTCTGAGAGAGAGAGAGCACCCGCAGGAGTTGTACTTTGATCGAAGATTAATATAAAAATAAATACCGAAAGGGGTGCCAGTCTTTGGGGCCAATACCTCTTGGCACGGAACTCCGTCGGGCCAGTGTCGAATCTAATTGTGAACTGTTTTGAAGTGAATTCTTGTCGTGTTGTGGTAGATTCTTGACTTGGAGTGTCCAAGTCTGTTATAGTGGTATCAGAGCACGATCGATTTCTCTTCTACCGGGAAATCCAATCCTTTTTACGCGGCACTTATGGATTCAAGCAAAGGACAATCGACTTCCTTTGCATGCGGAGATGCAGGAAAAGATCACGAACAAGATTCACGCAAGGAGTACGGCCTACCTCAGCCTACTTAGGTGGAGTTTGAAGAGATGGAACATCGGAGATTGGTCGATGATGCGACAAAGTTGATGATGAACTTTGCGAAGGACCCTAAACTTGCAAAATTTTTCACCTAGACCTCCTTCGACGAGGTGCACTCATAGTGGCGGCAAACCATGGAGCCACCCCTCAAACCGACGCTCAAACAACCTCCTACGCCGAGGATGTTTACAGAGCAAGAATTAGAAGAGGTGGTTGATGCACGGATTAGCCAACTTTTTGACGTGTAGAACAAATCCAAAAAGCAGAAAAAAGGAACTGACTTCCCGGTTATTTAGGTCATCAATCTATTTTTGCCTTGGTAAGAAAGCAGAAGAAGCGTGTGCAATTTGAAGGAGTACCCAGTTCTTCTTCTTCTTCTTCTTCTGACAGTTCTTCTAGCTTTTCTGACTCGAGCGAAGAAGACTGAAAAGGGAAAAAGCGAAGCAAAAAGCAACGATTCAAAAAGGGCAAGAAAAAGGCAAAGAAGTCAAAATCTCGCCCAGTTTTGGACAGTTCTACAGAGGACTCGTCTGCGGATAGTTCGGACTCCAACGACAACAGATTTTATGCAAGGACAATGAATTTTTATAAAGACAACTAGCACGACTTTCTGGAAGATAAAAGCAAGAAAGTCCGAGAATTTAAAGAAGGTGGACAATCAATTAGATTTGACACGTTTTTTGGATTTTGAGATGCTTCGAAGGCTTTGGCCTTCATACAGCAGTTTTGGACATAGCTTTCTCTGGAGGACATTACTCAGAGCACTCCAAGATTTGGAAGGCTGCCTCTTACTTCAAGGGAATGCTCGAACTTGGTGGTTCACTTTTCTATTTAACAAGAAAGCGCCACTTAAATGGCTGAAATTTAAAAGGCTTTTTATTTCTTCATGATTGACTCGGGAGTACGAGTGCGACATAAAAATTGTTTGGAACCATCTTCGGATGACCAAGAAAGATACATTGGATGCATATTGCAAGAGATTCTGGAGCTCTTTTCTACCAGCTTCTTCATTTAAGAAGATCTCATTTAAAGAACAGATTGAGCGGTTTACCTTGGGACTTCCTACAGAGATCCGGGATAACTGCTTAGAATAAAAGTCAGATTCTATTCAAGAATTGATGAGTCATGCAAAACGGGGTTTTGCCATTCATTCAGGAAATTTGACTTACCCCACAGATGAGATCATGATGCAGAGAACCAAACAAACTCTAATAATGAAAGTAGAAAGAAGAAGAGGACCCCAGAAAAGAAAGAAAAGGATGCACGACCCCAGCTCACTCTTTGAGAGAGGATCAACTACATCAAAGAGGGAAAGTGTTTTGAATGCGAGGAAACTAGGCATATCTCCGTGAAGTGCCTGAAAAAGGCACCGAAAGAACATAATGAAGAAAGGTCAGAGAGTTTGAAAGCAGCTGAGGAATGTGGCAGAAAAGGCAGATGGAAACAAAACTAGTACCACATTGTGTGGGGCCCGAACCGAATCAAATGAATGAAAGTACAAAACTTTGCCGCTTTTAGGGCAAAGTGAAGATTAGGAAGCCCTCTTTTTCTTGGATGAAGGAGCCAAGGACAACTTATTTTCACTTGAATTGGCGGCTCGATTTGGAATTACGCCCGACAGGCTGAGGCCATAGGCAGAGGCAGTTCTAGCTGCACCCGAACGAGATGTTGCCATTACACCGATCATGAGTTAGCCAATCATTGGCAAAATTCGTTTTCAATGTCAGGGGTGTTTAGGGCACGAGAATTTCTATGTAATTCCATTGAAGAGTTGTGACGTCCTCCTCGAAATCCCTTGGTACCATAAGAACAACGCCGTGGTTGACTATCGGGCCGAGAAAGCAACTTTGACAAATGAAGGGCACATACATTGTACTTGATGAAATTATGTTTCTTTACTTTCTGGAAAGGACTGAATGATGATTGAAGGTCAAATATGTTTTGACCTCGAAAAAGAACGCCAAGATTTTCTCCACACTCATGTCGATTGCTTTTCAGAGGGACTGCTAGGCGAGTTGCCGCCAGCTCATCCTGAGGATTATACCATTGATCTGATACCTGGACCACACTACCAAACTGGCCACCTTATCGTGTGAGCCGAGCCCAGAGATACACTTTTTGGGACACATTGTCTCAGCAACAAGAGTGCAGATGGACCCAACCAAGATAGAGACTATCCGTGATTGGCCCGATTTGAAGAAAGTCCATGAAGTTCAAAGCTTCTTGGGCTTATTTTCTACCGGCGGGCGGTTCATCAAAAAGTTTGCAGAGGTTGCTTATCCCTTTGCACTTGTTAACATAGAAAGGAGTCTTTTTTTTTCATGGGGACCCACAGAGGTGATTGCGACTACAAGACTAGTTTTGACTTTGCCGGATTTGCAGAAGTGAAGTATATTGTGATACTTGTGGTCGTAGTCTGGATGCGATCTTAATGCATGAAGGCCATGTCATTGCCTATGAGAGCCGATTGTTTTCGAGACCGGAATTGACAGTACAAATATGAGAGAAAGAGCTTTTGGTGGTTATCCATGCCCTTACTCAGTGGCGACATGACCTACTCGGAGCCGATTTTATGATTTTCACAGATGGTTGGAGTTTATGCTGCTTCTTGTCACAGAAGCATCTATCGAAAAAGCAGATGCGATGGGCAAACACCTTGTCACACAGTTTTACTTCCGGATTGTCCATGTGCAGGGACATAAGAAATTGGCGGCATATACTTTGTCCCGGAAGCCGTTGGTTATGGCTATTTCCGCAATACATCATAGAAGCTTCGAGGATATGGTCGGTCAGTATGCCACACATATAGGTTTTGCAGATGTATTCAATTGAACACAGAATGGGGAGGTAGTAGCGAGATATTCCATTTGGGATGGCTACTTGATGAAGAAAACCATGTTGTGCGTTACACAGCCGTTGAGGAAAAAGGGTCTAACCGAATGCCATTGTCCTCCTTTTACGGGTCACCGCGGCATTGTTACCACCTTGAAAGGTGTGGAGAGATACTTTTGTTTGGCCGAGACTCAAGAAGGATGTGGACCATTTTGTACATAGTTGCTTGGTTTGCCAGAAGGTCAAGCTTTGATAAGCATAAAGCACAAGGATTGTTACAGCCTTTACCCAAAACCACCCGCCCCTAGAAAAGTATTGCAATGGATATCAATTTTGATCTCCCGAAAACACAGCGTGGGCATGATTGTTTATTGCCCAGATATTCATATTACATGGCATGCGTGAGACGATTGTCTCCGACAGAGACCCCAGATTTGGGAGAACATTGGCACGCGATTGTAGTTCTCGTCATCGTTCTACCCGCAAACTGACGGGCAATCAGAGATTGCTAATTCAGTGGTACTGGATTTGTTGAAGTCTTCTTCTTTGACTTTTAAGACTTCATGGGAAAAGGGTTTTTACTTTTGGTGGAAGAAAAACGATTAACTCTTTGATGGGGAAGGTGCCATTTGTGATTGTTGAATTTGCTACGAAGGCTTCACCCATCCTTAGCACGAAAGAAAAGATTTTTCTTTGAAGCGGACCAGTTCACGAGGGACTTGGACTTGGTTCAGAAGGCTTTGCAGAAATCTCAGGAAAAGGTAGCAGATTGACATCGTCGCGATTTGAAATTGAAGGAGAACGATTGGGTGCTCTTTCATTTTTGAGAAGGCACGCCTGAGAAAGAAAAAGGGAAAGGAGCGACTTGCTTGAAAGTGACTTTCTTGGACCTTTCCAGATTTTTGAAAAGATAAATGATGTCTCCTTTAGATTGAAGCTTCCTGACACTTGGAGACTTCACAATGTTTTCATGATAGTCTCTTGAAGCCTTTTTAAAAGGCAATGTGCCCGATGATGGGGAGCCAGAGGAGCAACCTGAAGTGGAGGAAAACGAGCACATACTCGTTCAAAATAGTTATTGGCACAAAAAGATAGAAGGTAAAGCGATAAGACGGTTCTTGGTTAAATTCAAGACCTACTCCGTATTGGATGCGAAGTGAATGGAGGAGGAGGTTGGCAGATACTCCTCAAATTGTGAATCTTTACCTTGAAGCATTTGGTTTAGCATAGTCTATTCTAAATGGAACCCCGAACTCAGCTTGGGCGGAATTTGGTGCAGCGAGTATGCACAAGAGGGGAGTCCCTCCACTCCTTTGTCAACAGATTGCCCCAATTTTGATACGAAAGTCACTGATGTCCCTTTTGAGTTTCAGGGATACTGTGAGTTGACAATATTTTGCTGTATGACTTTATGAACTAGAATTCTCGATAATATGATACTAATTTGTTCTTGACTTGTTTAAGTGCAGGAACTTATAGAGGAAATGACTGCAGCAAGATCTCGATAGACATGATTGCAATAAGGATTAGTTAATCAGGCATCTATGAGGTCCCGAGTGGATCTAGATGCGATTGCTAAATACGTTGCCGAGAAATCATGGTCTGAGATCCGAATGAATTTTTGAATGTGATTTGTCATGTGATGTCGTGTGATTGGTACATGTGCTAGATGTGTTTTCCTAGTGCGTCAATACTAACAGTCAGTGTCTACTAAGACAATTGATGGCCTCTATCTGTTTTGCAAGCGTAATCAAGGGTGATTACAATGATTTCAAGAGGGGGTTATGTCACAAACCGGTGACGTGGCATGACCCGATACACCCCTAGAATGTGCAGCAGGACAGCCCCGTGAAACACGAAACAATTGATGACGTGGCACCTCCCAAAAATTGCCAAAATCTGTTGACGTGGCATGTTGTACGGACCCGTAATTTGCGGTGCTGTAGTGCTGACGTGACTGAGCTATACGAACCTTCTTTTTCTACGCAAAAGCAGGGCTAAAATTGCGTAGCTGAATTTGGGCAGCTTTTGAGTCAAGTTGCTTTATTTTTAAATGCTTTTAAGTGGAAGCTTTTGATTTTGAAGCTTTTGGGGCTCTGCGTTTAGCAACCCTTGTAACCTTCATAAGAAACCAAAGGGGGCTCCCTCTGCAGAGCATCTGGATGCAAGGTCTGAGAGAGAGAGAGCACCCGCGGGAGTTGTACTTTTCTCGAAGATTAATATAAAAAGAAATACCGAAAGAGGCACCGATCTTTGGGGCCAATACCTCTTAGCACATAACTCCGTCGGGCCGGTGTTGAATCTAATTGTAAACTGTTTTGAAGCAAATTCCTGTCGTGTCACGATAGATTCTTGATTTGGAGTGTCCAAGTCTGTTTATTAGAGGTATAACTTCCTTCTACAAGCAGCTTGAAGGTGGAGTTTGATTAAATGCAACAACATGTTTGATATATGCCATGAGTCTTTCTCTGTATGTAAGGTGGACGAGCAGAGCCTTGATAGGATTCAATAATGGAGGAATAAGATGGAGTCTTCGCATCTCCTTTGCGAGGGAACTCTAAACCTTTGATCGGCTTGCTTGCGGACAGCTCCAGCGGATACACGCCGGGTTGGGGGGCCCTTATGGTGGTCTGTCTGGGGTTTCGTCGGTAGGTTTGCGTAGAGTTTTTGATCTAATGTGGGTTCGAAGGCCAGCAGGAGGGGTTTGGCGAGGACTGCGGGACAGGGGCACTCTAGGGAGGGTGTGCCTGACTGCCCCTCCCCTCTGGTGGTGTTTAGGGCTAAGATGTCGGGGGCAGTTGCCAAGTCCAGGGAGCAAAAATATGGCTTCCCCTGTGGAGGAAATACGCTTGGCTTATTTCGAGTTGGGGGGGGGGGGGGGGGGGGGGGGGCTCTACTCGTTGAAGCGATATGGAGTGCTGCTCGGGTTGTTCCTTGTCGTTGTCTCCGATGCGGTGGGGATTAGTGACTGGTTTTCTCTTCGTGTGTTGTTCTCCAAAGTTGTGGATGTTGGTGTCTGTTTGGTCGGATGCTCGTGGACCTTGGAGATCACATACTTGTGGGCTGTGGGCTATGCATGGTGTCGAAACCTTTGTGGATGCAGTTTTGATGGTGTCGTTCTCGGTTTGGGATGCTCTGGTTTTTGTTTTTGTAGAGCTATTTTGTTCTTGGCCTCTTGAGGCATAGTGTGCTCTTGTGGCAGAAGAGTCTCCGTCCCATTTTCGGCATATAAGTTGTCTGTCTTCTCATCGAGGGCGGCACCTTGTTCAACCATGGTTGTTGGTAATATGGTCGGGTAGGGTCCCCTTTCTTAGTCGATGTACTTGGGCTATTGTGGTTACCTGTGTTGTGGTGGTTGGATATATGGTTGTTGGTTCTAGGCACCTTGGCTCATTTATTAGCAGGGTCATCTTTTGTAAACTTTTTGCTTTACTTTAATACAATATCACTCACAATTTGTGAGTTTTGAAAAAAACAAGTGATAAAATCACAAGGCCCGCCCCTTGAGAAGAGCACGGGACCATTGCAATCTTTAAAAAGAAAAATGGAACAAACATTACAAAAATTTCAATAACAATGGCTTTATTGCCAGATTTGGGCAATTAAATCTCAAAAATACCTTTACATCTCAAAATCAAGAAATTAACATTTCAAAAATGCATTTACATCTCAAATTGGAATATTTTCATCTCTAAAGAGTAGGAACGCATCTTGTGTGAATGTGGGAGACGAAAAGCAATGAAGAGGGTGACCTAGTAGCAAAAATAAAAGAGTGGTAGTTGTCAGAGGCCGGCACGTGAAGAGCACCTACAATTTTTGTTATTTATCTTTAACTTTTATATTTGAAAACAAAAAAATCTTCAAAATTTAAAGAATTTGTGTAAATTTTTTAAATTTAGTTATTACCTCTAAAGTTTCTCATACATTTTGTATGTGCTCCCACCGTCTCTCCTGCTACTTCGGACATCTTGCCACCATTGGTATTACATAGCGTCACTAATTAATTAGGTTCTACCGGCACAACCACACATTTCTTGCTTTAAACTATTGTCTAGAGCTCTGCAGCCAATAGTTGGGGGTTGGAGCACCCTTGCCCTCAGGACTAAGTAACACGGGGTCTTCAATGAAGACCCCGTCACATGGGATCCATGGCAAGGGAGTGTGCGCACAAAAGCAGAGGTAAGCTCGGCTGTCCGATTTTAAACGGACCTGTCCGAGTTTACCATATAGGGTTTATTTTGCGCGTCGATGGCAACGAAATGCACGCGCCTGTGCGGTTAGCTCATCTCGCTGCCATGGCCCAGGTTGTGGGTTTGAGTCGTCGACGGTCAGGCGTTGACCCCGCATTTTTGTTGGCCATCGATCGCCCTCGAGATGTGTGTGTGTGTCACCTCTGTCGTCGATTCCATGATGGGGTCTTCATTAAAGACCCCGTGTTCTTTAGTCCTGTGGCACCCCTGCCCCCTTACACCTTTGGCATTCTGAAGCGACGCTTCATTTGACAGCTACCCAATATGCGATATTTCTACTGTTGCACCACCAACAATTTATTTCTCATTCTCAGAGATCTGAGATCATCAACAGAAACCACATGTAACCCTCCCTCATAGACCACACACACATGCGCTCACAAACACTTTCAACCTGGTGTCATCTCCTTCCCATCGCTGGGTGCTATTCCTTTTCACTGTTGCCCCATCACCCTCATAGTTCTCCTCAAATCCCTCACAATGCAAGGCAGCTCTACCTGGCCCAACCTCGTCCAGTTGTACGTGATGCACCAATAGGGCACTATCACGCAGGGTAGTACGCAGACTGAGATATAGGGAGAGACTCTCTCTCTCTCTCTCTCTCTCTCAACCATTGCTTGGCAATGCTTCCACTTGGTTGAATCCAGCATGACGACAGCATTGTGAGGGAGCACGATAAAAAGATCTCTCTCTCTCTCTCTCTCTCTCTCTCTCTCTCTCTCTCTCTCTCTCTCGTCTCGCCTGCCTGCAGGCGGCTAAGAACGACTTGACTCTCTCTCTCTCTCTCTCTCTCTCTCTCTCTCTCTCTCTCTCTCTCTCTCTCTCTCTCTCTCTCTCTGATCAAGTGCAAGGACGACGATGAGGAGGGATCTCGAGCAGAAGAGGGAAGCAAAGAAGCCCGGCGGAATGACTGCGGAGCCAAAATAACTACCTCTACCACTATTTCTGTGGCACATAGCTAGCCCTGCCTTTTCCATTTGCTTTTAGCCTCTGGATTCCCTGCCTTGGACATTCCTTTGTTCTCCTGTATCATGTCTGTTTTCCCTGCCCTTTTCCTTTGAGTATAGGCCATAGCCAGACCCCGCTTGTGCGTTATTTGTGTGCAGCCCTCCTCTTGCTAGGTAGAATCTGTCATCATTCCCAGTCGACAATCCCTGGAATTGTGTTTTGCAAATACGGGCTGCCCATTGGAAGCGGATGACATAATTGCTCTGTATGTTGTGGGCATTTATCCTTGTCGTTTTCTTCTGATCAACCAACTCTGCAGAAGCCATGTTTTCATTGAGTTGCGAGCTTGTCTTCCTCATTCTGCAGTTCCTGGATGAGGAGAAGTAGAAGGAGACAGTCCACAATGGGTAGTGAGAAAAAGGGGATGGGGAAGCTAAGCTCGAGCGTGTACTCAACACAGGAGGTGTGATGCAGTATTTATTGAGTTAGAGCTCAACGCAGGCAAGATGATGAGGCCGGGGAGGGATGCGGAGGTTGGGTGTGATGGCAGCTTCTCACTTCAATGCTGAATGAGATCAACTTTTTGGCTTGGGCAAAGGGCTAAGGCTATAGTGATGTGTTCCCTTTTTGCTAACGAAAAAGGAGAGGTTAAAATTTTGAAAATACACAATTTTTAGCACTACTTTATTGGTTGATGCAGACAGTGGACACTCGTTATGAGCAAAGGAGATCCAAAAAATGATGAACTTGGGGCGTGCATGAGTCTGTCACTTTTCAGTGAATTACTATTTCCCCCTCCCCCTCTTTCCATCTTCTTACTGTGTGTACGAGGAGAGAGAGAGAGAGAGAGAGAGAGAGGGTAGGTGGATGAGATCGAGCAGCAGCCATGGCATCCTTGACAATCTCTACCCCTGCAGAAACGCTTGCATCCTTGGTCGCTTCCTCGTCGTGCTTGGAGAGAGAGATGGAGTCGTGCACCACTGTGCCCCTGCGCTGAGAGAGAGAGAGAGAGAGAGAGAGAGAGAGAGAGAGAGATCAGTAACCATGGCATCCTTGACAATCTCTGCTCCCGCAGGAATGCTTGCATCCACTTGTCGAGAATGAAGGTGGCTCTTTTTGTTGCTTGTCCCAGTGTGAAGACAGCCATTGCCCCCGTCAGAGCCATGGTTGTGCGAAAGAGCGAGGTGGAGAAGGAGCAGGAGATTCTGATGAGGAGAAAATGATAACAAGAGACTTCGCTGCCTTGGGCGGCACAGCACCTTGCTCTCTAATAATTATAGCAACAGGAGGTCGTGGGCTGTTGCACGCAGGTGGTGGGGCACTTGTTCCTCTTCTTCCTAGGATCTGTCGAGGCGAGGCGAAGGCCCCAAAAAACAAGAGCATGGCCCTTATACTTGCAAATGTATCTCGATGTCAGAGAGAGAGAGAGAGGGAGAACTGGCGTTCTGTCTCGCAATATGGGTAGGAAAGAACTGCAATCAGAGAGAGCACCCCACAAGAGGAAAGCAAGTGCTTCCTATAAGGCTGCAAGCCCCTATCCTGCGCATTAGGCCTTGCCTCCGTCATATTCATATCTTTCCTAATTAGCAGACTGTCAATCAGGGGTAGATAGAGAATATGGGCAAGAGGCTAACAGTTGAAAAGAGTAACTCTATACCTTTATTTTTATTTTTAGTAGAAGCAAAGGAGGCATAGGTAGTCAGCATTGTTGGGAACTTGGGGCTAGAGAAGAGCCTCTCTTCCCTGCTTTGCGCCATCCAAGATACACGGCCTGGATGTCCTCTTTCAGAGGCCCCTCGATGGCGGACATCTACAAGAGCAATGGTTAAGTAGAGGATCTTGTATACGTGGAGGACCTCCTCTGACATTGTCTGATCTCTGGGTGCATAATTTTGGCCCAATGCTGCAAACAATGAGCGCGCCATCACCCTCCTCAACTTCCTCAAGCTCCTTTTACTTGTTGAGTGCGCCTTCGGGAATCTCCATGACACCACGTTAACTCGTCCCGGTCCCCTCGGCGACCAACTCATAATTCACCCACGCCATCTTTGAGCAATATTAATGGGGCTGGAATGGCCATTAGAGAGCATGGAGCAAAGCTGCATCTCGCCTTCCCAGATAGCACACTTTAATTTTTAGTTGAACGAGGTGATGCTTAGAGAGAGACAATGCGTAGGGGCAATCTCCCAAGGGTGGAAATCTTTCGGATTTCTTCATATGACAGCCATGGTAGAGTACGATGTGGGCATACTACTGTGCAATATGGGCATATAGCTAGAGGAGGAGAAGCTTCTAAACCCGGAGCTGAGGGAGTTTCACAATGCCATGGCCGAGCACGACACCTGTATCAACAACATCCTCTCCTTTCCCAAAGAGCTAGATCGTGGAGAGTGGCTAAATCTCTTGCTCGTGTTGCATATTTATGCGCAACATCTTCACTGCTTTACAACACATGTTGTTGCAATTATTGGGCGCTGCTTTGTTAGCTACTAGCCAGAGGTGGACAACATGCACGAGCAAGCGGACGGAGGTGTGATTGGGAGAAAAGGTTGGAGAGAGAGAGAGAGAGAGAGGGAGAGTGCACTTGTGACACTGTTAGCGACGGAAATACATTGGGTTTTTATACTCCCTGGCATTGCTAAGACCGTCGATACGGGAACGTTGTTATGAGCGTCACTATAAACGTCGCTATATAGTGATTCCTATAGCGACAATCATGGTGACGTTTACAGGCCACCTATAGCGAGCGACGTTTACAGCGACGCTGCAGAACCTTATATAGCGACGATCATAGCGACGTCCAAGAGATTTTTTTTTTGGTGACAAGGCATTCAACCCATCAACCATATTGAATGTTTTATTAATTGAGTCACTTTTGGAAGAAAGTGCAAGCTTAGATATAGACCCAAAGTAGTCACCCACAAGACAATATAACCATTAACTCCATCATCCATAGTATTGTTTGCAAAATAAAGATACAAAAGTGACAAAAGTAAATTGATGAAAGTAAATCAATGACAATTGTACACACCATAGGCAAAATCATTTGATTGTTAAACTTTGCAAATGTAATAGTTACAACACCATTGTCATTATTGAAAAAATATACATGGTTTTAAAAAAGAAGTATAAACGTCATCTCATGATACATATGCTATGACAAAAAACTAATGCTATTTAGTTACGGCTAAACTGACGTCGTATAATCAGACGTCGTATCGCGTCCAAGCGACGTATCCATCGGA
Source organism: Adiantum capillus-veneris (assembly GCF_014529385.1). Classification (NCBI taxonomy): domain Eukaryota; kingdom Viridiplantae; phylum Streptophyta; class Polypodiopsida; order Polypodiales; family Pteridaceae; genus Adiantum; species Adiantum capillus-veneris. The sequence goes on from NC_140945.1 coordinate 12,324,443, forward strand.
TTCTGCAAAAAAAAAACAATAAGACAGCTTTCTATAAGTAAAAACATATAGCGACGTTTATAAAACAATACAATAAATAGAAAAGAGTAAACCCTAATACTAACCATGTCCCCGCGAGAACTCAGAATTTTCATCAGGGCGTTTAAGCCCTTTCTGCCTGCGTACTCGCGCTCGTACGGTGTGGAGTCACGTCTTGTCATCGACCACTGTCAAAACATACAAAGAATTCATCATGTTAGAATTTAAAAATCCCTAAATCCTAAACTATCAAACCTAAAGAGCAATGTAAAAACACTTACAAAATCGGCCTCAAATGATGCTCACCCGCCGCTCCCCAAGTGGTGCGAGCTCCCTGCCTCTACTCGCGCTCTGGCTGCCTTTTTTTGTTGCTTCCACTTGTCAGGATTCTCGCGCACTGCTTTCTTTGCATTCTTCCAATCTTCTATGGTCAGCCAATCTGGCCTGTTCCACCCATGCTTAATTGGTTTTTGCACTTCGGAACGCTTGTGCTTGCAGTATTTGCGCATTCGAACCTTCACCATGTCTTCATTGAAGCGGTCATCTCGTGTTTGAACGGGAAACTCGTCATGAAGCATGCTTATGACTCTGTCTTTTAAATCACTTAGTATGTAGTGTCTAAACACCTGAGAGCAAAGACCGCGCATGCGCGAGATCACCTTCTTGCCTTCATCATCCAAGATGATTCCGCCGCTGAAGTCGACGGAGTAAGGCAAGCCCTCTCGCCGGTGACGCGTGAACCTGGGTGTCTCGGCAAGGGTCTCTAGCAGTGTGTCAACGGGGGTACAGACATCAGGTGTCTCTACTTGAGTCTGGGCCCCGAAGCGAGAAGTGTCGATTGGAGTGACTCCTGGAGAACTAGCTAGTGGTGTGTAGCCGCTAGGAACGGCCGTCAACCGTGCAAAACCTCGTGTAGATGGCGATGTCGTGGCTGGTGTCGGGGCGAGCAAAGAAGGGGAGGGTAAAGAGCCTTATCGAACACGAAGCGATGTCGAGGCATCGACAGCGGCATCACCTACGACAACCGCCGCCACCACCACTAGAGCGCCTGTGTCTAGACGAGTGTGAAGATCGTCTCGTCGACACTGAAGCTTCTGAATGCGCTGAATGCTCCGAAAAAACAGAGGGGGATGCGGCCAGAGTAGGAACGCGCGATGGGGCGTCAGAGCAATGACGCTCCGCGTACCACTCTCTCTGTTGGGGTTACGGATGTCAAGAGACAAACATCCCTCAATGGCCACCGGTAAAATAAACTGCAAAACACGTGCAACAATGATATTAAAGTCCACACAGGAATTTGTTACACAATTCCCACTATGATATATTCCACTATGAACATACCTGACACATTTTTTGCCAGTCGTGTGACTTCAAACTGGTAAGCTTTCCTTCTTTAGTAAAACACGTTCGGAGCGAGTGCATTACGCCAGTGGGGGTCCGCAAGGATTGAATGGTGTCTTTTACTTTGCGCTCTTGGGATCCTGTGAAAATCCATGGCGCTTTAGGAGTTTTATCGATCCATTGGATGCTGTCTGCGGCCAATATTGCTCCATACGATCCACATTTCTAAGGTCAACCCTGGCTCCCAAAGCATCTTTCTTGCCGGTCAGATGGTCCCATAGTAGATTACCCACATTCTTGAATATGTGCATTGGATCGAATAAGTGATCGATCATGAGTCGGGGCCAATATGGTAACTCGTACCATAGAGATAGTCTCTTCATCCCTGGGGGCAAACCGTCATCACACATCTCCTTCTGCTCTAACCATGCTTGTGCAGACATCCTCGGTGGCTCTCTTCCCAAAAAGCCATTGAGTAACACATGATTCTCTGGAAGATACGCTTGATGACCTTCGTGGATTTGCTTCTTCAATGAGGCGTCAGACGTGCATTCAGTCTAGGTCCACATGTGACACATACTCTGTATTCGCTTGTTTGAAGCCCTGCATGTATACACATGATAATAGATAAGCTTGAGAAAAACCAAGATTTACAGTGTTTGAGTTTAAGTGTAAATCACCTGAGCATTCTGTTAGTCCGGGATAGTTATGCATGGTCCACATTAGAATGCCTCTGATCAAAGCATTCCGTCGACCTGTGTGTCGGCTCATATCCACCACTTCTATGCCAATCCACAATTGTTGTAGCTCTTCCAATAGTGGACGAAGATACACATCTATATTCTTCACTTTATACGCCCCGGCACAATCGAGCTTAGCCATAGGTGTCCCTTCTTCGTAGTCAACCACTGGGGAATGTTGTAGTTGATGACGACAACGGGCCATACACTGTAAGATGTTGATCTTTGAACAAATGGATTTAGGCCATCCATAGCCAGGCCTAGGTGCAAATTTTGAGCTTCCCTGACAAAATCCGACCATGTTTCATCTATATGTTTCCAAGCTGCGCAATCTGCAGGAATCCGTAGCACACCATTCGAAGATTTATTCTCCTCATGCCATGATGCTAGGGCGGCCATGGACTTACATTCGAAGAAATGCTTGATGCGAGGAAGCAGAGAAAAATATCGCAAAACCTTTTGCGGAATTTTTGTTCCGTGGAGGTCTACTCGATATCTCTCGAAATCACATTTCGGAAACTTCTCCATGTTTATGTATTCCCCTCTGAAAAGAATGCAGTCGTTAGGACAAGCGTGGATCAAATTGTAATCCATCCCCAAGTTTCGCAAAATCTTTCTTGCTTCCTCTCTGGAATCTGGCATCACATTATCAGTTGGCACTATGTGCTCTTTGAGCAATCTACACGACGAAAAAAATACGGTACAATTGTGTAAAAATCTATCATATCATTATACATCTAGAGTTTTTTATTAAAGTAAACTAATTGTAATAGATCACCTGAAAAGCGCTGTGACGCTAGTGTCACTCCATCCAAACTTTGTCTACATGTTGAGAAGAACCAGGAGCGCTTTCAATCTAGACACACGTGCTCCATCATACAATGGAGTATCGGCTTCACTTTTCATATCATCATAGATAAGCCTTTTTGAATCCATCATTGTCTCGATTATTTTATCGATCTCGGGCTCAAACATTGCCTCGTTGGGAATGTGGTCTGCATGATCATCCCCGGAGCTGTCAGAGGCTACATCTTGTGGCCTCACATATACTACTTGACCAAAGCGCACGAACACGTCTATTGGGTTGTAAGATTGCTGCCTTTTGGTCAGCGTCAGAGTCCGACGAGTTATAATTGGCAACAACTCGAGCTATAATAGATGGATCGAACTCGCCAAATTCGCGAACGTGCTGCAAAGAAACGCCTCTTGTCCGTCGCACAACATGCTTACATTGATTACAAGGACATAAGATCCTCGTTGAGAGATAGGTGTTTTGGTTGGACGGCCCCACATCCTCGTTACTACTCATAATGAGGGTAAAAATCTTATAAACTGGACAACATTCTCTAGTCATGTCCAATCCCTGCACACCTCAGTCTATAGGTGCACGAAGATCAGAACCATCGGGTTATCATCTCGTCTTTATTGGTCAATGCCTATATTTGTGGATACAAGAAATCAACACACCCACGTCTACATAATAGTGCATGTAGTGGAAAAAACCTCTTTGCCTCTTCTGTAGCTGTAGCATTTCACAGCATCTTAACATCTTTTCATAGTAGATCTTTTCACCGTTGTCTAACTCTAAATTTTTTGCCGTAATCTCGAAGGTAGACTCTAATATAAAAACTCAATCCAAAATCTAACTTAATTGAACATGTGGTGATTCGCTCCATTGAAGGATAAAAGACATACGAATGGGGCTACTAGCTGCGTATATGTGAATGGGCCTCACATATATAAATACTTCAATGCAAGAGTTTAATAATCTTACCTCTCCAGCCTGTCGATCCATGACCCATTCCTCTCTTTCAAGCCAGTCAGGTCTGACATCTGTGCATCTGACCTCCGATGCTTCATGTAGTCGCGCATGCGTTTCCTCATCCAAGCATCGTCAAATGTATTCTCCAGAGAGGGAATTGGGAACTCCTGATGCAGCGTAGCAATAAAATAATCCTTGGAGGCTTTATCCTGAGCCCTCCAAGAGACCATGACAGACTATAGTGTGTCAGAAAACCTGTTTACACAACTGTCGTATGCAGCCCATCACATGCTTCCCCTCAAGGGTCATAATGATCTCATCGGACATACGATTGATGAGGTAGGCGTATCCCTTTGGCATGTCTCTCTTGTGAACTATAGCAACCCTGTTCGGTGAATGCTCATCGTCCAGGCCTTTAGGCGACCCCGATGCAGTGTTCGGATCACTCCTCAGCATCTCCGACGCAATGGCCAGGACACTACTCTCAAACGCGTAGGCAGTATAATCCTTCGGTGTAGTCTGAGCAATCACACAAGCAGGGACACTCCTCGGTGTGTCCTAGGGACTCTGCAACACATGAGCTCCAGGAATGACGTGCTCCTCGCCACAACAACCACCATCGCTATACTGTCGTGGAATTGCTGGTCCGCATGGTCCATCGAACATAAATCTAGATCTAATTTAATCTTAAACTCAAAATAAACTTAAATTTAATCTAATCTTACGTAAATCTAAATCTAACGCGCGTAAATAAACTTAAACTAATCTAACGTAAATCTAACTCAAAATAAACCTGAATTTAATCTAATCTAACTTAAATAAACTTAAATCTGATCTAACGTAAATCTAAATCTAACCTAATCTTAAACGATAAAAAGAGAAAAATGGTATAACCTTTCTATCACCCAAGTGTGGTAGATTGGTTATGCCATTACCCTCTTAAATAATAGGTCTTGACTTCAACTCCTCGTCGACTAGATCTTTAAGGTCTCTTGGGATAGTTTCCTATGACGTTAAAACTTTCTTCTTCTCGGGTGTGTGTGTGTGTGTGTGTGTGTGTGCCAATAAAAAGAGGAAAATGTATAACCTTTCTATCACCCAAGTGTGGTAGATTGGCTATGCTATTTCCCTCTTGAATAACAGGTCTTGAGTTCAACTCCTCGTCGGCTAGATCTTTAAGGTCTCTTGAGATAGTTTTCACAACGTTAAGACTCTCTTCTTCTCGGGTGTGTGTGTGTGTGGGTGTGTGCGCCAATAAAAAGAGAAAAATGGTATAACCTTTCTATCACCCAAGTGTGGTAGATTGGTTATGCCATTTCCCTCTTGAATAACAGGTCTTGAGTTCAACTCCTCGTCCACTAGATCTTTAAGGTCTCTTGGGATAGTTTCCTACGACGTTAAAACTCTCTTCTCCTTCTTCTCCTCTCTCTCTCTCTCTCTTTGTTTTATATCTCTCTCTCTCTCTCTCTTTTCCTCTCTCAATGTGTGTGTGTATGAATTCTTTGTTCATGCATGTGTGTGTGTGTGTTTTGTTTATGCATGTGTTCTCTCTCTCTCTCTCTCTCTCTCTCACTCAAAAACACAATGTGTGTGTGTGTGTGTGTGTGTGAGAGAGAGAGAGAGAGAGAGAGAGGAGGGAGAGAGAGAGCAAGAGGGGAAGGGAACATGAGAGAGAGGAGAGGGAAGAAGCATACCTGGCTCTCCTTCCTCTACTCCTGTGTGTGTGTGGAGAAGAAAGAGAGAGAGAGAGAGAGAGAGGGAGAGCACGGGTTACCTTTACTTGCTTGAGTGTCGAAAACTCAGATATGAGATCTGAATTTTCGGACGCTCTCGGTTATTTTTTTACCCCTGTCAACGTCGCTATGGGCGTCGCTAGTTTACTCGTAACTTAGCGACGCCCATAGCGATGCCTATAGCAACGCCGTGGGTTTTCACTTTTGAGCGTCGCTAATATGAAGTACCTCAAAGAGAGAGAGAGAGAGAGAGAGAGAGAGAGAGAGAGTGACGAGTGTAAGCCGCAGGCGAGGGAGAGAGAGCTGTGTCGCCAAATTAAATCCAGCTGGGAATATTTGCATGGATTTTGCATTATTAACAACTGTGGTTTGTGGCTATACTACCTCAACTTATCGTTACAACCTCAAAATCGAAGGCCTTGTGATTTTATCACTTGTTGAATTTGCACTCATTATCCCAAATGGCTTTATTAAATACTCATTCTTTTTAGGGCTCTCCCCTCGTGACTCCAAAGTCAAAAACTGTTTATTTTAAAAATAAAACTATGCATTATAAATCAAAGGAGTCCAAAATCCTTTTCACTTCATATTTCAAAACTCAAGATATGTCCATCATCATCATTAGATTTACAAACTCTTCATTTAAATGAGTGCCCACTATCTTATTTCAACCAACAAGCATTTTTGGCCTACGAAAAAATGCTTGAAAATATAACTCAACTTTTTTTAATATTTTAGTCAGCAAAAAGAGAAGGCATCTCTGTAGCCTTTGCCCTTTGGGCAGGCCAAAAAAGATTCAATAATGCTACTACGATTGGAACACAAAAGATTCAATAATTCCCGAGGAGGGTACTAAAGGCCACCAAAGGTAGGATATAAGGAGATTCTAGGCCCCCATTGTAAACCACTAATTCATTGCCCAATTGGTTGGCTCAACAAAGTCTCTCTCTCTCTCTCTCTCTCTCTCTCTCTCTCTCTCTCTCTCTCTCATGCTTTCTCTCCCTTGACTCTACGCTTCCTCATCACCAACTTTAACATGGTATCAGAGCAGCGTGCTTGATGAGCTTGGGAGGCACTGGTGTGGAGAAGAGGAATCAACGCTCTTGGAGAGAAGAGGAAAAACGCTACAATGGAGGGAGCGCAATTGTGCCGCTTCTTTTTTAGCATCATGAGAAGCCTACGCTTGCGACCATCGATTGGAATTCCCATTTCTATGTGCATTTTGGAACGCCTTGCTCTTGGAGGGCTTGGAAGCCAAGACCCCCTTGAAAGCAAGGATCCCTTGAGGGCTTGTGAGGGCAACGGGAGTTTTTTGGAGCAGCTTGGGGGATTTTTTGCATTCTTTTGGAGTGCAAGGAGGAAGACAATCAACTTTCCACATCTTGTACCTACAAGATGACCCCCCCTTGCTCGAGCGCCAGCGACAAACTGAACTCGAATAATTACGCTCATTGGAACTTGATCATGCGACTCTAGTTTTCACAAAAAGGCTTATGGGATATTATTGACGGCTCGGAGATGCGTCCTACGAGGGATAGCAACAACAGGTACACCCACCTTCAGGATGAGGAGCACCTCAAATCATGTGTTGATTGGGATGTGAGCAATGCGAAGGCGATATCGGTCATTATGAAATCTCGCACGAAGGAAATCTCTCCAACCATACAGACTTTAAAGGTTGCCAATGCAATGTGGTCCAAGCTTGTCGAAATGTTTGATCGAGATTCTATGATGCGAGCAATCACCCTCCTTGGATTTTTTTTTTTAACATTAAATTTCCAACCGGAAGTTCGATGAAGTCTTTTCGTATGAAGGCAAAGGTTAATCATGATCAACTATCGGCTATGAAAAGTGCGTTAGTTGTCAACTGCTTTGGTACTCTCTCTCTCTCTCTCTCTCTCTCTCTCTCTCTCTCACATGTGGTCCAAGCTTGTCGAAATGTTTGATCGAGATTCTATAATTTAAGCGGTCACCCTCCTTGGACAATTATTTACCATTAAGTTTCCAACCGGAAGTTCGATGCATTCTTTTCTTATGAAGGCAAAGGTTATTCATGATTAACTATCAGCTATGAAAAGTGCATTAGTTGTCAACTGCTTTGGTACTCAAGGAATTGCATGAGGAGTGCGAAATGGTGTCTGGACACTGTGCTTGCAAATCACGAAGAAAAAAGCTGAAATTTGACGATCTCAACTCTTTTCTCCTTGAGGAGAAAGCCGTGTTAATCACTCATGGAAAAATCCCAGTTTCTAACAAAAGTGGTGAAACACTTGCTACTACGGATTCCAGAAGGAAGTGCACTAGCCATTGTTACAATTGTGGAAAGCGGGCCATTTGTCTCAAGATCACTTATCCAAAGGCAAAGACAAAAGCTCGACATATGAGAAAGGCAAAGGCAAGCATGATGAAGAAAGCAGTGACAATGACTCAAGAAAGGACACGAGGGGGTTTGCCGATGTGGTAGAGACTACACTGGCAAAGGCTTCGACGTTCTAGTTAGGTGGATGTTGCCGCAACTAGCTTCAACGAGGGAGAGGCTTGTGAGAGACAGAGGGGCAAACAATGCTCCCTACGAATGTTTTGGACCCATGTATAGTTCAAGCTATCAGTGTTTGTCATAGCTCAAGGCACATGCATCTTGCAAGTAACCAACGTGAAGTATAAAAACACTATGGATGTGTGTGCCAATTTGTTGTTGCTGACCGAATTATGGATAGGATGTGCTCCAAAGTTCACGACCTACAAAAGTTTGGACGTGATGTGTTCTGCACACGAAGGGGGATTCTTGGACGTAGCTCAAATTTCTTTGAGACAATTGGTGCTCAAGTTGGCAATCTTCTAAGGTGATAACAACTAATCCGAGATAGCTCTTGCTAGGGTGTCCATGGTAGCTTCTTCATTGACTTGGTCTTCCTACATATGTCCACTATGAACTACAAGGAGGGTGTTCAAGTTATAGCATCTTGAGTGAATAGCCCAATGTGATCCCAATATCTATTTTGGCTTTAGGTATTTATTTTACTTATTTGTCAAAGTCTTGGGTAGGACGATTTGCTGAGCGAGGTACTTAAGGCCCCCAAAGCTAGTATATAAGGAGTCCGCAAGTCCCCATTGTAAATCACTAATTTATTGCCAAGCTAGTTGGTTCAGCATCTCTCAATCTCTTCCTCTCTCTATCTCGTGCATTCTCTCCCTTGACTCTATGCTTCCACATCATCGTCTTTTGACACCAAGTTCCCATTTAAGTGCAATTGAAGCTTTCAAAATTACTAGAAAAGTGCATCTACACGCTTTAAGTCAAAAGCAACAAAAAGCCAATTCCTTTCTAGAGCTTGGATGTAGAATGATCAAAGGTGGCCATTACTTACAAAATAAAGGTCGCGAGGAAGTTCGAGCTTCCACAGAGTATTATTTGTAAGGATTTTGCACAAAGAAAGTCATTACAAAAATCAGACCTGCAAATACTCTTCTTTCTAGTCATGACAACATTTAAGGTGAGGCATAATACAAAAGAAAACACTTAATACAGGCCAAAAAAGAAGTCAAAATTACAACAATGAACCTACCATGAGGAAGGATACCCACATGGACAAAGACGAGCAGTGGCTCGCTTTTGATGCCAGTTGTTTCTCAGACAACCTGCATCATCCATCATAGTTAACTCATATTCATGAAGTAGAGCTTGCAAATTTCTGCCAAAAGTTTAGGAAAGAGTTCAGTTACAAAAATCTCCGTGTGATTACAAGCGCAGATTTTTAGGAACTTGAAGCAAAATTGATCATTACACTGATGATGCTCAATTATGTAGGTCACCATTTGAGTCCATCTTTTGAGATGGGATTCAAAGAAACCATTACCCTGAAAAGCAAGGCTCCTGTAACAATAACAACCAGGAGTGGGGATAGGATGGCTCTTTGAAAATCCTGGGATGTCCAATTCCACCATAGCTAAAAACCAAATATTGCTTGCTACATCATTGACCTGGAGTCCTGGCCTTGGCCTGATCGGGCTTAAAAGTCATACCATTCAAACAAACACAGTGCCATTAACGACAAGACAACCAATAATAGATTGTCATTTCATGAGTTTTCCTTTGCAAATGCCACAGGGAAAACCACAAAATTGAATACAGTGATAGCACACGACTTAATTTGTAAATGTACGCAAAGAGCACTCAAGCACATCACAATTATCAGTCACAGGCAATCCAGCATATCTCTCAAGGAACATATAAACTGTATAATTTTAGCAGGTCCAGTTATTTCTCTGAATGGAACGGAAAACGAGGAGCGCCAATGGTAAAGCAGTCTAAAATTCAGCTATAAGCTTGATAATCAGCACAGATCTATGATACCGCAAGCCAGTCAAGCAGTTCTTAAAATCTCTTTCATTCAGATCCGATCATGCACCCGTACGTACACACACACACACACACACACACACACACACACACACACAATTTTTTGCTTTCTGCAGCACATCTGATTGCCTCTTAGCTAACATGCATGCAAATACAAAACAAAAATGAACCAAACTTCTAAAACATAAATTATGGATACATGTACATACAAAAAAACATTTACAGTAAACTAAACAAACATGTTCTATGAATGTCTGCCCTTTTTTTAACATACCTCAGAGTGCTATACCACTCCAAACAAAGACACCCCACAAGGCCCTTACCGCATCTCATGCCCAAACCAGCATCTCATCACCAACATTTTCGAGAAATCTCTGCCGCAAGACAAAGATAGCTTCCTATACATCGCTTGTACTACCTTCTTGTACTTAGAACTTCAAGATTAATACAAAGTGTGTGCCCTCCATTCTATTTCTCATGAACAGCACATTAGTACAGTTAAAAGCGCAAAAATATGACCTGAACTTGTTTCCCAACAACCATCATACCCTACAATTGGAGCACATTGAAGGGAGATTTTCATACAGCGGAGGGAAGAGCTATGCAGATAGATTATTGAAAAATGCTGTAGCAACTCGAGAGACAAATCAATAGACTTTAAACTTTTGAAGCCTGTCACAATGAGGGGTCTTTGTTGAAGGATGCCACTGCTTCCATCCGAGTTCTTGGCGGCAATGGTACCGGAGAACATCAAGGAAATCTCTTTCAATTTGTGACTCTAGGTTTCTACGTGACATGCTTCCTGGCGGATAATCCTTATCAAACTCCTGTGACTTAACATAAAAGGGAACCATGTTTTCCTTTGTCTGATACTGGACTTCATAGGGGGCAACGTGTTCTAAACTGTAGATGGGCTTGGAAGAAAACGGGAAGTATGTAAGAAGAAACAGAGCCAGAATGGGTAGCAGCTGCAAGAGGTTTAGCATGCCTCCGACATGCACCTCGCGTGTATGTACTCGAGGCCCCCCACCTGTTCTCACATGATACGTCCTTTGGAAACCATTGGCTGCATATGGTGTACCGTTGAAGAAGGCATTGAATATCTCATTTGGATCAAACATGTCCTCATAAACAAACCCATTTCTATTACGATGGAAAGGACCCCGATGTTGGGCGACATCATTAGCTTCCTCGGGACCATACTGATCGTACTTTTGCCTTAATTCTGGCTCATTGAGGCATGCAAATGCCTTGGAAACTGCCTTGAAGGCCTCATCAGCTCCAGGTGCCTTGTTCTTATCCGGATGAACCTTCAATGAGACTTTCCTGTATGCCTTTCTGATCTCCTCGGAAGAACATTCCTTCTCCAATCCGAGAATTTGATAGTAATCCTTTGTTTTCCTTATCCGTCGTACAATATCCACCTGCTCGGTGGTGTACTCAGGAGCCGCCTTGTGTGTGTGGGGACCATTGCCATTACAAGAGCTCATCCCCGCACCTGAGCTGCTTGCTTCCTGCTCTGATGGGGATTCCTTGCCTACATCTTTCTCCCGCGAGGCATCCGCATCCTGCTCATTCGTCTCCTGTTCTAAAGATAAAAGCAAGTCCTGTAGAGATAAACTAGGGTCTAACCTTTGTGCCTTTGATAGGAAGCGATGTGCCCGAGGCTTGTCCCCTTCCCTCAATGCCTGGTTTCCAATCTCCAAACATTTCTGCGCTGCATCTTTATTTCCATCCATTATAGGGGTATCCCAAGAGTATGGAATTTAGATCAAAGCGGTGCCCAAAACAACAGCTTCGGGCCTGCAGGGAAACATGAGCATCTCAAAGGGCGCTCTGATACGCAGAGAAAACAAAAGATGCCCTAGATCGGCACCGCATAACGGAAATCCATTAAAACACAGGGATAGCAAAACATGGGACAGCAGACAGCGCAATGACAGGAGGAAGACAGAGAAGAGTGCGCACCTGGAATCAATCGCCCGCCTTGACTTCGCTGCTGCCCTCCCCTCTTCCTCCTCTCGTCTCTCTCTCTCTCCCCCCCCTACAGGCTTCTCGTTAATACAGACTTACAGCGGTAAGAATCGAACTCGGCCGATCTCCTCGCTAATTGATACCTCCCTAGGAGGTGGGGATAAATGGCCCACATTAGGCATTGTGAGGCAGGAGTAATCTGAGGTGTCGGATCACATTTTTGAACTAAGTGTTTGTGAACTCATAATGTGACATGCTATTTAGAGTTATATTGTGTTCATGCAAGACTTACACCTACACGAAAAGTCAGCATAAGACATGTGCATCAATGAGGGACATCTGTATGTGTGTAAGCATTGAGCATCACATCACACTCTTCTAAATTTAGAATTCAGTGATCAAACACTCTAAAAATTGCATGTTGTTGTAGGAATGGCATGTATTATAAATTTATGGGGACGACTGTGCAAACTCTCCTGACGTGCAAGGAAATTTGCATGTTTTCTCTTCTTTTATAACATAGAAATGGATACACAAAACGTAAATGATAGTATTTTCATTTATTGCTAGACTCCTTAAACTATCAGAATTAGAAGGCTTCTTATGGCTTTTTTGCGAGATTTGTGTGTTATATACAAAATGCTATGAGATAGCTCCAAATGACTTGCAACACACATGACGTCATCACACAATGAAGGTAGCATACTCTCATAAAGAACAAATAAAAGCTCTCTCTCTCTCTCTCTCTCTCTCTCTCTCTCTCTCTCTCCATCCAATTGTTATGTTTTTCTATTGTCATAGGGAAACTCAACATCCCAACAGGACCAAGCTATCCAACATATGAGAAACATAATAGATCGAAGGGAAGAGAACATGCTTTAGTGAAGATCTGTCTCTGTTGCGATGTCTTTTGTACTCTGTATACTGTCATTTCAATGTAGAACTTTCTCCAACACCTACTACTTCCACTCATTCTACCTCCACCCTTGTACATGACTCCTCAATACAAGCTCAATTTTCAATGCACCTAACTAAGTACTCTAGTTTAAACGCCAAATGCCTACAACTTGTTCAAGGGAAAGGAAAGCACTAACTTGATTATCAAAGTGTTTGCTTGAGTGTAGATATGAATTTGAAAACATGAGCTAAAAAGGAAACCATAACAATTTAACTCTTCTCTCTACAAGGACTACGCAAAACATGCAGAGAGACAAAAAGTGCATAGAGTACTCAAGTGCCATACAAAAGTATGGTGGAGAGTTGGCACGGTGTCTCTCCCATAATCATAAGAGACAAAAGTTGCGCTCCGCCCTATAGTCATGTGCATGGAGCACCCGACCACACAGGGATGGGAATCAAGAAAAAGGCAATGAACGTGAAAGAGTTGCTCGCTCAATCCTGTGCACTTCATAACTTTGTCCATTTTGTCAAAATTGTGTGTTGTGTTGTGGCACACAAGGCCAGAGATGCTATAAGAAGGAGAGAAAAAGTTGCATCTAAATGTATCCTGAAACACCCTTGCGGGTTTTTCTATCAAAATTGAAAACTATTTGTGTACTTTAGAAATGCTTCTACATATGTTAATCAATTACCACACTTTGAGCAACAACATCTAAGCAATTAAGACTCAATAACAAAATAGTTACAATGTCTCACTTTCAACCAAAAAGGTTTGAAGCTGACAATTCACATGTATTATTCAATTCAACATTCTACAATTAGGGGGAAGCTAATAAAGTTTATGCATCTCAATTGAATGCCCAATGTTATCCTATTCTTTATTTTTTCCTTTTAGGTATTTATTAGGTCAAGCAATCTGGGAGAGGAGTACTTAAGGACACCAAGAGAGGAAATAAGTAGCACTCTATCCCACTTGTATAATCATCTAGTTCATTGCCTTGGTTGGTTGGTTCAAGCAACTCTTTTTAATGATCAATGTTTCTTTTAATAAAAGGGGCCAACGCGTAGCATTTTTTTCATAAATCTAATATCCCAATTGATTTTCTCATATTGAATTGATCATTTAATGTGGGAAAATGAATGGGAACAAGAGTTAGAACATAGATATTTGCTTTTAGACCTATCTCAACATGGTCTACCAAAGAGCAACAAGCAGGTAATGGAGCTTAAAAGACCTTTAGGGTTAGCTTCATTAAAGACCTCCAAAGGTCAGTGTTAAAAATCCTTAGACCTAGGACCTTTATGTTCTTTAGACCTTAGCCAAGCTAGGCATGTGCTTGACGTGCTTGAGCTGCCTAATGTGCTTAAGGTGCTTGTCGTGCTTAATGACTAAGGTGCTTGTCCTGCTTGATGACCAAGGTGCTTGTGGTGTTCAAGTCAAAGATGATCCCTACAAAGGAGGTAATGACTAAGGTGCTTGTGGTGTTCAAGTCAAAGATGATCCCTACAAAGGAGGGGGCAAGCCCTAAAGGTAGGCGCATGAGAGAGAACACACACACACACACACACACACACACACACACACACACACACACACACACACACACACACACACACACACACACACACACACACACACACACACACACACACACACACACACACACACTCACTCAAGGCAAGTCCAAGACTCAAGAGGCATTAAGGACACATGTCAAGCCCCTAGCCATGCTGCCTCATGGCATGTCTAAAACCTATTGGATGGCCTTTGGGGAGGTCCAATGAGAATTTGATGCATGTAATTAATTAATTAAGCTCTCTCTCTCAAAGGGGGAAAGAAGGGCACTTGTCCAAATGCTAACCCTATTGCTTGTTTTGACCATAGCTTGTGATTGGCCAGCCTTGGCATGAGCCAATGGGGTGCAAGCTAGTGCTAGGAGAGAGAGGGGTCGATCAAGGCATGCTAGGGCTCTCATTTTTGCTCATTCACACACACACACACACACACACACACATACACACACACACACACACATTCTCTCATTGTGTTAAGCAAGAACTCCATCTTCTTCTCCAAGCTTCCTACACCAACACCTCTTGGCTATGGAATGCAAATCCAACCAAGAGTCAAGCTTCAATGGCATGCTCATCTTCTCTACCATCTATATTACTATGCTAAGCTCCAAGAGTAATATATGGTGAGGAAAGTACTTCTTTCTGATATGCTACTTCTTCTTTTTCTTCCCTTCCCTCACTCCACCTTTGAAGGTGTTTGAGGTCTTGAAATTGAGGTCAGGGGCAAGTTAATGCTTTTGCAAGTTAGTTACAGGAATAATATTGGTGCATGAAGCTTACTATCTTCATGGCACCAACAAGGTCTCAAGGAACACAAAGTATGTATTGTACCAAAAGTCTCCCTTTAAGGGAGAGTCTATAATACAAAAGCCTTTTGGAGGGGGTATCGGATCCAAGTAAATCCGGTCCTCAACTATTGTCAATTTCTTTAATTCTCTCTCACTTTTACAAGTATTGTTCATGCCAAGCTGACTAGTTATAATGTTCATTTTGCTACCTTTAATCAAGTACTCTCCTTATGCTCTTTAAGAATTCTCTTAAGAAAATGCTCATTATTGTTAATTTAATTCCGCTACAATCAATGTTATTAGCCATATTCTGCTACATTGGTATCATAGCTATTGGTTTCTGTTGGGTTAAAGGCCCGTGTGCCCGGCTGCCCGTTGTTTAGCCGCCCATGTACAGCCATTCATTTACTCATTCATAATAACTATACTCATAACTACACATTGTAGTGTGAGTACCGCCCCGCCACACACTACGTCTATCTCCTTCTTCGTGCTGGCTCTCTGTGTGTGTGCTCTCCGATCCCAACAAGTGGTATCAGAGCTTGGTAGTGAGAGCATTGAGAGCTTCATCATCATTGTTGAGTGTGTTGAAACTTGCTGCTGTTTCATTGCCGTTTTTCGGTTTCGCGCACGCGCGCATTTCAAAAGAGCAGAAGGTTTTTCTGAGCTTGGCATTGGAAGGTTCAGCACTCCGCGAGTATTTTCAACAGGTATCCTGGGGTTTAACCCCCCTTTCGGAGCCATTCGTGCCATCAGAAATCCCATCCGAGCTACAGACTAGGAGCTGCGTTTTTCAGCTCTCTTTGGTAGTTTTCTGCTGCCAGAGCTTCCATAGCCATTACAGGTGCCATTGTTGTAGTGTCTTCCACTTACGTGAGCCCACAGCTCATTTGAGAGTGTGTAGCCTCTTCTTGGAGTGGCCTCATACACACAGAAAGAGTGGGAGTTTTGGCGACATTGTCTTCTTCGACTACAGGTACAGGTACAGGTGCAGGTACAGGTACAGGTACAGGTACGGGTACAGGTTACAGGTTACAGGGAGCTTTGGATACAGGTCTCTTCTGTGGTTACAAAACATGTATTTTGACTGTGGGACAGCCATGTATATGGTTGTGGTTTGAGTGGGAGCTTCTACTCTTCTCGGCAGTCTGTTTATGCGTGTTCTTGAGCTACAGGTTTACATCATCTATGTATGTTGATGGATGTGGATATGGCAGTTTGACAGACACTCTTTATGCATGATATTGTGGAGATTTGGTTCACTTATACATAGAGCGGGTTTGCTCTTGCTTGCAGTGTTGCGGTTTGAGTACGGATAGGTACTTGGTTGACAGTAGAGATTGGACTTCGTTGAGCTTGTGCATTGGTTATATGCTCACTTGGATCCATTTATGCTCACGGATTTGTGTAAGCTTGGTCAGCTTATGTCTCTATTGTGGTTATTCAGACATGGAGTATGTTTATGCCTCTATGACAGCTCATTGTTGATGCATTTTGTGGCACAGTTTGCCTAGGCCGGTTGAGTTACAGGTGTCACGGGTTTATGCATTTGTTTGTGGATTTCTACGTACGTTTTTTGACCATATTATGGGCTGATTTATACTCTATGCGTTTGCTCTTTGATTGAGCAGCAGGTGTTGTCAGATTTGCAACACTACTTTGTTGTGGCAGTTTGTTGGTTGGTTACAGGTTTCTCATTGTTGCATTCTTGTTGTAATGGGCACTAAAGAGGACACAGTTTTCAATATTGAGAAGTTGGATGGTGCTAACTTCTCATATTGGAAAGATCAGATTTGGGATGTCTTGGTGCAGAAGAAACAGATTCGACCTCTAAAGTTGCAGGGAGTTAAGCCTGAGAACATGGAGAGGGATGATTGGGAGGAGTTGGATGAGATGTGCAGGTCTACCATTAGGATTTCCCTTTCAAAGTCTGTTTATTACAATGTGAAAGATGCACAGGGTGGAGCTTATGAGCTATGGCAGCGGATTTGCGATATGTATGATAAGCATTCGGCTGCTTCTATGGTGTA
Organism: Adiantum capillus-veneris; assembly: GCF_014529385.1. Classification (NCBI taxonomy): domain Eukaryota; kingdom Viridiplantae; phylum Streptophyta; class Polypodiopsida; order Polypodiales; family Pteridaceae; genus Adiantum; species Adiantum capillus-veneris. Next base: position 12,341,664 of record NC_140945.1, read on the forward strand.
TTGGATTAAAAAGCTTATTGATTTGCGAATGGAGGAAGGTGCTTCCATGAATGCGCATTTGAATGAGTTCAATACAATTTTCAGCCAACTTGCTACGCAGGAAATTACGTTTGAGGAAAATGTAAAAGCTATGTTTTTACTTGTCACGTTGCCTGAGTCATGGGACACATTTAGGACAGCCATAAGTAACTCGGTTCCTGCGAATGAGTTGACAAGTACTAATGTGGAGTCTAGTCTTCTCACGGAAGAGATTAATCAAAAGAATAATGCAGGTAGTAAGTCTTCTAGTGCAATGGTTGTCAGAGGCAGGACTATGGACAAGTATAAGTCCAACAGGGGTAAATCTAGAAGCAAGTCCCGTGCAGGCACAAGTAAAAAGGATGTGGAATGTTTTCATTGTGGTAGAAAAGGCCATTTCAAAAAGGATTGTTACAAGTGGAAAAGGGAAAATGGAGATGGTAAGAAGAAAGACCATGATGCTAAGGACAAGCCTAAATCCAATGTCAAGATTGAGGAGTTAAATGCAACACAGGGAGAGTGTAGCTCTCAAGATGACCATGTATGTGCTCCGACTAGTGCTACTAGTGAAGAGCTTGGTGATGTGTTGCTTGCATCCTATTTTGATGACGCTTTTCTTCTCACTCATGAGCGTAGTATGCCTATGGATTGGGTCATTGACAGTGGTGCTTCTTTTCACGTTACGCCTCATAGGTCGTGGTTTCATGACTACGATGCTTCGAGCACAGGTACTGTCAGGATTGCCGATGGGCGTTCTATGCAGATTCATGGCATTGGGGATATTCATTTGGCTATGCCAAACTCTACTACGTTTGTCTTGCAGCGTGTGCGTCATGTGCCGGCTCTTGCAAAAAGCTTGATTAGTGTGGGTCAGTTGGATTCACTTGGTTTCAATGTATCTTTTGGTGATGGAGGTTGGAAGATCACTAAGGGCAGCCTTGTTTTGGTTAAAGGTGCTAAGAGGAATACGTTGTATTCCCTTTGTGTAGCTAGTGTGGCTGATCACATTGTGGGGATCACTGAGCAACCTCCTGCTTCTTTATGGCATCAGCGTTTGGGGCATATGTCACTAAAAGGTTTGAAGTTGTTGGCACGTGCGGATTACATTCCCGTTTCAGATTTTGGTGGTTTTGAGTTTTGTGAGCATTGCCTTTATGGTCGACATGCTCGGTCTTCTCATAAGAAAAGTGTTCCACACAGATCTTTGGAAAAGCTAGCTTTGGTGCATAGTGATGTATGTGGGCCGATGCCCAATGCTTCTCTTGGAGGTGCTATGTACTTTGTTACGTTCATTGATGATGCTAGCAGGAAGGTATGGGCATACCCCATTCGTAAGAAGGATATGGTGTTTGATATATTTAAGCAATGGTTGGCTCTTGTTGAGAACCAATCAGGTTGTAAGTTGAAGTGCTTACGTATGGACAATGGGGGTGAATTTATGTCTCATGCTTTCACAACATTATGTGTTGAGAAGGGTATACGGCGCGAGCTTAGTGCTCCCTATACACCTCCTCAAAATGGTGTGGCAGAGCGCATGAACAGGACTATACAGGAAAAAGTCCGTAGTATGCTTTCTATGGCTGGTTTGTCAAATGGATTTTGGGCTGAAGCTGTTGCCACTTCTGTGCATTTGATAAATCGTTCACCTAGTGTTCCTTTGGGCTTCAAAGTGCCTGAAGAGGTATGGACAGGTTTGCCACCTTCATATGGTCACCTTCGTGTTTTTGGATGTGAAGCTTATGTACATGTACCTAAGGCAAAACGTAGCAAATTGGATCCAAAGAGCAAGAGATGTATCTTCTTGGGTTATGGTAGCTCTGGTGAGATGGGTTATCGATTGTGGGATCCTATTGACAGGAAGATTGTGCGCAGCCATGATGTTGTTTTTCATGAGGACTCTATGTATAGAGCATCACCGCGAACGATTGAGGTTCGGCGTGTGATATTTGAGGAGGATGGTCATCGGTATGATGGTCCCATGGCTGCTCGTGGGCAGCCCATTGACCCTCAAGTGGGAGATCAGCCCTTTTTGGGAGATCATGTAGATGTGGGACAGCCAGATCAGCCCTTGTTGGGAGATCATGTAGATGTGGGACAGCCAGATGCACCTCCTGCACAGTCTTTGAGGCGTTCAGAGCGGCGTGCAAGACAGCCTCAGCGTTTTGTGCCTTCTATGGATTATGTATTGTTGACTGATTGCGGGGAGCCATCATGTTATGATGAGGCCATGTCTAGTGTTGACAAGCTCAAGTGGGAGCAAGCTATGCAGTCAGAGATGGATTCGTTGATCCAAAATAAAACCTGGGAGCTTACTCCTTTGCCAAAGGGTAAGAAGGCACTACCATGCAAGTGGGTTTACAAGATAAAATTGTGTTCAATGGATGCAAAGCCTAGGTACAAAGCAAGGCTTGTGGCTAAAGGATTCAAGCAACAGAAGGGCATTGATTTTGACGAGATCTTCTCCCCAGTGGTGAAGATGTCTACTTTGCGTATGTTGTTTGCCTTGGTAGCTACAAAAGACATGGAGTTGAAGCAAATGGATGTAAAGACAGCTTTCTTACATCCGGACTTGCACGAGGATTTGTACATGGAGCAACCAAGTGGGTTTGTTATTCATGGTTCAAAGAAGATGGTATGCCGGCTTCTTAAGACCTTGTATGGGCTGAAGCAATCATCTCGTGAATGGTATCGTAAGTTTGATGCATTCATGAGTTCATTGGGTTATGTACGCAGTTATGAGGACCCATGCCTCTATACTCGCAAGGCTGCAGATGGTAGTCTTATTGTTTTGGTTTTGTATGTGGATGACATGCTGATCGCAGGAAAGTGTATTTCTGATGTGGATGCCTTGAAACATAGGCTACATGAGACCTTTTCCATGAAGGATCTTGGGGATGCCAGTCATATTTTGGGTATGCGGATCACTCGTGATCGTTCTCGCAAGATGCTCTTTCTTAGTCAGAAAGAGTACATTGACAGGGTGCTTGAGCGTTTTCATATGGAAGGGGGGAAGGCCATTAGTACCCCGTTGCCTCCATATGTAAAACTCAGCCATGATGACTGCCCTCATACAGATTTGGAGACTACAGAGATGTCTCAGATTCCCTATGCGTCAGCTGTTGGTTCCTTGATGTATGCCATGGTGGCTACGCGTCCAGATCTTGCTCATGCAGTTGGTGTGGTTAGCAGGTACATGTCTAACCCGGGCAAGCGTCATTGGGATGCAGTGAGAGGTATTCTCAGATACTTGAGAGGGACTTCAGAGTTGTCCCTATGTTATGGTGAGAAGGATATGTCTGTTTGCGGATATACAGATTCAGACTATGCAGGGTCAGTGGACTCGAGGAAGTCTACTAGCGGCTATGTGTTCACAGTTGCAGGTGGACCGGTTTCGTGGGCATCACGTTTACAGCCATGCGTTGCTTTGAGCACTATAGAGGCTGAATATATGGCTGCCACTGAGGCTGCCAAGGAGGCCGTATGGCTCTCACGACTAGTGGGAGATCTTGGTATGGCTTGTGATGCTCCGATTCTACATTGTGATAGCCAGAGTGCCATAGCGTTGGCACGGAATCCTGTCTTCCATGCGAAGACAAAGCACATTGAGGTGAGGTATCACTTCATACGAGAGGTGCTAGAGGACAAGCGCATAGAGCTTGTCAAGGTACACACTGACGATAACCCTGCTGATCTACTCACGAAGTCGTTAGCCTCACAGCGGTTTGCACACTGCAGATCGCTGATGGGTATGGCTTGACTTCTTTTGCTGTACTTTGGCCACTTTAAAGGCACACTGCCTTTAAGTGGGAGATTGTTGGGTTAAAGGCCCGTGTGCCCGGCTGCCCGTTGTTCAGCCGCCCATGTACAGCCATTCATTTACTCATTCATAATAACTATACTCATAACTACACATTGTAGTGTGAGTACCGCCCCGCCACACACTGCGTCTATCTCCTTCTTCGTGCTAGCTCTCTCTGTGTGTGCTCTCCGATCCCAACAGTTTCTCTTTTCTTGCTTAAGAAGAGAAGTCCTTAAGTTGTCCATGAAAGATTGGAGCTGTTATTTGCAAGAGGGTAAGTGGGATAGGGATTTATTATCCCGCTTGGAATGAACTAAGTTCGAGGTACACCGTTGGGAACTATAGACTTAATAATGGAGTCTTTCGGGGCTTGCCTTTGGCTTAACCATTATTGAGCTACTAGCATGCTCAATAGGAACCATAATCAACTTAGCATTGTTATACCTCTCCACTATTGAGCTACTAGCATGCTCAATAGGAACCATAATCAACTGAGCACTATTAGACCTCTCCACTATTGAGCTACTAGCATGCTCAATAGGAACCATAATCAATTGAGCACTGTTAGACCTCTCTACTACTCTTTGCAATCAACAGTCTCTAAATCATGGGTGTGATTGCTTGAGAGCTAATTTTCAAAAGTTAAGAAGAGTAGTAACTAAAGTTTTGAAGTTAGCAAAGCACAAAGTAGCATAGATATAAATTTAGTTATCATGGCTGACAATAATAATGAGAGTAGAATGAATATTGACAACTTTGATTTTGCACATGAGGGTGCTACTAATGATGCCCCATGTTTGTGAACTATCTTGTTACTAGGTTGCAACAAGCTATGGGCAACCCTGCCTTGCAAGTCGAAGTTAACCAACAACTTTGCTCTCATGGGATTCTCCAAACTCCCCAAGAAGAGAGAGATCTTAGGAAGCCTCTTGTAGAGACTCCCAAAAGAAGACTCTCTCCGGTGAGAGAAGAGGAAGAATCCTATGAAAGAGAAAGAAGTGAATCTCCAAATTCTTTGGAAGATGTGGCTCCGCAAAGACGACGGTCTCGACGATCCCCAACTCTTCCCAAGATGAAAAGATTGTCATATAGTCCTTCTCCTCGTTATTGTGAGAGGGAAGAGAGGAATCAAAAGAAGGAAAAGGCAAGAAAGAGGTCACTCTCTTCTCCATCTTCATCATCATCCTCCTCTTTTGATGAAATCAACGGTTTTTCTCCTAGAAAATACAAGAAGAGAGGACATCGCAAATCCTATGATGCTTGAAAAATGTCCTACAAGCTTAAGAAGTTCAAGGAGGGAGGAAAGAGCGTCTCTTTCCTCACCTATGATGCCACATTGGTGCTACAGACATGGTTTTGGCCTTCATCCACCAACAATTTGAAGCGGCCTTTGGAGATGAGGGCTTCATGGAGTCCTCCAAGCTACATCATGTAGCTATGCATTTTCAAAAGTCTGCCCGACAATGGTGGGCTAGTCTACGGGGCAATGGCAAAGCTCCAAAGACATGAAAACTCTACGAGTTTCCATAATGACGCAGTTTCCTGCACATCAATGCTAGAGACAAAGTGCTTAACAAATGGTGAAGTTTGAAGCTATCTCCCAATGAGTCTATCCACAAGTATGTGGACAAGTTTTAGAATTTACATCTCAAAGCTACAATCTACCAAAAGATAGACTTCCCTAAACAAAAGCAACAATTTTGTGCGGGACTACCTGAAGATATGGCCAAGTATGTCAAATCTCAAAATCCTAGGACCATCATTGAATTGATTCACCATACTATGGCGGCTTCACGAATCAGTTTCCAACAAGGGGCAAAAAGGAATTTTAAGCCCATGGAAACCAGAGACCAAAATGAACCTAGAGGGAATAACAATGCCCAAAACTCTTTCCAAGGCAACTGTAGCAACAACAACAACAAGACCAAGGAGAAAAGAGTTTACAAAGGTAGAAATAAACTCTCTCTTGAAGAGTTAGAGGCTTTTCGCAAAGACCATAAATGTTTCAAGTGTGGGGAGCAAGGACATGGCTATCGTTCTTGCCCCAAAAGAAATTCACGCAATGAAACTCTTAGAGCTTCCATGATCGAAGCTCCAAAAGATGATACTCATTGCAAAGGATCATCCCTTTCCTATGATTGGGGAAAGGTGAGGGGGCATGGTGCCTTTATCCTTTTTGACCCTGGCTCTACTCACAACTTCATAGCAATGGAGTTGGCCACTAAGCTGGGCATACAAGCTTTTGAGATGGGAGATATTGTGATTGCCGATGGGGCTTTCAAGGGACAATACACCTCTGTTACTCCTTTGATTGGGAAATTGAGGCTTCATGTCCAAAGCTACGTCGACAAAGAGTACTTTTACATTTCTCCTCTCCAATATGATGATGTTATCCTAGGGGCACCATGGTTCAACCGCATGGCTGCCAATATGAAATTACCTAAAAGAAGAATTTATTTCACCTAGAGGGAAAAGAACATGTGCATAGATGCTAATGAGTTGGGTCGTACTATACCTCTTGTAAATTCACTTGATATTGATAAGTCAATGAAAAGCTAAGTTTTCGCATATATGATTTTTGTCAAAGAGTCCATAAATGATCCTAATGTCTTATCCAATGAAAATGGTAGGAATCAAGAGAAATTAGAGTTGTCTAATTTCCTAAATGGATTCCAAGAATTTTTTATCGATGACATTCTTGGAGAGTTACCTCCAAAATGAGGCAATGACCATAAAATAGAGCTTCCACCTGAGACCTCACCGCCTAATAAGCCTCCTTATAGAGTTTCCCAAGCTCAACAAGAGGAGATTATGAGGCAAGTACATGAACTACTGGATAAGGGGATGGTGATGCTTAGTTCCTCTCCCTTTTGTTCACCATTCCTCTTAGTGCAAAAGAAAGGCAACACATAACGTATGTGTGTTGACCATAGAGCACTAAATAGGATCACTATCAAAAGCAGATTTCATGTGCCGCAGGTAGAAGATCTATTTGATAAGCTACAAGGCTCTACCTACTTCAGTGGGATTGACCTTAAAAGTGTCTACCATCAAATAAGGATAGTCAATGAAGATATTGTAAAGATCGCTTTTCGTAGAACATTCGGTCTTTATGAATATCTTGTCATGCCTTTGGCTTGCCCAATGCTCCGGCCACATTCAACCGCTTAATGGAGAAATTTTTTAGACCCCACTGCAAGTTCATTGGAGTATTCTTTGATGATATCATCATCTACTCTCTCGAGGAGCATACACAACATCTCCAGATAATCTTTCAAGCTTTGAGGGAGAATAAACTTTTCATTAATCAAAAGAAGAGTGAAATTTTCCTTTAAGAGATTCAATACTTAGGTCACATTATCTCCCAAGATGGTATCCGTATGGATCCAACAAAGTTAGAGGTAATAAAAGGATGGCCTAATCCAAGGAATCTACATGAGCTACAAAGCTTTATTGGTATGTGTACATACTATAGATGCTTCATAGAAAAAATTTCACAAATAGCAGGACCATTACATCACTTAACAAAGAAGAACGTTTAGTATACATGGATTGCAAAAGAGAAAAATGCTTTGAGAAGTTCATAGAGAAGCTTACCTCTCAACTTGTGCTTACACTATCGGATCTCTCAAAACCATTTCAGGTTCAATGTGATGCTTGTGGAGATTGCCTTGGAGCAGTCTTGCTTCAAGAAGGGCATGCCATAGCATATGAGAGTCGGAGACTCAATTCTAATGAACGAGTATTGGGCATATACGAAAAGGAGCTACTAGCTACTCTACATGCCCTTGACACATGGAAGCATTATCTTTTGGGAACTCCATTCATCCTACGAACGGATCACCAAAGTCTTAAGTGCTTCATGATGCAAACCAAGCTTTTCGATAAACACATGAGGTGGACAAATTTTCATATTGCTCATATTGTTGGCAAGCACAATCAAGTGGCCGATGCACTATCACGACGACCAAGAGTATGCAATGTCTATAGCAACTCACAATGGTCTATCTTCTATGATAGATGAGTATGCTATTGATCCTAATTTCAAGGATATAATTTCAGCCCTTGCCTTAGGGAAGAAAGAAGAACCGTTCACCTTGTAGGATGGTTATCTTCTCCATGGCAATAGGCTATGTGTTACTAGCTCCCTTCATGAGAAAGTAATGTATGAATCCCATGCTCCTCCCTATGTGGGGCATAGAGGGATTCAACCTACTCTTCAAGGAGTAGAGACGTATTTCTATTGGCCTATCATGAAAGTAGACATACAAGAGTATGTTTCAAAATGCGTGGTATGCCAAAAGACAAAGTATGATAAAGGGAAGCAACTTGGATTACTCCAGCCATTGTCAATTCCTAATTCACCATGGGAGAGTATATCCATGGATTTTTTCTTTGAATTACCCAAGTCTATCCATGGGAATATGGGAATATGGACAATAGTCGACAAGTTTATCAAACAAACATATTTTATACCTGTCAAAAAGACTATTAAGGCACATCAAATGGCAACTCTCTTCATATCTTAGATTTTCGAGTACCATGGGTTGTCAACATCAATAGTGTCGGATAGAGATCCTTGAATGACCAGTAATTTTTGGAAGGGTCTCTTTGAGAATCTAGGTACAAGGCTAAATTTCTCATCGGCCTATCACCCACAAATGGATGGCCAAAGTGAAATAGCTAACCTTTATGATTCTAGATCTACTCAAGACCTATGTTACAGGTAGATCAACGCTCACAATGGAAGAAGTACTTACCCCTTATAGAGTATGCGCACAATAACAATGTCCATACTACTACAGGGAAGGCACCTTTCGAGATTATTGAGGGAAGATCTAAAAGTCTTTTGCTACTTAAAGTACATGGAAAGATCTTCGATGCTGATAAGTACAGCCAAGACCTACAAGAATCTTTTCAAAAGATTAAGGAGGCTATATCCATCTCACAACAAAGGCAAAAATATGTTGCTAACAAGCACAGAAGAGCCTTAACTTTCAAGGAAAATGATTGGGTCCTACTCAAGTGTCCCAAGGCTTGATTGAGGCAAACTACGGGCAAAAATCCTACGGGCCACCAAAAGTATTATGCTAAGCTACCAAAAAGATACTATTGTCTTTTTCAAATCTTAAAACCAATCAAAGAGATGGCCTATCAAACTAAAGTTGCCTAATCATTGACTCATACACAATGCTTTTCATGTGAGCTTACTTAAGCCTTACAAAGGAGAGCCACCAAGAGAACCAATAATTGAGGACCCGCCCGAGATCGAAGATTAAGAAGAGGTGCTCCAACCGAATCCATCCTTTGACATGAAGACAAGGCACTAAAACATGGTAAGATTACCCGATGGTATCTTATTAAGTTCAAAAATTATCCTTTTGAAGATGTTAAATGGATGCAATGAACACAACTTAAGGATAGTATGAACCTTGTCAATGCTTACAATGCTCCACTAGAGTAAGCAAATGTAAATGCTTTTTAAATGAACAATGTTTTTGTCTTATAAGACTATTTCTCTTTTTATCGTGCACAAATTTAAGTAGTATGCATGCTTAGAATCGTGTTTGTGATGACAACTTCTCCCAAACACCAATTAGAATTTGTCACTCTACTTTGGGAGTATGCTATGGACTAAAGAGCACACATGCTTGTGGCAGCTAAGTCTCCCAAGTACCAAATGGACTAGTCATCCATTCTGAAATGATGTCATAGGGTAAAAAGGGATCCTCTACTCGCTAAGAAATTTAGACTAATGACTAAGGCTTTATCTTCTCTATAAAATCTAATATCTACCTATCCCAAACGATTTTCTCATATTGAACTGATAATTTAATGTGGGACAATGAATGGGAACAAGAGTTAGAATATAAATATGTGCTTTTAGACCTATCTTAGCATGGGACCAAAGGGAGAGAATGATTCATCTCATGAAGGGTCCAAAAGGGAGATGGTATACCAAAGAGCAATGAGCAGGTAATGGAGCTTAAAAGACCTTAGGGTCAGCTTCATTAAAGACCTCCAAAGGTTAGTGTTAAAAGTTCTTAGACCTAGGACCTTTAGGTACTTTACACGTTAGGCAAGCTAAGCATGTGCTTGAGGTGCTTGCCATGCTTGAGCTGACTAAGGTACTTGAGGTGCTTGAACTGACTAAGGTGCTTGTCATGCTTCATGACTAAGATGCCTGAGGTGCTTTTCATGATTAATGACTAAGGTGCTTGTCATGCTTGATGACCAAGGTGCTTGTGGTGTTCAAGTCAAAGTTGATCCCTACAAAGGAGGGGGCTGAAGGAGTACGAGCAGAAGTGCGACGCGTGAGAGAGTGCGAGAAGAAGAGCACGACGATATTGTGAACTCGCTCTACTGTAATGTGTAGAGCATAGTGAGTTCTTATTAGGTTTTAACAAAAGAATATGTGTACATACCTGGCGGCCCGCCCACTTACCTGGGCGACCACATTGGGCTTTATACCCCAACAACCTCCCACTTAAAGTCCAATGTGGTACTTTAAGTGTGAGAGAAGCTACTATACAAGCTAATATACAAGAGATGTAGAGAAGTGATGTACTAAGGTACTTGAGGTGCTTGAACTGACTAAGGTGCTTGTCATGCTTCATGACTAAGATGCCTGAGGTGCTTTTCGTGATTAATGACTAAGGTGCTTGTCATGCTTGATGACCAAGGTGCTTGTGGTGTTCAAGTCAAAGTTGATCCCTACAAAGGAGGGGGCTGAAGGAGTACGAGCGGAAGTGCGACGCGAGAGAGAGTGCAAGAAGAAGAGCACGACGATATTGTGAACTCGCTCTACTGTAATGTGTAGAGCATAGTGAGTTCTTATTAGGTTTTAACAAAAGAATATGTGTACATACCTGGCAGCCCGCCCACTTACCTGGGCGACCACATTGGGCTTTATACCCCAACAACCTCCCACTTAAAGTCCAATGTGGTACTTTAAGTGTGAGAGAAGCTACTATACAAGCTAATATACAAGAGATGTAGAGAAGTGATGTACTACCCTACACCTAACTGCTTGTGAAAATGCGCAAAGCTCTCTGAGGGAAGTCCTTTTGTAAGTAGATCAGCAGGATTTTCTGTGGTGTGAACTTTGACAAGCTGAAGTTGCTTATCCTCGAGCATTTCCCTGATGAAATGATACTTCACATCCACATGCTTTGTCTTTGAGTGATAAATTGGATTGCGAGCCAATTATATAGCACTTTGACTATCACAATATAACACAGGCATCTCTTCTTTGATTCCCAAATATGTTACTAGTCGATTAAGCCAAATTAATTATTTGCATGCCTCTGATGCTGCAACATATTCAGAATCTGTAGTAGACTGAGTAACACAATCTTGTAATCTAGAACACCATGATACTGCTCCACCAGCCAATGTAAAGACATACCCTGACGTAGACCTTCGGTTGTCTAAGTCACCTGCATAATCTGAGTCTGTAAAACCCTTTACACTTAGCTCCTGACTCCCATAGCATATACGCATACTCTTTGTAGCTTTCAGGTATCTCAATATTCCTTTCACTGCCTCCCAATGTTTCTTGCCTGGGTTTGACATGTATCGACTTACTACTCCCACTGCAAATGCAATGTCTGGGCGAGTAGCAATCATTGCATACATCAAAATACCCACTGTAGACGCATATGGAATCTTATCCATTTCAGCCTGTTCTTCCTCAGACACAGGACAATCTTGTTTGCTAAGTTTCACATATGGTGGCAGTGGAACACTCAGTGCCTTTCCCTTCTCCATATTGAAACGTTGCAAAACCTTGTCAATATACTCTGTTTGAGATAACCAAATCAACTTCTTTGATCTGTCTCTCTCAATGCGCATACCAAGTATATGACTTGCCTCACCCATGTCTTTCATGTCAAACGATTTTTCCATCTTTGACTTCAAAGCTGAAATTTCTTCCAAGTACTTGCCAGCAATCAACATGTCATCCACATACAAAATAAGGATCAGCCAACTGCCATCCTTAGCCTTCTTTGTATATAGACAGTGATCGAACTCACTACGTTTGTAGCCTTGAGAAAGCATAAACTTGTGGAATTTATGGTACCATGTCCTCGGTGATTGTTTTAAGCCATAAAGACTCTTTAACAACTGGCATACCCAATCTTCCTTGCCTTTCTCAACAAACCCATCTGGCTGTTGCATGTAAATTTCCACATCTAAATCACCATGCAAGAACGCTGTCTTGACATCCATTTGGTGCAACACCAAATCTAATATGGCAACCAATGCAAGAAAGCATGTCAATGTAGTCATCTTGACCACCGGAGAGAAGACTTCATCAAAGTCAATGCCTTGTTCTTGCTTAAAGCCCTTGGCAACAAGCCTTGCTTTGTACTTTGGCCTACTATCATGAGCGGTGATCTTATACCTGTAAACCCATTTACAAGGTAGAGCCTTTTTGCCCTGTGGTAATTTAACTAGCTTCCATGTCTTGTTTTTATGCAGAGCTTTCATCTCTGACTGCATGGCCAATTGCCATTTCTCGGAGTCCTTCATTTGCACTGCTTCCTTGTAACATGAAGGCTCATTGCAATCAGTCAACATGACATAATTCATAGATGGAACAAACCTATCAGGAGGTCGCATGACACGTCCAAATCTACGCACAATAGGTGGCTCAGGCTCAGCCACAACCTGTGGTTCCACTCTATCCTATCCTTGCTCCTCTTGAGCCCTGACATTTTGTCTTGCATGTGCAGGTCCATCTTCTTGGAAGACAACTCTTCTAATCTCCTCAACCCTCTCTGGTTTAGAATGATATTTGGATTCATTAAAGTGAACATCATTGCTGCGGAAAACCTTTCTGGATTCGGGATCCCAAAGTCTGTACCCCATCTCACCAGAATTACCATAGCCTAGAAAGATGCACTTTCTACTCTTTGGCTCAAGTTTGTTCCTAAATTCCTTTGGAACGTGAGTATATGCCTCACAGCCAAAGACTCTGAGATGCTTGTATGAGGGCATTTTGCTTGACCATACCATCTCTGGCACTGAATCCTTCTGCAAAACCTTGCTAGGAGATCTATTTACAAGATGAACAGCTGTTGATACAGCTTCAGCCCAAAACCCATTTGGCAGCTGTGCATTAGACAACATACTTCTGACCTTCTCTTGTATGGTCCTATTCATCCTCTCAGCAACACCATTTTGAGGAGGATTGTAAGGAGCAGTAAGTTCATGTTTTATACCTTTTGACTCACAAAAGTCCTGAAATGCCTTTGAACCATACTCTCCACCATTGTCAGTGCGTAAGCATTTAAGCTTCTTGCCACTCTGATTCTCCACAAGTGTCACAAACGTTCACTAAACGCTTCATCCTTGTGCTTGAGAAAGTAAACCCATACTTTCCTCGAGTAATCATTTATAAATGTCATAAAGTAAGAAGCTCCCCCTAGAGATAGGTTAGGCATAGGTCCACACAAATCACTATGAACAAGTGCCAACCGTGTATCTCTTCTACTGCTTCTATGCTTATGTGGCTGCTGTGTTTGCTTACCATACAGACAATGTTCACAGAATTCAAAATCATTAAATGAAAAGCCAGGCAAATAACCAGAACGAGACAAGATTTCCATTTCCTTCTTGGACATATGTCCTAACCGGCTATGCCACAAAGAAACGTTCGGCTGCTCGCTTACATTGATTACATTTTTAGAGACATTTGATACATAAATCATGTAAAGTCCTCCAGACTTTACTCCATGTGCTAGTGTCATAGAACCCTTGGATATCTTCCACATGTTCTGTCCAAAAGTGGTGACGTAGCCAGCATCATCAAGTAAACCTGTGCTGATCAAGCTCTTTGTAATTGCGCGAACATGTCTCACATTCTTCAGCGTGAAAGAAGAGCCATTCTGAAACTACAATTGTACATCTCCAACACCTAAGATCTCACATGTCTGCCCATTGCCTAGCCGAACATGATCTTTAGTGGTCACATAAGAGGTAAACCACTCCTTGTTTGGAGACACATGAAGTGATGTCCCTGAGTCTATAATCCAGTCACTCAGTGCATTTCCATCAGATGCTGTAAGAAGAGCTGAGTCCATTGTATTCTTCAAGAAGTAGATGTCTCCTGACACTAGACTGTCATCCTCTGCAACAGTGTTTGTCACATTTATTTCTTGAATCTTCACTGAGGACTTGTTCTTCTCACCATGGTCTTGAGCTTTCTCTTTGCCTTTTTTTGCTTTCCATTCTCTGCAGTCTCTTTTCATGTGACCCTTCTTGCCACAATGGTAGCATTCTATGTCACTATTGCCTTTAGCACTGCGGGACTTGCTACGAGACTGATTCCTCTTTCCACATTTGTACTTTTCTTTGGTTCTTCCCCTGACAACTAAGGCTGTTCCTTTGCCTTTGTCCATTGTCTTTCTATTGGTTTCTTCAGTAAGCAGACTTCCTTCTACACCTGCTATGTTCAAACCATTTGGAGGTGCAGAATTACTCAAAGCTGTGCGAAAAGTGTCCCAACTTTCCGGCAATGTGATCAACAGGAACATAGCTCTAACAGGTTCATCAAACTTGACACCTTGAGCTGACAACTGACTATAGATTGTGTTGAATTCATTCAGATGATTGGACATAGGTGTCCCTTCTTTCATCTTCAAGTCAACAAGCTTCTTAAGCCAGTATACCTGTGAAGCTGCACTTTGCTTCTCATAAAGATCACTCAGCTTTAACCATGCTTGATAAGCCAACATCTTGTCTGCTACATTGAAGTAAACGCTTTCTGCCAAAGTCAGCATAATGGTAGAAAGTGCCAATTCATCCATTTCGCTCCATTCATCTTCGTCCATATCTTCTGGTTTTATCCCCTTGAGCTTTATAGGTTTTATCTACTTCTTTTGTACCAACACGTGCCAAATCTGCTTCTTCCACAATGGGAAATTGGTTCCATCCAGCTTCTTGATATTGTAAAGAGCAGTGTCCTGTGATCCAGCCATAGCTACGCTTCACAGTAGTTTACTTTTCTGGGAAAAATTCGGCAGAGTTTCCCCTGTAAACTGACCTCTGAACCAATATCAACCTGTCAAATGAACCAAGAAAGCTTCAGATTCTGCAAAAACTTTGGCAGAGTCTCCTTTGTGAAATGGCTCTGGTGTACTAAAAACAGACCAAAAAACAGCTCAAAAACATTGTCTCTCTGGCACTGTAAGCTGCGGGTAAACCTGTCCTGCACCTGTACTGTCTCTCACTGTCCTGTCACTGTCCTATAAGCATAGACTGCGACAATGCCTCATTGACAGTAAAGTAGAGATGCAATCCCAACTGTCTAACTCACAGTCAATACATCCTAGCTGCCTATCTAAGGGTGCTCGAGGGATCGCTCCAAGACTTGTATCACCGAAAGGATCTCAACATTCGAGAATCCCCCAGCTCAATAAAACCTCACTCGACCCTCAACAAAGGCTGCAGTAAATCTGACAGTACATAGACTTCCCACAAAGTCATACATCCACAAATTTCCCACTGTATGCTGTAACCGCTACGGCGGTTGTTTGCTGCGTGACTCACAGCCAGCAAACCCTCAATAGACATACATCATCTCTGACAATACATCCCATGTGGAAGTACCTGCAATGTCAGGATGAAATCTGGAATATCAAGCAGCAAACACAAGCTACCTGATGAACTAGTGGATGTCGCCTACAGTCTGTGTGTAGATGCGCCCGTGTCGTATGTGACACGCCTCCAAGAACTGTGAGCCGTCCTTCGATGTGTAGGTAGCCACAAATCAACACTCTGGGAGTGTCGATATCCTCAGCACCTGCAGTCGTAGGCCGAAAACCCCAAATTTGCAGAGTCGGATCTGCACCCGCTGAGACCACGTAGTCGAAAATGGCATGCGCAGACCTTTGTCGAAGCTGAACGGTGGCCGAGATGACCTCAGAATGAAATTCTGAGAACACCGAGCCCTTCGAAATGTTGTCACTTTGGCTATATATCTTCACTATAGCCCTACACTTTTCCTAGTTACACTGAGTCGATATCCACCGCGGGATAGAACCCTTAAAGGGTCATGATGGTTGCAAGACCCTAGCTAGCAACTAAATAAAGTGGTTAAATTTTTTTGGGCCTCACCTACCCTGCCGTGAGGCGCAGTGATGGCTCTGCTCTACTGTGTCGGACTGCATCAGAGGCAGCTACTCGTTTTTTGTTCCCCAAGAGGAGCGTGATCTACTCAGTGCTCTCTGTGCGCTACATGCCATGAGTGATGGTGGTATTCCTTCTTTTATTTAAAGAGGTGAGGGCGCATTCTGCCCCTCACTTAGCCGTGTGTGTGTTCTACTTGCATAAAGAGATAGGACTGTGTGTTTGTTTATTCTCTGTTGCACCAAACATGGAGCTTGCAACTCAACCGACATAGGTTGGCCACTAAGCTTGTTATTAAGGTTTTTTTTTTTTTTGCTTGTCTTACGATAATGTAAACAACCGGCTATGGTAATCACTGTCGCTCAAAGCCTCGTAAGGCCCAATGTATGGGTTGGATATACCTAACAGTACATTGAATGGTTTAATACACATGTGGAAAACTAATGATCCCGCTTCTGGATTTTGGTTCTAAGTAACACCGCGTAATACAGTTCAGTGGTTTAAGGTACTCCTTAAATAGTTGGTATGTGGCTTAAGGATTGTTGACCGCTTGACTTAGCAAAACTCTAATTTTTGGTTACTCTGCGTTAATTGTTCATTTGGTTTAAAAATATTGGGGTATGTTGTAAATAACTGCTACCGCTTTGCTTGGCAATGTAGGGATCTATTGTTGATGGCATGACGTACTGATGGTAAATAAAAATCTGTGGGATGGGGGGTATACTCCGCGTGTTTATTTGTTTTTTTACTTGTTATTGATAGAGGTTGCAGGTCGCACAAAATTACTAGCCAAATTGAGTAGTGGGGTTTTGGCCCGGCTACGTACTGTTATTGGATTTTTTATACACAGTGGTTTAGGGTTTTTTTGGAGATTGCCCCGGCTGTATACTAACGTTGAACTTGTTCAAATTAAATCTTTTGGGATGGGGGGTATACCCTAGGTGTTTGTTGGTTTTAGACTTGTTATTGATAGTGGTTACAGATCGCGTAAAATACTGGCTAATTGTATATTGGGGGTTTGGCTCGGCAGCATATGAATGTTGGATTGTTTATAGTTGGTTGGGTTTTGGGGGGGTATGCCCCAGTTGCATACTAATACTAGACTTGTTCATTATTACTGGTTGTTTTGATAAGATGTTACAATACTTTTGCATTCACATGGTTGGGTATAGTTGGAAAATAAACCCATAAGGGCATATATTCCTTTTACTTCATGGTTTGACATTCGGTCTGGCTGGATACCGCAAGGGTTCTCTGCCACTTGGTTTGTTAAGAGATGTATAATTAAAGTAAGTGACATACAAACTGGGGAAAGGATTGGTTTCCATGAACCCTAATGGTCATAAAAATGTATCTGTCCTAAATAAACAAAAACAAACTTGACATTCTTGAACTATAAATGGAATTTTTTAGGCTTCTTTTATGGCTTCATGTGGTGGAGCTTCACTAATTTGGAAAAGTAAAAACTCAAAAAAACTGATAAAGATGTTGATGGGGGAATAAGACACTTGGATTAGAAGGTGTTTTGGCCTTCTAATCAGAATAATATTTATGCTAAAAGATAAACTTTGGGTTTTAAAGAAAACTTTTTTTTTTGGAACACATAAATACTTTGGACTAAGCTTGTAAGTTTGAAAAAAGTTGTAAGATGGACCTGGATAATAGCTAGTATAGTGCATTGATGCCTGTAAAACACATCCAAGGCTAACATATTTGTTGTCTTATTTGGATGGATGCAGGTAAGGACTCTATCTTATCTTGGAAGGTTTTTTTTGGCTTAAAGCAGTTGTCCACACATGATTACACATACACCTACTGCAGGGGAAGTACTTCTGATATCTGTATACTGGAATGAGTCTTCATTCTTATAAACATTGTACAAAGATAATTCTAAGACTGAGTTGTTTTGTTACTTATCATTTTCCTTTCTCTAGAGCCAGCTGTCTTTCGAATGTAAAAGTTCAATTATGTCTTATTATTTATGTTAAAACAGCTATACACACACTCAAGGCAAGCCCAAGACTCAAGATGCATTAAGGACACATGTCAATCCTCTACCCTTGCTACCCTCATGGTGTGCCTAAAGCCTTTTGGATGGCCTTTAGGGAGGTCCAATGAGAATTAGATGCATGTAATTAATTAATTAAGCTCTCTTTTTCAAAGGGGGAAAGAAGGACACTTGTCCAAATTCTACCCCTATTGCTTGTTTTGACCATAGCTTGTGATTGGCCTACCTTGGCATGAAGCCAATCGGGTGCAAGCTAGTGCTAGGAGAGAGAGGGGTCGACCAAGGCATGCTAGGGCTCTCGTTTTTGCTCATTCTCACACACACACACACTCACACATTCTCTCATTGTGTTGAGCAATAAATCCATCTCCTTCTCCAAGCTTGAGAAGTAGAGATCCTACACCAACACATCTTGGATATGGAATGCAAATCCAACCAAGAGTCAAGCTTCAATGGCATGCTCATCTTCTCTACCATCTATATTACTATGCTAAGCTAAGCTCCAAGAGTAATATATGGTGAGGAAAGTACTCTTCTGAAGGAATGGATTAGAGGCGTGTGTGTGTGTAGCAAAGATGGAGAGAGTGCGAGAGAGAAAGAGAGCACGACACAAGGATGTGGGGTGGAGCTCCCAAATCTCAGAGAATGAGTGAGAAAGGGTTTATAGCCAAAGGAAAAGGAAGTGAAGCATGTAGAAAGAGGAGGGGGTAGGGGCATTTGCCTCTCTCTCTAGTGCTCGCATAAGCGGATTTGTGACATTATGCTACAGGCGTTTTAAAATGTAGTGGCTCATGGAGAGCTCCGTATTCTTTGTATGTATAAAGAATAAGGAGATAAATGTGGACGATCGGATACTCGTCGGTGGACACGGGCAAAGTACGGTGAGGCACACCGCCTTTTCCTAACATTCTTCCACTAAAGGTTGTGTGCCGATAAGTGGTGAGAAGACTAGCCTACAACTAGTATATACAAGAGGTGCGAGAAGACGGCTCTCAATCTATGCCCATTGGGTCACTCCAAACACGTGAGTGCATTTGTAATCGCTCTAGTGGAAATACAACATGCATAGCACTAGGGCTAGAGCCACGATGACACTGCTGATGTAGGTATCGAGTGACGACCTGCATGGCTCCACAATGCACAATGCCAGTGTTAATCATCACACAACTGACAACTCCCACTGCAAATGCACCAACCACATAAGCAAGATCAGGTCTGAAGACCAAAAGGCTAGACATGAGAGACCCGAAAGCCGATGAAACATGCACTATGTGTGCCAATCTATCCCTGTCAGCACCCTCAGTGCCATATGCATCCTCATCAGGAAACATCTGACTATGCATCACCATGTCAACATCGTTTGGCAAAGGCATATTTGTTGAGAATGACTCCAAAATAAAAAAATCAGCACCATTACAATCACACACATCTCTTGAAGGACATTGTCACCCTCAAATGTATCAGACGCATCATAGAACAATGCATCGGTCTCTGGCTCAATTGATGTCACCTCAACTGATGATTGACCAAGCTGTGCATCCCCAGAGATACCACTGTCTGCATGAACGTCACCATAAGACAAATACACAATAGCACATCCACAAAAGAGACACACTTCATCTCTCGCTCCAAACATGGCTGCAAATACACAGATACTACACCTCCTCGTGTGTCAAAAATATGCAAAGGGTATACCAAACCACTCCTAGCACCTCTGGCTATCACTAGTGATTGCCTATGCAATTGAAAGGACCGCTCTCCAAGCAGTACACAATGTCCACTACTCTGTATAATTGACGCACTAAAATGAGACTCTGGCCGAGTCCTGGCATATAATATACATCTCATAGCATAAGCAATGCACCGCTAGGTAAAGACATGCATACATCTCTAGCACCCTCTATGTTATATGTTGAACCATCATCAAATTTCACACAACCAAGCCTCCCACTAGAGAAAGAGAAAAACAAATCACGATGTCGCGTCACGTGAAAAACTACATGCTCTTCTAGTAGAAAACGCATAGACAATGTGCTATCCCAGGACACAATGTAGTCTGAAGGCGAGGTAGACTCAAAAATGACATGCCTATCACATGCATACTCTCTAGCATCTGTCCTCATAGTAGCACCATGCATTTGCCTCTTCCGCTTCCTCATACACATGAAGCAACGGTGTCTAATATGCCCATCATGGCTACAGTGCCAACATGTCAGCCGTGATCGTGAGTGAGGACCGCCTCTAACCTGAAGCGTCTCCATATCCATGCGAAAACTATGGCAAACAATGCTCAAGATCACAAGACTCTCCCACACAAGAGCAAACCACTGTCTCAAGCAAAAAAGGTGAGAAAACGGTCAAGCTCACTAGCCTTTGCAATAGGCGTACGTATCTGGCAAAATTTTGGCTGAGTCTCCTTTGTAACTGGAGCAAAAAACTCAATAGTAAATCGTAATGGAGACAACAACAAATGCCTAAATGGCCAATCCGGGAACGTACTTGTCCGGAATCATCTCACAAAGTCATACACAGAGCCAAACCGCTCTAGCTGGAGTATCACTCAACGGCGCCACAAATAACATCATATGTGAGTGAAAATTTGTTGCCAAAATGTGTCAATGAATGGGCAATGTGCCAGAAAACTGTAGCATACACAACCTGTTGTAAAAGTGGGAGTCAAAACTCAACCACTATGAAGAGTAACAAGAACTGTACTTGTAGAGTAACACAAGCTCGTGTATGGCTGAAAAATATGGTTGCAAATCAGCCCCAAATTCAACTCTCAAATAGCTGAAGAAACATGTCACAACTGTGCCGCACATTTACTTACAATTGAGCCATACATAGGCACCTGCAAAGAGGGAACGATGGCTGAAAATTTCAGCTCACAAATGACTCTCAAACCTGCTTGTAAACCTGTCAATGTGAGAGCTAAGCTTGATCACAAACTATGGCGAGTAAACTCCAGCCAATATGCCACAAAAGCATACACAAAGCAAAATCTCAAGACACCTACTGTTGTGGGTTAGGTCAACACATGAACATCATGCACAACAAGAATGACAATCTACTCCACCATGCTTCATCAACAACAATTCAGACACAGTAAACATAACTACTCAAAGAATATCAGAGTAAGCAGAGACAATACACTGAATAGTTACTGCACTGCACCATCATCATCACATTCATATCAGAGAATAGATACCTCGTGCGCAGATACATTCCCCACTTATATAGATAAATCCGACTTAACTACCCAGTCACAAGACATTCAGCAGACTGCAACTGAAAGACAGTTACATCCGACTTGGCAAAATACAACTCAGTAAATATCCGATAAGTCAAAATCCGACTTAGCTATTCAGAGTCAGTTTCTAACATGTGCCTCTCAATACATGGCACGTCCCGGTGGTAGATTTCGCAGAAATCTGACCCGGATCCACAGATCCCTTGATCAGGAATCCACTCTCTGCTGCACAGCTTCTTCCTTACTCTTGTCCTCAACATTCACTTTATGATCCACCAGCTCTGCTTCCTTTACTGCATCTGACTCTGCTGCATCAGCTTTTCCCATTTCCACCTCTTGTGCTATATCTGCAATCACAGTATCAATCTGCTCTTCTGCAACTTTCTCCTCAACTACATC
The DNA here is from genome assembly GCF_014529385.1 of Adiantum capillus-veneris. Lineage (NCBI taxonomy): Eukaryota > Viridiplantae > Streptophyta > Polypodiopsida > Polypodiales > Pteridaceae > Adiantum > Adiantum capillus-veneris. The sequence continues at coordinate 12,363,273 of NC_140945.1, forward strand.
CTGCATCAAAAAACTATTAGTAAAATTCTCCTCTTTCTTTTCTACCTCTGCAAGCTGCTGTCTCTGATTCTCTTCCATCTGCTGAACTTGCTGCTTCAAACAGTCTCTCTCCTTTTGCAATTCCTCCACTTCCTTCAACAATTGTGCTTCTACCTCATGCACTAACCCTGCTTTTATCACCTCATATGGATACTTAATGACAAAGCTCATTCTCTCCTTGGTCTTTTGCCACATCTCCTGTGCAACCAAAGCTAACTGCTGCTTGAGGATAGACACTTCTCCTTCTTTCATTAATACTGCACTCAAGCTAATTTCCTCCTGTGCCAACATCTGTTGCTCTAGTACCTGCAAAGGTTCCAATCTCAACCTTTGCATCTCCACAGTGACCTGTAACTCTGCATTCCTCTTTGCCATGTCTTCCAACTCCAAAGCAACAACTGCCTCCACTTTCTCAGTCTATTGCTTAAACTCCCCCAATGATCTCTTCACTTTTGCTAACTCCATCTTCTGTTTCCCCACTGTTTCCTCCATATCCTGCTCATACTTTACTTTCATCATAGCTATCTGCTCTTCAAACTCTTTCACCTGTGACACCTGTCCTTTAAACTCCATCAACTTTTCTGCATTCCTTTCAGCTTGCATACTCTAAACCTTCAGCATATTATTCTGCTGCCTCACAAATTCCTGCACCTGCTGCAGCATCTGAACTACTTTATCACTGTCCAATTTCCCAGTATCTACTGATACTCCAGAGACTTCCTCAGCACTGAAATCTAATCTAGAAAACACTCTGCTGACTGGTTCAGACTTCTTCCTCTTGTTGGATAGTGTGAAAGCCTTACCAAGCTTTATTGGTGTTTCCTCTGCTTTTACCTGCATGGGTGAATCAACATCCATGGTGCCAAAATCTGCAAACTGCATTTTTGCTGTGATTTCTTCAAAGGCCTCTCATGGAGTATATTTGGCTTTCACCAAATCCTCATAAGCCTCCATATGCTTGGCATTAATCTCCACAAATCCTAACTTTTCAGAATGCACCATGATAGGCTGCTCAATCTGAACTGGCTGCTGCTTCTCCTGCACCAGTTTTTCTGCTTTCACAGGTCACCTTGCTTCACCACTCTGTACTCTCTATGCAAAAAAGAACAATGCTGACAAGTAACCACATAACCTACTATTTGCCTGTGTCTTCCTTTTGTCTGAGGAATGAATCTCTGCTGCCAACTTTTCATACACCCAGTGGGCCCAGCTCACTTCTCCTCCTTGCTCTGCATAGCTCAATGGAGCAAAGTTTTCTTTTGACGTATAGTCAAACTTCACAATAAAGCATAGCCTCTCCAAGTACCACTTAAGCTGCTCTCTCCTAGCATATGCCACATTCTTTAACATGTAATACTGCCTGCCTCCTTCTCTTGGACCAAACTCCTTTTTCAGTGCTTCCTCTGAACACTTTGGAATAGGTGTATTGGGATACAAAGGCAGCTTGAACACCTCAGACACCAACTCCACACTGAGTATCACATGCGGTGACACTCTCCCCTTAGTCTTCCTAAGTATTTCCAACTGAGACTTTGCATACACATTGTTTCTACATTCTTCCCAAGGCAGAATCGCAAACTCATACAATCCTACCTGCTGCAACCATATGGCGTTGCGCTCTGCCTGACAATCTATGTCAACTTTGAAGTCCATAAAAGGGTCCATTAATGCTTGCATCACCTTACCTTCTGACATAGGAGTCGACGTTGGCGTTTCCTCTTCTGCAGAGTCACTGTTTTCGTCTGCACTGCTTACGTCAAGACGCATTGGCAAAGCTTTGCTTCTCAAACGTCGCCCCGAACCTTCGGGCTGCTCCTCATCAGGCTGTGGTTGCATGGCCACCAATTGCTTTGCTTTCGGCATGGCAGGACTGAATAAGGCTTCTTCAAGCGAAAACCCGAATCCTCTGCGCTGCTGCATGTGAACTGGACGTACTGAACTTTTGTTGCATGTATGATTATACTCGCTGCACCATCCACACATATCTCCACCCGGTATCCTTGAAGTGCTACGAAACTTCTTTTCAGCACGCTCCCCGAGGCTATTAATCGGGCCTAATAATTTCTTATTAAAAATTCCGACTTGGTCAGTTTCGACACAGGTACTCTTCCAACATCTGCAATGCTGAATCGGATGTGCACTTTGGAACTGCCTGCTTCCTCCAACCTGTGAATTATATGGGATACTATGAAAAGACCTCCTAAAATCCATGCAAGCCAGCATTTTGCCTTTTCCTTTTGCTGATTCTGAATCTCCTGGCTGTAGGGGTATTACAGTCATACAGGCTACACTTGGCCAGTCCAAATGAGGTGGCTTTCCCTGAAATTTCTTCAGCCTGAAACCATTAACTGCCTTTTCCACTCTTGTACCAAACACATCAACTATGATGAATGTCCCTTGTCCTTTATCCTGCACAATCTGATATGGTCCCTGATATCTCAATGACAATTTACCAGGATGTGGTCCCAGCTTAGAGTTGTACAACATTACCCAATCTCCAACCTGAAAGATCTTGAACTTCACATTCTTGGTCACCCATGCTTGTCTTCTTCTTTGTATGACTTCAGTAATGTAAGAGCTTACCAACCTATCCTCCTCCAGCTGCATCGGATATTTGTTCCTGTGTAGTACTGACAACTTTGGAGACTGCTTCTCTGCTGAGACTCTTAAACTTGGTACCACAAACTCCATAGGCACCACAGCTTCCAGCCCATACACCAGCTTGAATGGTGTCATACCAGTAGTGACTTTGAAAGCTGTTCTAAAGGACCATAAGGCAGAATCCAACTTATCATCCCAATCCTTCTGATTCTCTGTCACAATCTTTTTCAAAATCCTTATCAGTGTTTTGTTGGAGCTCTCAGCCTGACCATTAGCCTGTGGATGATATGCTGTAGACTTCTTGTGCATAATCATATGTGTCCTTGTTAGCTCTGAAATTACTTCATTCAGAAAATGAGTTCCTCTGTCACTTACCAGCTCCACTGGACACCCAAACCTGGTCATAATGTTATGATAAAGAAATCTGGCCACACTTGAAGCTTTATTATCCTTCAATGCTACTGCTTCTACCCACTTAGTGCAATAGTCTATAGCCACTAAAATGTATCTGCATCCCCTCTTGGAAGTTGGTTTAACAGGTCCTACAAAGTCCAAACCCCACTTTTGAAAAGGTTCCAAAGGCAAAATAGGATGATCCCCCATCCTATCCCTGTTTGAATCAGGTTGACCTGTTTTCTGACAAATTACACATCTTTTGGCATAATCATGTGCATCCTTTAAAACTGTGGGCCACCATAATCCAGCCTGCAAAATCTTCTTCCCTGTAATATCTCCAGAGAAATGCCCTCCTGCTGTGCCTGAATGTGCTTCCTGCAAGACTGCACTTTGCTCAAATTCTGGCACACATCTTCTTATCACTTGATCAATTCCTTTCTTATATAGTGCCCCTGCAATAACTAAATAGGGTCTGGTTTTCAGTGCAAATTTTCTTCTCTGATTAGCATTGAACTCCCTTGGTATAGTTCCATCAGTCAAAAACATCAGCAACTGATCATACCAAGAATCAGTCACAGCAGTCTGCACATCAAACAGCTGAGCATCAGGAAGTGCATCATCTACCCCCGTAGGTGCTTCACCTGTTTCAATCCTGCTTAGATAATCTGCAATTACATGCTCCTTCCCAGGAGTATGCTCAATCTGAAAGTCAAACTTCTGCAACAACAACATCCATCTTGCAAGCTTTCCAGTAAGAAGTGGCTTCTTGATCAAATACAACAAGGCCTGATGATCAACATGAAAAACTATCTTGTTCCCCAACAAGTAATGCCTGAACTTATTCAATGCATATACCATCCCTAAAGCTTCTCTTTCTGTCACAGGATAGTTTCTTTCTGCACATGTGAGAACCCTGCTTGCATAATACACAGGTCTGAACCATCCCTTCTCCTTCTCCTGCATCAGTACAGCTCCTATTGCTATATCCGAGGCATCAACAAACACATGAAAAGGCAATGACCAATCAGGTGGCTGCAAAATTGGTGCTACTGATATCATTTTCTTCAACATCTGAAATGATTTCTGCTGAGGCTCATCCCATACAAATGCCACATCCTTCTTTGTTAATTGAGTTAATGGCAAGCATACATTAGACAAATACCTCAAATATCTGGAGTGCCACTTTGTCTGTCCAACAAACCTCATTAATTCTTTAACATTGGTAGGAACTGGTGCTGCTTGAATGGCTTCTATTTTCTTGACATCTATGGCCATTCCTGCTTCTGACACCACATGTCCTAAAAGTATTCCACTCCTCACAGCAATTACACTTTTATAAGGGTTCAGAGCCATCCTGAATTGTCTGCATCTTTCAAAACAAAGCTTCAGATGTAGCAGATGTTTATCCTTCTTTCCAAACACTGAGAAATCATCCACAAAGACTCTCATAAAGTCCTGTAAGTAAGGTTCAAACACCTTATGAGCAACAAAATTAAATGAAGGTGGTCCATTGGTTAACCCAAAACTCATCACTGTGTAGGCAAAGGCTCCCCATTCAGTTATAAAAGCTGTTTTATGCTGTTCCGACTCAGCAACACTAATCTGATTATAACCAGAAAAACCATCCGGAAAGCTATACATTTCATGTCCAGCTACTGCATCCAACACAGCATCACAAAATGGCATAGGAAAGGGATCAGTAATGGTTGCTGCATTCAATTTTCTATAATCCACACATACTCTTAAGGCTCCATTTTTCTTTGGCACAACCAGTATGGGAGACAACCATGATACTTCATGTACAGGTTTAATGAACCCTACTGCCAGGAGCTTATCAAGCTCCTCCTTCACATGTTTGGCAAAGTTAGGATTCATTCTATATCTTTGCTGCACAATTGGTTTTGCACCCTCTTTCAAATTAATCCTATGCTGATGTAGTGCTGGGTCAATGCCTCTCACCTGAGAATAATCCCAAGCAAACACATCCTTATAATCAACCAATAATTGCAACAGCTGTGCCAGAAATTCCCCTTGAATGTGTGCACTCACTTTGACCATTCTTGGTTCTGCCTCTGTTCCTAAATTCAGCTCCTGAAGTTCATCCTTTTCTACCCTGCTAGATGCCCCAAACTTCTTTTCATAAATTTTCTCAGCCATATCCCTGGCCTCCTTTTCTTCCTGCTGAATCTGTTCCTTATCAGACATAGCATATTTCTGGTCCACCAACTGTAACAGTTCCTTACCCTGCACTGTCTGTCCTGGTGCTAAACGTGTATCTGGCTCATCCTGTTCCTTACCTTGCTGTAACATGCTTTCCACATCTACTTCAAACACAGGTACAACAGTTGGATTGGCCTTCAAGAACTCTTCCTCTTGGTCATCTGTGACCTCATCAGCAAAATTAATAGTCTGAGCAAACAGTGGTTTCTCACTTAATGGAACCATCTTCCTTCCCCTCATAGGTATGGTTACTTTCTTTTTCCCTTTTTTCAATATGACAACATTTTCTCCCCAGTCTTGTCTTACTTTAGCCAATCTGAACCAAGGCCTTCCTAACAGCATTTCATATGCAGCTGCTGAGTCTGACATTCTGAGTACCACAAAATTAACAAAAAAGGATAATCCTGACACCTGAATTTCCTGTGCTTTGAGAATTCCCAAAGGTTGTACCCTAGATTGGTCTGCCATTTTCACCTGAAAAGGTGCTGGAGCCAGAGCTCCCAACTCCATTCTTTTGTACACTGCCTCTGGTAAAATATTCACCCCAGAGCCTCCATCCAATAACACATCATCAAAATTTTCTCCAAGAAAGTGTACTTTAATAACTGGTACCACAAAGTCCACATCTGCTGGATCAATTCTATTTGCTGCTGCTGGAGAAAACTGCCTGTCCATTGTGCCAAGTCCATTCAGGTTCTGCAGCTTTCTGAACAATCTGTCTTTGAAAGCTGGAACCAATTGCAACAACTGATCCAAAGATAATTGAAGAGGTGAGCTAATAAGTATTTCAAACCAATCCTTATCCTGTTTATTCTCCACCTCCTTGCTCCCATTATTCTGCTCTTCCTTCTCTTTTGGGTCATCCTCAATATCCACCTGCTTTGCCTGGTGTTTGGCAATCCTTTTTGTAACCTGGTCTCTTACCCCTTTTTGCTCCTTCCAATCCAAAGGTGCTTTATCCTTAGACCTAGTCACTGCTAGAACTTCAACATGATCCTCCTGCACACATTGGTTGCAGTCACAAGCCCATTGATGTTCCTCTTCATTCCCTTGCTGCTCCTGTTCTTGGTCAGTATCTTGAATCTGCTCATCCTGAGAAAACACATCAAACAAGATTACATTTGCCTGAGCTGCTGGCTGGTTTTGCTGCTGCTGCTGTTGCTGATTTCGAGGTTGATTGGGCTGATTGTACCTTACAATGGGCATTCCACTTTCTTCCCTATGCTTCACCCATAAAGCACAATTGGGACCTACCCAGTGATCTGGTGCACCACAGTACACACAGGGTCTCCTATTATTATTGTTGTCCTGCTCTCTCCAAGGAGGTCTAGGAGGTCTTGCCCTCTGAAATGGTGGTCTTCCCCTAAATGGTACTGCTTGATTTGCTCCAATTTCTGGTCTTCCTCTTCCTATGTTAGGTGCTGTCTGCCCTCTATTCTTTGGATTATACCAACAGCTAGCAGTGCTATGTCCATCCCTTTCACAAATGTGACAATACACTTTTTCTTTAGGTGCTACAACAGAATAACCAAACTTTTTAAGGTTGCCTACCAAATCTTGCTCAATGCTCTGCTTTTGCTTGACTTTCTTCTTCTTACTGCTCTGTTTCTTCTTTCTTTTTTCTGTTTCCTCATCACTGTCTGATGGTGAGTCTGAATCTGAGTTCCCACTGGAATCTGTGTCTTCAGATGCTTCATCTGAATCTGAGTCACTGTCTTCTTTTCCTTTTGCCTTGGTCATGCCAAGTCTCTTCTCCACCCTTGCAGCAGCAGTAACAAGGTCATCCAGACCTCCAGCAATATCAATGCTAGCTACTGCTCCCTTTAAGCTGCTTCTCAATCCTTTCAAAAAATAACCTGCTAACATTTCATTAGTGGGTCTTTCATTCCCCTGCAATCTTTCTACTAAAATTCTGAACTTCTGTGCATAGTCTTCAACCAGCATCTTATTTTGCTTAATGTCTCTGAGTTTTCTCAAGACATCAGTCGGAGTCTTCTCCTTTCTAAATCTCTGCAGAAATGCCTGCTTCAAAGCATTATAAGTAGCAAAATGTGCAATGCCATATTGGCTGAACCAACTCATGGCCTTTCCTTCCAATGTGGCAGCAAACTGTTCCATCTTAACTCCATCAGCATACATCACCTGATAGCCACTTGCCTGCCACTTAGTTTCAAACTGTGCCACATGACAGTCAGCATCTTTCTTACTCCCTGCTCTAAACTTGGCTGCCTTGACCTTTGGGTTGGGTGGTGGTTGAGCCATTGGAACGGGTTGTGGTGGTCTCCTAGGTCTTTGCCTGGTAGCCCCCTGAAGTGGGTCAAACTGGATCCTTCTCCTGGTGGTTTTTCCTGCCAGGAATAAAGCTCCAATAAATTGCCTCACTCTCCCTTCTCCTGCTGCTCCTGATCCTACCCCTCCTTGGTCTACAGGTTGCTGCTCTTGAGCATCGGGTGATTGCTGATTGTCATGATCATAGTTAAATGGATCAATGTTTCCAGCCTGTGCTTGAGCCCTTGTGTAGTACACTCTTCCTACTCTCCTGTCTCCCTCTGACATGCATCATTACTTGAAAATAAATGTTAACCCAGTGGATCGCCAAATGTGTTGTGGGTTAGGTCAACACATGAACATCATGCACAACAAGAATGACAATCTACTCCACCATGCTTCATCAACAACAATTCAGACACAGTAAACATAACTACTCAAAGAATATCAGAGTAAGCAGAGACAATACACTGAATAGTTACTGCACTGCACCATCATCATCACATTCATATCAGAGAACAGATACCTCGTGCGTAGATACATTCCCCACTTATATAGATAAATCCGACTTAACTACCCAGTCACAAGACATTCAGCAGACTGCAACTGAAAGACAGTTACATCCGACTTGGCAAAATACAGCTCAATAAATATCCGATAAGTCAAAATCCGACTTAGCTATTCAGAGTCAGTTTCTAACATGTGCCTCTCAACACCTACTTTGTCGTAATCGATAAGCAAGCCAAAACACTGCAGAAGATGTCCTCAATTGCAAATGGAAACACATGTGGGAGTACTACACTCAACTTGAAGCTGGGAGATCAAAACTAAAAGCTCCAAATATGGTCGACATTTGGAGCACTCATAGCTCAAGATCAAAATTGCAGAGCAAAACATGCTTGCGATGCATCGCCCAAAAGGGAAAACACTGCTCACAAATCCTGAGTGCTACAAGCAATCGTAATCTCAATCGCACCAACGATGCGCATAAAACTGTCAAAAAAATGTCACCAGAGTTTTGTCAGCAAAATGGCTACAAGTATCTCCTCTGTATGACAGGCAACTCACTATGATTTGATAAAGAAAAAAAATAATTCTCATACAAAAAATTAATGCTATCTCAAGGGCACAACAAAATGTCACTTACTAATCCAAAGGAGCCTCGTTAAGAACAAAATCATCATCATCATCACTAGCAAAAGCTCCACTTCCATGGATATTGACCCCACCCAAATTGCCATAAAAACCTGCAACCAAAGGAGTAAGATATCTATCACATATTTGTCCATCATTATCGGTGAGCATACAAGGATGTCCTGTGTGCATGGAAGCCTTCAACATAGGTCCTATTCCTCCACCAATCTCCAACAGTGTGCCCATAGGTGGACACAATGCTTCTAAAAAGAGTAACATATGAGATGCACTCTGTTGGGATTCAGGCCAACTGGCCAGACATCCCACTTACTACTAGCCCATCTACTAAATTAACCATTATACACTTATTCTTTAATACCACAGAATAAGGAGCATCAACAACAGGATAATGTTGTTGTGCGCTCCACCCAAAGCAGGTCTCTCTCTGCTCTCGCACTCACACTTGCATTCGCACACGCTTCTCGCGGCACCTTGAACTTGTATCAGAGCAAGGTTTGTGCTTGCCGTTTTCGCGTATGCGCGTGTGCGTACTTTCAAAAATGCAAACAGGTTTTTGATTTCGGCATCGGTAAATTCAGCATTTCGAGAGCATTTCCATCAGGTGTCTTGGAGTTTTACCCCCCTTTCGAAGATGTTCGTGCAGTCGAAAGCTTCATCCGAGCTACGCTTCAAGAGTTGCATTTTTCAACTCCACATTTGTTGTAGCTACAGGTACAGGTACAGGACACAGTGCAGGTTGTTCAGAGACTATTTTGGGATTGTATATAGCCGTTTTATGGCTATTATGTGCTATTGAGACGGTGTTTATGGGCTAATTAGGAGCACTTTTTGGCATCGACATTGTCTCGGGTTTTTCAGGCATCCATCTCCTCACAGGTTCTTGCATACATATAGGACATCCAGGTTTCTTACAGGTTGAAGTGTTTAGCATCAGCACGGATTTCAGTGGGAGTACTTGATGCGCATATGCATTGTTTTGATAGTGCTTGAGCTCTTTTGAGAGCGGTTTTACCCCCCGCAGGGATTTGTTTACTACTTGCACATTTCGTTTGGCGCCTGTTTGAGCGCGTATACTGCACCTTGCAGTATTGTTGACAGTGGATGTACGTTGAGTTGTGGAAACTGCCATATGTACCTTTTGTGGAGCCGATTTGGCTTTTTTCTGGCAGTCTTGACCGTTTCTGAGACTCGGTTCGGAGGCCCTTTCTAAGAGTGGGTTAGTTTCTTGTCTGCATAACCTTTTGTGAGGGTCAATAGCGTGAGGTTTTCTTGAGCTGGGGGATTCTCTAATGTTGAGATCCTTTTGGTGATACAGGTTGTTGGAGTACCCCTTTTTTGTGGCCTCGCCATAGGACATGTATAGAGAGGGCTAGGTGCATTTGACGCTATGTTGGCAGTCTTGGGTCAGCTTTTGACTTTTTATGCATAGTTAGTGGTTAATGCGCCTGTCTTATGCTTTGAGAGCATTACTTTTGATGCGTTACTGATCTCTTGTGACAGTTTTGGATTGAGATTCTGTCAGTTTTTATGGGAAACTCTGCCGAATTTTTCCCAGAATTACCAGTGTTTATTGCCATATTATCTTTAGTTTGCAGCCATGTCATCTAGTGGCGAAAAGGATATTTACAATATCCAGAAATTTGATGGGACATGCTATCTGGAAAGAGCAGATTCAAGATGTTCTTATACAAAAAGGCTAGCTGGATCCTATCACGGAGCATCTAGAGGGCAAGTATACAGATGTTGAGTGGGAGAAACTTGATGCAAAGGCCAAATCTACCCTTCGTTTGCATTTGGCCGAATTTGTGTACTTTACTATAGTTGGAGAAAGGACTGCTAGAGATGTATGGGATAAGTTGTGTTCCAGTTATGGGAACAAAAGTGCCACTAATAAGGTTTTCTTAATGAAGAAGCTGTTTGACCTTCGTATGAAGGAAGAGGGCACTATTTCTACTCACATTAATGAGTTCAATATCATTTTCATCATTTTCACTCAGTTGACCACTCAGGGTTTGGTCTTCGATGAGGAAATCAAATGTATATTCTTGCTATGCAGTTTACCCTCATCTTGGGATGCGTTTTGTACTACAATTAGCAACTTAGTACTTGGTACCGGTCTAGTGTACAAGGACGTCCTTGGGAGTCTGTTTACCGAGGAGATTCGCAGGAAATCTCTCGAAGGCAAGAAGGATGGTGATGCGTATGTTGCTAGTGATAGACATAGGGGTCGCACTCAAAGTCGTGCCAAAAGCAAGGAACGTGGGGGCTCACGCAGTAAGTCTCAGGGTTCTATGTGTAATGTCAAGTGCTATCACTGCCATAAAAAAGGGCATGTGAAGAAGGATTGCAGGAAATGGTAGCAAAGCAAGAAGGATAAACAATCCGGTAAAACTTCTAAGTCTGATAATTCAAGCAAGGGCAAAGCAAAGTTAGAGGAGATCAATGTGCTAGAGTCTTCAAATGCTCCTATTGTAGAGACTCTTTCAGCGGTTGTTATGCCAGACCTACCTGTCGAGGCTCTTGCTACAGAAGATGCGCAATATGCACAAAATTGGATAGTAGATTCTGGTGCGAGTTTCCATGTGAAACCACATAGAGAATGGTTCTCTACTTATTCTCACTCTTGTGGCAAAGTGAGACTTGGTGATGCTTATGAACTAGACATTGAGGGTGTCGAAAACGTCAAATTGCATCTAAGGAATGGCATGCACTTTACTTTATGTAATCTCAGACATGTGCCCAAGTTGACTAAAAGCTTGATATATGTTGGTCAGCTTGATGATTTGGGCTACAACATCACAATTGGCAATGGTTCGTGGATAGTACGCAAAGGTAATCTTGTTGTACTCAGAGGTTAGAAGCATGGTACTTTATATTCCATGCATGTGTTAGATGTTGGTCATGATTACATATCTATAGGCGAGCTGCCGTCTACTGAGTTGTGGCATTGTCGGCTAGGTCATATTAGCCAAAAAGAAATGAGAACTCTGACTCGTTTTGGCTACTTACCTGTCTTGTCTTATGTTGACTTTCCTATTTGTGAGCACTGTATCTATGGCAAACAGACTAGGTCCGTGCACTTACCATCGGGTCAAAAGCGATTTGAACCTCTAATATTTAGTACATAGTGATGTTTGTGGTCCTATGTCAACCAAATCTCTAGGGGGGGCAGCTATTTTGTGACATTCATAGATGACTCTACTCAAAAGGTGTGGGCACATCCTTCGAAACATAAGGATCAAGTCCTTCCTGTTTCCAATAATTCTTAGCACTCATTGAGAATCAGTCTGGCAAGAAGCTCAAGAGGTTGCGGACTGACAACGGTGGAGAGTATGTCTCCAAGGAGTTTGATTCAGGAAAGAGTCATAGCCATGCTTTCTAGGGAAAATCTCACACAAGGATTTTGGACAGAAGCCGTCTTGACCGCAGTGCACATTAGAAATCGTTCGCCAAGTACGCCATTGAATTATGAGATTCCAGAAGAGTTATAGTCTAAATGTAAGCCCCACTATGACCATCTACGTGTTTTGGTTGTGAAGCTTATGCTCACGTGCCTAAACAACTCCGACAGAAGTTATTGCCAAAGTCACACAAATGTATTTTCATTGGATATGGTGCAGATGGAGAGATGGGATATCGTCTTTGACACCTGGAATCTTGTCCAGTCATCCGTAGTTCAGATGTGATCTTCAATGAGTCGAAAATGCATAAACAACCTATCAAGGAAATAGAGATTCGGAGAGTCACTTTTGAGGATGTTGCCTCAGAGACAATGAAATCAACTCAGGGGGCTAGTGATGTACCTTCCACTAGCAATGCTCCAGAGGGAGCGGATAGCAATGGTTAAGGAGTGAGACGGTCTACTAGAGTCTCTTGTCCACCTGTGCGTTTCAAGCCAGGTCTTCATTACATCATGTTGACCGATTGCAGTGAGCCAAGCTGCTACCAAGAAGCCATGATGACAGATGATGTGGTGAAGTGGGAGTAGGCTATGGAATGTGAGTATAACTCGATTCTAGCTAATGACACTTGGGACTTGGTAGAACTGCCAAATGATGCAAAAGTTTTACCTTGCAAATAGGTTTACAAGAAGAAATTTCCCTCACGTGATCCAAATCCAAAGTACAAGGCTGGACTTGTAGCCAAAGGGTTCAAACAACAAAAGGGAGTCGATTTTGATGAAATCTTCTCACTTGTGGTCAAGATGACAACGCTTAGAACCGTGCTTGGTTTTGTAGCGATTGGGGGCATGGAACTTGTCCAAATGGATGTGAAGATAGCATTTCTTCACGGGGATCTCGATGAGGATGTTTACATGCAGCAACCTGAAGGGTTTGTTCAGGAGAACGCATCTCGTGAGGAGCTCGTATGTAAGCTCAAAAAGGCACTTTATAGCTTAAAGCAGGGTTCAAGGCAGTGGTATCATAAATTTGATGCATGTATGAGGTCTCAAGGATATAAAAGGAGCAAAGAGGATCACTGCTTGTACACAAGAAATCTAGATGATGGTTCGATGATCATTCTAGTTCTGTATGTTGATGACATGCTTATAGTTGGGAAATCCATTGCGGAAATTGCCAACTTGAAGAAACCACTTAGCAATAATTTTGCAATGAAAGATTTAGGGGATGCTACGCACTTTCTTGGCATGTGAATCGAAAGAGATCGCAAACATCGTATTCTTGAGTTATCTCAGGAAACATACATTGAGAAAGTTTTGCAGCATTTCAATATGCAGGGGGGGAAAGCATTGAGTACCCCAATGCAAGCATTCTTGAAACTCAGGAAAGAAGATGCACCCAAATCTGATGTTGAGCGAGCTGAAATGGCTAAGGTACCATATTCTTCGGCAGTGGGCAGTCTCATTGTATGCTATGGTGGTCACAAGACCAGACATTGCTTTTGCAGTGGGAGTGATTAGCCGATATATGGCAAATCCTGGCAGCAAGCATTGGGAAGCACATTCTTAGGTACCTCAAAGGTACGGTCGATAGGTGTTTACGCTTTGGAAACAGTGATGCATCCATCGTGGGTTATGCGGATGCAGACTATGCGAGTCGTGTAGACAATAGGAGATCGATATCTGGCTATGTCTTCATATTTGCTGGAGCAGCAGTATCTTGGAGTTCATGTCTTCAAGATTGTACGTCGTCTTCCACTACGGAAGCAGGGTATGTTGCATTGTCAGATGCAAGTAAAGAGGATGTATGGTTATCTCGCTTAGTCAAAAATCTTTGCAAAATCCAAAAAATTCACGTTGATATAAAAGTCCATATGGATAGAACATCAAATAACTCTACATCGTGCAATTCACTTCAAGCATAAGCTAATTGAGTTTGTTTATCAAATCATAGTACAAAACCATACCAAAACATTAGTTGCAAAATCCAAAAAATTGTACTTAGAACAAAACCCAATAAAGTTCACATGGATGGAACAAAAAATATCCATATTTCCTTCTCATCTAATAAGCAACTAAGCATTGTCCGCCTCATCATCAATGTATATGCATCGCTTGACAAGTTGTCGATGTATCGGTAAATCACCATAAAATGAACTTGATATTGTAAGGTTTCCAGTTTCCGAAACCTTCAAAGCTGTACTAAGCTTGAAAAACTTAATGGAAAATGCTATTGCAGGACTCCAAACACTAATTATTTTGGTATTTTTGGATTTATAAGCAGAGCTTTACTATGTCTAGAAATTTTCAGAATCTGATTCCGATAAAAACAGGAACAGTTACGGGACCTGGAAAATTACCATGGAAATTTAATTAATAACAAAAATTGAATGGTTTCATTTTAATCATTAGCAAAAGACTTCTTTACACTAAGGTTCTAGAGTTAAATAGGAAATTCCAAATTTCATCATGGAAAATCTGCAAAAATCAAATAGGCAAATTCTGGAAGGTATGGGGTGAGTATGGAAGCTGTGGAAACTGGCCAGAAGCAGTGATGGCTGAAAAATGCGCCATTTTCAAGCTGGGGGGCTGCTTGGACTAGTGGAAAGCTGCCAAAAGCTGCCAAATGCTCAGAAAAACCTATAAATAGGACCATTCTCTTCATATCTTGTTAGACTCGGAGCCTTGAGAATTTTTCTCTCATCTAGGGAGAAACACTACACAGAAATCATTAGAGTTAAACCTCTAATCGATTAATCCTAACGGTAATTAACCTAATCCTTCTCAATTAGTAAGGTTAGATTAGGATAAATGAGGAATTAATCAAAGATTAGGCCTATATATGCTTCTTAAACCTCTTTAAATTAATAAATCTCTGCTGATTATTATAATTAAGCTTAGAAATACTAAGCTAATTATTTATCCTCTCATATTAGGGCTGGAATTAGCCAATTTAGCCATGAATTAATGATAAAAATATTAATTAGGATTAGATCAAGTTGAATTATTTATCAGAGATACTTTAGACAGTTATTAATCTAAGAAAATTATCCTATAATTTTCTGAGAAGTTTTCCTAATTAATTAAGCCTAATTACTCTGTTTTTTGAGCAATTTTAATAGGGAAAATTAGTAAATGAAATTTAAATGCTTCTATATAATTATCAGTGGTTAATTAGGTGATCAATAACCGGTGATAATTAGGATAAGTTCAGAAAGTTAATTTAGCTAATTACTTTAGCTAAAATACCCTGTTTTTTTAGTAATTTTAATAGGGGAAATTAGTAAATGAAATACAAATTCTTCCATATAATTATCAGTGGTTAATTAGATGATCAATAACCTGTTATAATTAGGAGAAGTTCAGAAAGTTAGTTTAGCTAATTATCTTAGCTAAAATACCCTATTTTTTGAGTAATTTTAATAGGGGAAATTAGTAAATGAAATAAAAATGCTTCCATATACTTATCAGTGGTTAATTAGATGATCAATAACCCGTGATAATTAGGAGAAATTCAGAAAGTTAGTTTAGCTAATTATCTTAGCTAAAAGAGCCTGCTTTTTGAGTAATTTTAATAGGGGAAATTAGTAAATGAAATACAAATGCTTCTATATAATTATCAATGGTTAATTAAATGATCAATAAACTGTGATAATTAGGAAAAGTTTAGAAAGTTAGTTTAGCTAATTATCTTAGCTAAAATACCCTGTTTTTTGAGTAATTTTAATAGGGGAAATTAGTAAATGAAATACAAATGCTTCCATATACTTATCAGTGGTTAATTAAACGGTCAATAACCCGTGATAATTAGGAGAAGTTCAAAAAGTTAATTTAGCTAATTATATTAGCTAAAAGAGCCTATTTTTTGAGTAATTTTAATAGGGGAAATTAGTAAATGAAATACAAATGCTTTCATATAATTATAAGTGGTTAATAGGTGATCAGTAATCTGTGATAATTAGTAGAAGTTCAGAAAGTTAGTTTAGCTAATTATCTTAGCTAAAATACCCTGTTTTTTGAGAAATTTTAATAGGGGAAATTAGTAAATGAAATTCAAATACTTCCATATAATTATCAGTGATCATTTGAGTATTCAAGTACCTGTGATAAATAAGAGAAGTTCAGAAAATAAATTTAGGTAATTACTTTAGCTAAATTACTCTATTTTTTGAACAATTTTAATAGGTGAAATTAGTAAATAGTATGCAAATGCTTCCATATAATTATCAGTGGTTAATTAGGTGTTCCATAACCCGTGATAATTAGGAGAAGTTCAGAAAGTTAATTTAGCTAATTATTTTAGCTAAAATACCCTATTTTTTGAGAAATTTAAATAGGGGAAATTAGTAAATAGATTTAAATTGAATTGATAACTTTGTCAAAGGTTTATTAGACCTCAAGGAATCTACGATAATTATGCTACCTATAGGAAATTAGTTTAATTATATATCCCAATAAAATTACTCCAATTTTGGGAAAAATAAAAAAGGGAAATATAGTAATGTAAATAGAAAACCTTTGATATCAATATCAGAGAAGGAATAGACCTTGGAAAATCTATTATAATTATCCTAACCTTAGATAAATAGTTTAGGTACATATTTTGGTCAAAAGTAACCAATTTTGTATATAATGGATAAGAAAACTGAAGAAATAAAATTATCTAAGTACCAAAGAATTAACCGAGGTCCAAAACCCTTATTTTTGGGTAAACAAGGAAAAATAAATGTTATTCAACAAATCCTCTAATGGATTAAGTCTTTTTATAAGGCTGCCGAAATGGCCCCCAAGAGAACCAGGGGAAACCCTATGACGGAAGATGAAGATACTAGTAACAAACGCAACAAAGCCACTAACGACCATGAAGCAGGGCCTAGCCATAGGCCCACAGAGGAGAGTTTACGGGCACCTGGCCCACAGCTGATGGACGACCAGTCCCAGGTGGTTTTCAATTATGCCATTAATAAGCTTTTAGAATTCATTTTAAGTTAAGCATTGCATACGAAGGTTTAAGAAGGAAAACACTGGCTGAAAAAGGAAGGTAACTTCCACGAAACCCACGATCAATGAGTGTAATTAGGAAAGGAATGATTGGGTTATTACTGGTTGAAATAAGAAAGAAATGTTTGACCATCCTTAAGACAAGTTAGTACTGGTCAGTGATACCTTAAAATGACAGTACCTTGTCTTAAGTATAAAGATGTCTGTTTTCTGAAAGAATGTCTTCAATGCTGTTTTAAAAGGTTGATTTAAGGAAATGCAGTTGAAAAAAAATTTAAAAAGAAATCATTATTTTAAGTGTGGAAAGAATGTGGTAGTAAGTAAACAAAAAAAAATAAAATCGTGTGTGAGTGCGGGGTGGTAAGTGGGGATTGACTCGGGTTGTCAATCATGGACGGGTGGACCTGATTAGTCAGGTAACTATCCATTCCCGCGCACTAAAACGTGTAGAAACTTCACTTGGATGAGGAATCCACCAGCGGATGTGCCCTCACATATGTTAGAGGGAAAAAAGCGTTGGCTAAGGAGACCTTAATCTAAAGGATGAAGATTTAGGACCGGAAATGTTGTTTTGTGTTCCGTTTCCATTGCGAGACAGGACTAGGTCTCTTCTAGGGCTATAAACCTAAACCATTGCCAATGGTAAGGGTGAATTCCCTGGAATTTTTCTTATTAAAGACTTCGACTTTAGTAGGCCTAGAGACTTGTCAACGGTTCCATCCCGCTTTTGGTGTCGGCGGGTTTGGAGTCCTGACAGATATCATACACCTTGCTATACTGTTCGCATGACAAGACAACTCACTATGATTTGATAAAGCAAAAAAATAATTCTCATACAAAAAATTAATGCTATCTCAAGGGCACCACAAAATGTCACTTACTAATCCAAAGGAGCCTCGTTAAGAACAAGATCATTATCATCATCACTAGCAAAAGCTCCACTTCCATACATATTGACTCCACCCAAATTGCCATAAAACCTGCAACCAAAGGAGTAAGATATCTATCACATATCTGTCCACCATCATTATCGATGAGCATACAAGGACATCCTGTGTGCATGGAAGCCTTCGACATAGGTCCTGTTCCTCCACCAATCTCCAACACTGTGCCCATAGGTGGACACAATGCTTCTAAAAAGATTAACATATGAGATGAACTCCTCTCAAGAACACCCCTCCATCCTCCACTCTTCCCTTCACAACGTGCCCTTGATGAAGAAGGCATGTAATGACCAATAATCTCCAAAGAGAGATATTGTTGGAGCACATTTCCCACCTTTGTATATAGAAACAAAAATATGTTAAGGTTCAAATGCAATTTAGTGATTCAAAGAGTGCATAAATAAGAAATTGTTGATGTCAATTCACCTTATTTCCTCTTTCCATAATGAAAGAGGGTTGCATTCCAATTTTATGTAATGCCAATACAAGAAATGTGGTCACCTAAACAAGACAATGACAATCATCTTGAAATTCACAACACCTATTTTTCAACACCTACCTTACATATGTAATGCTTTTACTTATAATAAAAGTAGCAAATAGTATACCTTGAATGGATGAGTATACTTTGTAGATGTCATGTATGGCTTTGAGCAATCTAAGATCCATCTCAATCCCAACACTAAGCCTGCACGTGAACTCATATGCTCCACCAAAGCAATGGATGAAAGTGGACAATTCACTAATATCCACCCCATGTCAGCCATCACTGTGCTTGCCACCAAAATAGAGCACTTGACATGATCCTCAGAGAATGCATTCCAAGCAGGTAAACCATTAGATCCAATAATGATGTCACCTGAAAGTTATCTTAAATTTTATAGGCATGCAAAAAAAAAAGAAACAATACCAATGAGTGTAGGTTTGAAAGAAACCTGTAGGAAGATCTATCACACTTAAATCCACACTCCAAGCACATGGTTTAGAATTTCATATTTTTCCATCCCTTTCCAAGCTCATATAAAACTCACGCATCACTGCAAAACCCTCCTTGAAGTTCCATTTAATGAACTCTTTTCCTAGCACAATAAAATCATAGTTCCATACTTTTACTTCTTTCAACAAAGTTCTCTTATCAAATGAATGAAAATTAGCAAGTGAGCCCTTGCTAGTCTTCTTCGTGGAAATGCTTCCACCAACCAAAGATTTTATGTCTACACAAAAAAGAAATCACACATTTTAATATACATTGTAAATAACTAAAAATCACAAAACACAATATGCATGTGCATGCTGAAAGCATAGATAGATACAATAGAACTTAATCATCATCTTTTTAGAATAGTTGAGAACTCACCATTCAAAGAACTTCCTACTTTGCTTGTGGATGGTGGATGGCCACCCTTCTTTCCAATAGTTTGAGCATATTGATCATCTTTGTCCTTTGTTCCAATAGTTTGAGCATCTTGATCATCTTTGTCCTTGAGTGCTTTTAATTCCTCATCTACCTTTTTCCTTTGATCAAGAGTCATTTCTTCCATAGACTCGGAATCTGATTTGCACTCCCCTTTCATATGTTTAAGATATGCCTCTTTCTCCTCTTCCAAATACTCTCCTTTTTTCATGTCAAGCCACCAAGGACAGTGCTTACGCTCCCAAGTATCCACCAAGATAGCTCCATCAAGTGAGCCATTCTCCCTAAATATGGTCAATGTAAACATACAATACGTGGGCGGAGAGATGATTGTCCAAGCTTTGCAAATGTCTGGCAAGCATTGTATCTTTTTTGTAACCAAAGGTGCATGAAAAACCTACAAGTGACACCTTCCAATCAAGATCTCAACAAGCATCACTTAAAGAAGCTTTGATATAAAGCTTAGACAAGTAAAACATACCTATAGACCAATCGGCATGAAGAGTTCTTCAAATCCACATGCTTACTTGGGGTGGTTCCTACATTCATCTCTTTTTGGAAGTCATAAAATAGCACACCTCGGTACCTACTCACAATGTCACTAAAATATGCTTGCAAGCTCACACCCATGGGAAGCTCTACTTCATTATGCTCGTAGTAGAATCCAAGACTTGTTGCAGAAGTCTACTGGCATCTTCTAATAATTGATCCATCCATACCTCTTTGGCCAGCCAAGAAATGTATTGATGGTCTCCAAGTGGCATATCATAGCTTTGATGAATATTTTCATCATGGCCCAACATTTTTAGGATCCTCAATTTAGCTCAATTGAACATGAGGCGGACGAAATGGAGTACAACTTTTCAATAGAAATTTTGAATCTCTCATCTTCAAAAGGAAGCTTCTACAATATTTCAAAACATTCTTTTCCATTAGCAGGATTAACCACTGAGAGATTCTGCAACAAAAACAAACAAATATTGTAATAAACTGAGAAACACATTCTTATCAAGTTTAAAAAACTCACCTGTGCCAATTTTATGTTGTAAGTCTTTATCACACTTTTTCGTGTTGCAATAGTTGCCCTCAATTGCTCATCCTTTGGTAAAATTGGAGGTATCTTGTTACAAAACAACTCATAATCTTTTTTCCACTTTCCCTACAATTAAAAACAAAGCATTAAATTTAACTCACTATAAAGATACATAAGAAATAATTCAATGCAAAACCAATAAAGCACATTATATTTTACCCCATAAACCAAACGATCGAGAATTGGTTGAGTAAGAGGATACCAAACTCTCTTTCCACTAATAGCCTCTTGTGCTCTTGACCTTACAATATACTTTTTCTCAGCTTCATCAAAATCTTGTGAAAATTGCTTTTCATCACAAGCACATAGTGTACTGGTATGGAATAAATAATCTTTCAAATTGGTCTTAACTATGGCTTCTTTATTCATTCTGAAAATAAAATGCAACATTATACTCATAGCAATCAATTTGAAAACCAAGAAGGGAAAGAGAAGGATAACTCACATGTTCAATCTTTGTAGAGTAGCCCTTAACTTGAGTTCATCATTCGGAGAAGGTACTATGAATTGAGCTTGAACTCGTATATGCATTCTTTTGTTGTTTTGATATATCTCATTTACACATTGCATCCAAGATGTTGTTTTGTGGTTGCCTTCCCAAACGAAGAACATTTTGTTGATGAGATGTGACCACTTTTCATCCTTCTTGAGCTCCTCTTCAAACTCTTTGTTAACCAAGCTCCAATTTTTATCCATGTTTCAACAATATTATCATCCACATCTTTTGTTGTTCCATCGTGCATATTAACAGATAAAATAAAACTACCCTTCATAACAAAGTACCCATCATCTTCAAGAACTCGTTTAAGCAAAGAGAGGTCTTGTTTCATCTCCCTCACCCTCTCATTGACCACACAACGACACAAAGGAACAAGTAACATCATGCCATGATTCATTGTTATACTCTCTAAAAACTCTAAACCTTGTGGTTTATTTAACCACATGGGAATAGCATCCTCTGAATCTTCTTCTTTCTCAAAACCGCATCCTTTGTCACTGTAGAATCTTCGTTTTCACCATCTTTGACTTGACTATCGGGCTTTATGATCTCCACTTCTTGCTCAATGTCGACATCAACATCTTTGTTTTTCTTTTTTGCTGCTCCTTTGTTTGAGGTTCTACTTGCGCTCTTTCTTTTCCCTAATGGACTAGATTGCAAACAAGAAAAAAATAAAAACAAATATTGATAGTTTTACATGTTCTTTGAAATGCATTTTATGATTACCGTGATTTTCAAGAGAATTTTACCAACAAAACCCTCAAGGACTACCATTATCACAACATTACAACATTAAAACAACCAAAAACTTGAGCAAAATTGGTGTTGAATTATGGGTTTCGCTGGCAAAACCCACTAGGTAGGGCATCTAAATTGGGTTGTTGAAGTAAGAGTCAGAGCCGGAGTCAATTGTTTGGACTTGAGGTCACCTTGGAATGTGTTAGGCGTTCAACAACGCAGTCACTATTCAATGTGATGCTTCCACAAGTGATGGTCACTATTCAACAATGCAATCACTATTCAACGCGATGCTTCTACTCATTTGCACTTGAACTCTCTCTCAGTCGGGATTTCCTGAGCTCTTGCCAGGAATGAGTTGGTCCTGACCTCTCATCTAAAATCTCCTAGCTAGACTCTTTATTGAATACTTGCCAACACTGTCTCCTTTCTTTTGTTGACCTATCTAGCTTCATGATACAATGTCGCCAGTACAGCCTACAACTCTCAAGTTCAAGTCTACAGCTCCCGAGTTCAAGTCTACACTTCCAGTTCAAGTCTACAGCTCCCAAGTTCAAGCCTACACTTTCAAGTTCAAGCCTACAACTCCCGAGTTCAAGTGTAGAGGGGACGACTATGGTGATCAAGTGCTTGCCACTCAGGAGACCAATGATGCCATCAAACATAATCCCTTTAAAGGCGCTCCTGCAGAGACTGATCCCTCCAGTCGTCACAACCTAAAAAAGCAAGCTGGTTTTCTATTGCAGCCTCAACATAAGCTGGTCTATGTCCTATAACTCATTATGGAAATTCAAAGCACTCTACAGCCATTCGGCACCCTGCATTATGTGTTGCATTCTGCACATTCTCCTCTGCATTCTGCCTTGAATTCTGTGCATTCTACCATGCATTCTGCACCCTACTTATTTTGCTCGCAATCTGCACGTATTTTGAGAGCCCTCAATAGGGTTTCACTGGCGAAACCCACAGGGCAGGTCAAGGCAAAAATGGAATTGCGCAGGGCAGGGCTGGAATCTTGAACTGGATCATAGGCAAATAGTATGAATCATAGGCACAGCACGACAGAGGGTATTTGATTGTAATGTATGTAAAAAGGGCACACGGCTTTGCTTAGTAAACTTATACTACTATATGTTGGTACTTATCGGCTGCTAGATACACAATACAGACTAGGATCAATGCAATGAGTTCATATCTTGTACCATATAAATTGACATAATGATGCAGATCAATGTGATGAATTCATATCTTGTACATAAAAATTGACAGAATGATGCAGATCAATGTGATGAATTCATATCTTGTACCATATAAGGTGACAGAATGATGTAAGAGGTGCGTATTAAGGGAAACATTCATACCTTATACCATATAAACTAATAGAATGATGAGATTAATAGCTTCATTGAGACATAATGTGGAACAAAATATTTCAAAAATTAGAAGACAAAGAAGAGTTTTAACTGAATCTACATGTGTCTATTTAGCTTGGGGATGCATTCAAAATGAAATAGACAAGTCTTTAAGCGTAGCTTCCCATGAAAACCACGCTCAAACCCCAATATTCAGAAGAGAAATAGATAGATGCTGGTGAGAGGGTCGGATTTAAGGCACAATTGCATATGACTGTGGCATGCCCCTCTAACAGAAGTTAGTGCACACTCCTCTGCCCAATGTCGAGAAACATATACACCAAGATTTTCATGTAGCATTGAAGCAGTAGTGTATGCGAGGAACCAGAACTTGACTTGTGGCATGCCTCCCGGCTAGAAGTTAATACCAATCATAAGAAGAGTCTAAACCAAAAGTCCAAAGGTTGCTTGTATCATACAAGCAGTAATGTGGTTGCAAGGAACCGGACCTCAACTGTGGCATGCCTCCCTGCCAAAAGTCAATGCACACTCCCCTACCCAAAAACAAGAATTGTCTAGTCCAAAATCTCATCTTAAGTTCATGCAGAAATGCAATTGCGAGTAACATGCGGAGCCTTTCGTGTTAGAAGCTCTCAGTAGCATCTTAGTGCCAACCACCGTATAATTTTTGGCTAATAATATTCGCAAAATAACACCATGGAAAAATTACATGACTATGAAAACACTCGTACGCAAAGCCACTCCCTCAGCATTAGAGTCGCTAAATGTACCACTGTCCGATACATAAGGCTAGCACATCTGCAAAAATGAAATTGCGTAGGGTAGGGCTGGAATCCAAACTGGAGATAAAAAATTATTGGCCTTTTGAACGGTTTTGCCAACAAAACCCATTTGAAGACCTCCCGTTTTAGCTTCTGCTCCTCTTTGGCAAAGCCCTCAAAACGGTTTCGCCAGTGAAACCGTTTGGGCAAGGCAAAGCAGTGCTTGCGTGTGTTTGAGAGAGAGAGAGAGAGAGAGAGAGAGAGAGAGAGAGAGAGAGAGAGAGAGAGAGAGAGAGAGAGAGAGAGAGAGAGAGAGAGAGAGAGAGAGAGAGAGAGAGAGAGAGAGAGAGAGAGAGAGAGAGAGGGAGGAGGGGGGGGGGGGGGGGGGGGGGGGGGGGGGGGGGGAGGGAGAGAGAGTACCTTGCTTCTTCCTTGTGTCATGTTCAGAATAGTTTCTGCTTCGCTTGTGCTTTGCTTCGCCTGGAACTTGAAACAAGCTCCTTCAAGAGAGAAATGGGACTTTGTGCTTGTAAGCTTGGAACTTGAGCTTGGAAATTGAAGTGTATTCCTTCAAGAGAGGAATGGGATTTGAACTTGAAACTTATTCTCAAGTGAGGAGTGGGAGATTGAGAGAGAGAGAGAGAGAGAGAGAGAGAGAGAGAGAGAGAGAGAGAGAGAGAGAGAGAGAGAGAGAGAGAGAGAGAGAGAGAGAGAGAGAGAGAGAGAGAGAGAGAGAGAGAGAGAAGAGTCTTAAGAGATTGTTAATTTCATCGGAACAATCCCTAGTGACATGAAAGAATATTAGAACGTGTGTCATGAGTGTGAGGAGAGAATCAAGTGCACTCATTTAAAGCTCAACTCTTAAATGATGAACCGAGATGTTTATCGTTTGATTCCAATTCAATAGAGTGGGAGTTTCATGCAAAACTCTGTTGAGCACAGTTGGGTAGAGTGGGAGTTTTCCGACATTCTGTTGAGCACAATTGAGTAGAGTGGGAGTTTCCTGCAAAAAATGAATAGTGTTGTGATTAGAAATGAAAGGAATATAAAACAAATAGAGCTTACTACACAAAATGGGATCGTTGAGGTCTCTAAGCAAGAGTTGTCAACAATATTTGGGTTTAGAGTAGATAGTATTTGGCTTCACCAGATCTTTGGAGTTGAAATAGATGGCTTGTCGTTTGAAATCCAACGACTAGACGAGGAGACATCAACATGTTTCAACTTGATAGCCAATTTGGTGCATGGTAGCCTGACAAGCACAATCACCTTAAAAGAAGAGTCATTTGTGCAGGCATGTGCATAAAGTAGTCAGACTTCAACTTTTAGTGTGATAAACATGCTCAAAAACCTCTCTTAAAGTAAGCTTCTCATTGGTGACAGAGATACAACAGGTTATAGAACTCCCAAAAAGATATGATGGGAATATATTATTTGAGTTTCCTTTCAACGTAACAGGTCCCAGAACTGATGGAATAGAGAATAATCTTGATGGACATGTTTGGACAGATGGGATTACAAGCAATGTTTCTGGGTTTCAAGGGGCTGTAAGAAATAAAAAGTGTGGTGGCCACCTACAATGCATCAATCACCTATGGTCATAATTTTTGCGATCACAAGAATTAAATGAGAAGCACTGGGTTGGGCGACTAGCTAATATTTTCCCTGCTGGCTGTAGTACAAATGGGTTTGAGAGTTTAAAATGTTTCTTTTGCTCTATGTCACCCATGTGCATTTCTTAGTGCTCGTGCAAGCTTATTTATTGTTTTCCTTCTATTGCTGAAAATATACAAATAAGTAGAGGAGTTATACATCTCAGGTATCACATGCACCCTGTGGGGCAGAGGGTGTTATAAAACAAGCAGTGGTTGAGGTTCAGACAAGGGTCAGGGAGCTAGTTGCTAAAGACTGTATTGGCAGACCAAGGTCAATCCAACAAAAAATAGCGAAGGAGATTGTGATGCAATCACTGCTCATTGGAGACCATTCAGAAGGAAAGAGCCTTTCAGATAAATATCTGAGTGATTTGTTAGCAAATTTGGCACCTTTGCTTGACAAGAGAAGATTATGACGATGGACAAAGGAGGCTCAGGTAGAGATAGGTCAACCAGTGGGAGATTATAATGGAATTTTCAAGTTAAAAAGAGGATTGTTGTTTGACTTCTTTCAGAGCATGGCCTTTCTTGGGCAGCTAGAATTCTCAGGATTTGATAGATGTCAATATATTTAAAATGTCCACACATGGGCCTAGAAATGGTGTAGAACTTGTTAACAAAATTAGACCAGGAGGTGAACTTGGAAATTCATGGTCATGCTTTGATTTTGTGAAAAGAATGCATGATTGGACAACAATGGCTTGTCATATTTACAACCCTTATGTCCAAGAAATGCAAACTATCGTGATTGGGGATTTCAAAGTAGAGGATACACAAGCACAAAAATTATTTTGGAGCCTTCTAAATAAAGTGATGAAAAAGGAAGGATACAACAAACCTGAATTCAAAGGGTTCATGGATGATGAAGCTTAAGCAAATTGGCGTGCAATAAGGAATGTATACAATGGAGGCCCAAACAAAGTTATGACAGACAAAGAAAGGTCTTGTTTGTTTCATTGGGAGCAGAGTTTGCAACAACATACAAAAAGTTGTATACCCCCTCATAGCCAAGAGGAGTTTAAGCATAGGTGTAGACAATGGAGGGAAGCTCCATCTAAAGAAACAGCTAAGATAGAGCTTGAAAAACTACAATCATGGCTAAGAAACGGGCATGTAGGCAAGACAAAGATCTCTATGCTTGAGACATGGTTGGTGTGGTGGCATGCAAGAATGGCCCATTGGGGAGAATAATGATGCAAGTACATTTTTTATATTTTTTCTTATTTGTTGTATAAGTTCTTTCACTAATTAATTTCATTGTGTGCAACAGGCCATGGAGAGTGATGATAGGCATTCCAAGGGAAAACTTGGCAGAGTTGGTCCATGGTAGCTGGTTAGCTTCAAATGATGGCGTTAAATATGTCTCCTTGTATATTGCTTGTCAAGGAGATTTGACCACTATTCTCTTGCAACAATCAAGGTATGACTCATTTCTGAAAGGTGGACACAAAGGGTGTGGTCCAGGACTGCAAAAAATTAAAAATAGGAGAGCTTCAATGTCTTGAGTGCCACTATTGATCTAACCAATGAGGCTATAGTGGAACTGAATATACCCCAGATGAGAGTATCCATTGATGGTGATGCACGGACAATAAGAAGAAAGCATTGAGGCACACTTGAAACACCTATTAAGGAAGGTGATTCCCACCGTCCAGAATATGAGTATGTCACACAACACGTGCGACAAACTAGAAAAAAACAAGAAGAGCATGAACAGGTTCATGAAATAGTTGAAACTAACATTCATCCTAGTAGGTGGGCAATATGTAGGACCGATCCTGGAAGTGAAGTATGATGTCAAGGCTACCTCCATGATAAGAGAAAAAAATGTAATAAGCTAATTGACCAAAAGGGAAGATTAGGGTTAGTGGGTATACCTGCTCCATGCTTTCAAGGGGTGGTACAAATAACATCACAAGTTGAGAAGAAAGAGCTTGTGTGGTTTTGTGGAGATAATATTGACCACACCACAACTCTAGCAAATATTGGAACTGAAAGAGCAACAAGTTGACATGTTGTCTGGCCAATTGCAGTTGGTACATGCTTGGATCTTGAGGGAAAAGTTTGCATTATGGAATGCACGCTTTGATATGTGGAGACATCAAGTATCCCACATGTGCAAATGGAGAGACAAGCACTCAATTTAATGATGCAGATATTCGTCCTCTACAATGTGATGGAAAGAAGGTGATATCTATAGAGCCATTACTAAGGATATGGATATACGGATCCAAAGAGCAATTGACATGGTTTGTACAATTGACAATATCAATGTTGTGGAGGCAAGTGAAAATGTGGAATTTAGCTTATCAAGAACAAGGAGCAAAAAGAATGAAGAATCATATAATGTGGTGATTTCTACCTTTCCCTCTTGCACTTGTGAGGACTTTCAAATGCGGATACGCGGGGGCAAAAGATACATGGCCTGCAAGCATCTCTATTTTGTTTTTGTCAGATATCTAAAACTTGATATGAATCAGCAAAAGTTTGCCCACCAAGCTGCATTAACAAAGAGAGAGCTTCATCAAACTCTACAATCAATGGGATAAGGTGGTTAGAGAAATGCCAGTGATCCTTGGTATATTTTTGTATGGATTGTAGCTTGTTTTTGTTTAGAGAAAAACTTTTTGCCTCTCGCACATATAGTGACAATTATGAAATTCTATACACTTTTTGGTCTAAGTATATTTTTGCATCAAGTTGTAGTTTCATTTTCCATTGAAGAAAATCTTATTCTCTCTTGCAAATATGGTGGCAGTTATGAAATCAAATTGTATACAATTGAAGGCTTATATAAGTACATGTTTGTATCAACTTGTCATTTTTTTAATATAGTTAAGCAATCAAAATATAAATTTTTGTGGGTCAAAATCTAAAGTAGTGATCATCTTTTCTTTTACGCCTATCTTCTAATTATTTTGATGTTTAATGGTTAATTACTTGAGTATTTTTTTAGTATTGTAGTAAGCAGCTTTAAAAAACCTGAATTGTCACATTTTCTTACATTGTTTCTTATTAGGACGAGACTTATGGAAGATTTTAAACACTTCTTGCATTCTATTTCAAACCCTTACATATTGAGCTCTTATTGAATTGTTAAATCTTTAAATGTAGAGCTCTTATCTCTAGCGTGTAGTTTCCAAGAGAAATATCTTTTGGAATTATTTTAATCACTCGTCACATTGGATCTACAAAGAGTATATCTCTTTTGACTTGCTCGTATCGTTCATTAGATTTCACTCGTATAATGGTGACCCCCGCGTTCGAGTCCCTCCAAAAGGTTCAAACAACTCCTCAGGAAATGGCTCCGGGATATACTCTTTATCTTCCACTGGTCTCCCTAGCCTAAAGTGCAATCTTCTCTTGCCAAGCTCTTTCATTGGAAAGCTCCACTCATCCAAAGCTGTGCTTTGGTCTGTAACTATGCATGTATTTCCTTTTTATTAACCATTGTTGAGTCAAACCCTAAACCCTAACTCTCTGCCTTTAATATATGAAAAAACATAGAACGTTTGTGTTCTGACAACTCTCCTAGGTAGGGCTCATCACACTTATAATAGAGCATTTGCTTGCCATTATCGTACTTGTACAACCCCACGTGAGTGGCGTCCATGTTGACTCGTGTTGTTTCATTCACTCGCATCAGTTTTGCATTTGGAATGTACATCTTAGGTTGCTTATCCTCCAATTCTATGTCAACTTTTTCCTTTGTGCCTGTCATACCCCATTTTTCCACAATATAGGAATTTTGGTGTGCCTTAATAGTATTTTTGAAATGGATGAAGTGTGCTTGCTTGCTAAACCTATCAACTATTGTCTATATTCCCGTATTTTCATGGATAGATTTAGATAATCCAAAGATAAAATCCATGGATATACTCTTCCATGGTGAATTAGGGATTGGCAACGGCTCAAGTAATCTAGCTAGGTTGCTTCCCTCTATCATACTTGGTCTTTTGGCATACCACACATTTTGAAACATACTCTTGTATGTCTACTTTCATGGTAGGCCAATAGAAGTACATCTCTAGTCCTTGAAGAGTAGGTTGAATGCCTCTATGCCCCGCATAGGGAGGATCGTGGGATTCATACATGACTTTCTCCCTTAGGGAGTGGGTAACACATAGCCTATTGCATTGGAGAAGATAACCAGCTTGCAAGGTGAATGGTTCTTCTTTCTTCCACAATGCAAGGGCTGTCATTATGTCTCTAAAGTCGAGGTCAGTAGCATACTCACCTATCATAGAAGATAGATCATTGTGAGTTGCTATAGACACCGCGTTGACTCTTGGTCATCTCGTGAAAGTGCATTAGCCACTTGATTGTGCTTACCAGCAATGTGAGCAATATGAAACAAAAATTGCGAAAGAATTTTTTTCCACCTCATTTGTTTGTCGAGAAGCTTGGTTTATGCCATGAAGTACTTGAGACTTTGGTGTTCCGTTTGCAAAATAAATGGAGTCCCCAGTAGATAGTGCTTCCATGTGTCTAGGGCATGTAGAACAACTAAAAGCTTTTTTTCGTATATGCCCAAGAATCGTTCATTAGCATTGCGCCTTCGGCTCTCATATGATATGGCATGCCCTTCTTGAAGCAAAACTGCTCCAAGGCAGTCACCACAAGCATCACATTGGACCTCAAATGGCTTTGAGAGATCCAGAAGCATACGGAATGGTTGGGAGGTAAGCTTCTCTTTGAGCTTGTCAAAAGCATTTTGCTCCTTAGCAGTCCATGAATACTTATCGTTCTTCTTTGTTA
This sequence comes from Adiantum capillus-veneris, assembly GCF_014529385.1. Classification (NCBI taxonomy): domain Eukaryota; kingdom Viridiplantae; phylum Streptophyta; class Polypodiopsida; order Polypodiales; family Pteridaceae; genus Adiantum; species Adiantum capillus-veneris. Next base: position 12,393,588 of record NC_140945.1, read on the forward strand.
AGTCATGTAATGGTCATGCTATTTGAGAGAATTTTGGTACAAAGTGTCTATAGTATGCACACATACCAATAAAGATTTGTAGCTCATGTAGATTCCTTGGATTAGGCCATGCTTTTATTAACTCCAACTTTGATGGATCCATACAGATACCATCTTGAGAGATAATATGACCTAAGTATTGAATCTCTTGAAGGAAAAATTGGCTCTTCTTTTGATTGATGAAAAGCTTGTTCTCCCTCAAAGCTTGAAAAAAGTGTGTGTGAGTGTGTAGGAGAGAGTATACCCCCCCAAGCACACCTCGAGCTTGCTTTGGTCGACCCCTCCTTGTAGCTCAAGCTTGCATTTGATTGGACCCCTACAAGCCTAGCCAATCACATGCATAGTGCATATCAAGCAACCATGCTAGCATTAGGACAAGTGTCCTCCTTTCCCCTTTGAGAGAGAGGACTTGATAAATGCATAAACAATTAATTAAATAACTAAATGCTCATTGGACCCCCTCTTTAGCCTAGCCAATAGGATTCAAGCACCCCATGTGGCTAAGCATAGGGAGAACTTGACATGTGTCCTTGTGCCCCTTGAGGAAGGGGTGCCCTTTGGGTGAGTGGAAGGTCTAGTCAAGTTTATCCCTAGCTTTGGGGCTCACACCCTGCTTGTAGGGACCCTTTTTGACTTAAGCTCCTCAAGCCCTTACCTTCCAAGCATGGGGAAGCTTCTCAAACACCTTAGCCATCATGCATAGGCTTAGCATGAGCATGCGGTCTCTCTCTCTCTCTCTCTCTCTCTCTCTCTCTCTCTCTCTCTCTCTCTCTCTCTCTCTCTCTCTCTCTCTCTCTCTCTCTCTCTCTCTCTCTCTCATATCCCTCGCTTGTAGGCTTTGCCCCCCTCTTTGTAGGGTTCAACTTTGACTTGGACTTGTACACCTCAAGCATAGGGCCAGCTTGGCCAAGGAACTTAGCTATCAAGCATGTCAAACACCTTAATTATTAATACTTAAAACATGAACCTAGCTTAACATATGGTCTAAGGACTTTTACACTAACCATTGGAGGTCTTTAATGAAGCTAACCCTAATGTATTTCAAGGTCCATTAGCTAGCATTGATCTTTGACATACCATCTCTATTTGGGCCCATTAACTTTGGTCTTGTGTAGAGATAGATCCATAAGCACATGTCTATATTCTAACCCTTGTTCCCGTTTATTCTCCCACATCAAGTGATCATTTTAATATGAGAAAATCATTTGGGTTGGTTAGATATTAGATTTTATGACACTACCTCACATCGTGATTTGTTTACCTCTCTCGAGGTTGTCTCTCGTGGGAATACAGTCACTTGTGCCAATAATGCTTCTTATCTAGTCAAGGAAGTTGGAAAGATTGTGCCGATTGCTGCGAATGACAGTTCTTTCACACTTGTTGATGCACTTTCTGTACTTGGGAAAAAAAAAACCTTTTGTATGTATCTGGACTTGCTAGACTTGGTCTTGTTGTGAAATTTGTGGATGACATATGTAGAGTTCATGATCTCAATTTTGGTGATGAAATTGTTGCATCTGGCATTTTATGCCATGGGCTGTATAAGCTCACTTTGCATGACAAGTGTGGGCAAAATTTTACAAATGTAGTTGTGGATTCAAAGGCTGTTTCAGATGCAAAACTTTGGCATGTACATTTTGGACATTTGAATTTTGCCAGTTTGCTGTATTTGCAAAAATATGATATGGGCACCCTCTGTTCAGATCAAGGGGGGGAGTATATGTCTCACGAGTTTAATGCATTTTTGGCTAGTCGTGGGATAAAACATCAACGTACGGTGCCGTATACACCTCAACAATATGGTATTATTGAAAGGAAAAACAGGTCACTTATGGAGATGGCACGATGTATGGTCAAGAGTCAAGCTTTACCAGATTTGTTTTGGCTTGAGTCCATTAGTGTGCTACTTATGTACTTAACATGTGTCCTATGAAAGCTTTGCACTCTATGACTCCTTGTAAAGCATGGCATGATAAGAAGGAATCCATTGATCACATGCACATTTTTGTTTGTTTAGATTATGCTTTGGTGTGACAAACGTAGCACAGACAATTGGATGATAAGGTTGTTAAATGCAGTTTTTGTTGGTTACATTATTGAACCATGGAAACAGGTTTGACATTGAGTCTCCATGATAATGGTGATCCTACCGATGTCACTCTTTACCACAATATTGTTGGATGCCTTATATATGTATGCAACACGAGGCATGATATTCAATTTGCAGTCACACAACTCAACAGGTTTATGCATAGCCCAGGGTCTAAGCATTGGTAGGCTGTCAAGAGGACTTTTTTCTACTTGAGTGGCACTTTACATCTTAGGTTGTTTTATCCCAAGGGGGGATCATTGTTGCCAGATTTACATGCTTTTTCAAACTCAGATTGGGCTGGTTGTTTTGACACACGAGTGTCCACAAGTGGTTTTTGTTTCATGCTTGGTAGTTCATGCATATCACAGTTGAGCAAGAAGAAATCTAATGTGGCCACTTCTTGTTGTGAGACTGAGCACGCGGTAGTCTTCACAAATCACAACTATAGCTGAGCGTGTATATCCAGACGCCTTATGACTGATTTGGGTGTTGGACAGGACACTGCCAATATCATCTACATTGATCATTAGAGTGCATTGGCAAATGCAAGGAACCCAATTTTTCATGCTCACACAAAGCACATTGAGGTGCATTATCACTATGTCAGGGAGAGACTCTCAGTAAGAGAGATCAACTTGACTTATGTGCCGACACAGGACAACCTTGTTTATCTTTTCACAAAGGCATTTCCTCATGAGAAGTTTGAAGCTTTTCGCAAAGCTTTGGGCTTACTCCCCTTTGTAGATTGATCATGTCCTTAGGGCATGGCACTTCCCTATACACTATGTGCCATCTCTCATTCACCGCATCACTCCCAGAGGGGATTTGTTACCATATTCATGTGGTAGTGATGTGTGTGAACACACTTAGGACCACCGGGGCATTTTTTCCCCTCAATAGGAGGTTTTTTCCCCCATGCATTGTATACATGTCCATCACTCTAGGGCCAACTTAACTTTCATTTATGCACTAAGCAATACACTCTCTATTGTGTGCCTTGAGCTTCTTCATCTTCTCCAAGAGGTGTGTGTTTCCCTGTAACCCTATTTCCAACATTTGAGCACTCAAAACTAAAGATAACACTCACACACGTGTAGTTGCAAACCACAATTGAACTTGAAATGCTTACACTTAAATGAAAGGAGAAGAGACAAGGACCACAATGCAATTCTTGAAACCGAATTTGGATTACCGAATCATGAGACAAATGGATTATAAGTTTGAGCAGAGTAGTCGCTTGTTTATAGTTGTACAACAAAAGCTCCTCTTCTTCTTAAAGATAAGTCAATAATAATGTGTTCAAACTAAGGTTTTGGAATTTATATGTAGGGCTTTCAAAATGGCCAATGGTTGGCTACTTGGGCTTTGAGTACATGATCAAATATTATAGCTTAGAGTTTTACAGCTCTCGGATCAAAATACATAGGCTCATTTACAAGGCTTCCCAAAAAAATAATACATCAAACGTTGGCTCCGACAAGGTGTGTCTGACTAGCAGGCTGCCCATCGACTGCATTGGCCAAACACTACCTAGGAGGGTGCCCATCGGCAGATGCATTGGCCAAACACTAACTACGAGGGTGCCCATTGGCAAACATTTTTAGTCAAGAGTGTGATCAACATGGCTTCTTTGGAATCCTTGGGAGTGGAGTTGATCATTAATCCTCCCGTACCAAACTCTTGGAGCTTGCTTTAGTTCATAAAAACTCTTGTCAAGCTTGCATACCATGTCTTTTTGACTAACAACAACATATGCTTCTGGTTGATATATATAAACTTCCTACTCTAGTAGCCCATTGGGGAAAGCATCGTTGACACCCATTTGCTTAAGCTTCCACCTAAAGATAGATGCTAAAGCAAGCAACAAACTCATGGAACTCATCTTGGATATAGTAGCATATGTTTCATCATAGAGCATCCCATATTGTTGAGCAAAACCTTTGGGTACTAACATTGCCTTGTGCCTATCAATCTTCCCTTCCTTGTTGAACTTGAGCTTTGTAATGCCATTTACATTCTATGGCTTTCTTGTTGGGAGGTAGGGGACATAAAGCCAATATCTCATTTGCATCCTATGGATTGTTATGGAGAGCTACCATGTCTTTGTCCATGCCTTTTTGCCATTCCTTCTTGGTACTCGCCTCCTTATAGGTAGTAGGCTCTTCATGTTGTAAAATGGAGCTAACAAGGGCAACATTACATTACTGAAAATCTAATGCATTACCTCTTTGATATGTCAACTTCTGAGTTTGTGTTAAATTCCTCAAAGATCTTCAAAGGGCTGCTTGATTCTCGTCATCTTCTTCCTCCAATTGCTCTATCCTCCCCTCTTGTATGGTCGATGGTACTTCCACCTTGAGTGGAGATGTAGGTGCTCCATGTTAATCACAGAGGACTTTTATGACAATGGTCTTCGTGGTGATGAGAGCGAGAGCACAAACATTGGCTTGAGGTCATTGAATGAAGTAGATTCCCACATAGCTAGGAGGGAGGCAACCTTGAAATTGGCTCCAATCTTGGTTCCATGGGATTTTTCATCATGGGATTTGAGTTTAATTGTGGGATTAGTTTTCAACAATGAAAAACGTGCTTACACTTTTGCAATTCTCTCTAAGTAATAAAGAATGTTTGAAGGGACTTGCTCGATTATTTTGTTGCTCGAAAATACTTGCTCGCCAATTTGTATAACCCAAAGCACATTGCTCTTTTGCAGACTATCCCCCTTTGGATCCCTGACATGGACCGGTCTGGCAGCCTTACTAGTATTCTTGCTTTTACTCCCCTCGTACTTCCCCATATTAAATGATCAGTTTAACATGCGAAAATCATTTGGGAGTATTAGATATTAGTTTTTAATACATTTTTCATAGTAGTATGGACAATATTTTTGTATGCATACTCTACAAATGATAAGTACTTCTCCCATTGTGAGTGTTGATCTACTTCTGTAACATATGTCTTTAGTAGATTGAGAATCATAAGATTGGCTATCTCACTTTGACCATCCGTTTGTGGGTGATAGGCCGAAGAGAAATTCAATCTTGTACCTAGATTTTCAAAGAGACCTTTCCAAAAATTACTGGTCATTCTAGGATCTCTATCTGACACGATGGATGTTGGTAATCCATGGTGTTTGAAAATCTGAGATATGGAGAGGGTTGCCATTTGGTGTGCCTTTATAGTCTTTTTGATAGGAATAAAGGGTGCTCGTTGCTGAAGCTGTCGACTATTGTCCATATTCCCGTATTCCCATGGATAGAATTTGGTAATTCAAAGATAAAATCCATGGATATACTCTCCCATGGTGAATTAGGGATTGGAAATGGCTAGTGTAATCCAGGTTTGTTCCCTCTATCATACTTAGCCTTTTGGCATACCACACATTTTGAAACATACTCTTGACGTCCACTTTCATGGCATGCCAATAGAAGTATGTCTCTACTCCTTGAAGAGTAGGTTGAATGCCTCTATGATCCACATAGAGAGGATCATGGGATTCATACATGACTTTCTCACGGAGGGAGTGGGTAACACATAGCCTATTACCATGGATAAGATAACCATCCTACAAGGTGAATGGTTTTTCTTTCTTCCACAATGCAAGGGCTGACATTATGTCTCTAAAGTCGGGGTCAGTAGCATACTCATCTATCATAGAAGATAGATCATTGTGAGTTGCTATAGACTCCGCGTTGACTCTTGGTCGTCACTAAAGTGCATTGGCCACTTGATTGTGCTTACCAGCAATGTGAGCAATATGAAAATAAAATAGCAAAATAAAAATTTTCCACCTCATTTGTTTGTTGGAAAGCTTGGTTTGCGTCATGAAGTACTTGAGACTTTGGTGGTCTATTTGTAAAATGAATGGAGTCCCCAATAAATAGTGCTTCCATGTGTCTAGGGCATGTAGAATAGCTAAAATTTCTTTCTCATAAATGCCCAAGACTAGTTCATCCGTATTGAGCCTTTGGCTCTCATATGCTATGGCATGCCCTTATTGAAGCAAGACTGCTCCAAGGCAATCACCACAAGCATTACATTGGATCTCAAATGGCTTTGAGAGATCCGGAAGCATGAGGACTGGTTGAGAGGTAAGCTTCTCTTTGAGCTTGTCAAAAGCATTTTGCTCCTTAGCAGTCCATTAATACTTAATGTTCTTCTTTGTTAAGTCATGTAATGCTCCTGCTATTTGAGAAAATTTTGCTATGAAGCGTCTATAGTATGACATACCAATAAAGCTTCTTAGCTCATGTAGATTCCTTGGATTAGTCCATGCTTTTATTACTTCTAACTTTGATGGATCCATGCGGATACCATCTTGAGAGATAATATGACCTAAGTATTAAATCTCTTGAAGGAGAAATTTGCTTGGTTGAGAAAAAGCTTGTTCTCCCTCAATGCTTGAAAAATCACTTGGAGATGTTGCTTGTGTTCCCCCAAGGACTTGGAGTAGATGATGATATCATCAAAGAACACTCCAGTGAACTTGCGGTAAGGTCTAAATATTTTCTCCATCAAATGATTGAATGTGGCTAGTGCATTGGTGAAGCCAAAAGGCATGACTAGATATTCATAAAGACTAAATGTTGTACGAAATGCGGTCTTTAGGATACCTTCATCCACTATCCTTATTTGATGATAGCCCCTTTTAAGGTCAATCCTACTGAAGTAGGTAGTGCCTTGTAGCTTATTAAACAGATCTTCTACTCGAGGCACGGGAAATTTGTTTTTGATAGTGATATGGTTTAGTGCTCGATAGTCCACACAAATACGGTATGTACCATCTTTCTTTTGCACTAAAAGGACTAGAGAACAAAAGGGAGAGGAGCTAGGCCTCACCATCCCTTTGTCTACCAATTCTTGTACTTGCTTCATGATCTGATCTTGTTGAGCTTGGGAAACTCGATAAGGAGGCTTGTTAGGTGGTGAACTTCCTGGTAGGAGCTCAAGTCAATGGTCATCATCCCCTCATTTTGGAGGTAAGTCCATAGGGACATAATCGATCAAAATATCTTGGAATCCATTTAAAAAAGTAGACAAGTGTAGATCTTCTTGATTCCTGCCATTTTCATTTGATAAATCATTAGCATCATTAGTGGATTCTTTGACAAAAATCATGTACCCAAAAATCTCGCTTTTCATTGACTTATCAAAAGCCGGTGAATTTACAAGTGGTATAGTACGAGCAAACTCATTAGTATCTATATACATGCTCTTTCCCCTGTCGTTGAAGTAGATTCTCCTTTCAAGGAACTTCATGTTGGCAGCCATGCAATTGAACCATGGTGCCCCTAAGATAGCATCCTCATGGTGGAGAAGAGAGATGAAAAAGTCTTCTTTGTCGACATAGCTTTGGACATGAAGCCTCAACTTCCCAATCAAGGGAGTAACGGACTACTTTCCCTTGAGAGCTGTGTCAGTAGTTACAATGTCTCCCACCTCAAAAGCTTGAATGCCTAACTTGGTGGCCAACTCCATTGTTATGAAGTTGTGAGTAGAGCCAGGGTCAAACAAGATGAAGGAATCATGTTCCCTTATCTTTCCCCAAGCATAGGAGAGAGGTGATCCTTTGCAATGAGCCTCCTCGCTTGGAGCTTCGATAATGGAATCTCTAGGAGCCTCACTACGAGCATTTCCCTTGGGGCAAGAATGATAGGCGTGTCCTTGCTCCCCACACTTAAAACACTTATGGTCCTTGCAAAAACCTTCAAGCCCTTCAGGAGAGAGTTTTTTTTTACCTTTGTAAACTCCCTTCTCCTTGGACCGATTGTTGTTGTTGTTATTATTGGAATTTCCTTGGAAAGAATCATGGGCATTGGTTTTCCCCTTTGCATCACTTTTGTCTTTGTTTTCCATGGGCTTGACATTTCGTCTAGCCCCTTGTTGGAAATCGATGCGGAAGCAACCATGGTGTGGTGGATTACTTCGGTGATAGAACGAGAGCATTGGGAGTTGACAAACTCGGCCATTTCTTCAGGTAATCCCGCACAAAATTGTTGCTTTTGCTCGGAGAAGTCTATCTTTTGCTCGGCAAAGTCCCTCTTTGAACTTCTTGAGCTTTAGTGATCTTCGCCATGCAGGGTATGATTTGCGATGTTCTCCCCTGTTGTATTCTCTAGGAGAATAGCCATAGCTTTCGTCGAAAGAGGAGGAAGGTGAAAAAGAAGGAGAAGTGGATGACATCTTTATTGACCTTTTCTTCCTGTGTTTCCTCTCTTCCCTTTCGGAGTGATGAGGAGAAGGACCGTGTGTTGACCGTTTCCTCTTGGAAGGAGTTGGCGATCGTCTAGACCACCATCTTCGTGGAGCCACATCTTCAGAGGAACTTAGGGATTCATTACTTTCTTATTCTTTGGATTCCTCCTTTTGTATGAGAGAGAGTCTTCTTTTGGGGGTCTCATCAAGAGGTCTTCTAAGGTCTCTCTCCTCTTGGAGAGGAAGGGAAATCCCATAAGCACGAAGTTGTTGAGTAACTTCGTCTTGCAAAGTAGGGTTGCCCATAGCTTGATGCAACCTAGCAAGATAATTGATAAACATGGGGGCATCATCATTAGCACCTTCATGTGCAAAATCAAAGTTATCAATGTTCATTCTACTCTCTTGGTTATTGTCAGCCATGCTAATTATACTTATGGGTTTACTTAGTGTATTATTAGGCAATTCAAAACCTTAGTTCCTACTCCTCTTAGCCTTTATAAATAAGCACTTAAGTGTCTATACCCACGACTCGAATTGGTTAATTATAGAGAGTAGTGGGGTGGGTCTAATAGAGCAGAATTGCCGAGGGATAGCTCCTTTTGGACTTCTTATGGCTCAATAATGGTAAAGCCATAGGCAAGTCTAAACAGATCCCATTATTAAGACGAAAGCTCCTGAGGTGTGCACCATGTCCCACATAGTGGGCTCAACAAATTCTATAATAGATTCAGTCCCACTACCCTAATATAATTAACAAAATCAACCATTAATAGGCTACTTAAGGACCTCTCTTCTTACGCAAGGAAAGAGAAACCAAATGCTCTGATACCAATGTAATGGAAATGGGCTATGAACTTTGAGAATAGCGAAATTAAGAGAATTAGAGTGAGCATTTTTGTGAGATTACTTTGAGAACATAGAGGGTGAACCTAATTGATGGTAGCAACATGAACATAGTACTTAATTAAATTGGCATGAACAATACTTTTGCAAGAGAGAGTATTAGAGAACATGACAATAGATGAGGACCGGATTTACTTGGATCCGGTCCCCCCTCCAAAAGGCGTTTGTATCATAGATTCTCCCATCAAGAGAGACTTGGTACAATACCATCTTTGTGTTCCTTGTGACCTAGGCGATGGAATGAAGATGGAAATATTCATGCATCTCGAGTATAACATACACTTTGCAAAAAGCATTAATTATCCCAAGCCTCAGTCCCAAGGCCTCAAACACCTTCGAAGGTGAAGAGAGCTAGCAGGGAATGAGGGTAGGGAAGCGGAAGAAGAATTATACATAGGAGAAACAAATAGTTACTCACTTATCATCACTCTTCTTGTCTAGCATAGCATAATAGCATAGTAATGAAGATGAAGAAGATGGCAAGCTTAAGCATTGAAGCATGGCTCTTGGTTGGCTTTGCTAAGCTCTCAATTTCTCAACAAGCTTGGAGAAGGAGATGGAGCTCTTGCACTTTCACTTCACAATGAGTGTGTGTGTGTGTGTATGTGTGTGTGTGGGAGAGTATACCCCCTCTCATGCTTGGTCCACCTCCCTCTCTCTCCGTCTCTCCCTCTATCTTTTGTATTATTTAATTATATCATTTGGACATGTGTCCTCTTTTTCCTCTTTGAGAGAAAGAGCTTTTTTTTTTTTTTTTAATGTATCTAAATTCTCATTGGACCTCTTTAAAGCCTATTGTATCCAATAGGATTCAAGCACATCATGAGGGCCACATGGCGAGGATCTTGACATGTGTCTTTTATAAGTTTATGTTTGAATTGAAAACTTCAAGAACCTTAGTCATTTAAGTATGATAAGCACCTCAAGCTTGGGCACGGTTCCCATAAACACTTTAAGCACTTTAGCTAGCAAGCACGACAATCACCTCATGCTTGGGTAGGATTTCCACCTCAAGGTCAAACCTAGCTTGCCTATGGTCTAAGGAATTTTTAACACTAACTTTTGGAGGTCTTTAATGAAGCTAACCCTAAGGTCTTTAAGCTCCATTAGGTAGCATTGCTCTTTAACAGACCATCTCTCATTTGGACCCCTTTAACCTTGGCCCCGTGTTGAGACAAATAGATAAGAACGTGTCTATATTCTAACCCTTGTTTCCACATTAAATGATCAAAGGAGGTGTTGGATGAATTCTTTCGATACCAATTCTCCTCCATTGTTTGACCTTGAAGCTTTTAGTTTTCTACCGATCATCTTCTCACTCATCATGTGAAAGAGCTTATACTTCAACCTTGGACTTCATGAAGTAAAGATAAGTATATCTTGAGTAATAATCAGTGAAACTCACATAATAAAAATTCCCACTAGTGTGGGGTTGATTAGCACACATAAGTGTGGATCAAATCAATTGTTCAAAATGCTATAGTCTTAATCTTTGGAAACTTGCTTCTAGACTGCTTTCATAAACGACATGCTTCACATAATTTCCCAATCCTTTGTACGGTTGGAATGCCCAAAACCATGCCTTGTCTCTTCAGCATACATGTGCTATTGAATCTCAAATATCCATACCTTTTATGCCATAACTCAGTGGATGTGAGGGGGGTTGATTGTCCACCATCAAAAGCTGAAAATGATGAGGGCGTTCCTTTCAATTTGAAGAGCTTCCCATGCTTCTTCCCTTTAGAAATCACTTTGTAGAGATTCTTTGGATTTGCAAAGAGTCATTGGCTGCCTTCCAACTCCATTTTAAGACCCTTCTCTATCATAGCTCAAACTAAGAGTAAGTTCTTGGTAAGGGATGGTATTAAGAGAATATTGCCTAAAGTCTTTTTCATTCCTGTGCCCAATTGAATGGGTATATCTCCTTTCCGGTTCCATTGTGAGTAACATTTAAGAAAAGTATCCAACATGTGAGGTCATGTGGTAGCTTGCCCCACTGCCAATCCACCATAGTTCTTCTTCACTATAAGCTGCCATTTCTTCCAAAGACAACAACAATGTGTTCTCTAAGAATGGGAGCTTCGCTTTCTCTACCATTTGCAAATGAGTTACCTCCATAAGATTGTTGATTTTGGTTCCTATTGTTTACCTGATGTCTTCCTTTTCCTCTTTCTGTGATGCATCTTCCTCTTCCTCTTGTTGTAAAGAGAGCCTATCATTGATGGTTGGAGGTACTGCTCTTCCTCCATAATGTATTGTCCTTATGGCTGCTTGCCTTTTATTTTCATATTTAAGCATTTGTTCCATCTCATCAAATGATGGCTTCTCCTTCAAGATAATGAGCCCTTGAACTACGCCGTCATATCCATTTCTCAATCCATGAATGATGATTGTAGAGAGTTCATTGTTTGACATCTTGTCTCCAACAACTACTAGTTGTTGATGTAGATCCTTCACACTCTTGATGAACCTTGTAGTATCCTCTCTTTGATTCAACAACTCTTCTTGGTCCTCGAGCTCCAGTGGGTCTTCAATAGTTGCTTCTTGAGGTGGATCTCCTTTGTAAGTCTTTAGTAGGCTCACGTGGAAAGCATTGTGTATGAACCAATGCCTGGGAAACTTGAGTTGATAGGCCATCTCATTGATTGGTCTAAGTATCTGTAAGGGACCATAGTACCTTTTTGCAAACTTAGCATAGTACTTTTGGTGTCCCATAGGATTCTTGTGTGCCTTAATCGAGCCTTGGTAAACTTAAGCAAGACCCAATCATTTTGCTTAAAGGCTAGGGCTCTTCTGTGCTTATCAGCAGCAGCCTTTTGCCTTTTCTGAGAGATGGATATAACATCCTTAATCTTTTGGAAAGATTATTGCAGGTCTTGGCTATATTCATGTGCAGCGACGATCTTCCCATGTACCTTGAGCAGCAAGGGACTTTTTGATCTTCCCTCTATCACCTCAAAAGCTGCTTTTCTCGTGGAAGTATGTACAGTGTTATTGTAAGCATACTCCACTAAGGGTAAGTACTTCTCCCATTGGGACTTTTGGTCTACTTCTGTGACATAAGATTTTAGTAGATCAAGAATGGTTAGGTTAGCTATTTCACTTTGTCCATCTGTTTGGGGATGATAGGCCGAAGAGAAGTTTAGCCTTGTACCTAAGTTGTCAAAGAGACCCTTCCAAAAATTACTGGTCATTCTAGGATCTTTATCCGACATTATGGACATTGGCAAGCTATGGTACTTGAAGATTTGTGATATAAAGAGGGTTACCATTTGATGGGCTTTGATAGTCTTTTTGACAGGTATGAAATGTGCTTGTTTGCTAAACTTGTCTACTATCATCCATATTCATGTATTCCCATGGATAGACTTGGGCAATCCAAAGATAAAATCCATGGATATGCTCTCCCATAGTGAATTAGGGATTGGCAAAGGTTGAAGCAATCCAGGTTGCTTCCCTCTATCAAATTTTGTCTTTTGGCATACCACACATTTTGAAACATACTCTTGTATGTTTGCTTTCATGGCTGGCAAATAGAAATATGTTTCTATCCCTTTTAGTGTAGACTAAATCCATGTATGCCCCGCATAAGGAGGAGCATGAGATTCATACACTACATTCTCATGAAGTGAGTTAGTAACACATAGTCTATTGCCATAGAGAAGATAACCATCTTGTAGGGTAAATGGTTCTTCCTTCTTCCCTAGTGCAGGGCTGAAATTACATCTCTAAAATCGGGATTGATAGCATACTCATCTATCATAGAAGAAAGATCATCGTGAGTTGCTATGGATACCGCATTCACTTTCAGTCATCTTGAGAGTGCATCGGCTACTTGATTATGCTTGCCAACAATGTGAGCAATATGAAAATGAGATTGCGAAGGGAAATTTGTGCACCTCATTTGTTTGTCAGAGAGCTTGGTCTGCATCATGAAGTACTTAAGGCTTTGGTGATCCATTCGTAGAATGAAAGGAGTCCCCGGTAAATATTTCTTCCATGAATCTAGAGCATGTAGAATTGCTAAGAGTTCCTTCTCATATATGCCTAGAGCTTGCTCAACACGGTCGAGCCTTCGACTTTCATAGGCTATTGGTGTGCCCTTCTTGGAGCAAAATAGCTCTAAGGAAATCACCACAAGCGTCACATTGGACTTCAAACGGCTTTGAGAGATCCGGTAGTGTAAGCACAGGTTGAGAGATAAGATTTTCTTTAAACTTTTTGAAAGCATTTTTCTCCTTGGTGGACCATATATACCTAACGTTTTTCTTTGTTAGGTCATGTAATGGTCCCACGATTTGTGAGAACTTTTCTATGAAGCATCTATAGTATGCACACATACCTATAAAGCTTCTTAGTTAATGCAAAAGCCTTGGATTAGGCCATCCTTTTATTACCTCTAGCTTTGATAAATCCATTTGGATGCCATCTCGAGAGATAATGTGGCCTAAATACTGAATCTCTTGTAAGAAAAATTCACTTTTCTTTCGATTAATATAAAGTTGATTCTCTCGTAAAACTTGAAATATTACCTGGAGGTGTTGCTTATGTTCGTCTAATGAATTAGAGTAGATGATTATATCATCAAAGAACACTCCAATAAAGGTTCAGTGAGGGCTGAATAGCTTCTCCATCAGCGTTTAAATGTGGATGGTGCATTGGTCAAGCCAAAAGGCATGACAATGTACTCATAAAGACCAAACGTAGTGCAAAATGCGGCCTTTACAATGTCTTGATCAACTATCCTTATTTGATGGTAGCCACTTTTTAGGTCAATCCTACTAAAGTAGGTCGACCCTTGTAGCTTATCAAATAGGTCTTCTACCCGTGGAACGAATAACCTATTCTTGATAGTGATCCTATTTAGTGCTCTATAGTCGACACACATACAATATGTGCCATCTCTCTTTTGCACTAATAATACAGGTGAACAAAATGGAGATGACCAAGTAGCTCTAGGAGGCTCATTACGTGTATTCTTGTGGGGGCAAGCACGATAGGCATGCCCTTGCTCCCCACACTTGAAACAACGGTTATCTTTTCGATAATGCTCTAGCTCTTCAAGAGAGAGTTTATTTTTTCCTTTATAAAGTCCCTTTTCTTTAGCTTTGTTGTTGTTGGCGTTGCCTTTGGGAGACTTTTGGACGTTGTCCTTCCCCTTAGGCTCGTTACGGTCCTTGTTTTCCATGGGCTTAAGATTTCTCTTAGCCCCTTGTTGGAAGTTGATTCATGAAGCCACCATGGTATGGTGTATGACCGCAGATATGGTGCGTGGCCTTTGGGAGTTAACATACTCCGCCATATCCTCAGTTAAACCCGCACAAAATTGTTGTTTTTGCTCTCCAAAATCCATCTTTTTGAAGACAGTGGCTTTGATATGTAAATCCCAAAGATTGTCTACATATTTGTGGATAGATTCATAGGGAGAGAGCTTCAAGCTTCGCCATTCGGTGAGTACTTTGTCTTTGACATCGGTAGCCAAAAACTGCTTCATAATGGAAGCTCTTAAAGCTTTCCATGTTTGTGGAGCTTCACCATTTGCTCGTAGGCTAGACCATCATTGCATGGCGGAATTTTGAAAACACATAGCTGCATGGTGTAGCTTAGAGGACTTGTGAAGCCCTCATCTCCAAATGCCGCATCAAATTGTTGGATAAAGGCCAAGACTTTGTCCGTAGCACCAAAAGTGCCATCATAGGTGAGGAAAGAGATGTTCTTTCCTCCCTCTTTGAACTTTTTGAGCATGGACGACCTCTTCCAGGCGGCATAGGATTTCCTATGGCCTCTTCTTTTAGGTGGTTCAAGAGCTGCACCATCACCTCCTTCATAAGAGGAAGAATATGAGGAGGATGGAGAAGGGGGTGACCTCTTTCTCGCCTTTTTCTTCCCTTTTCCTCCTTGTCTGCACCATTACTTTCTTCAGAAGAGGAAGAGGGTGAAGAATATGGTGACCTCTTTCTCACCTTTTTCTTCTCTTGATTTCTTTCATCCCTCTTTGAATTATGGTGTAGAGAAGTATGCGATGGTCTTCTCTATTTAGGGGGTGTTGGAGAGTGTTTTGCCCGCCGTCTTCATGGAGCCATCTCCGCGGAGGTGGCAAGAGACTCACTTATTTCTCATTCTTTTGATGGGGGTTCTATCGTTGAAACTTGGGTTCTCCTTTGGGAAGGAGATGCGTCATTGGTTAGTAGATTTTTGAGCCCTTTGTACGGATCCTCTTCTTCTTCCCTTATCGGAGAGAGTCCTCTTTTGGAAGTCTCACTAGGAGGCTTCCTAGGTACTCTCTCTTCTTGGTGGGGAGTTTGGAGAATACCATGGGTGCACAATTGTTGTAGCACTTCACCTTGGAGGGATGGGTTGCCCCTTGTTGAAGCCTACAAACAAGATAGTTTACAAGCATAGGGCATCATTAGTTGCTCTTTCATTAGCATAATCAAAGCTATCAACATTCATTTCAATCTCTTTTCCTTTGTCAGCCATACTAGCAAATTTTAGGTGTAAACTTTTACTTGTACTTTGGCACTTCAAGCCCTAGTTGCTACTCCTCTTTATCTTCAAAGATAAGCACTCAAGCATCTATACCCGTGGCTCGAATATATTTAATTTCAAGGAATAGAAAAGAGGGTTCAACAGAGCCGGTTTTTGTCAAGCTTCTAATAGCTCAATAATGGTTAAGCCATAAGCAACCCCCATAGGACTCCATTATTAAGACCATAGCTCTTGACGGTGTCCCCGTTAACTGCATAAAGCATGCGTGATTCAAGGATGAAAAATCCCCATTCTACTTACTTTTTTGCAATTAATAACACCAATCATTTGTAGCAAGCTTGAGGAACTCTCTTCTTGAGCAAGAAAAGAGAAACCAATAGCTCTGATACCAATGTAACATTTAATGCACTAGTAACTTGTGTGTAGCAAAAATTGATAACATAAACAACATTTCATTAAGAACAAGTTCCTAATGAGCATAGAGAGAGTACTTAATTGAGAAAGCAACATAGAAATTTACACCTAGATAATTTGTCATTGACAATACTTGAAAAGAGAGAGAAATTGAACAATTGACAACAGTTGAGGAATGGATTTACATGGAGCTGGTCCCCCCTCCATAAAGGCTTTGTATTATATCTTCTTTCATCAAAGGAGACTTTTGTACAATACAATCTTTGTGTTCCTTGATAAACTAGCTGGTGGAATGAAGATGGAAGCTTCATACACCAAATTATGCTTGAAAAACACACCTAGTGTCCCTAGCCTCAGTCCCAATACCTCATACACCTTCAAAAATGGTGAAAGCTAGCAGGGAATGAGGATAGATTGAGAGGAAGAAGAGGTATCTTATGAGAAAGAAGTATTCTCCTCACATAATAACTCTAATAGCATAGCTTAACTTAGTAATTAGCATGGTAGAGGAGACGGGCATGCCATTGCAGCTTGGCTCTTGGTTGGATTTGCATTCCAATATAGCCAAGAGTTGTTCGTGTACTTCTCAATGCTTGGAGAAGGAGATGGAGTTCTTCTTGCACACATGAGTTGTGTGTGTGTGTGTGTGTGTGTGTGTGTGTGTGTGTGTTTGTGTGTGTAGCAATGAGTTAAAGTAAAATGCAGCCTTCTATCTCATCTCGGTCGACCCCTCTTGCTAATTGCTCATGTTGGCATCCCATTGGCCCCTGTAAAGCTTAGCCAATCACAAATTAGAAGCATAATTGCTATCCTTGTGACATGTGTCTCCCTTTTCCCTTTTGTGAGAGCTTTAGGTATTTAAATAATTCAATTAAATTCTTATTGGACCTCTTAGTCTTCTGGCCAATAGGAATCAGGCAAGCCATTGGGCTGCTGAATGGGACCCCTTGGTAGACTGTCCAATAGTCTTCTAGGGAGCTTAATTTTTATTGGTTCTTTTATCAACCATTTTTGAATTGATTAGACTAAATTTACTATAGCCTAATTCTCATTGGTCCACCTCTATGGCCATCCAATAGGATTTGAGGAGACGTTGGAGGCAACTGGCCTAGGCGTTTGACATGTGTCTAGTATTCCCTTTGTGTAAAGGGGGAGCCTTGGAGTGTGTGTGTGTGTGTTTCTCTCTCATCCCCTACAATATGGACTCGTCCCCTCCTTCCTAGGGATGTGGGAAGACTTTTTAGTCTTCCCATGACCATCCAATTTTCCCCTACATTGGCCTTTGGACAATTGAATAAAAAATTAGGAACTAGCCTATGGAAGTCTTAATGGAGTTGAACCTTAGGACTTTTAAGCACCATTGAAGCACATTGCTCTTTTGCAGACTGTCCCCCTTTGGATCCCTATTTTCCTCCTTTGAATCCCTGACAAAGACCGCTCTGGCAACCTTACCAATAATCTACATTTTACTCTCCTGGTACTTCCCCATATTAAATGATCAATTTAACATGAGAAAATCATTTGGGAGTATTAGATATTAGTTTTTATGACATTTTCCGTAGTAGTATGGACAATATTATTGTATGCATACTCTACAAGGGGTAAGTACTTCTCCCATTGTGAGCGTTGATCTACTTCTCTAACATTTGTCTTTAGTAGATCAAGAATCATAAGATTGGCTATCTCACTTTGTCCATCCGTTTGTGGGTGATAGGCCGAAGAGAAATTCAATATTGTACCTAGATTTTCAAAGAGACCTTTCCAAAAATTACTGGTCATTTTAGGATCTCTATCCGACACGATGGATATTGGTAATCCTTGGTGTTTGAAAATATGAGATATGGAGAGTGTTGCCATTTGGTGCGCCTTTATAGTCTCTTTGACAGGAATAAAGTGTGCTTGCTTGCTAAACTTGTCAACCATTGTCCATATTTCCGTATTCCCATGAAAGACTTGGGTAATCCAAAGATAAATTCCATGGATATACTCTCCCATGGTGAATTAGGGATTGGCAATGGCTGGTGTAATCCAGGTTTGTTCCCTCTATCATACTTAGTCTTTTGGTATACCACACATTTTGAAATATATTCTTGTATGTCCACTTTCATGGTAGGCTAATAGAAGAACGTCTCTACTCCTCAAAGAGTAGGTTGAATGCCTCTATGCCCCGCATAGGGAGGAGCATGGGGTTCATACATGACTTTATCACGAAGGGAGTGGGTAACACATAGCCTATTACCATGGAGACGATAACCATCTTGCAAGGTGAATGGTTCTTCTTTCTTCCACAATGCAAGGACTGACATTATGTCTCTAAACACAGGGTCAATAGCATACTCATCTATCATAGAAGATAGATCATTGTGAGTTGCTAGACACCATGTTGACTCTTGGTCAATCATCGTGAAAGTGCATTGTGCTTACCAGCAATGTGAGCAATATGAAAATAAAATTGCGAAAGAAAATTTTCCCACCTCATTTGTTTGTCGGAAAGCTTGGTTTGTGTCATGAAGTACTTGAGACTTTGGTTGTTTGTTCGTAAAATGAATGGAGTCCCAAATAAATAGTGCTTCCATGTGTCTAGGGCATGTAGAACAGCTAAAAGCTCTTTCTCATAAATGCTCAAGACCTGTTCATCTGTATTGAACCTTCACCTCTCACATGCTATGGCATGCCATTCTTGAAGCGAGACTGCTCCAAGGCAATCACCACAAGCATTACATTGGACCTCAAATGGCTTTGAGAGATCCAAAAGCATGAGCACTGGTTGAGACGTAAGCTTCTCTTTGAGCTTGTCAAAGCATTTTGCTCCTTAGCAGTCCATGAATACTTAACGTCCTTCTTTGCTAAGTCATGCAATGGTCCTACTATTTGATAAAATTTTTCTATGAAGCGTCTAAAGTATGCACACATACCAATAAAGCTTCTTAGCTCATGTGGATTCCTTGGATTAGTCCATGGTTTTATTACTTCAACTTCGATGGATCCATATGGATACCATCTTGAGAGATGATATGACCTAAGTATTGAATCTCTTGAAGGAGAAATTCGATTTTCTTTTGGTTGAGAAAAAGCTTGTTCTCCCTCAATGCTTGAAAAATCACTTGGAGATGTTGCTTGTGAATGTTTCTGTTGCATTGGTCAAGCCAAAAGGCTTGACTAGATATTCATAAAGACCAAATGTTGTACAAAATGAGATCTTTAGGATATCTTCATCCACTATCCTTATTTGATGATAGCCGCTTTTAAGGTCAATCCTAGTGAAGTAGGTAGAGCCTTGTAGCTTATCAAACAGATCTTCTACCTGAGACATGGGAAATTTGTTTTTGATAGTGATATGGTTTAGTGCTCGATAGTCCACACACATACGTTATGTATCATCTTTCTTTTGCACTAAAAGGATTGGAGAACAAATGGGAGAGGAGCTAGGCCTCACCATCCCTTTGTCTACCAATTCTTGTACTTGCCTCATGATCTCCTCTTGTTGAGCTTGGGAAACTCAATAAGGAGGCTTGTTAGGCGGTGAACTTCCTGGTAGGAGCTCAATTCGATGGTCATCATCCCCTCATTTTGGAGGTAAGTCCATAGGGATATCATTGATAAAAACATCTTGGAATCCATTTAGAAAAGTAGACAAGTCTAACTCTTCTTGATTCCTACCATTTTCATTTGATAAATCATTAGAGTCTCATTAGTGGATTCTTTGACAAAATCATGTATGCAGAAATTGAGCTTTTCATTGACTTATCAAAAGCTAGTGAATTTACAAGTGGTATAGTACGACCAGACTCATTAGCATCTATGTACATGCTCTTTCCCCTCTCAATGAAGTAGATGCTCTTTTCAGGGAACTTCATGTTGGCAGCCATGCGGTTGAACCATGGTGCCCCTATGATAGAATCCTCATGGTGGAAAGGAGAGGTTAAAACGTCTTCTATTGCGACATAGCTTTGGACATGAAGACTCAACTTCCCAATCAAGGGAGTTGCGGCTAACTCCATTGATATGAAGTTGTGAGTAGAGCCAAGGTCAAACAAGATGAAGGCATCATGTTCCCTTACATTTCCCCAAGCATAGGAGACAGGTGATCCTTTGCAATGAGCATCCTCTTTTGGAGCTTCAATGGTGGAAGCTCTAGGAATCTCAATGCAGGCATTTCTCTTGGGACAAGAATGATAGGCATGTCCTTGCTTCCCACACTTAAAACACTTATGGTCCTTGCGAAAAGCTTCAAGCTCTTCAGGAGAGAGTTTGTTTTTACCTTTGAAAAATCCCTTCTCCTTGGACCGATTGTTGTTGTTGTTATTATTGGAATTGCCTCGGAAAGAATTTTGGGCATTGGTTTTTCCCTTCGCATCACTTTTGTCTTTGTTCTCCATGGGCTTGAAATTCCGTCTAGCCCCTTTTTGGAAATTGATGCGGGAAGCAACCATGGTGTGGTGGATTACTTCGGTGTTAGAACAAGGCCGTTGGGAGTTGACATACTCGGCCATTTCTTAAGGTAATCCCGCACAAAAAATTGTTGCTTTTGCTCGAAGAAGTCTATCTTTTGCTCGACAAAGTCCCTCTTTGAACTTCTTGAGCTTTTGTTTTCTTCGCCATGCAGGGTATGATTTGCGATGTCCTCCCCTTTTGTACTCTCTAGGAGAATAGCCATAGCTTTTGTCGGAAGAGGAGGAAGGTGAAGAAGAAGGAGAAGAGGATGACCTCTTTCTTGACCTTTTCTTCCTTTGTTTCCTCTTTTCCCTTTTGGATTGACGAGGAGAAGGATTTTGTGTTGACCGTTTCCTCGTGGGAGGAGTTGACGATCCTCTAGACCACCGTCTTCGTGGAGCCACATCTACAGAGGAACTTAGGGATTCATTACTTTCTTGTTCTTTGGATTCCTTCTCTCGTATGGGAGAGAGTCTTCTTTTGGGGGTCTCATCAAGAGGCCTCCTAAGCTCTCTCTCCTCTTGGAGAGGAAGAGAAATACCATAAGCACGAAGTTGTTGAGTAGCTTTAGCTTGCAAAGTAGGGTTTCCCATAGCTTGATGCAACCTAGTAACAAGATAATTGATAAACATGGGGGCATCATCATTAGCACCTTCA
The DNA here is from genome assembly GCF_014529385.1 of Adiantum capillus-veneris. Classification (NCBI taxonomy): domain Eukaryota; kingdom Viridiplantae; phylum Streptophyta; class Polypodiopsida; order Polypodiales; family Pteridaceae; genus Adiantum; species Adiantum capillus-veneris. The sequence continues at coordinate 12,414,814 of NC_140945.1, forward strand.
TGTGCAAAATTAAAGTTATCAATGTTCATTCTACTCTCTTGGTTATTGTCATCCATGCTAATTATACTTATGGGTTTACTTAGTGTATTCTTTGGAAATTCAAAACCTTAGTTGCTACTCCTCTGAGCCTTTGAAAATAAGCACTTAAGTATCTACACCCACTGCTCAAATTGGTTAATTACAGAGAGTAGTGGGGTGGGTCTAACATAGCAGAATTGCCGAGGGATAGCTCCTTTCGGACTTCTTATGGCTCAATAATGGTAAAGCTGTAGGCAAGTCTAAAAAGACCCCATTATTAAGACCAAAGCTCCCGAGGTGTGCACCATGTCCCACATAGTGGGCTTAACAAAACCGATAATAGATCCAGCCCCACTTACCTATTAACAAAATCAACCATCAATAGGCTACTTAAGGGCCTCTCTTCTTAAGCAAGAAAAGAGAAACCAAATGCTTTGATACCGATGTAATGGAAATGGGCTATGAACTTTAAGAATAGCAGAAGAATTAGAGCGAGCATTTTTGTGAGATTACTTTGAGAACGTAGAGGGTGAACCTAGTTGATGGTAGCAACATGAACATAGTAGTTAATTAACTTGGCATGAGCAATACTTTTGCAAGAGAGAGTATTAGAGAACATGACAATATATGAGGACCGGATTTACTTAGAGCCGGTCCCCTCTCCAAAAGGCATTTGTATTAAAGATTCTCCCATCAAGAGAGATTTGGTACAATATAATCTTTGTGTTCCTTGTGACCTAGGTGATGCAATGAAGATGGAAAGATTCATGCATCAGGAGCATAACATAAACTTTGCAAAAAGCATTAACTATCCCAAGCCTCAGTCCCAAGTCCTCAAACACCTTCGAAGGTGGAGAGAGCTAGCAGGGAATGAGGGTAGGGAAGAGGAAGAAGAATCATCCATAGGAGAAAGAAATAGTTCCTCACTTATCATCACTCTTCTTGCTTAGCATAGCATAATAGCATAGTAATGAAGATGAATCGAAGAAGATGGCAAGCTTAAGCATTGAAGCATGGCTCTTGGTTGGATTTGCATTCCGTAGCCAAGAGTGTTGGTGTAAGCTCTCAACTTCTCAACAAGCTTGGAGAAGGAGATGGAGCTCTTGTACTTTGCACTTCACACAATGAGAGAGAGTGTGTGTGTGTATGGGAGAGTATACCCCCGCTCATGCTTGATCCACCTCTCTCTCTCTCTCTCTCTCTCTCTCTCTCGTATTATTTAATTATATCATTTGGACACGTGTCCTCTTTTTCCTCTTTGAGAGAAAGAGCTTAATTATTTATTTGTTTATGCATCTAAATTATCATCAGTGTATTTTTTTTGGACACCGACCTTGAAATATTACTCAACTTTTTGGCAAGAAAATGAATCTAAATTTATGAATTTAGCGAGCAAGATATTTTAAAATTAAATTTATCATTTTTAAAACAAAAATCTAATTTATACCTGAATTGGTCATTTTTTTTCAATATCACATGTAAGGATAAAAGGAACATCTCTTACAACCTTTTATATAATAAAAAGAAGTGATTTTAAGTAGTGCCACCTAGACTTTTCAAATAAGTATCAATGTCACAACACACCTTATATGTACTAGGGTTTTGCTAGTAGACAACATCTTGTTGAGTAGGGTAAGGTCTTTGAAATCTAGATAAAAACTAAATGAGGAGGTGTAAAGACCTCCTACATAAAATCTAATCAATGAAACCTACTTGGCCCTCAATCTCCCCTACCATCAAGTTCTTCAGTGGGCATATCTTTGGCGACTAGCTACCCCAAAATACAAAACCTTATAACAAAGTCTGGCGAAAAACATCTTAAGGTCTACACCAATGAGAGCCAAAAGAAAGCTCAAAATTTTCAAGATTCGCCAAATTGGTGATTTTTAGCCCAAAAAAAATACAATGATTATCATTGGACTCCTTTAAAGCCTATCCAATAGGATTCAAGAACATCCTGAGGTCCACATGGTGAGGATCTTGACATGTGTCTTTTATGTTTCTTAAGATATCATGTTTGAATTGAACACTTCAAGCACCTAGTCAATTAAGCATGGAAACCGTTTATGCCTCTTGAGAGTTTATGTTTGAATTGAACACTTCAAGAACCTTAGTCATTTGAGTATGAGAAGCACCTCAAGCTTGGACAAGGTTCCCACAAACACTTAAAGCACTTTAGTTAGCAAGCACGACAAGCACCTCATGCTTGGGCAGGATTCCCACCTCAAGGTTGCCTAAGGTCAAAGGACTTTTTACACTAACTTTTGGAGGTCTTTGATGAAGCTAACCCTAAGGTTTTTAAGCTCCATTAGGTAGCAATATGGCTCTTTAATAGGCCATCTCTCATTTGGACCCCTTTAACCTTGGCCCCATGTTGAGACAGATCCATAAGCACACGTCTATTCTAACCCTTGTTCCCACATTAAATGATCAGTTTAATATGAGAAAATCATTTGGGTTGTTTAGATATTAGATTTTATGACAAAGAAGGTGTTGAATGAATTATTTTGATACGAATTCTCCTCCATTGTTTGACCTTGAAGCTTTCAATTTTCTACATCATGTCATCTTCTCACTCATCATGGGAAAGAGCTTATACTTCAACCTTGGACTTCATGAAGTAAAGATAAGTATATCTTAAGTAATAATCAATGAAACTCACATAATAAAAATGCCCACAAGTGTGGGGTTGATTAGCACACATAAGTGTGGATCAAATCAATTGTTCAAAATGCTATAGTCTTAATCTTTCAAAACTTGCTTCTAGACTGCTTTCCTAAACGACATGCTTCACATACTTTCCCAATCCTTTGTAAGGTTGGAATGCCCAAAACCATGCCTTGTCTCTTCAGCATACACGTGCTATTGAAGCTCAAACGTCCATACCTTTATGCCATAACTCAGTGGATGTGAGAGGGGCTGATTATCCACCATCAAAAGCTAAAAATGATGAGGGCGTTCCTTTCAATTTGAAGAGCTTCCCATGCTTCTTTCCTTTGGAAATCCCTTTGTAGTGATTCTTTGGGTCTACAAAGAGTCATTAGTTGCCTTCCAACTCCACTTTAAGACCCTTCTCTATCATAGCTCAAACTTAAAGTAAGTTCTTGGTAAGGGATGGTATTAAGAGAACATTGCCTAGAGTCTTTTTCATTCCTGTGCCCAATTGAATGGGTATATCTCCTTTCCGGTTCCATTGTGAGTAACATTTAAAAAAAGTAGCCAACATGTGAGGTTCTTTTAGTAGCTTGCCCCACTGCCAATCCACCATAGTTCTTCTTCACTATAAGCTGCCATTTCTTCCAAAGACAACAATGTGTTCTCTAGGAATGTGAGCTTCGCTTCCTCTACCATTTGCAAATGAGTTACCTCCATAAGATTGTTGATTTTGGTTCGTGTTGTTGACATGATGTCTTCCTCTTCCTCTTTGTGTGATGCATCTTCCTCTTCCTCTTGTTGTAAAGAGAGCCTATCATTGGTCTTTGGAGGTGCTGCTCTTCCTCCATAAAGTATTGTCCTTATGGCTGCTTGCCTTTTATTTTCATATTTAAGCATTTGTTCCATCTCATCAAGTGATGGCTTCTCCTTCAAGATAATGAGCCCTTGAACTATGCCCTCATATCCATCTCTCAATCCATGAATGATGATTGTAGAGAGTTCATTGTTTGACATCTTGTCTCCAACAACTACTAATTGTTGATGTAGACCCTTCACACTCTTGATGAACCTTGTAGTATCCTCTCTTTGGTTCCTCTTGATGTTGGTAATTTTGGCTCTTAAAGACACTTGTTGTGAGGTGATCTTGCTTATAAATGTTCTTCAATGTGTCCCAAGCCTTCTTGGAGGTCTTCACATCCATTAGATGGCTGAGAATGTCATCTTTGACACTCAACTTCATCATGTGGACAACAAACATAGCTATCTTGTCGAGTATGATCTTTTGCTCTTGTTATCTCCATAGAAATCATATTCCATCATTCTTGGAAAAGAGTAGAGACTCCATCTTCACTTCTAGGTTACATAGTTGTTGCCATTAAGTTTTTCAGCTCCCTCCAAGTGTAGGTTGTGAAAACTTGGTGCTATCTTCAAATTCTCACAAGTGATGTGATGAAAAAGGTCTTTTTCACTCATTGAAAATCACTCAACCTATCTACCTAAGCACTACAATCTACTTTGATACCATATGTGTCTCTTTTCCAGATAGAAGGGAACATATTTTCTTTGTAAAGGTCCACGAGTTGATGGCTATACTAAGAGGTATCAACTCCTCAATTCAGACTGTTGATATGCCTAAAATTTCTCCTATCTTTTAGGTACTTTCCAATAGTCTTTTAGACGATCATTGTAGAGTCTGCTAGCGTGTATAACTGATGATATAGAGGTTCACGACCATCCAAAACAATGTCAAAGAACCATGCTAAGGCACCATGCCGTCATACTGTCTTGTCAACATGCTTGACCCTTTGTTTCTACCAGCTTATTGAAGAAGATGTGTTGGACTTGAAACTTTAACAACAATGCCTCTTTTGGTAGAAATCTCTCACATGGTTAGAAAATCCAATTAAATGGGGAGATCTTCAAGAATATCACATCAAATTTAGTTTCATTTGGTATGTTATACCATGTGTAGTTGGGAGGCCTTTATGCAAAATATGGTTATTTTGTAAGGGAGCAAGAAATCTAGATCAAAGAGTTGCTCCTCAAATACAACAACCTTGAAGATAGATATACACTAGCTTCCTTAAATACAACCATGAATATCTTTCTTCCTCTCATCTACATAAGCATTTCCTAGTGATGACTTGTAGAAGATCAACCCCTTTGGGTAATGACCATCTACCATCCTCATCTTAAAGTCTTAATTGGACGGAAAGTTTGTCAAGACCATCAATTGAATCCAACTCGATTTTCGTTTGTCTGCTTTTGTCAATCTTGATGACAAAGGGCATGTTTAAATGTACAAAGCATGCTTTTTTATAAACTGAACAGATTGCTAGTGGAGTATTACAAAAAGATGACCTGTAACTTTTTCACAACAATTCATTGCCATTGCCATCTAAAGCCACTCTTATTTTGAGGTGAGATTATGACATCTTGATTAAATCAAAGCTATTTTTGCACTTGGGGGAATAACATCTAGGATTATGTATTTTTTCTTGAGTTTACTTTGCTTATCAAGTGAGATGCATGACTGAGTTATAGATAATAATTTATATAGGATGCTACTATTGGATGTTACTACATATGTGACATATTCTTACCACCTAGCATGAACTTTTCTTCACAAAAAGTCTAGGGGACAAGTTAGAATGGACAACTCAAAACGTGTATCTACAATTCTAGTGATTATCATAATGAGCCAAAGATAGTATATTCAAGTTGCAGCTTATACTACTCAGATCGGCTTCACTCTTATAGTTCTTCTCTACACATTTTTGTGAGGGGTTTGACTTTTGTAACAAAGGCCATGCTTTTCTTAATAGCTCAAACTCATGGTAGTCTTTCACGAGTCATTAAAACCATTATCTATTTATGTACCACTATAATTGCTAGTTGATTTTTGAAGGGCTCCTAAAAGGAGTACTCTTCCTTGTAGAGGCTTGTTTCTAAAGTATGCTTTATTGTTGAAGCGCTTATTGCATGACTTGCCGTCAATGGGTAGAGCTACAAAAATCCGCGCATACTATGCGCGTGCAAGGTAAATCTCAAAGCAAGGGTGGGAACTTCAGCCCAGCCCGTTGCGGGGCATCATCCGAGCGGGCTGCATAGTTGCAACTTGCAATTTTCAACCACCTTGCCTCCACTCAATCAAACTTTCAATCAATAGAATTTGAAAGGAAATTTGTAAGATGTGTACCCCTCGGGCCTCCAGTCAATCGGACTTCACAGTCAGGTGATGGTACAATTACAAGATTTTGAAAGGACAGACCCATTTTTACAGCAAATAAATTTTGACAAGCCCTAAAAATTCTGACCCGGCTGGTTTGTTTGTTAACGAACCGCGCATCTTTCTTGCTTCGCAAGCTCGTCATAGCGCTCAAGGAAGAAAGAGAGCGATAACGCCGTCATAGCCAGCGCAGGCCTGTTTTCCTCCGTGCCTAAGCTTACAATAGTCAGCTATGGAGAGATACCAGCGGGTCTACAAGCCCCGGCCAGGGGCTCCCATCAAAGAAAATGAGGTCCGCATTACCACTCAGGGTTTGATGCGAAACTACATCTCCTACGCTACCACGCTGCTCCAGGTATTCCCTTCTGTCCTTTCTTTCTTTGCACGGCACGGCTGCTGAATCCGTTTCACGAGTTTTATTGTAATGTTGCACTCGCATTTTCCCAGAAATATGTTCGTTAACCGTTTATCTCTCTTCTTCACTTTGTGCTGGTCAACTTGCGCTCTTGCGTTTTTCATGCTGCTGTTGTGAAGGGTTGTTGTCCTCGTCTTTAAAGGTCACTGTTGGATGGGCTCTCGTGGCACCAATGTTAATAGGAAGAGGGGTTTTTCTAAAGGATGAGCACTAGTTACACAATTATCTAATTGGTTTGCGTTTTATGGCGTGAAAATGAAAGTTTTTGTGTGCAGTTTGAGGCTCCAATTTCTCTTTGGAGGGTGGAAGTGTCATGAAATGGATTGTATGTTGCTTTGCAGGTGTGCTCAATTGAATTATGATTGTTGTCCCACAACTGGACATTATCCTGCATAGAGGTGCATGTAGGAGTGCATCCACCTTGCTGATTGACCCAGTACATGTTTTTGTGTGGTGGTGTCTTTAGTCAAAATTTAGACTTTTGATTGCTTTCAGGTTTCCCTATTCATTCTCTTTTTTGTCTGACTGATTGAGGTCTTTCTTTCTTTGTGAATGGTTTCTTGTGTATTTACATTCTTGAAATGTATTTATGCTTTTTGATTTTAAACAGCCGGATTTTTGTGGTATTTGGGTGCAGCCCTCAACCTGAGGCTTATCATGGTCTCAATAAGAACAGATTGTAATGATGGAGCTCTTCTTGATTAGAGTTTTTTCTAAAAGTTAAATGCTACTTATGATCCCCAGGCAGGGAAGTTTTAGTTGGTTGTCATTGCCAGTACGGTTGCTATCAGCACATGATGTTTCCAAATTGCTCAATATACAAAAACACAAGCGGAGAGGCAGATTTGTTTTGCTAGCTTTCTTTAAGCTCATTAATACGTGCTCTTTGCAACTCTCTTGAACAGGAAAAGCGTGTTTCAGAGATTGTTTTGAAGGCCATGGGCAGGGCTATAAACAAAGCAGTGATGCTGGCTGAGATCATCAAAGTAAATGTTATCTGATCTATCCTGTGACAGCCTTTGTGTCTTTGATGAAGCTTACTGTGGTGGCTGCATGTTGGCTGGAAACAGAAAAGAATGGGAGGCTTGCATCAGGATGTGTCCATTGGCTCTCTACCCATCACGGATGTTTGGGAGCCTCTCGAGGAAGGCCTTGTGCCGTGAGTGCCCTAAACATGCTATGTCTTTCTCTGGGGGTTCTAGTGGCAAGAGTCTCATGGTTGTGCTCTTTTCAACAGTGTAGAAACCATACGGCATGTGTCCATGATTGCCATCACTTTGTCAAAAAAGGTGCTTGATACTTCTTCAAGTGGGTGAGTATCCATAAAAGGGTTTGTGAGTTCATTGCCCACATGATGAGAACCTTGTTTGTTTGTTGGCTGATGGTTTTACTATGTCTCTGCAGGTACCAAGCACCATTGACTGAAAAGAGGGTCCAGCCTCCAGCTGATTCTGACTTCAGTCAGAGTGATGGTATACTTGCAGTGAGATGTGCAGGATTCTTTTTGTGGCTATCTGGAACAGACAGACTCAAGCATATTGACATTTTCTGTTGTTATATGCTGTAGGTGGGGTAGTATCTGGAAGGGGTCGTGGTTCTGGACGTGGGCAAGGTAGGGGAAGAGGTGGGTATCATCATATGTTATGGCAGTAAGAGGCATGCATGTGCTGTTTGTCAATGCCCTAAATTTTATGGTGTCATACAGGTATGGCAGGTGCAAATGATGTGTATTATAATAACAATTATGCCGAGGAAACTTTCACCCGTGGAAGGGGCCAAGGCCGAGGGAGGAGTCGTGGTTATCGCGGCGGAAGAGGGTATAACACAGGTTACTCACAGATAGATTCTGGTAGATATGACTATGGTGGATATGGTGATGGGGAAGCCTCATATGGTGGGAGAGGTAGATATTGTTGTTTTTTAAACTGTCATTTTATCGTTGGTGTCTGTTGTCAAAACCCTGAAACTAACATATCTTATTTGTTTAGGTTGGGGTCGGGGGTGGGGAGGGGAAGGGTCAAGAGGCCAAAGACAGGGAGGCCGTGGTCGGGGCCGAGGTAGATGAAATGAGTGCCATGCTGCCGAAGTTCTGATATATCCAATCGGCACAGGGGTTTCAAAATCTAGTACTACATTTTTTGCTGATCCTATCGCTGCATGTGTGCTGTGTTTGAGACTCCCAGCAGTCTTCGTATGACTTCTGTACTTACGCTCGCACTTTGTCTACACATTTACAGAAATTTGATTATAGAGACCCATAGTCCTAAGATGTGCCTGAATCCATCTGAATGCTCCGGCTTTGTCAAGCAATGGTTTCAGGTTTAGACAACAACTTCCGTATCCCCGGAAGGTTTCTAGGCCATTTTCTTCTCCGCCACTGGTTTTGTTGTCCAAGCAGATGTATTGTGCATAAGAATTGATGAATTCAGTGATCTATGCATCAATAGAAAACTGTGTATATCTGGTTGTGCTCCCCTTCACGGCTTTTTGTAAGTCTGCTTTTTGGTGTTGCTGACTGAGGTTTTTTCTTGTTTATTCTTGAACTCCTAAGGATGGTCAATTGTATTATGTAGCTGCTGAGTTTCATGTTGTCGGATTTACTTCTGCTTCTCCGCACATTCATTTCAGTATACTGGTTTACTCCAACAGCTTAGTTTAACTGCATTTCTATAGACTATTTCAGCTTGCTGGCATACTCTAAAAGCTCATTGAAATTAGTGTACAGAATATGAATTATTGGTATGTAGTTTGGATGACGGGCATGCTTGGTGTTGGTGGCTTTGAGGAAGAGTGTCAGAGGGTTGTATATCTTGGTTCAGTTGAATATTGCAGCAGTACAAGTTCTGACATGGCTTGTAGTTTCTATACCGAGGCTTGAAAATGCCATTGTCAATTCCCATCCTAATATGGGTAAAGACTTCCCTTGGGCCTTCACTTTCATCCTTCCCTTACCGGCGTCTTGCAGATGCGCGGCCAGAAGCAAGAATTCCATGAGGTGATCTATGTAGGAATCAAAGAAGCTGCGACAAAAGCTAGCTTCTCAATGGCATCTAGCTAATTAAGGTGCTCTTATACATGTACGAGCTATATACAGATAGCATGAAAAGTATTCAATGCGATGGGGCAATGAGCCTTGCGTTTCTGCTTCATACATATGCCACTAAGACAGCTGAGAACTTGCTGTGAAAGTTTATATTGCTCAGCATAGGTTACCAGTTGATTAGGAGTTTCAGATTTGTGCTATGAGGTCATTGCTAAGATCGTTCGAGGGGTGAAAAGATAGTAGCCGATGGAGCAGATGGTCATTGTGAGCAAATTTTACTATTGCCTACTCTTGAAAAATTTGTTAACAGGCTAGATTTATATGAACTAGAGGAAAGCCTCTAAGAATGATGAAGAAAGGACAGGCTGGAAGATCTGCCTATGTAGAAATGATAGGTTACCTTGGACCTTTCACTGATCTCTCTTTTGTCTTCCATCTTCCAATGTTCTTTCAAGAGTTTTTTGTTTTGATCGTTTTAAATGAAGTGGGGAGCCCAACTATGGCAAAATTGTTCACTTTGGTGTCTTACTAATGTTAGCCATAGAGATTATTTTGCTTGGTGTACCTTGAGTGTTGTAGTATCATGTCTTACATGTCTTGTGAAGCGGAACATAAGAACTCAAAGTCGATTCTCTTAGTGAATAATGCAAGGGAAGAGGAAAAAGCTTGCATAACTTGATTGTCATCAAATTGGCAATATGCACCTCAATGTCCGAAACCAATGAGATACATTGTACAAAGCTTTGCCTCATATGGCCTTTCAAATGGATTTAGGGCAAAGCTATGCATAAATCTGTTGACTTGTGGGATTGCAAATTAAATATCCGGCCTTGTTGCATACATAAACAAGGCATCTTATACATGTAACTAATCCACCAATGAACCATTCTTTTCTAGCCAAGGCTATTGGAAGTGGAAGATAATCAAGTTTCTTAGTGTAAATGTCTATGATTAGATTGCTTCAATTGTAGTTCAGTAATCATAAGAGGAAATGAAACTTGTTATAGGCTAATATTAAGTCAACTTAATGGTTATGAGAAATATGTGGATCTGGTTGAGCTAGTCATGTCATTAACTTAGTTGTAACACTTGCAAATCGTGATTGTATCTCTTTGAGGTGCAGTTAGAGAAGGGAGGGGGTAACTCGAAAATAGCTACCCCCTCCCCCTCGTGTGAGTGCCCCTTTATATAGAGATCAATGGGCTGTGATAGCCCTAGATCAATGGGCTTTTGACTTCATTTGCAACCCTGGTCTAAGGACCATAAAATCCAATGGGTTCAAAAAAGGAAGATGAATAATTTTGTGTAAGTAAAATTGTATGAAAGAGGCCTACTTGAGTTCTTGAATATTCAAAAGGTTTAAGTTTGAAGCACTGGTTGGGCCTAGTTTTAATCTATGTGTAGAGCAACATTTCTAAAGTCTCAAAGGAGAGAGGGCTTCATGTGAATAAAAAGAAAAAGTAGATGTGTGACCAAACCTTTAGCATGTACCTATATTATAAGAATGTGAAAAGCAAATTTGTGAAAATAGAAAATGTAAAACTAATATGTTCTATTTTCAATCATCCTATTGACAATAGGGACATCGAGACTTATCAATTACTTTGGAAAGTCTTTGGGAGACTAGACTACCTCACATTGCATGTAAATTGTTCCAAAACCGTCGAAGCCAGCAGGGGAGGGGGGCAAGTCATCTTGACCGTACATCTACTCACGATTAAACATCGTAACTTTCAGCTTGAGCCATTGGATATAATTGACACATTAGCAGACCGAACAGTTTTCTTGAAAGCCAATCATTCGCATGCACATCAACCCACGTAATCTGTAACATCGCTTTCATTGCGCGTAATCAACCAACATGTCGTTTTCAGAGCCCGAAATTTGCTCGCACGTCGTTGTTTGAACTTTGGGCCCCCTCGCCCTGGACGTTTGACGTTGGGGAAGGTCTTTGACTGACCTTTCCCTTGGAATAAAGGCTCCCACCACTAGCTCCCTGCCTTCGTTAGTCGCTAAGTGGTCGCCCTCATTCTAGGGAAAGGTCAGGTCAGTCAAAGACTTTTCCCTACACCTTAAAAAACCATCTACATGCCTCATTTGGACACTAGGAAAGGGAGGAGACCGAACGCTTGGCCTCCCAAAACTACTCAAAACAATCCATATTGGCATGGAATATTTTGGGCAATTTTTTGGCAGGTCAAAATTTTACCAAACTCTTCATCCGTGCATACAAAATATTCGAAAGCCTTACAAGTGACTAACTGAATGCTTCATTTGGACACTAGGAGGGGGAGAAATACCCAAAATTTGGCCGCCTAAAAATTGTCTAAAATAGTCCTTGCCAGCTTTTGGGAGGCACAAAATGAAGTTTCTCATCCACATTTAAAGAGCTTGCCGGATTTTACACTCGGATGTATATATCTTGCCAATTTTCTTCAAGAGAAGCTTGAAATCAAGTCAAGATTTGGAATTCTATGTGGTCAAAATTATAATAAGAGTCGATTGTTCATTTACATCCCTCAAAACACTCAAAAAATACATAATTCAGCCCATGACAAGTTAGAAAAAAAAGGAATGCTCCCCAAAAGGATAGTAAAAGGTCACCTCTCCTCAAAGTTAATGGAGGCTGCCCACCTACTAGGTGGCCAAATCACAATTAAGGGTCTTGCATTGACGATATGCATACAACCCAAACCACACATCCACCAAGGGATGTATTCTTTGGTAGCCCCCCTCTTGGAGCTTTAATGAGTGTAGCACAATGAATATGAGGAGCATCCATGCCACCTTTTGTTTTCCAATTGATATTGTGAAAATTTTCCCTAGTTGTAGTCACTCTAAAGTGGGGTACATAGGCATAAATTAATTGTTCTCCAATGGCTAACCTTTGAAGGAGGTACAAGTTTCAGGGAAGAAAGGAGCATTGTTGCCATTAGTGTCTATGGGGATCTAAAAGTCTGTGTCATGCATGCAAAGCTCAATCTTCACTACTTGCATACCAAGCTCAAGGAACAATTGGAAGATAAAATGTGCAAGAGGTTCACATCCTCTAAGACCAAGTCAAGCATAAATGCTTGTTTTGATAATCACAATCGAATCACATCTTAAATAGTCAGGATGTAGTTTTTGTGGAAGAGGCTATGCAGCCCTCACACAATTTTGTCTTTGCAAGTAGGCCACATAACAAGATTGTCGATTGGTCATGGTTCACAAAGATGAAGAACCTTTGCATCACCGACAAGAAAATCCTCAAGGATGAAAATACTTTAGATCTTGGGAATTTAGGAGCTTAGAAGTTAAGAATTTATGCCCAATGTGACACTTCAAGAGGCTACGGACGTAAAACATAGCAATTAGTGCACTCTTTGCATGATCAAAAGAGGAGAGGACACGTGTAAGAAAAGGGGCAAGCATACATATATTAGAGTATGGTGGTCTCAAATGGATGGAGAAACCTTGGACCTGTAGGATTTCGAGCTACACCACACCAAGTAATCTTTTCACATTGCAAATTGCAAAGCCTAAGAGTAATATTCAGGGAATGTTTGATACTCCTAGACCCCTTGTTGATGATGTGGTACCAAACCCCTTGTTCCCCCAACCAAAGGACAGAGAAGCTGGCTCCCATCATTCATAAGTAGAGGAAGACCAAGCACCCTATGTCACTATTGGCAATGTGGAGCTTGAAGTTTGGGTACACTACCTGCAAGATAGAGTCATAATTAGGTTGTGTCACAGACCTAGGCCCTCTCTAGATGCTCCAAATTGTTGCGTTACTCACCCAGAGGCTAGAAATATTTTTGTTAGCTTTGTGCAGTGTCTATTACTAATTTTTTTTTGAGGATGCTAACAATGCCTAAGAAGTTATTGGTTAGGAGCAGTCGCTAATAAAAAATTATGTCATCTCCTTATTTAATTGGTATAGGGGATTTGATCCAAACGGGGAAAACCCCTCTAGGATCCCTGTCTGGATTGATCTTCTTGACTTCTGAAAGGTTAGGGTTAAGGTGGCATGATTTTTGTAGCATTCGTAAATGAGTAATTAAGAGCTCAATGCACAAAGTAGAAAACTAACGACAATAAAACTAGGAAATGTGTACAATATGTGGCCACTTAAGTAATAGCATCATATGGCTAGGTACACGGTTGGGGTAAAAGCGACACGTGCCTTGTCCTCGGGTGGACATTCGGTGTTCGGCCGCCCACTAACTTCACTGATCACTGACCTTATTCTTTCTACATAAAAGAATAAGGGGTCTCACTCATTTGTAGCGAGTCCCACAAATAGTCTATCACTCCACACTCCCCGTGCACACACACCCGTAGTACACAACTTATATAAGAGCACAGGGGGAGTGGCGACAAAAAACTTCACAGAGAGCAGAGAAAAAGTAGGAGCAAGATTTTTTGTAGCTCGTTTTTGTCCTTTTTGGGCTTCGAATCACCGTTTTTTGCACATCTCTCTCACATAGAGTCGGATGGATATAATTTAGGAGTTTAGGTTGGGGTTTTGGCACACTTCAGACGTGATGGTGATTTTTGTTTTTTGGAATTATTTTCAAAATTATAGTATCCCATGGTTTCTCAACATTCTGTACCCACTGACAATATCAGATTCTGAATGCTGAATTTTTCGTAGCAACCAACAACAATTTCTACGCATAGATGCTTTGATAGTTGGACTCCTATACTGTAGAGCATTATGTAGTTTGCATCTTTGGATATGTATGTCACATTATGGTGCTATTTGGGAGATGATTTACGCTATATGTTTGTATGAAAATATTGATTTGGGATATGGCTTTTGGTTGATACACATCTAGATGCAGTTTTGTGTGCATTGAGACTATGTGGGATTTCAGAGAGGTTGTAGCACTTGATCTAATACTTCTCGATGTATATACATATACAAATTGAGCTATTTACTGTTGCTGCTAGAGTTGTTTTCCCTACACTTGAGCAATATGATTGGGATGTTAGCGATGCACATGCTCATGCATTGCTTGAATTATCTATGAAGCACACTATTACTCTTCACATTCCCTCAAAAAAATCAACAAAACAGGCTTGGATACCCTTGCTAGTCTTTATGCAAGTCACAATGAGGCTAAAACTGCATTGTACCATACAAAGCTGGAGTCAAAGATTATGCAAGACAAAGATGACATGGACATTTTTCTTGCTAGTATCAAGGATACCAATGAGCAACTCAATTTTCCAAGTGAACTTATTTTTGACAGTTCACTTGTGCAGATTGTTCTCAATGTGTTGCCAAACTCTTACAAGACTTTTGCTAGTACTTGGAGACTTATGACCCAAGGAAACCCTCAGCTATCAAGTTTGATCCATTATGCACATTGTTGTTGTAGGTGTCAATTTCAGGAAAGAACATGGATAAACAGTGAGCGGTTGAATACGCTTTTGTTCTTGCTCAAAGAGGAGGTGGTAATAGCAATGAAACCACTTTTCATGGTTCTTTTATGAGTAGCAGATCACCTATATCTAGTGCTTCTACTGGCATCAACTCGTCTCAACATTTTGGCAAAAAAGGCAAGAAGAAGATTCATTGCCATTATTACAAGGCGAATGAACACTTGATAAAGCACTGTCTTGAGAGTTGAAGGCAGTAGAAGCCAAGAAGAAAGACACTAGATCTACTACCAGTGCAACTATTGTATATAATTTGTAAATGGAGATTGTGATGTTGATGTAGATTCATAGTGGGCATGATCATGTTGTACACGATGCATGTATGTTAGTTGCTGCAGAGTCACATGTTTGGTACTTTGATAGTAGTGCTACAAAGTACATTACTTTACATTTTGACTTGTTTGCCTCTCTCAAGGCCCTCATGGGAATATGGTTAGTTGTGCCAACAATGCCTCTTATCTGGTCAAGGGAGTTGGAAAGTTTATGCCAACTCTTACAAATGGAAGTTCTTCCACACTTGTTGATGCCCTTTATGTATCAAGGATAAAAAAAGCCTTTTGTGTGTATCTACACTTGCAAGACTTGGTCTTGTTCTCAAATTTGTGGATGATAGATGTACAAATGCATGATCTCATTTTTTATGATGAAATTCTTGCATCTAGAGTTTTGTACAATAGGCTATATAAACTCACTTTGAATGACAAGTGTGGGTAGAATTTTGCAAATGCGATTGTGAATTCAAAGGTTTTTTTAGATGCCAAACTTTGGTATGCACCTTTGGGGTATCTAAATTTTACCAGTTTGTTGCGTTTGCAAAAAATTGATATGGTCACCTCTTTGCCGCCTCTTGAAGCACCTTCTAAGCATGTTTATAAAGGTTGTATTTTGGGTAAGATGCAACATTCTAAATTTTTGAAGGACGGTTCACCAAGGGCTACATGCAGGTTATAACTTGTGCATAGTGATGTTTGTGGGCCTATGAAAACTCCATCCTTTATACTTTGTGAACTTTATTGATGATTACTCCAGACATGCATGGGTGTATCTGCTTGAAGCTAAGTTTAAAGTGTTCATGTGTTTCAAGAAAATTTTGGTTATGACCGAAAACGTCTCTAAATATACCATTGGCACCCTCCGTTCAGATCGACGGGGGAGTATAGGTCTCATGAATTCAATGCATTTTTGGCTAGTCATGGGATAAAACACCAATGTAAAATGCTGTATAAACCTCAACAAAATGGTGTTGGTTGCTTATAGACATGGCACAATGTATGGTCAAGAGTCAAGCTTTACCACATTTGTTTTGTCTTGAGGTTGTCGTGTGTGCTACTTATGTACTTAACAGGTGTCCTACCAAAGCCTTGCAATCTATGACTTATTATGAATCATGGCATGATAAGAAGCCATCTATTGGTTACATGTGCATTTTTGGTTGTTTATCTTATGTTTGGATGCCATAAAAGTAGCACAAAAAATTGGACGATAAGGCTGTTACATCCTTTTTTTTTGGTTACAATAATGAAAGAAAAGATTACATGTTTTACCATTCACAAAAAAAAGCATCTTGGTTGCACGAGATGTTGTGTTTGTGGAAGATTCTATTCAGCCTTTGTTATCATGTACCAGAGACAATAATGTAAGCTCACATGACATTTATGACACTTTGCTACCTCTTTTTAATGGTGGAAACTTGAATGTAAGTTCCAATCAGACAAATGTACAACATATGTGGATTTTCAAAAATGTTGTAGATTAGTCCATTATTGATTTAGATATATAGGATGTACTTGATGTGGAAAGGGCTAAGAATAAAGAGGCTAGGGGTATGCCAAAATGGCTGGTGCATATTTTGCATGATGGTAAATTGGTTGCACAGATGTCTAGTCGTATTCGTTCAAGTTCTTGTCATGCATTTTATGCATCGAATTGTTATGATTTGGCTTTTTTTACTTTATGTGATGAAAAGGAACCTCTTTCTTTTGATGAAGCACAAAATTCAAAAAATTGGATGACTGGAATGCAATTAAAATATGCTACTCATAAAAAGTGGGTTTACAAGTTGAAACATAAGTCAAATGGCGAGATTGATCGCTACAAGGCTAGACTTGTTGCAAAAGTTTATGCATAGCAAAAACACATTGCTTATGAAGAGACTTTTTCTCCCACTTGTTGTATGACTATTGTTTGTTTTCTATGTGCATTGTAGATTACTTTGAATGGAATGTACATCAATTAGACATTGTTACTAGTTTCTTGAATGGTGATATATTTGAGGAATATATGTAATGCAACATTGTGGTTTTTTAAGAAAGGACAAGAAAGAACGTGTGCAAATGTAAGAAAGATTTATATGGGTTAAATCAGTCTCCTCGTGCTTGGTATGAGAAAGTCGACACTCATTTGGTTAAGCAAGGCTTTGTAATCGTCCAACTGAAAGCACTTTGTACGTCAACGTGAGGGTGATGCATATCTCGTTGTCATTTTGAATTTAGAGAATTTGCTGATTATTGGTCTAAATGAGACACACATTGCTAAACTCAAGGTTGAATTGAATGTTATTTTCAAGATGAAAGGCTTTGGGATTTTGCATCATTACTTGGCATACACTTTAAGCAATGTAATGGAGGTATTGCTTTGTGTCAAGCAAGATACATAGAGACATTACTATGTAAGTTTGGACTTGAGGATTGCAAACCTATTGCTACTCTAATCAAAATAGGTTTAAAATTAAGCCTTCATGATACTATCAAAGTACCAAACATGTGACTTGTTAGCCCATGACATCCCTCTTATTATTTTTAGTGTTTTTAGTTATGGACTGGGGTTGTTGGTCTCATAGGTGCATAATCATTGATTGTGCAATTGCCCGTGAAAGGCGAACCATAATGTTTAGCAGATAACAATTTAGTGTTGACCAATCAAGTGTGGGCACCCATATGTGAATGGAATGATCCACATAAAATACATGGTAACTTAAGTTTTGGGTCATTTTCAAAGGTACTAACGCATAATGCTCTTGCGCTCCTTATCTCTCCCCTTATCCTCTTGTTGTGTGAGTGCGTGCGTGCGTGCGAGAGCGAGAGCGAGAGAGAGAGAGAGAGAGAGAGAGAGAGAGAGAGAGAGAGAGAGAGAGAGAGAGAGAGAGAGAGAGAGAGAGAGAGAGAGCATTGCTGGTGGTACGACGGCGGTGAGGTGATTGAGCAACAAAGGCGAGCTTCTACTTCACTGCAGTGAGAGATTCCCTCTTTGATGGCAACAGAGAGGTGAGTAACACACCCTCTACACCTATTGATATTGTCTACAAAAAGGTTGTGTGCTTGCAACCTTTGTGGCTCACACACAATGTATGGCAAGGCCCCCAACAATTGACATTTTGGTGCCAATGTTAGGGAGCATGCTGTTCGTCAAGCTCTAGGTGCACGTTGTGCTATTGTTTTTGAGATTCTTTGTATTTTTGTAGGAAAGGTTGGAAGGGGTGTGTGGGTTGTTGTGAGGCTCACTATCCACCATTGTTGATGCACATTTTTCATTGTAGGAGCAAAAGGAATGATAGTTTTGTTATACCTATTAAAAAGAGACAAAAATTAGGAAGGACTCTCCTTATATGGATGTCCTACTACTTGAAAAAGGGGGATAAAGTGCCGCAATTTGCACCACTAAACATGTTAACTGCAATGCATATACTCTCTAATGACATAAAGAATGAAGACCTAACTGACATCATAACGAGTAGTGCATCAAAATATTGTGACCGACGTGACTCAGAGACTAAATCACCAGTAGAGATAGATTGTGAACTTGGTAGGGAATAAGAATCAAACATTAGTTCAAGTTTGGAAACAAAACATTTGGGGCAAAGTACAAAACCCTATAAAGATTTATCTTGGAGTGAAAAGGACACAAATGAGGACAAATCTAGTGAGTCTACACCAGAAGCAACCCAAAATAAAACCCTAGACAAGATGAGTAAGAGATATAAAAGGAACCAATATCAAGTGAATGTACATGCTAGGATAAAAGAAAAGAGATCCACTGTAGAATGGCTCAATTATGTAGAAGCATGTGATGCTCATAAAAAAATGGTAGATAATTGGGGTGAATACCTTTAGAGTGTCATGTGGTGCAATCTGCAACCCCTTGACATTGCACGATTAGATATTATAGAGAAGCCAAACTTGAGTCATATTGCAAGGAGATGTCAAAATCAACAATAGAAGGAAGAAAATATTGAAGCAAATAGCCTAGCATAAGTAGTGCTCATAGACTTAAATCTTGCACCTGAACACTTCAAATCTTATACCAACAGGGAGCAAAAAGTTATGTACACCAAATCCGTACAAACACCTACTGATGGAAGTAGTGTAGACTATGATAGTCCAATGATAGTAAGGAGATAGAATTGGTAGACCCAAGTGTGAAGTCTAAACCAATTTTTATTGCTCAAGAAATGAATGAGTCTGATGAGGCTAGACTTAAAGAGCTTCTCAAAGAATTCAAGGACATATCTTCTTGGACATATCATGATATGAAGGGCGTTCCACCTTTCCTGGTGTAACATACAATTCCCATGATTAGCATTGCTAAGTTAGTCTAGCAATGACCTACCCTAAGTATGCAAAGATTGTTCAAGAAGAACGTGAAAAACTTATCCAATGTGGATTCATATACCCTATTGAGCACTC
Source organism: Adiantum capillus-veneris (assembly GCF_014529385.1). Taxonomy (NCBI): domain Eukaryota; kingdom Viridiplantae; phylum Streptophyta; class Polypodiopsida; order Polypodiales; family Pteridaceae; genus Adiantum; species Adiantum capillus-veneris. The sequence goes on from NC_140945.1 coordinate 12,434,286, forward strand.
AGAATGGTTTTCTTTGATAGTCATTGTGCCAGAGAAGAATGGGAAACTTAGAGTGTGCATGGACCCCAAAAAAGTCAATGGAGTCTCTAGAAGAGATCATTATCCCTTGCCTTATTCAAAACATGTGCTTGAGAGAATTGTATCACAACTGCGCTAAAAGACTAAGCTTTTATAACATAATTTGGACTGTTCAGATTTTGTGTTGTGGCCTTTGGCTTAATGAATGCCCCTAGCTATGATTTAGGCAGTAAAGGAATTTTGATATTATCTTCTTGCTACCAAGATTTTTTTATATGTGGATCATCAAGCGTTGTTGTATCTAGTAAAACCATGCTCCATGAGAAGAATTATCCGATGGTTATTAATTCTTCTCGAGCTCGCTTTCACCGCTGTTGTGATGCATGGCAAAGAAAATGTCATTGTAGATCATTTGAGTGTTGAAGCTCCTACTGGAGTTGATGATGAATTTCCCAATACTTCTCTATTCATAGTCGAGACAATGCCCAAGTGGAGTAAGAAGATTGTTCACTTTTTAGTTAATGGTTAATGGTTTTTTGCCCAAGAAGCTTCATAAGGATTAATCTTAGAAGCTACTGAAGGAATGTGCACCTATACCTGATTGCCAAAACTCTCTATAAGCTAGGGAAAGATGATACTCTTAGATGTTGTGCCAATGAGGATAAATATTTGTACGCTTTGTAAGAAGCACATAAGGGCATAGCTGGAGGTTATTTTTCAGGATATTTGATTGCTAGAGAGTCTGTTACAATCAAGCTATTGGTGGTCCACCTTATTTAAGCATGCATCACTTTTTGCAAAAGGGTGTGATGAATGCTAACATTACAAAACAATACAACAGAAGGATAAGATGCCCTTTCATCCTATTAAGGTAACCCATCCGTTTGGTAAGTAGGGCTTAGACTTTGTAGGTCTAATTAGGCCTACAACTCGTAACCCTCAATCTATACATATTATTGTTGCCAATTGACTATGTGACAAAGTGGGTTGAAGCTAAGAAAAATAGCTAAGTTTCTATTTGAGAACTAATATTATCACACAATTGGATTCAGGGAGAAGAAACAATGCTAGGAAAAACAACCCTCAAGGTATCCAAATTAGAAGGAACTCTCCACCAAGCCGAAGCAATAGATTTTTTAACTTTGTTAACGATGTCTTTGACCCTACATATCTTGTTATTAGAGATAACCAATATGTAGAGGATGCCTGTAATGACTAGAATATCCTTGAAAAGCCTTTACCTTGTCCATGTAGCTTGCTTGAGGCTCCCCATCAGCAAGAGAAAGATGAGGCCTCACTCTCTACACTTATCAAAGATGCTTTCATTGATCCCATTTATCTCATTCAAACATTCTATAAATGGCAAGCTTCGCGATTTGCGATGCTCAATTTCTACTCCAAACAAAGATTACTCATGAGAGATGATAGTGTCTCCAAGATTTTTCCTTTTTTCTTGGGATGCCTCTTTCCCCACCTTTGAGGAAAATTTGTATTAGTTTCCCTTCATTTAACATTTCCTATTTTTGTCAAAAAAAAAACTTCCTTAAGTCATTATAAAGCCTTGGTTCTTGGAGTGCATATATAGAGGCTTCTCACACTAGCACTCCAACAACAGTGACTTCAACGGTGATCAAACAAATTTTGGTGTCTTTTGTAATATATCACTAACATAACATGGTAAACAATCTTATTGTTAAGAATTCCCTTCATCTTCCCCTTCTTTTTCCATCACTCTACTTTTTCTCTTGTTGTTGTTACTGTTGTTTGCTGCTTCCTTTGCTTTTGAAGTAGCCGTTTGGCAATGGGTGAGTCTCAACACAAGGTCTATTTGTGAACCACTATTGGGGTAGATGACCTAACTTAACATATTCATAGCATTTCCTTATGTTGGTTGTGAAAGATGCAACATTGGTGCTTGGTATTGCTCTTGGTGAAGTGGTTGCACACGCTCCTCCCTCCCCTTCAAGTTATACATGCTCCTTCCATTTGTTGCTTTTCCTCTTCTTGTCGAAAATTTTACACATCTTGAAGTGATGGTGTAAGCTCCTTTTCTAGAATTTATCACATCATCTTGAAGTGATGGTGTAAGATCCTTTTCTAGAAAAATTTGTGTCAAGATTTTCATATCATTGTAGCAAAGCTTTTAGAAGTATAGCTATGCTACCTTCTACCAAGATTTCATTCTTGACGTAGGCACTTGAGCAATACTGCTCCTTAATGTTTTGATCCAGGGCTTATTTCACTCCTTTTAGCCCTAGCATCTATAAAATACATATAGGGATCATGGAGTATAGTGATAATCAGTAGAGCTTGTGCATCTTTTGCAATCAACTATGTATTGTGGATGCGGATGCAACTCTAATTTGGGCGGCCTCAAGTTTTAGCTTTTTTTTTATAGGGTGCTTTGACTATTCCCCTTAAGGTCCCTTTCGTGAAATAGCCCTTTAGTTTAGTATGCCATGTATTTTTTCTATACTCGTCGAGGTCCAGGGTCGCGGGGCAGGGGATCTCGGCCACTCATCTACTGTCCATTACTGACAGTAATTTTAGCATGGACCGTCAGATGTGAGACAAATCAGCACGCGTAATCACTCATGGCAATGATTGGCAATCATTTTATGACACCTCAGCATGCGAAAAAATGGCTGCCTGTACTTGCGCTGCAGAACTGCACATGCTCGTCGTCAGAGTCCAATGCTTGGCCCTCCTCCCCTAGACCTTGACGGCCGGGAAAGGTCTTTTACTGACCTTTCCCTCGTAAAAACTGCTCCCGCCATGGCTCCCAGCTCCCCGCCAGTCGCCATGGGGTCGCACTTTTTACGGGGAAAGGTCTTTTACTGGCCTTTCCCTACCCCTTCTCTCCTATTGAGCCAATAGAGATGTTCGTAATGATGGAGACACTCAACACCTTTTTCGAGCCCTCTTTACAAGAACATGACTAATAGATAATCACCATATACGAAAATCCTTGAGTTGGTCCTTGTGTTGGATTGCATTGTTGGAGGGGAGGATAATTTTGGTGTGCATGTACCATTTGTGGGATTATAAGTATCCTCATGATTCATATGTCATAGTCCAAGGCCCAAGGAAGGGTTGTTGAGGATGGGCTTGGGCCTATGCCTTGACTCTGTGTGAACTCTCAATTGGAGCAAGAAATAGTTATTGAGTATGCATAAATGTATGCATCTCTTATGACATTTTTAGCATGATTGACGCTTTATGTGAACCCTAGATGCCTGCCCATCTCCTATATAAGGATCCCTTTGTACTTTCTTTTCAAATAATGGAAGTACTGGTTTTCTCTTTACTTGGTGAGCCTAATGTAGGCTTTTACATTGTAGAGCCCGGAGGTATCCACTTGGCATGATCTAAGCCATTTTCCTTGTTCTAATCGCACGGCCACCAATAGCTTGATGCTAATAGTGAACGTTGACCTTACATGGTCTTGTACTATCGTCACCGAAAAGTAACTCATGTAGTTGTTGAGGATGGATTGAAATGAAACAACAATGAAAGGCTACTATCATTGAAAAGCATAGCATATTTTTTTATACCAGTGTTTTACTTGTTTGTCAAGCCGTCAACTTGTCATCATTGCTCCCGTCTACAAATTGACATACTTTTATACAAATCTGCTACACCTAGGCATCTCAACACAAGTGCATACTTAATGCACCTCGGATTCTCAACAAGCATTGTGCAATCTCTCTCTCTCTCACTCACACACACACACACACACACACACACACACACACACACACACACAATCCCTATGCATTCATGCAACCTAATCACGTAACCATGTTTAGTGCAAGGTCATGCTCAACTGTGCTACACTTTGTTAGAACTATGTATGTTGGCTTCAAGCTTTGCAAACCTCCAAATGAGGACAAGTACTCTTTGCTTTCAACCCATCCTTGTGCTACTGTTTTTTGACCATGATATTAAAACCATTAGGCTTACCAACTAAATAAATAAATAAAGAATCCGTGGGCTTAGTATCACAAGCCGGCGATTTGGGTCTTGCCCCATGGACCGGCTTCACACACCTCCAAGAATATTTTCTTCAGACTGGTATCCAATTGGTTAAACCCATGTCACACTAGGGCCACCCCATTCTACGTACTTACTTGCGGCCAACCATGGAGAATTCACACTTGGTCTTAACCAAAACCTGACACATTTTAGCTAACTAGTGGGCATAGACTAAACGATAAGGCCTCTGATTGTGCTGCTTGTCAAAGGTCAACGCTTGTACTATCACTTCCTTTGGTAGTTTTTGCAATTAAACGAAGCCCCATAAAGCTAGTCAATTGTGTTTTCCCACCCACCAGACATGCTTGTGAGGCCATCTTTTTCTTTCGGATCGTCATTTTTAGCACACCATCTTGAATGACAATCGCATGCAGGCCCTAGTGTGGCAACCACCTTAGTTTAATAGGTTTAAGTAGAATGCAAAGGTAATATTAAGTTGAAAACTTTGTGTTTTTCTAATTTTAAAGGTGTAGTGTAGAGTCCAAAGATAAAGTGAAATTCCCTAACTCAGTATTCATAACCTATTGGTTGAAGCGTTCTACTATAGTGGGTGGGCCCATAGCTTATGAACTAAAACTTCAACCTTAAAGTAAAACCTTCATCTTCTATTGTGCTAAATAATTTTCCACGCTTGCATGTATGAGCCTATGCAACATAACTGCTTATTTTATCAATACTTGCAGACTTCTATCAAGTTTCTATTACAGATATTCAATTGTACCTAGTATTCTACAAGTTTGACTAATTAAAACTACACTTAACCTTAGATTTTTTGTGTCCTCCTCATAACTCTAATATATTATAATTCATATTCTCATATTAAATATACCCTACTCCTTATTAAGTTTATGGTCTACGTCTTTTGTATTTGTGTTAACTTTTGCGATGTGTGTCACAAGAAGCATATATATTCGTAACAGTGGATGTTTTGAATAGAAAAGCACGACTCTACCTTGATAAGTGTTACGAGAGTGGTACCTTCTTGTTGTATGCGGTTAATTGCAATTGTGATAGTTGGATTAATGATTAATTATGTGTTGTCTATTTGATTTTACTAATAGTGAGTGCATGATGATTTGTAGATTGGAATTTTGGGAGTTGAGAAGGAGGTGTATGCAAATAATAATCCTCTCGATCATTTTATTTTTGCATAGTATTTATATTGTTTATGAATAAGTCACAATGGTTGTTTTGTAAGTAGGACATTGAGAACTCACTCTAAGAGGGTCATGCAATAAGTAATGTGCTCCACTCATAACTAAAGTGGAACTAAGTGTAAAAGAGGGGCCTCCAAATTTTGGCACCAACAAGTAATATTAAAAATCAAATACCAAACTCCACAAGAGGTGCCGTCGAGTTTGGAGCTTCAATCTTTAGGCCTTTCTTTTGTAGATACCCTAAATTTTCCTTCCCTCTATCATATACTATGCTGTGTTATTCTGTGTACTCCATGATTATATCTACATCTCTTACAATCCCTCTTACACTCTCTCACACTCTGTCCTTGTCAATCTTTTCTCATTTGTGTGTGTGTGTGTGTGTGTGCGTGCGTGTGCACACGTTGTCATAATCTAGGTGTGTGTGTGTGTACTTGGTTTTGGGAGAGAAGGTGACATGTTGATGGTGAAGTTTGTGAAGAATTGTTGAATTGTCCAAGCAATCGGTCTCCCCTTTCTCCCAGCAGTAAAATTGCAAGGTTTGTTATCTACATGCAGTTCCCCATGCCTATGTGTTTTCTTACTCAACACCTAAAAACTACGAGGCAGGGCACATCTTTTGTTCTTGATAATTTTTGGGGAGACCACAGTGCCGAATCTCTACCATAGATTTCTATGGAACTTTTGCATGATGTGCGTGCTATATATTTAGAATTTTCACTCTGTACCTTATTACAAGACAAAATGTTTAACTATTTACATTGCTTTTATGTAGCTTGATATAAACAACACCCTCTTCCTTGCACAATTGGAAAACACCCATGTGACAATTACCAGATCAATAATGCACTTTAATTTTACAATCTATTGATGCTTTATGTATTTTTAGAGTTTGTCAATGCTAGTTTAGCTACATGTTTTTTGAAGGGGATCGGGGAGCACCACAGATGGAGAGTGAGAGAGAGAGAAGGAGACACACGACACACAGATATGGGTGGGGAGACTCAAAAGAGTGACCAGCCCCCTATACACTTATGCTATGTATAAGGAATACAAGTCAGTGGGCGCCCAGACTCTGGGCGGCCGGGCAAGGCACAGACGCCTATACCCCAACAACCTCCCACTTAAAGGCGACTGTGCCTTTAAGCAAGGGAACCTAGTCTAAAGACTACAAAAGGTGAGAGAAAACCGCTCTCAACCGATGCCCACTGGCTGGCTGTGATCGTGTGCATCCGACTGTCCTGTCCCCGTATAAGTCCATACACCACCAGACGTACCGCACACGTACTGCAAGTATGTACGCAATACCTGCATATCTCCCTCGTGCGCTATGCCATCATCAGTCAACAACGACTGACAACCCCAACTGCAAATGCTCCCACTGCAGCTACGATATCCGGTCTCAAGATCAACATCTCATACATGAGACCACCGAATGCCGATGCAATGCTAGCGGGCCCTGCTAGCTCTACGGAGCATGCATCAACATATATATCCCTGGCAATAGGCATCTCTGACTGACAAGGCGTGTCAGCCACATTCATCTCCTGACTGTCCGCAAAAGACACATCAACCTGTCGTGCAACCTCAGAGCAAACCAGCTGCTCTAGGTGTCTGCTGGAAGACATATCCTGCACAACTATATTCCCATGCTCACTGTCGAGCATAGAAAGGAATGACTGCATAATCGCTGACATCTCAGTCTCCTCTGCAATCATCCACTGCAAACATGACCACTCAATCTGTTGTGACTCACTAGAGCTCTCATGCTCTAACTCCGTATACATAGACTCTTGCACAACGTCCTCCTGTCGTGACTCACTAGAGAAAGACCGCTCTACTTGTCTATCCTGCATAGAAGTATCTAGCACAACTGAGTCTCTGCTTTGCTCAGTCACTAGCAAAGCATGCATGTCTAACTCTATCACCTCTCTGTGTGACTGCTCAAGTTGTGCCCCAACTGTGTGCACAACGAGTTCACTACTCTGCACTCCATGCAAAGCATCCTGCAACCCACAAGCAAAAGAGACTCGCCTGCTCTCTCGCTCTCTACGTGGCTGCGTGATCACAGAGACAACATCGTCTCTCGCGTGATCCACATGCAATGGGTAACCTGTACCACTCTTGGCACCTCTCGCAATCACTAGCGAACCCAAATGCTTCACAAAATCTCGCTCTCGTAGCAAAATCTGACATCCACAATCTCTAAGCTGACCAATCGAGATCAAACTCACTGTCAAATCTGGTACATAGCGCACATGTCGTAACAAGTAAGATGCACCACTCGGTAATGACAGTCTCACATCTCCTGCACCTGCTATCGCATGGACCGATCCATCGATCAAACGTACACTGCCAAGCATCCCGCCAGAATAGCTACAAAACCATGCATGATGTGGCGTGACATGAAACATAGCATCTGCGTCTAGCAACCACTGCGAAGGGAGTGCACTATCCACATGTATAGCATCTCGTGCATAGCTCAAGGTAAAAGTGACATCCTTGTCACTAGTATACTCCGACACTACATGTGCCTCAACTGTCAAAGCAACTGAGTCCATGGCATCACTACATACATCTCTGAGGCTGCCATGTCTCCTACGATGTCGCATACGACGAAAACAACGCCGTGTAACGTGTCCAAAATGACCACAATACCAACATATCACCTGTCGGCATACTCGTGAATGTACATGTCTCACACGAGTCCTTGATGACTCAGATCTATCATACATATCATGTAATCTGTGCCAAAGTGCTCTCGAAGTAGCCTCATACATAACAAGAGCATATACAGATTCCACAAGGTGCAAAGAGAGCATAGATAGTGCCATCTCCTCTAGCTCCTGCCACTGATCGTCAGACATGTTTGAAGGTTTACCTACATCACCACTCAATGGTCGATGCAACCCTCGCTGTGTCAATGCATCAAGCATACACTCTCTCCATGCCGCAAAGTCTGACCCATCAAACACGTGCATCTGTGAGAGGTCACAATCTGATCGATCACCTGTCTCTGCCATGAGCACAATGTAGCAAACTAGAAAGCAAAACCACCTCACCAACAACACCTGGAAATTGTCTACAAATATGGCTAGAAACACAATGTAAAACCTGTGAGACACACTCCAAAATAGAGCTCCCGCAATGTCAATACAAGCCTCGCATGCTCTAGTATCACACTGCAATCTGTGAGCTAATCACCAAGCCCACACTATGCGGTATCGATGCATACACACGCACAAATCTCCCACCTGCAGAGAACATCGCACGCAAATGCTGAGTGCAACCCGCAATCTCTACCTAGATCGCATAAATGATACGCATAAAACTCCTGGGAAAATTTCGCCAGAGTTTCGACGTACAATGGCTATCAACACAAAATAACCATTGTCCTGCAAGCTCAATACAATGAGCAATCAATGCGCATCAAACTACACTCAATATACATGCATAAGCTCTGCAAAACTATGGCAAACAATGCTCGAGATCACAAGACTCTCCCACCTGAGAGCAAACCACTGTCTCAAGCAAAGAAAGATACACAACTCCTCACTCTTGCGAGAGTGGATACAAAAACACAAAACTGTGTCCAAACTGAAAAAACCTGTCAAAGTGAGAGTAAACACTTGATCACAAACTATGGCGAGAATCTGGGAAAAATCCGACAGAATTTCCCCTTGAAAACTGAGCAAAAAACTCAAGTACAATCTCTACCATAAACCATAACACTACTCAATGCCAATGAGTAGAAATGCCAAAATGGCTCCACATTTTCACATACAATGGCAATCCGCACTCAACGTACATCAACGGAGTGACTGCGCATAAGCAAACGCCAAAAGATTTGCAATCTGGAAACTTGATCAATGCAAAAACAATGCTCTCAAGAGAGCTTACCGGCACTTGAAAGTGCTCGCCAAAATGCATATATAATGGGCATCAACCATGTGCCATAACCATATGCAAACCATCCGCAAAGACCATGAATCCAAGCACAAAATCACTGCCAAAGTATCCTGTGAAAACCAGTGAAAGAAGCTCCACCTGTGTGCTCCAAAACCCTGCGTCTCTCAAGAGACCGCCTCGATGGTGTGTAAACGCCTCCGTACTTCGTTGCCCAAGTCTACCAAAAAACCCTCAAACCACAAGCTTAACACAAGCTGCAATTGCATCTTCAGCTCAGAATTTATGCACTCAACTTCAAGTATCTCCTGTGCTTCCAAAAGTGCATCAAACTCGCACACAATGCGACAACAGAAAATCTGGAATTTCTGTATACAGTCAGTCTGAGCTGAATATCAGCAAAACGGTGAGGAATTTGCAAAAAGTTTCTTCTGCAAAGTTGTAGACCACGTCGAAACGGATGGGTAAGACGGACATAATTCTCAGATCTGCATTCTACAAGGAGAAAAACGAATCCGAAAACTGTGCTGCTGCGCACACAGTTTTAGGGCAGCACCTTCACTTACACACAATCTTCCACACTCCTTTCTGAGCTTCCACAAGAGCATACATCACTCTCAACTGAGCTCACAAGCTCCCATTTCATTCTCACAAAGCTTCCAAGCTTTCTTAATCTTTCCACCGTCGAGAGAGAGCGAGCTATCGCCTCGAAGCTCTCAAAGCTGTCGTGCTCTCTGCTGTCACCATAGCTCTGATACCAATTGAAGGGGATCGGGGAGCACCACAGACGGAGAGTGAGAGAGAGAGAGAAGGAGACACACGACACATAGATATGGGTGGGGAGACTCAAAAGAGTGAGCAGCCCCCTATACACTTATGCTATGTATAAGGTATACAAGTCAGTGGGCGCCTAGACTCTGGGCGGCCGGGCAAGGCACAGACGCCTATACCCCAACATTTTTTGTATTGATATATACAAAATCTTGGTCAGTGTATGTTTATACTAATAAGACACACACTTCTTTTCTTACAATTTATCAATCCAACTTATGTATTGTAGTAGTCAATGCATTTTTTACATGTTTACTTTCTTCCTAAATACTTGATGTTATTCTACATATATCTTGGTTTGTCCCATGCTAGGTCTTAGTATGAGCATCTCAAGGTGTTTGAGACTACAATTTGAGTGTTAAAAAGCAAGGGACCAACCTGCAACCAAATTGAAACTAGTTCACTGTTCATACGCTAACTCATGGTTTGAAATTATTGTCCTAGAGATTGGACCATGCATTGTGACATTCTTGCTCACAAATTTGAAATTTTCCCGTCTTTTGTGACAAAAAAATTCACATATGATGATAAAAAAAACTATATATAAAAAAAAAGACAATCCTGCTTGCCTCAATTCAATGTTATTGCTTAGCTGGCAGAAGTTAAATATTCATGGATGCCTTACACTTCTTGTAAACTATCCAATTCCCATCCAAGATATGTTGTCTTTGATGCCCGTGACTACATACAATGACTTCTTTCTACACGACAATTGCATACAAACTTGCTCAGCATTATCCACATCTCAATCAATGTAGCAAAATCTACACACGCTATATCACGAGTGGCTACTAGAGTGTAGGTCATTGCTAGATAATCTTGGTCGACTAGTGCTACTCTACCCTACAACTCATGAACTTTACACCTTAACCATTTCAAATGTCCTTGATTTCAATATTAAAAACAATCCTATACTAGAGAGGTACAAGTGCATGACCAAACAACCGCACAAAAGAATAGGGTTGTGCGTACTATCTAAAGACATTCTGGGGGAAATGATTTGATGTCACGTCGAACTGCAACCCTTTGACTTCATGGATTGGTTATAGAAGGAAATAAATTCTTGATTTTGCAGACATTGATTGAGCCATCAAGACGGCACACATCGAATTGCAACCCTTTGACATCATGGATTTGGTATAGAAGGAAAATAAATTCTTGATTTTGCAGACATTGACTGAGCCATCAAGACGACACACATACACCACATCTAAAACATGAGTTCGGCTTTATAAAAATTTTCAATCAAGACATGCTTCTCTACCGTGTTGCATCCTTCATGTACAATGGCTTGCCAACTCGATAAAATACAACCTCAAAACCATCACAAAAGAGTTGGCTGTTTTCTCCATTTTGGACATGGTCAATACAATGGACATACTTGATTCAACGACTACATCAATATGATGATCCACACCCTATTCTCTTTGTATACATTACACAATCCAGATCTCTTGCTAATATACCAGTTAAAACATGTGATTGTAACTGCAAAGAGCACAATAAGATTTGCCAACAAGGAGGGAGCCATCCATAACATACTTCACTTCAACCTTCCTGTAACAATTGCTAGCATTTCATCTTGGTGTAGACATTCCTTGGATTTGATCAGCATGGTTGATGCATGGGGTTTACCAAACATATTTGGTACATTCACGACATAAGAAGTCACTGGCACCAAGTGGACTGAGGTCCACACAATTGAGAATATAGTGGGACATGAAACACTCTTCTCTCATGATTAAACAACTTAATTCACTAGGGAGAATTAAGAATCTTACCCATGGTATTAAAAGTTGACTTTAGTGCCTATTGATAGTTAAACTATCGATGCTAGACTTTTTGATTCGTTGACCTTCACAACTGCTCATGAGTTCAATTATATTGCATTTTAATATTTATGACTCATAGAATTGTTTAATATTTTGTTACCAATCATTTTAATTACCCATTTTCTTATGAGAATGCAATTACTGTGCTATTTCTTATTGATTATGCAACATTTGAGTGAAGATCAAGATTGCGCTCTAGCTGAGGACAAGTGCAACTTCTTGTTGATTTTGCAGCATTCGAGTGAAGATCAAGATTGATCTCTGGATTAGAACAAGTGAAACTTCTTGTAGTGTTAAACTTCTTGATCAAGGGCATGTCCATGGGCCACTACTCTCATCAAGATGTTTAACTACTACAAGACCCATACAAGTGGATCCATGGAGTTCTTGTTTTTCAGACATACCTTCCTAAATTCCGAGGAAGGAATTTACATCAAGAAGGGGGGCATATTAACTTTGTGTGTCATACTTATTATTATTATTCTTTGTATTTAGTTATGGGTTGGGCTTGTCAGTCCCGTAGGTCTATAGTCTAGGGATGGTGATCACCGATATGAGAGACACACTAGAATGTGCACCAAACTTGTTGTCAAATGGCTGAATGGGGGCGCCCGTATGTGAAAGGAACGGATCCAACCCATAGATAAGGTTGTAGAACTAGTATTTTAATCATTTTAAATGTATGGAGATTGCTCTTGCCTCATATTCTTTTTTGGTTTGTGTGTGTGTGTGTGTGTGTGTGTGTGTGTGTGTGTGTGTGTGTGTGTGTGTGTGTGTGTGAGAGAGAGAGAGAGAGAGAGAGAGAGAGAGAGAGAGAGAGAGAGAGAGAGAGAGAGAGAGAGAGAGGGCATAGGCAATCGAGCAGCATGAGTATGGCGGTATCGAGGAGGACGATAGCAATGTCGGCTTCTTCCTCTTGGCGCACACAAGATTCCCTCAGTGATAGAAGCATAGGAGGTAAGTGACACACCATCTTTAGCTTTAGAGCTTGTCTGTGTTTACAGGTTGTGTGCTTGCAGCCCTTTTTGCTCACACACAACGTTGGAAAACTCCTTGCAATTGATACTTAGATACATCCAAAGCATAACAATTCGGTGCATGGCGAGAACCTGAATGAGTATGACTAGCCAAAGGTGCATCCAATTTACTGTCACGCAAAGTATACACCAATCATTTTGGCTTACCTCTAGCTTGCTCATTCTCAGTCCTTTCCTCATCAAGTATATGTGCATCAATAATAGGCTAATCTATAACATTTTTAGAAACCCCCATAGGCTGTTCATTCGCCTCATTTGAATTTACATTTGAATTTCCACCACTGAAAAGAGGCAACAAACTGTCATAAAAATGTTCTGTGAGCTTACATTAGTGTCTCTAGTACATGACAGCAAAGGTTGAACACAATCTTCCACAAACACAACATCTCAAGAAACCAAGATACGCTTTGTTTGCGGATGGTACAATTTGTAACCTTTTCTTTCAGCACTATAACCAACAAAAATGCATTTGATAGCCTTATCATCCAATTTTTAGTGATGCGTTTGTGGCACCAAAGCATAATCCAAACAACCAAAAACGCACATGTGCTCAATAGAATGCTTTCTATCATGCCATGCTTCATAAGGAGTCATAGACTGCAAAGCTTTTGTAGGACACCCGTTTAGTACATAAGCCTGCACACATAATAGCCTCAAGCTAAAACAAATGCGAAAAAGATTGACTTTTGACCATACATTGTGCCATTTTTGTGAGAGACCTATTTTTCCTCTCAACAACACCATTTTGCTGAGGGGTATACGACACTGTACATTGGTGTTTTATCCCAAGACTAGCCAAAAATGCATTAAATTCATGAGACATATATTCCCCCCCTTGATTGGAACGGAGGGTGCCCATAGTACATTTCACGACATTTTCAACCATAGCCAGAAATTGTTTGAAGCACATAAACACTTCGACTTTGCTTTAAGCGGATACACCCATGCATGCTTGGAGTAATCATTAATGAAAGTCACAAACGAAAGGTAATTGCCCAAGGAAAAAGTTTTCAAGGGACCACAAACATCACTATGAACAAGCTGCAACCTACTGTGGCCCTAACTGCACCATCCTTTGGAAACTTTAAATGCTGCATCTTACCCAAAATATAGCCTTCACAAACATGTTTGACAGGTGCTTCAAGAGGTGGCAAAGAAGCAACCACATTAAATTTCTGTAAACGCAGCAAATTGGCAAAATTCAGATGCCCAAAACGTGCATGCCAAAGTATTCAATCTACAACAACCTTTGAATCAACAATAGAATTTGCAAAATTTTTCCCACACTTGTCATACAAAGTGACCTTATACAGCCCACGGCATAAAATGCGAGATGCAACAATTCCATCACCAAAATTGAGATCATGGACTATACATCTGTCATACATAAATTTGACTACAAGACCAAGTCTAGCAAGTGCAGATATAGACAAAAGATTCTTCTTGATCCCAAGTACATACAATGCATCAACAAGTGTGAAAGAATTTCCATTTGCAGTAGCAAGCACAATCTTTTAAACTAAGAGGCATTGGTTTCCACAAGTGAAAATATTCCCATGAGGGACAGACTCAAGAGAGGTAAACAAATCACGATGTGAGGTAATGTGCTTTGCAACACCATTGTCAAAATACCACACATGTAAATGTATAGCAACTGACATGCATGCATGATGGATAGAAGGATCAGAAGTACACTCTGCACTAAAAGCCCATTCTGCATCAACATCAACATCACAATCTCCTTTCATAGAAGACTCTACAATAGCTTCACTTGTAGTGGAACCAACCTCTTTCTTCTTAGCGTCTTTTGCCTTCAATTTCAGACATTGCTTGATCAAGTGATCATTAGATTTGCAATAATGACAACACATCTTTTTTTTTTCCTTTTCACCAAAATTTCAAGACAAAGTATTGCCCCCAAACATTAGGAACATGTGCGTTTCTACTCGTATAAGAACCATGAGAAGTGACTGTATTATTGTTACCACTTTTTCTTTGAGCAACAATAAAGGCATGCTCAACTGCACGCTGTTTAGGCTTTTTTTAAATTAAAAAAAGTGACTTTTGCAACTGCAACATGCTCAATGCATCAAACTTGACAATTTAAGAATTTCCTTGGGTCATAAGTCTCCAAGTACTAGCAAAAGTTTGGTAAGAATTTGGCAAAGCATCAAGAGAAGGGAACTATAAAAAATGACTTCACCTGCAAAAATAAGTTTCTCATTTATATCCTTGACACCAGCAAGGAAAGTGTCCATTTCATCTTCCTCATGCATAATCTTTGACTCCAGCTCTTTACACAACAATGAAATTTTAGCCTTATTGAAAATTTCGTAAAGGCCAACCAAAATATCCCCAGTCTATTTTGCAGATTTTGCCGAATGAATATGAGGAGGTGCACCTCACAGACAATGCAATCAATGCATGAGCCTGCACATCTCTTACATCCCAATGAGCTTGCTCAACAGTAGGAAAAATAGTTCTAATTGCATCATCCACAAAATCATGATGTACATCAATACCTTGCGCAATGTTCCAAACGCCTTTAACACAAGGACTTGTTGCATCATGTAAGCCCACATAGGGTAATTGTCCCCATCCAATTTGTCCTCAACAAACAAAAATTTTGAACACATGTGTGTTGTTGTCAGCCATGGAGAATGCTTGCACTTGATGTGAAAACTGCCCAAGAAAGGGAGAAACAAAGCGACAACAACACGTGCTATATATCACAAACCGTAGAAGAGTGTAAGGCACCTATTATGCACAAAATGGCACTGGAAAAAAAACCTACACAGAATGAAAAAATAGCCTACACAATACTGCCTATGGTGGAAACGGAGGCCAAAAGATAAGTATTTGTTGACCTGCTGCTGACACTCACCAAAGCTCATAGAAATCTTAGAAAGTGAGCAGTGTGTGCTGGCTACATTGATGACTAAGCCTGGGAGGATGCAATCTGCTATGATACCAATTGTTGGAATAAGGTTGCAGGGAGACACACACAACTTGGAGAAGACGAAGGAAGCTCAAGGGACACAACAAAGAGTATATTACTTAGTGTGCAAAATGGAAAGATAAGATAGCCCTAGAGTGATGGGCGTATATACAATGCACGGGGAAAAAACCTCCTAGTGAGGGAAAAAAATGCCCTGATTGTTCTAAGTGTGTTCACACACATCACTACCACACGTATATGGTAATAAGTACCGGTAGCTCTCAGTGCTATCTTGGTAGTTACCATTGTCATGTTGTAGCCATATGTAACTTGAGGCAGTGTCCTTAATTCCTTGATACTTGTCATGACTACAAAAAGGCTGAGGCTGCCAAAAAGGTGGAGATTGTAGGAGGTAACAATTGTGAGAAACAATTTTTGAAGGCACACATACAATTTGAGAAGGAAAGTGTGTGAGACAAAGATGGTTCTATACTTCCACAGTCAAAAGCCTAATTGGGCGTTTTTCCTAAAGCATGTCAAGCTTTTTGTCTTTGTAACAATTTACCATTTCCTATGTATTTTGAAAGCCAATATTACATTTTTTATGTCCTGACTATTACTGATTTTTGTCTCTTTGTTGTTTTTAATGCTCAAATGCTGCCACTAGCCTCAATGACAATCTAGATCACATTATGGTAGTAAAGGATACAATAGAAGACTATGGTAAATGTGAAGAACAATTTCTGGAGGTGCACGTACATGTTGAGAAAGAAGGTGTGTTAGACAAGGATGGTCTTGACAAGGAAGATGAATCCAAATATGATCCTTCACTGGAGAAGTCCAATGTTGTTGAAGCCACAGACACCATGCCATCAATCTTGCAGACCATACGAATGATGCAAAGGGAAAGAATGAGAAAGATGATAGGTGGTAATTCTGGTTCTATTTTGTCCTTAAGGTAGATTATACTATTTAAATTTCAATCCTGTTTATTATTGCTTCTTCCCTACATAGGAGGCTGTTAGAAAGCCTACAGAAAATGTAAAAGGGCCAACAAAGGCATCAAAGGACTTGGGGGATAAATATGCAAGACAAAATAGTTCCAAAGATGTTGGAAGAAAAGGTGCTACTGCAACCAGAGTCAGAAAACTACTCCAAACTTAGTCTCTGTATTTTTGCTTTGCAACCTGTCCCCATTTTTGGCGTTTTCCCTAAAGCTTGGCTTTGTAACAATTGTCCATTTCCTATGTATTAAGAAAGCCAAAATTGTTTTTTTTTTTTTAATGTCCTATCTATCATTGTTTTTTTAATCTTATTGTTGTTTTTTATGCTCAGACGCCTCCAGTAGCCTCATTGAGGATCTAGATTACATAAGTAATGTGGTAGTAAAGTCTACAACAAAAGACCCTCCCGATGTAGATACTTCATTTAGGGTTGAGGGAAAAGTTCTAGGTGCGATCACTATTGAGGAGCAAGAGGATAAGGACACAGGTTTTGGTCTAAGTTGGGATTCTTGGAAGCTGGTAGGATTGTCTTCACTGTGTAAGGCACTTAATGAGTTGAGTTATGGGATAAATGTCATTAGCACACGTAAGTTATTGAAGGCAATCAAAGCTTTCAGTGTTGGAAAGTTTGCAACAGCTGCTGCTGAGGATAGTGATGATGTATCTATGGATATTGGTGATAAACCAGATGGTGATGCAACCGAGAGTGATGGTGATGCAGGTTGTGCAAGTGGTGATGCCTAAAGGGGTGATTCAATTAGTGATGCATCTAGAAGTGCTGAAGACAGTGAAGCAAGTGGTGTAGGTGGTGATGTCTCCTGGGGTAATGTAGTTGGTGATGCATATGGTAGTGTTTTGAATAGTGATGCAGGTGGAAATGCATTTGGGGCCACTAGATATGTCAAGCACAAGGTTAGGATGGTGTATCAGCCATGGGAGGATCCAAAGAATACACTATTTGAGTCAAAGCCAATGTTAATCCTTGATATTAGTGGTATCCTATTGACTTCAATAAATAGCAAGCACACTAAATATGTGCCCTCCTATTGGGATCAGCTCACGATTGTGAATATGGTAGCAGGGGATTTTGTTGGGTTCAAAAGGGATGCACCTACCTTCTTGGACTAGTGCCTTGAGAATTTTGATGTTTTTGTGTGGACATGTTTTATGAGGAAGAAAACAAAAAAACTGTTGAAAAGCCGCTTCCTAAAGCACTTTCTCAGGTTCAAGGGAGTGTATTTACAAGAAAATTGTACAAGAGGTAAGAGATTCACATTGCAAGGTGGCAAGCCTGTATTTTTACAAGAAGCTATCTAACTTCAGGGAGACAAGTTACTGGTACACTCCCGTGTGTAGTGGACGGACGAGTGAGCGTACAAGCTATTGTGATATCCTAAAGGCACTTTCTGCATGGTGAAGACAATGGAAGATCAGAATCCCAATGAGAGTCAAGAATATCTTACGACAAGTGTCAGATCTTGGCTCATATCTTGTCTTTATGCCAAAAACCATCTCCAATTTTCCATTTACTCATCATTGCCACGACCGATCGATAATGTAAGCATAGAAATTCCAAGGAAATGGCAAAGAAAATATGATTACTAGACATTCTATTCTAACATGTAATCACGATAAGCGGTGTAAACAATCAAGTAGTTAATGTCTTAAAGAGTGTTTTTTTTGCTAGCAATGGTGACGTATCTTCTTTTGTTATGAACCAAGAGGTAAAGTGTTAAAGTGCTTAATGTCATAAAGTCAATTTTGTTGAATTGTACGCTTCTTTATGTTTTTGCATTGTTTATCACTGCCTACACGACGACACACTTAGACGGTGTTTTCACGATACCAAGAAAGGGTACATGCGTTTCCTCCTATTTTCAGAAGCCAGAAACACGTTTCTTGCATTTCCTACTGCCGTTTTTGAACAAATCAATAAAAACCCTTACTTTTACTTGTCTCAAATGATAAGTCTCATGCATCTATTTTTGTTGCACAATTGACTTACTGTGCAAGGTTTTTGCAATACTAGGAAAGGGTACAAGTTTTTCCTCCTATTTTTGGAAGCGAGAAATGCATTTCCTACAACTATTTTTGAACGAGTCAATATAAACCCCTTTCTTTTACTTATCTCAAATGATAAGTCTCCTGCCTCTATTTTTACTGTACAGTCAACTTGTTGTGCAAGGTTTGTAGGCTATCAAGATTTAAACTTCAAACTATTTTATGGGTCTGAGGTCTGCATACATTGAAATCCCAAAGTCTATGAATTGAGTACCACCAATAGATTCCAAAGTATTTACGTGTATGAGGTCTACATACATTGAAAGCCGTGAGTCAATGTATTTAGTGGTAGCTTCTTGAGAATTTTTTGGTAGCCATCAATCTTGAGAATTTATTGGTAGCCATCAATCTATCTGGTAGCAGCCCTTGTATTGACTATACTAGGAAGCAACAACAACTACCACTGTCTAATAGTGGTAGACAATAATATTTATTGCATTGGTGACTACCATTCTATGCGTAGTAGCTGCATAGTCTTGCTGGTAGCAATGGTAGCTACTAGTGTCATCTTGGTAGCTCTTACTAAGTGTCATAATAACTCATATCTAATTCTCCTAAATGATTTTCTCATTTTAAACTGATCATTTAATATGGGAATTACAAAGGGAGAAAAAGCTAGAATATTGGTTAAGCTGGCAGAAAGGTCACAGTAGGGATCCAAAGGGGGGGCCATTTGCAAAAGAGCAATGTGCATCAATGGGCTTCAAAGACCCTAAGGTTCAGTCCATTAAGACTTCCAAAATGCTAAGGTTCCAAAATTCAATAAAAAGCCCAATGGTCAAACCTTAGGGAAATTGGATACCTTTGAAAAGACCAAAAAAGTCTTTGCAAATCCCTAGAAGGGAGGGGGCGAGCCCTTTTTGTAGGGGATGAGAGAGAAACACACATACACACACACACACACACCCTTTATCAATTTCACATGGTAGAACAATTAAGCTATACCCACTATGTATTAAGCTATAAGCTATACCCACTACGTATTAAGCTATACGGGAACCCTACAAAGGTTGTCACTCTTGCAAGCCCTTTACAGAAAGGGAATAGGGCACATGTCAGCTCCCTAGCCCAGTTGCCCCCAAGGTGCACTCAAATCCTATTGGATGGCCATAGAGGTGGACCAATGAGAATTAGGCTAGAGTACGTTTAGTTTAATTCATTTTAAAACACTTGATAAAAGAACCAATAGAAATTAAGATGTCTCCCAAGGGGTCCAATAAGCATTCAATAGCCCAATGGCTTGCCTGATTCCTATTGGCCAAAAGACAAAGGGGTTAATTGCATTAATTAAATACCTAAAGATCTCACAAAAGGGCAATGGGGGACACATGTCAAAAGGCTATCACTTATGATTCTCAATTATCATTGGCTAAGCTTTGCAGGGTCCAATGGGATGCAAGCATGATTAAAATCCAACAGGGGTCGACCAAGAGAGAGAGGGGGCTGATTTTGGCAAGGCATTATCACACACACACTCACACAATCTCATGTGTGAAGTAAGAAGACTCTCTCTCTCTCTCTCTCTCTCTCTCTCTCTCTCTCTCTCTCTCTCTCTCTCTCCTTCTCAAGATTTAATGGAAATCTCATCATCTACTCCAAGCTTGTGAGAAGGGAGGCCTACACCAACAACTCTTAGCTTTGAGATGCAAATCCAACCAAGAGCCAAGCTTCAATGCATGCTCATCTCCTCTACCATGCTAATTACTATGTTATGCTAAGCCTTTATGAGTGATTATGTGAGGAGATATACTTCTTTCTTGTAAGACTACTCCTTCCTTTGAATCTACTCTCATACCCCGCTAGCTCTCACCATCTTCGAAGGTGTGTGCGGTCTTGGGCGTGAGACCGTGAGGGAATTGATGTTGTGTTTTATAACTGTGTGCATGGTGCTTGAAGCTTCCTTCTTCATTGCACCAGCAAGTTATTGAAGGAACAGAAAGTATTGTATTGTAAAATGTCTCCCTTGATGGGGGAAACCTATAATACAAAGCCTTTTGGAGGGGGGATAGGATCCATGTAAATCTGGTCCTCAACTGTTGTCAATAGCTTAATTTCTATCTCTTTTGAAGTATTGTTCATGCCTATCTAACTAGGTGTTATGCTTTTTGTTGCTCTCTCCATCCAAGCACTCTTACTATGCTCATTAGGAATCTATTCTAATGAAATACTCACTATGTTTATGCTATTTTCCACTACACACAAGTTACTAGGCCATTAAATGTTACATTGGTATCAGAGCCCAAGGTTTCTCTTTTCTTGCTCAAGAAGGGAGGTCCTCAAGCTAGCTATAAATGGTTGGTGTTATTAATTGCAATTGAGTAAGTAGAAAAGAGATTTTTCAGCCTTGCAGTGTGCGTGCTTCGTGCAGATAACAGGGCATCACCATCGAGAGATATGGTCTTAATAGTGGAGTCCTACGGGGCTTGCATACGGCTTAACGACTATTGAGCTATTAGAAGCTTGACAGGAGCCGGTACTGTTTTGGTGTTTAAAGACCCTCTCTTCTATTCCTTGAAATTAATGGTATTCATGCCACGGGCATAGGAGCTTGAGTGCTTTTCTAAAGGGGTAAAGAGGAGTAGCAACTAGGGCTTGAAGTGACAAAATAGACCTAAAAAAGTTTACACCTAAAAGTTGTTAGAATGACTGACAATTGTAAAGAGAGTGAAATTAATGTTGATAGCTTTGATTTTGCTTATGAGTAGGCTACTAATGATGCCCCTATGCTTGTTAACTACCTTGTATCTAGGCTTCAACAAGCCATTGGCAATCCATCCCTCCAAAGTGAAGTGCAAGGGTAGCTTCGTGCTCATGGGATTGTCCAAACTCCCCACCAACAAGAGAGAGTACCTAGGAAGCCTCCTTGTGAGACTTCCAAAAGAGGCCTCTCTCGATTCGGGAAGAAGAAGAGGATCCATACGAAGGGCTCAAAAATTTACTTCTTGATGACACATCTCCTTCCCAAAGGAGAACTCAAGAGCCCCCACCAAAAGAACAAGAAAGAAGCAAGTCTCCTACCACCTCGGTGGAGATGGCTCCACAAAGACGGAGGGCAAAACACTCTCTGTCACCTCCTAAACGGAGAAGACCATCGCACACCTCTCCACACCATAATTCAAAGAGGAATGATAAAAAACAAGAGAAGAAAAAGGCGAGAAATAGGTCACCCTCTTCTCCATCTTCTTCATCCTCTTCCTCTTATGAAGAAAGTGATGGTGCAGACAAGTTGGACCAAGGCAAAAAAAAGGCAAGAAAGAGGTTACCCTCTTCTCCATTTTCCTCAAATTCTTCATCTTTTGAAGAAAGCGATGGTGCAACTTTTGAAGAGGCCATAGGAAATCCTATGCCACGTGGAAGAGGTCCTCCAAGCTCAAGAAGTTTAAAGAGGGAAGAAAGAACATCTCTTTCCTTACCTACGATGGCACCTTTGGTGCTACGGACAAAGTCTTGGTTTTCATCCAACAATTTAATGCAAAGTTTGGAGATGAGGGCTTTAGGGAGTCCTCTAAGCTACAACATGTATCTATGCATTTTCAAAAGTCCGCCAGGCAATGGTGGTCTAGCCTACGGGCAAACGGTGAAGCTCCACAAACATGGAAAGCTTTAAGATCTTTCATCATGAAGCAGTTTTTGGCTACCGATGCCAAAGACAAAGTACTCACCGAATGGTGAAGCTTGAAGCTCTCTCCTTCCAAATCTATTCATAAATATGTAGACAAGTTTTGGGACCTACATCTCAAAGCCATTGTCTTCAAAAAGATGGATTTTGGAGAGAAAAATCAACAATTTTGTGCGGGCTTAACTGAAGATATGGCGGTATGTCAACCCAAAGGCCACGCACCATATTTGCGGTCATACACCATACCATGGTGGCTTCACAAAACAATATCCAAACAGGGGCTGAGAGAAATCTTAAGCCCACGGAGAACAAGGACCGTAACAATGAGCCTAAGGGGAAGGACAATGTCCAAAAGTCTCCTAAAGGAACACTAACAACAACAAAGCTAAGGAGAAGGGACTTTATAAAGTCAAAAATAAACTCTCTCCTGAAGAGCTTGAGTGTTATCGTAAAGATAACCGTTGTTTCAAATGCGGCAAGCAAGGGCATGCATACCGTGCTTGCCCCCAAAAGAACACCCGCTATGAGCCTCCTATAGCTACCTTGGTCGAAATCCAAGAAGAGGAAGCTCACCACAAAGGATCTCCTCTATGCCATGCTTGGGTAAAGGTAAGAGAACATGATGCTTTTATTCTCTTTGACCCTGGTTCTACTCACAATTTCATATCCACAGAGTTGGCCACCAAGCTAGGCATCCAAGCCTATGAGATGGGAGATGTCCTACTCGCCGATGGTGCTTTCAAGGGGCAAGAAGCTTCAGCCACTCGGTTAATCGGAAAATTGAGGCTCCATGTCCAAATCTATGTGAACAAAGAGGACTTCTTTATCTCTCCTCTCAAGCATGAGGACGTAATCCTAGGGGCACCATGGTTTGATCGCATGGCTGCCAATGCTAATTCCCTAAAAGGAAAATCTACTTTAGGTTCAGGGAAAAAGATATGTAAATAGATGCCAAAGAGTTGGGTAACACCATACCCATTGTACATAAGCAAGCTTTCAATAAGTCAATAAAGAGCTCTATTTCCGTGTACATGATTTTTGTTAAAGATTCTCAAAATGAACCTAATGCTTTAGCAAAAGAAAATATAAATAATCACAAGGAATTAGAGTTATCCAATTTTCTCAAGGTATTTCAAGATGTTTTTATTGACGACATCCCTTGTGAAGGCAATGATGACCATGCAATTGAACTTCTTCCAGGAAGTTTACCACCTAATAAACCTCCTTATAGAGTTTCTCAAGCTCAAGAAGAGGAGATTATGTGGCAAGTGCATGAATTAGTTGAGAAGGGAATGGTTAGGCCTAGCTCATCTCCATTTTGTTCACCCGTGTTATTAGTGCAAAAGAAAGACGACACGTATCGTATGTGTGTCGACTATAGAGCACTAAATAGGATCACTATCAAAAATAGGTTTCCCATTCCATGGGTAGAAGACCTATTTGATAAGCTGCAAGGGTCGACCTACTTGAGTAGGATTGACCTAAAAAGTGGCTACCATCAAATAAGGATAGTTGATCGAGACATTGTAAAGATCGCATTTTGCACTATGTTTGGTCTTTACGAATACATTGTCATGCCTTTTGGTTTGACCAATGCACCAACCACATTCAACCGCTTGATGGAGAAGCTATTCAGGCCTCACCGAACCTTTATTGTAGTATTATTTGATGATATTATCATCTACTCTAATTCATTAGACAAACACAACAACACCTCTAGGTAATATTTCAAGTCTTATGTGCACGTATGTCGCACGTGTCAATGCAAGGAGCTTGCCAATACACTGTGTGCGAGCCACAAATCGCTCCAAGCACACAACAAGCCTAAACTAGTAAGCTCAAAGATGGCGATGGTGTGTCACTCACCGCTCTATGCTTTTTGTCATGGAGGATTCCTCGCCGCGAAGAAGAGGGAGACGCCGCTACGCCACGCTCAACTGCCTCGCCGCCGTCGTGCCGCCGCAATGCTCGATCGCACACACTCTCTCTCTCTCTCACGCATACACACACACACACACACACAAGGAGATGAAGAAGAAGAAGATGGAGATGGAGCAAGAGCACTCTTCAATTGCACAAATGAGAGAATAAGTGAATTTTAGGTTTAGTTGACTTTTATATGAGCTCGCCCCATTCACACTTGGATGCCCATGCTTAGCCAACTAATCCCTTGAATGTTCCATTTAGAGTGCGCCTCTCATCGGCAATCACTCTTACCCTTTTCCTATTGGACCGACAAGCCCGGTACCTGACTCTACCAAATAAATAATACGACGTCCGTTGTAGATGATAGGAATGTGCGTGAGGGTTAACATGCCCCCCTTCCTGATGTAGATTCCGTCCTCGGAAGCGATTGAGTTGAAGCTCGTTCGTCGAGGTGGAAGAGCATTTGAGATGAATGTCCTTAGCCTTCTTCAATCACTACAAAATCAAACAACATTGGCACAGTAATTGCATTCTCATATACAATTAAAAAGCATATGCAGTTGTAGGCAGACAATTTGATTGGTAATAGAATTTTAAACCATTTGTCAACAATAAACATTAAATTGTAATAATCAAACGCATAAACAGCTGTAAAGGTAGAAAATTAAACAATTCTAGGGTCGCTAATTTAACGGTCGAAAGGCACTAAAGATTGACTATTAATACCATGGATAAGCTTCTCAATTTTCTCTAGTCAATTTAGTTGTTTAATCGCAAGAGTCAAGTATTTCATGTCTAAGGTCTGACTAGAGGCTATACCTCGAAGCCCTTGTAGTTAAGCTATGATAAAAGGACTTTCTCATGAAATCATTGCCTGACTGATTACCTTTTCTTTGACTCCCCAAAAGTCTTTTCTCATTGATTTACTTTTGATGTGTGTGCTTATTTTGTATGCCTTGGGTTTTTTGCTTTTCAAGAAAAAGCGCCCACACTGGGAACCTCTAGGGCTCTAGTATCATAGGCGATACATGTAAGTGGAGTACCAAATCAAGCTGAGGTTTCTTTTCTAGCTTAAGATTTTACATTGTGGCACTTTGTTTTTTTTTTTTTTTGTTCGTTTCAGCATTTTAACTTTGTAACTTTGGGGGGTCATATAACACTATTACCCTCCCCAGGCTCATCGCACTAGTAAACTCCCTTTAAAATACTTAAGCTAAAGGTCAATAGGGACTAAGCCCACTAGAAAGCCCTAGTACATTTCACACAATGCTGCCTAAATCGGATTAAGAACCTAAGTAACCATTAATTATTAGGAAGGCATTCTCCATGGTATTAAGAGAAGATCTCTAACACCTAGCTTAGTCAAACTAGCTTAGTCGGACTGCTTGATTTTTAAACCTAGACAAGTGATTATGACAAAAAAATTTACATTGAATTTAATGTTTGGTACTAAGCAAATGTGTTGAATATTATGCTACCAATCACAATCAAAGCAGACAAACATGGATGCAAAAGGATAAGGGGCAATGCTAATGGACAAGAAACACCTATTTGTGTTGATGGTCGTGCTTGATTTGAAGTGTGAATGAGAGAAAGATTCCATGAAGGTCCAAATCCTAACAACAGCAACATGTTCCTGTACACACTAGGAAACACAAAGAATACCTCCAGGAGGCACATCAGTGGGAAAGGTGTTTTATGACATAGGTTTCTGTTTCAGTGTACCGAATGTGAATGTGTAGGTCTGGGTCAAATGTTTTGACTTTTATTGTGCATACTCGTTTTCTTATTGCTCTTGCTCTTTTTTTTTGTGTGAGTATAAGGCTATATATACACATTCCCTAAGATTGATGATTGAGAGGTCAGGGAAACAAGGGTAAGAGGGAAATAATTCAATAGGCTTACGTGAATGAAGACTTCCCCCCTTCCTTGGGTATATCATACCGTTTGAAATGTGCTTGCCACCCTTTGAAACCAATTGTTCCAGTTGGTAATAGGTGAGGATTTTTGCCAGTAGTTTTCTATTACCTTAGGTGCCTCCTCGAGTTGCAAGGGTGGTAAGGTACTCTCCCATGAACGAACTTGAAGTGGTTCATCAGGTGATTCTTGAACATTGGGAGGTGTGGATTCCTTTGTAGCTTCATGGAGGTCCACTATTGTAGGTGGAGGCTGTGGAGAAGCTTTTACCTCTATGGATGCATCACATGAGGAGCTAGAAGCTTTATTCGTTTTTTCTATGGTTGACTTGAGCAAACCAAGTCTTTCTAGCTTGGGAACCCATGCAAACGGATGGCCAAAATGAAATAGCTAACCTAACAATTCTTGATCTACTAAAAGCCTATGTAACAGAAGTAGATCAAAGGTCCCAATGGGAGAAGTACTTACCCTTAGTGGAGTATGCCTACAATGATACTGTACATACCTCCATGAGAAAATCACCTTTCGAGGTAATTGAGGGAAGATAAAACATTCCCTTGCTACTTAAGGTACACGGGAAGATCTTCGTTGCAGATGACTATAGCCGAGACCTACAAGAATCTTTCCAAAAGATTAAGGATGCTATCTCTATCTCACAACAAAGGCAAAAGGCTACTGCTGATAAGCACAGAAGATCCCAAGCCTTTAAAGAAAATGATTGGGTCTTGCTTAAATTTCCAAGGCTTAATTAAGGCACATGACGGGCAAGAATCCTATGGGACACCAAAAGTACTATGCTAAGTTAGCAAAAAGGTACTATAGTCCCTTCCAAATTCTTAGACCAATCAATGACATGGCCTATCAACTCAAGTTTTCCAGTCACTGGCTCATACACGATGCTTTTCATGTGAGCCTACTAAAGCCTTACAAAGGAGAGCCACGTCAAGAACGAGCAACTGAAGACCCACCAAAGATCAAGGACCAAGAAGAGGTGCTGCAGTTCGAGTCCATTCTCTGACATGAAGACAAGGTATTGAGAGGTGGTAAGATTATCCACTGGTATCTTATTAAGTTTAAGAACTATCCTTTTGAAAATGCTAGATGGATGCAAGGCATACAATTAAAGGATAACCTAAACCTTGTCAATGCTTACAATGCTTCCCTAGAGTAAGCAAATGTACAAATGTTTAAAATGAGCAAAGTTTTGTCTTATAAGACTCTCTTTTTCTTTATTGTGCACAAATGTTAGTAGTATGCATGCTTAAGATCAAGTGTGCGGAGATGACGTCTTCCAAACACCAAGTACAACTTGTCACTCTACTATGGAACATTGATAGGACTAATGCGCAGACATGCTTGCGGAAGCTTAGGCTCTCAAGTGCAAAATGGATTAGTCATCCATTCTGGAACAATGTCGGGTAAGATAGGGATCCTCTACCCACTAGAAAAAGGACTAATAAATGGGCTTTATCTTCTCTATCCCATAGTTGAGGATGTTACCATATACATGTGGTAATGATGTGTGTGAAAACACTAGGACCGCCGGGGTATTTTTTCCCTCTTTAGGAGGTTTTTTCCCCCGAGCATTGTATATATGCCCATCACTCTAGGGCTATCTATCTTTCCATTGCATACTAAGTAACACACTCTCTATTGTGTGCCTTGAGCTTCCTTCGTCTTCTCCAAGCTGTGTGTGTTTCTCTGCAACCCTAATTCCAAAGATTGGTATCAGAGCAGGTTGCATCCGCTCAGGCTTAGTCGCCAACTGCTCCAGCACATGCTTGCTCACTTCGGGCTCATTTTTTATTGGGGCTCATTTCGGCCTCCATTTCCACTACAGGCAGTACTGCACATGCTATTTCGTCATTTTGTGCAAAATTTTTGTCAGTGCTGTTTTTTGCATAACAGGTGCCTCATAGTCTTCTATGGTTTGTGCTATATAGCACGTGTTGTTCCCGCTCTGTTTCTCCTATTTTCGGGTAGTTTTCACATGAGGTGCAACATTTACCATGGTTGACAACAACACAGATGTGTTCAAGATGTTTGCTGTTGAGGACAGGTTGGATGGGGACAACTACCCTATGTGGGCTTATATGATGCAACATGTTCTTGTGTCGAAGGGCGTCTAGAACATTGTGCACGGCATTGATGTATGTCTTGGTTCTGAGGATGTAGGCGATGTTGAAGATGTTGCAGGTCTTGCTGCAAGGATTGTTGCTATTAGAGTTGTTTTGCCTACGATAGAACAAGCTCGTTGGGATGTAAAGGATGCGCAGGCTCATACATTGATTGCGTTGTCTGTGAAGCGCACCATTGTTTCTCACATTTGTTCAACAAAATCTGCAAAACAGGCCTGGGATATTCTAGCAGGTCTTTATGCAAGCCGTAATGAGGCTAAAATTGATTTGCTGCGTAAAGAGATGGAGTCGAAGATTATGCATGAGGAAGATGATATGGACACTTTCCTTGCTGGTGTCAAGGATATCAATGAGCAACTTATTTCTGCAGGTGAAGTCATTTCAGACAGTTCCCTTGTGCAGACTGTTCTTGATGCCTTACCAGATTCCTACCAGACTTTTGCTAGTACTTGGAGACTGATGACCCAAGGAAATCCTGAAGTTCTCAAGTTTGATGCATTATGCACAATGCTGTTGCAAGAGTCACTTTCTAGAAAAAACAAAACTAGGCAGCGTGCAATTGAACAGGCTTTTATTGCTTCTCAAAGAAAGGGTGGTAACAGCAATGCGGCCACTTCTTATGGTTCTGCTGTGAGCGGCAAAACTTCTGTTCCTAATGCTTCTGCTGGCAGCAATTTTCCTGGAAATTCTGGTGATAAATGGCAAAAAGAAGATGCGTTGCCATTATTGTAAAGCTAATGATCACTTGATCAAGTCGTGTCCTAAGTTGAAGGCCAAAGAGGCTAAGAAGAAAGAGGGTGGTTCCACTGCAAATGATGGTTCCGCTACACATTCAGCCATTGTTGAGTCTTCTGTGAAAGGAGACTGTGTTGCTGATATTGATGCAGAATGGGCTTTTAGCGCAGAGTGAACTTACAATCCTGTTGTCCATGATGCATGCTTGTCAGTTGCTGCAGATTCACATGTGTGGTATTTCGACAGTGGTGCTACAAAGCACATTACCTCACATCGTGAATTGTTTACCTCTCCGAGTCTGTCCCTCATGGGAATTCAGTCACTTGTGCCAACAATGCCTCTTATCTGGTTCAGGGAGTTGGAAAGATTGTTCTTACTGCTGCAAATGGTAGTTCCTTCACACTTGTTGATGCACTTTATGTACCTAGGATCAAGAAGAATCTCTTGTCTGTATTCGCACTTGCTAGACGTGGACTTGTAGTCAAATTGTGGATGACAGATGTACAGTTCATGATCTCAGTTTTGGTGATAAAATTGTTGCATTTGGCCTTTTGAGCCGTGGGCTGTATAAGCTCACTTTGTATGACAAGTGTGGAAAAAATTTTGCAAATGTTGTTGCAGATTTAAGGGCTATTTCAGATGCAAAACTTTGGCATGCATGTTTCGGTCATCTGAATTTTGCTAGTTTGCTGCGTTTGCAGAAATCTGATATGGTTGCTTCTTTGCCGCCTCTTGAAGCACCTGTCAAACATGTTTGTGAAGGCTGTATTTTGGGTAAGATGAAGCGTTCTAAGTTTCCAAAGGATGGTTCAGTTCGGGCCACATGCAGGTTGCAGCTTGTACATAGTGATGTTTGTGGGCCCATGCAAACTCCGTCCTTGGGCAATTACCTTTACTTCGTGACTTTGATTGATGATTACTCTAGGCATGCATGGGTATTTCCGCTTAAAGCAAAGTCCGAAGTTTTTATGTGCTTCAAACAATTTTTGGAAATGGTTGAAAATGTGTCAAAATGTACTATGGGCACCCTCTGTTCCGATCGAGGGAGGGAGTATATGTCTCATGAATTTAATGCATTTTTGGCTAGTCTTGGGATAAAACACCAATGTACAGTGCCTTATACACCACGGCAAAATGGTGTTGCTGAGAGGAAAAACAGGTCACTGACAAAAATGGCACGATGTATGGTCAAAAGTCAAGCTTTGCCGCATTCTTTTTGGCTTGAGGCCATCATGTGTGCCACTTATGTACTTAATAGGTGTCCTATGAAAGCTTTGTAGTCTATTACTCCATATGAAGCATCGCATGATAGAAAGCCTTCTATTGAGCACATGCATGTTTTTGGTTGTTTGGCATATGCTCTGTTGCCACAAACATAGCGCAGAAAATTGGATGATAAGGCTGTCAAATGTATTTTTGTTGGTTATAGTTGTGAAAGCAAAGGTTACAGGTTATATCATCCGCAAACAAAGCGTATTCTGGTTTCACGGGATGTAGTGTTTGTGGAAGATTCTATTCAGCCCTTGCTGTCATGTACTAGAGACAATAATGTAAGCTCACAAGACATTTATGACACCTTGTTGCCTCTTTTTAGTGGTGGAAATACGAATGTAATTTCCAATTAGGCAAATGTACAGCCTATGGGGGTTTCTAAAAATGTTACAGATCAGCCTATTACGGATGCAGATGTGATGTACTTGATGAGGAAAGGGCTGAAAATGAGCAGGCTAGAGGTATGCCAAAATGGCTGGTGCACACTTTGTGTGACAGTAAATTGGATGCACCTTTGTCTAGTCATACTCGTTTAGGATCTTTCCATGCATCTTATGCATCAGATTGTTATGCTTTGGCTGTGTCTAGCTTACATGATGTTGAGGAGCCTCTGTATTTTGATGAAGCATAGAATTTAGAAAATTGGATGGCTGACATGTAATCAGAATATGATGCACTTATAGAAAATGACACATGGACTTTATGTGGTTTGCCTCCTAGCAAAAATACCATTGGTACAAAGTGGGTTTACAAGTTGAAACGCAAGCCGGATGGTGAGATCAATTGCCATAAGGCTTGACTTGTTGCAAAGGGTTATGCACAGCAAAAAGGCATAGATTATGAAGAGACTTTTGCTCCCACTTGTCGTATGCATACTGTGCATTTTCTATGTGCATTGGCAGCTCATTTTGGTTAGGATGTACATCAATCAGACATTGTTACTGCTTTCTTGAATGGTGACATATTTGAGGAAGTTTATGTAACGTAGCCTCGCGGTTTTGTCATAAAAGGACAAGAGGAAAAAGTGTGCATATGTAAGAAGGCTTTGTATGGGTTGAAGCAATCTCCTCGTGCTTACTATGAGAAAGCTGACACTCATTTGGTTAAACGAGGCTTTCTAACAGTCCAATAGAAGGCACATTGTATGTAAAGCGTGAGGGTGATGTACTTCTCATTGTGGTTCTTTATGTCGATGATTTGATGATCACTGGACCAAATGAGAGACATATTGTTGAATTTAAGGCTGATTTGAATGCTACTTTCAAGATGAAAGATTTGGGGTTGTTGCATCATTACTTGGGTATATAGTTTAAGCAGTGTGATGGTGGTATTGCCTTGTGTCACAAAAGTTACATAGAGACATTGCTATGTAAGTTTGGACTCGAGGATTGCAAACCTATTGCCACTCCCATGGAAACAGGTTTGAAGTTGAGTCTACATGATGCTGGCGATCCTGCTGATGTCACTCTTTACCAAACTGCTATTGGCTATCTCATTTATGTATGCAACACGAGGCCAGATATTCATTTTGCAGTCTCACAGGTCAACAGATTTATGCATAGCCCAAAGTCCAAGCATTGGCAGGCTGTCAAGAGGATTTTCCGCTACCTTAGTGGCACTTTATATCTTGGCTTGTTTTATCCCAAGGGGGGATCATTGCCGCTAGACTTACATGCTTTTTTGGATTCAAATTGGGCTGGTTGTTTTGACACGCGAGTGTCCACAAGTAGTTTTTGTTTCATGCTTGGTAGTTCATGTATATCATGGTTGAGCAAGAAGCAACCTACTGTGGCCACTTCGAGTTGTGAGGCTGAGTACAGGGAAGTCTTCACAAGTACGGTTGAGTGTGTATGGCTGAGACGCCTTATGGATGATTTGGGTGTTGGACAAGACACTGCAAACACTATCTACACTGACAGTCAGAGTGCATTGGCAGTTGCGAGGAACACAGTTTTTCATGCTCGCACAAAGCACATTGAGGTGCATTACCACTATGTCAGGGAGAGGGTATGAGCAGGAGAGATCAGCTTGCCAGGTATGTACACATATTCTTTTTTAAAAACCTAATAAGAACTCATTATGCTCTACACATTACAGTAGAGCGAGTTCACCATATCGTCGTGCTCTTCTTCTCGCACTCTCTCTCGCGTCGCACTTCCGCTCGTACTCCTTCACAAGAGACCTCAAACATCTATGAGAGAGAGAGAGAGAGAGAGAGAGAGAGAGAGAGAGAGAGAGAGAGAGAGAGAGAGAGAGAGAGAGAGAGAGAGAGAGAGAGAGAGAGAGAGAGAGAGAGAGAGAGAGAGAGAGAGAGAGAGAGAGAGAGAGAGAGAGAGAGAGAGAGAGAGAGAGAGAGAGAGAGAGAGAGAGCTCAATACACACCCACAGGCTCTGCCAATTGCCATTGACTCTAAATCGTAAGCAACTTGGAGATTTGGTATGGATTATTTACACCATGTAGAGAAGGTAGTAGCAGTAGCAGGAGTTGGAGAAGAAGGTGACTCAAGGTTGGGTCCAGAGGTATCAAGGACTTGAGTTTCAAATAGCCTAAGATGAGGTTTAGTATTAGGCTTAAACGATGGTGGTTGGTATGCATGTTTTTAGCCTATTTAGTGCAAGGCAGGCATTTCAAGAGTAGCCAAAAGCTTCGGTTGATGAGAGAAAGGATTTCAGATGAGAGGGCAAAAGACCTTAGCTATCTACGGTGGCTTTATTCCATTGGGCCAAAGACTAGAGGCACATTTGCGGAAACACCTGAATATGCAAGGTCCTCTTACTTTGTCAAGAGAGCATGTAAAGCTTGAGTGCAGAGAAAATTATATGCGAGAGTACATTATGCTATTGATCATGAGGTAATTTCTCATTTCTACCAGGTTGTTTAATCTAACACTTTATTGCAAGCGACGTCAGTTCCAAGGGTCTCTTCCAATATCTCACCCTCACATCAATTTATCAAGGATGTTGTTCATATTTGCTTAAAAATTGGCTTTGCTCAATTTTCTTCGCTCGTTGATTGGAAAGCCTCTGTAAATCCATGTTTTGAGCACAAAAACATAGCGATTAACCATTACACACATCAATGATGCAATCGAAAATTGAATCAATCATGCAAATTAAACACTTTTTTAGGCACACACACTAATAAAATTGGCAGTTTTTACCAATCTTTAGGTGCGCACACAAAAGGGTTAACTTGTCGAATTTGCAACGTGACTTCACAAATCATTAGTTGGGCATGAGCACCACAAATCAATCATCACAATTGAAAAATTATTAAGCACACATTGATTTTTAGGTGCACAAACATGGGCAAAATAGTGCACACACACCTAAAATTAGCATACAGAATGCACACGCACTTGCAATTGACCATCCAAGCATGCAATTAACTCAATTAGGTACCCAATTAGCAATCCACAATCACCAATTAGCAATTGAAACTTGCTAAATTCATACGCCACCGAATCTTAAAAATTTTGCATTAGAATGGCATGAAAATGAAAAATAAAAAAAAATCAATCCACATTGCATCATGGTGGGATCTCTATACAATTCTACACATCTTTAGATTCTAGGGAGGTTGAGATTACCACCTTAGTTACCTTCCATTGAAGATCAATTGAATGGTCGAATGCTCCAATCCTTCATAGCAAATTAGTAAGGTAGCAAAAATTAGTCAAATTAGCAAGGGGTTAGTGTGAAATTAGAGTGTGTAAACGTTGACACATTAGGGAATTATGAACACACTACTTCATGCACACACATCCAAAATCCCCAAAAACATAAACACACAAGTGAAATTAGTGAGGGAACGCATTTGATTATGCCACAATTACACTACCGTAGTCCATCGTCCCTAGCAGCGACGCCAAATTTTGGGGGTCCCATTGTTCCAATAGCTCCAATGAACAACAAAATAATCAATCCGGAGGGATGAGCTACCCAGCTAGGGCATGGAAACACTCACACAGTTAGTGAGCTAATTATGGCAACACAAATGGTTAACTCTATGAGGTGAGCTTCTCGGCCTGTGGAGGAGCTAAGACACAATGAAGGGGAATCTCCACATCCACTTCTCTTCACCTCCAATCAACCCAATCACACACACTATGATTGCAAAACACACACAACACTAATCCTATCATGCAACACACTAATCGCAAGCACACACACATAGATCTATCGAGCACCACACTCCAATCAAACCTACATGCACACACAATCAAAAGAGGGAAATCACACAAGATTAGAGAGGGATTAACCACTAATTAATTAAGATGTAGCTAATCTAAGCATCATAGGCAATCATAAGAAGTATGAGAGATGCATAGTGAAAGAGAATGAATCATTGATTAGTGTTAATCAAGTCTCATGAGCAAGGAGAAGCTCAAGGACTCCATAGACACACACCTCAAGAGCTCTTACCAAAGAGTGCTCTCAACAAATGAGCTTGAGAACCCTAATTTCTTTTACAAACTGCTTTATATACCTAGGGTAAAAATATGCAATGTCCGGGCGCCCGTGGTCTTTAGGGCTCCACCACTTATTGAATCTGATACTTAGGCACACTAACTGACCTATTCTTTATAGCTTGGAACTCGCATTGAGCCCGTAACACATTAAAATATAACAATGGCTTGAAATAAATCAAGAATTTACAATACATGACCATTTTGGGAAAACATGGAAAATGTGTAACTCCAATCTTTATTGCTTCTTTGTATTCATCCTTGATGTGCATCCATACGTCTTCGGTCTTTAGCAACTCCTGTTAACTGACATTGACTTAGTTAACAGCTTGTTGCTAACTGTGTGTGTGTGTGTGTGTGTGTGTGTGTGTGTGTGTGTGTGTGTGTGTGAGAGAGAGAGAGAGAGAGAGAGAGAGAGAGAGAGAGAGAGAGAGAGAGAGAGAGAGAGAGAGATTACACACACTCATTGAAAAAGACAGATAGAGAATTGATTACACACTCAGCAAAAGAGAGAGAGAGAGAGAGAGAGAGAGAGAGAGAGAGAGAGAGAGAGAGAGAGAGAGAGAGAGAGAGAGAGAGAGATTTTACACACTCATCAAAAGAGATTGAGAGAGAATTGATTACACATTCACAGAGAGAGAGAGAGAGAGAGAGAGAGAGAGAGAGAGAGAGAGTTGTAGCAACATACCTTGCACTCCTTCTTGTTTGAGTCTCTTTGCACTGCTGAGATTGAGAGAGAATTGATTACACACTCAACAAAAGAGAGAGAGAGAGAGAGAGAGAGAGAGAGAGAGAGAGAGAGAGAGAAAGAGTTGTAGCAGCATACCTTGCACTCCTTCTTGTTCGAGTCTCTTTGCACTGCTTTTTTATGCAAGCACTATTTTTATTACAAGCATAGGTCTAAATGAATGACAATAAAAAGGAGAATCTTAAAATAGCTTTAAAAAGCCTAAAAATTGTGTACAACACTTCATGATAGGTAGCACGCATATATCACTCCTTGCAAGCAAGCACTACCAACAAACTTATTGTGTCTCTTCGTGCTTTCACACATGTCGATGAATATTACTTCTTGCAAGGTGCATTCATGCATGCTAAATACATCAGTCAACATACATTGGGAGAAGCACTGAGAGGTGTCTGTCGTCCATATGGTTTGGATAGGCAAAAGGGACATGGAGCGACAAAGAATAGGAGTGGAGGAAGGTGCGGGTCTATCTGAGCTGAGTAGAGCTGACATTTGAATGCGAACAACAAAGCTGGGGTTTTTAACAATTGAATTCAGGTCCACATCATTGGCTTTGCCATAGCTTGCCATAGCCAGTTACAGGTGGATGCGATTAGCAATGGCGTTTATGGGAATGCATCCACTTTATAGGGTGGGGCCTACATTTTTTAGTGGACCTTCTCATGTGAGGGGGTTTTCATAGGCATATGGGAAGGTGCTCTAAGGTGGACGACATGGAAAAATTTAAGCTGAGCGAGATGAAGTGACTCAACAAGAGACAGAGTGATGGGACGTACACACAAAGCGAGATAGGTAGACATGAAGCATTGAGAGATGGGGAAGCATTACTTTTGAGATTCCACGAAAATGTGATAAGCATGTATTGTATGGAGCAACACTTTGATGGGCATTCTTGGACAAAATATGTGACTTGCATTAGTGATTTATTTAATGTGTAGTGCACTTTAGTAGGTGTTGCAACCACATGCAATGTGTTAATGTAGATTGTAGCTATATCTTGAGGACAAATCTTCACAATGAAACTCAATGGAGGGGCATGCACACCTCATGAAGGATTGATTGGTCTAGAGTTTGGCAAACTAGTGTGCAAGGTGATATGTGATGC
The DNA here is from genome assembly GCF_014529385.1 of Adiantum capillus-veneris. NCBI lineage: Eukaryota > Viridiplantae > Streptophyta > Polypodiopsida > Polypodiales > Pteridaceae > Adiantum > Adiantum capillus-veneris. The sequence goes on from NC_140945.1 coordinate 12,471,034, forward strand.
CTTGCTTGAACGGGTACCTGCTCATCATGTCTTCAATATACCTTGCACTCACATCAATTTGTGAAGGGTGTTCCTTATATTTTCTTGGAAATTGGCTTTGCTCGATATTCTTTACTCGTTGATTGGAAAGCCTTGTATGGCCCATACGCCTTATGGTTGATTTGGGTGTTGGAAAGGCACTGCCAACACTATCTACACTGATAGTCAGAGTGCATTCGCCGTTGTGAGGAACCCACTTTTTCATGCTCACACAAAGAACATTGAGGTGCATTACCACTATGTGAGGGAGAGGCTCTAAGCATGAGATATCAGCTTGGCTTATGTGCCAACACAAGAAAACCTTGCAGATCTTTTCACAAAGGCATTGTCTCATGAGAAGTTTGAAGCTTTCCACAAAGATTTGGGCTTACTCCCCTTTGTTGATTGATCATGTCCTCACAGGGCATGGTACTTCGCTATACTCTATGTTCTAGCTCTTTTTCATCACATCACTCCTAGAGGGGATTTGTTACCATATACATGTGGTAGTTATCCGCCGCCAAGGTATTTTTTCCCTCGCTAGGAGGGTTTTCCCCCCGTGCATTGTATATACGCCCATCGCTCTAGGGCTATCTTATATTTCCATTGCACACTAAGTAATACGCCCTTTGTTGTGTGCCTTGGAGCTTCCTCTCCAAGATCTGTGTGTTTCGTTGCAACCCTAATTCCAAAAAGTGCTACCATGCAACTACTATGCATAGACTGGTAGCTACCAATGCAATAATTACTAGTGGCTACCACTATTATACATTGGTATTTGTTGTTTCTTCCTAATAGTAGAGTCAATACAAGGGTTGTTACATGATAGATTGATGGCTACCAATATGCGTTGGAAGATACCACTCAATATATGGACTCAGGAGTATACAAACCATGCATACAAGGGTAGCTACCATGCAAAATATGAGCTACCAATGATATCGTGGTGGCTACCAAAGATATCTTGGTAGCTACCAAGCATATCCTCATAGCTACCAGTATTATCCTGCTAGTTGGCTTACTGTAACATTTAATGGCCTAGTAACTTGCGTGTAGCGGAAAATACCATAAACATAGTGAGCATTTCATTAGAATAGATTCCTAATGAGCATAGCAAGAGTGCTTGGATGGAGAGAGCAACAAAAAGCATAACACCCAGTTAGATAGGCATGAACAATACTTCAAAAGAGAGAGAAATTAAGCTATTGACAACAGTTGAGGACCGGATTTACATGGAGCTCGTGCCCCCTCCAAAAGGCTTTTTACTATAGGTTTCCCCCATCAAGGGAGACATTTTACAATACAATACTTTCTGTTACTTCAATAACTTGCTGGTGCAATGAAGATGGAAGCTTCAAGCACCATGCACACACTTATAAAACACAACATCAATTCCCTCACGGTCTCACACCCAAGACCTCACACACCTTCGAAGATGGTGAGAGCTAGCAGGGTATGCGAGTAGATTCAAAGGAAGTAGTAGTCTTACGAGAAAGAAGTATATCTCCTCACATAATCACTCATAAAAGCTTTGCATGGCTTAGTAATTAGCATGGCAGAGGAGATGAGCATGCATTGAAGCTTGGCTCTTGGTTGGATTTTCATCACAAAGCCAAGAGTTGTTGGTGTAGGCCTCCCTTATCACAAGCTTGGAGTAGATTATGAGCTTTCCATTAAAGCTTGATAAGGGGGAGGGGGGGGGGGGGGGGGGGGGGGGAGAGAGAGAGAGAGAGAGAGAGAGAGAGAGAGAGAGAGAGAGAGAGAGAGAGAGAGAGAGAGAGAGAGAGAGAGAGAGAGAGTCTTCTTGCTTCACCCATGCACACACTTATAAAACACAACATCAATTCCCTCACGGTCTCACACCCAAGACCTCACACACCTTCGAAGATGGTGAGAGCTAGCAGGGTATGAGAGTAGATTCAAAGGAAGTAGTAGTCTTACAAGAAAGAAGTATATCTCCTCACATAATCACTCATAAAATCTTTGCATAGCTTAGTAATTAGCATGGTAGAGGAGATGAGCATGCATTGAAGCTTGGATCTTGGTTGGATTTGCATCACAAAGCCAAGAGTTGTTGGTGTAGGCCTCCCTTATCACAAGCTTGGAGTAGATGATGAGCTTTCCATTAAATCTTGATAAGGGGGGGGAGAGAGAGAGAGAGAGAGAGAGAGAGAGAGAGAGAGAGAGAGAGAGAGAGAGAGAGAGAGAGAGAGAGAGAGAGAGAGAGAGAGAGAGAGAGTCTTCTTGCTTCACACATGAGATTGTGTGAGTGTGTGTGTGTGTGTGTGATAATGCCTTGCCAAAATCAGCCCCCTCCCCCTCTCTCTCTTGGTCGACCCCTCTTGGATTTTACTCGTGCTGGCACCCCATTGGACCTTGCAAAGCTCAGCAAATGATAATTGAGAAGCATAAGTGATAGCCCTTTGACATGTGTCCCCCTTTCCCCTTTTGTGAGAGATTTAGGTATTTAATTAATGCAATTAAACTCTCATTGGACCCCTTTGTCTTCTGGCGCAATAGGAATCAGGCAAGCCATTGGGATGTTGAATGCTCATTGGACCCCTTGGGAGACTGTCCAATAGTCTTCTAGAGAGCTTAATTTCTATTGGTTCTTTCATCAAGTGTTTTAAAATAAATTAAACTAAATGTACTCTAGCCTAATTCTCATTGGTCCACCTCTATGGCCATCCAATAGGATTTGAGTGCACCTAGGGGGTAACTGGGCTAGGGTATTGACATGTCTCCCCTATTCCCTTTGTGTAAAGAGCTTGCAAGAGTGAGTGTGTGTGTGTGTGTGTGTTTCTCTCTCATCCCCTACAAAAAGGGCTCGCCCCCTCCCATCTAGGGATTTGCAAAGACTTTTTTGGTCTTCTCAAAGGTAACCAATTTCCCTAAGGTTTGACCATTGGACTTTTTATTGAATTTCCCTAAGGTTTGACCATTGAACCTTAGCATTTTGGAAGTCTTAATGGGATGAACCTTAGGGTCTTTGAATCCCATTGATGCACATTTCTCTTTTCAAGATGCCCCCCTTTGGATCCCTATTTTCACTCCTTTGGATCCCTATTGTGATCTGTCTGCCAGCTTAACCAATATTCTAGCTTTTTCTCCCCTGGTACTTCCCCATATTAAATGATCAGTTTAACATGAGAAAATCATTTAGGAGAATTAGATATTAGTTATTATGATGTTACCTCTCTCTTGAAATCATAGTCGTCCTCTGTTGGAATTAGGGTTGCAGAGAAACGCACATAGCTTGGAGAAGATGAAGGAAGCTCAAGGCACACAATAGAGAGTGTGTTACTTAGTATGCAATGGAAAGATAGATAGCCCTAGAGTGATGGGCGTATATACAATGCTCGGGGGGGAAAACCTGCTAAAGAGGGAAAAAATGCCCCGGCGGTCCTAGTGTGTTCATACACATCACTACCACATGTATATGGTAACAAATCCCCCCTGGAGTGATGCAGTGAACGAGAGCTGGCACATGAGTAAAGGGAAGTGCCATGCCTTGAGGACATGATCAGTCCACAAAGGGGAGTAAGCCCAAAGATTTGTGGAAAGCTTCAAGCTTCTCACGAGACAATGCCTTTGTGAAAAGATTTGCAACGTTCTCCTGTGTTGGCACATAAGCCGGCCCGCCCACTTACCTGTGCGACCACATTGGGCTTTATACCCCAACAACCTCCCACTTAAAGTCCAATGTGGTACTTTAAGTGTGAGAGAAGCTACTATACAAGCTAATATACAAGAGATGTAGAGAAGTGATGTACTACCCTACACCTAACTGCTTGTGAAAATGCGCAAAGCTCTCTGAGGGAAGTCCTTTTGTAAGTAGATCAGCAGGATTTTCTGTGGTGTGAACTTTGACAAGCTGAAGTTGCTTATCCTCGAGAATTTCCCTGATGAAATGATACTTCACATCCACATGCTTTGTCTTTGAGTGATAAACTGGATTGCGAGCCAATTGTATAGCACTTTGACTATCACAATATAACACAGGCATCTCTTCTTTGATTCCCAAATCTGTTACTAGTCGATTAAGCCAAATTGATTCTTTGCATGCCTCTGATGCTGCAACATATTCAGCCTCTGTAGTAGACTGAGTAACACAATCTTGTAATCTGGAATGCCATGATACTGCTCCACCAGCCAATGTAAAGACATACCCTGACGTAGACCTTCGGTTGTCTAAGTCACCTGCATAATCTAAGTCTGTAAAACCCTTTACACTTAGCTCCTGACTCCCATAGCATATACTCATACTCTTTGTAGCTTTCAGGTATCTCAATATTCCTTTCACTGCCTCCCAATGTTTCTTGCCTGGGTTTGACATGTATCGAATTACTACTCCCACTGCAAATGCAATGTCTGGGCGAGTAGCAATCATTGCATACATCAAACCACCCACTGCAGACGCATATGGAATCTTATCCATTTCAGCCTGTTCTTCCTCAGACACAGGACAATCTTGTTTGCTAAGTTTCACATATGGTGGCAATGGAACACTCAATGCCTTTCCCTTCTCCATATTAAAACGTTGCAAAACCTTGTCAATATAGTCTGTTTGAGATAACCAAATCAACTTCTTTGATCTGTCTCTCTCAATGCGCATACCAAGTATATGACTTGCCTCACCCATGTCTTTCATGTCAAATGATTTTTCCATCTTTGACTTCAAAGCTGAAATTTCTTCCAGGTGCTTGCCAGCAATCAACATGTCATCCACATACAAGATAAGGATCAGCCAACTCCCATCCTTAGCCTTCTTTGGATATAGACAGTGATCGAACTCACTACGTTTGTAGCCTTGAGAAAGCATAAACTTGTGGAACTTATGGTACCATGCCCTCGGTGATTGTTTTAAGCCATAAAGACTCTTTAACAACTGGCATACCAAATCTTCCTTGCCTTTCTCAACAAACCCTTCTGGCTGCTGCATGTAAATTTCCACATCTAAATCACCATGCAAGAATGCTGTCTTGACATCCATTTGGTGCAACACCAAATCTAATATGGCAACCAATGCAAGAAAGCATCTCAATGTAGTCATCTTGACCACCGGAGAGAAGACTTCATCAAAGTCAATGCCTTGTTCTTGCTTAAAGCACTTGGCAACAAGCCTTGCTTTGTACTTTGGCTGACTATCATGAGCGGTGATCTTATAAGTGTAAACCCATTTACAAGGTAGAGCCTTTTTGCCCTGTGGTAATTTAACTAGCTTCCATGTCTGGTTTTTATGTAGAGCTGTCATCTCTGACTGCATGGCCAATTGCCAATTTCCGGAGTCCTTCATTTGCACTGCTTCCTTGAAACATGAAGGCTCATTGCAATCAGTCAACATGACATAGTTCATAGATGGAACAAACCTATCAGGAGGTCGCGTGATACGTCTAGATCTACGCACAATAGGTGGCTCAGGCTCAGTCACAACCTGTGGTTCCACTCTATCCTGTCCTTGCTCCTCTTGAGCCCTGACATTTTGTCTTGCACGTGTAGGTCCATCTTCTTGGAAGACAACTCTTCTAATCTCCTCAACCCTCTCTGGTTTAGAATGATATTTGGCTTCATTAAAGTGAAGATCATTGCTTCAGATAACCTTTCTGGATTCGGAATCCCAAAGTCTGTACCCCATCTCACCAAAATAACCATAGCCTAGAAAGATGCACTTTCTACTCTTTGGCTCAAGTTTGTTCCTAAATTCCTTTGGAACATGAGTATATGCCTCACAGCCAAAGACTCTGAGATGCTTGTATGAGGGCATTTTGTTTGACCATACCATCTCTGGCACTGAATCCTTCTGCAAAACCTTGCTAGGAGATCTATTTATAAGATGAACAGCTGTTGATACAGCTTCAGCCCAAAAACCATTTGGCAGCCGTGCATTAGACAACATACTTCTGACCTTCTCTTGTATGGTCCTATTCATCCTCTCAGCAACACCATTTTGAGGAGGATTGTAAGGAGCAGTAAGTTCACGTTTTATACCTTTTGACTCACAAAAGTCCTGAAAGGCCTTTGAAACATACTCTCCACCATTGTCAGTGCGTAAGAATTTAAGCTTCTTGCCACTCTGATTCTCCACAAGTGTCACAAACGTTTTGAAAACACTAAATGCTTCATCCTTGTGCTTGAGAAAGTAAACCCATACTTTCCTCGAGTAATCATCTATAAATGTCATAAAGTAAGAAGCTCCCCCTAGAGATAGGTTAGGCATAGGTCCACACAAATCACTATGAACAAGTGCCAACTGTGTATCTCTTCTACTGCTTCTATGCTTATGTGGCTGTTGTGTTTCCTTACCATACAGACAATGTTGACAGAATTCAAAATCATTAAATGAAAAGCCAGGAAAATAACCAGAACGAGACAAGATTTCCATTCCCTTCTTGGACATATGTCCTAACCGGCTATGCCACAAAGAAACGTTCGGCTGCTCGGTTACATTGATTACATTTTTAGAGACATTTGATACATAAATCATGTAAAGTCCTCCAGACTTTACTCCATGTGCTACTGTCATGGAACCCTTGGATATCTTCCACATGTTCTGTCCAAAAGTGGTGACGTAGCCAGCATCATCAAGTAAACCTGTGCTCATCAAGCTCTTTGTAATTGCGGAAACATGTCTCACATTTTTCAGCGTGAAAGAAGAGCCATTCTTAAACTTCAATTGAACATCTCCAACACCTAAGATCTCACATGTCTGCCCATTGCCTAGCCGAACATGATCTTTAGTGGTCACATAAGAGGTAAACCACTCCTTGTTTGGAGACACATGAAGTGATGCCCCTGAGTCTATAATCCAGTCACTCAGTGCATTTCCATCAGATGCTGTAAGAAGAGCTGAGTCCATTGTATTCTTGAAGAAGTAGATGTCTCGTGACACTAGACTGTCATTCTCTGCAACAGTGTTTGTCACATTTATTTCTTGAATCTTCACTGAGGACTTGTTCTTCTCACCATGGTCTTCAGCTTTCTCTTTGCCTTTTTCTGCTTTCCATTCTCTGCAGTCTCTTTTCATGTGACCCTTCTTGCCACAATGGTAGCATTCTATGTCACTCTTGCCTTTAGCACTGCGGGACTTGCTACGAGACTGATTCCTCTTTCCACCTTTGTACTTTTCTTTGGTCCTTCCCCTGACAACTAAGGCTGTTCCTTTGTCTTTTTCCATTGTCTTTCTGTTGGTTTCTTCAGTAAGCAGACTGCCTGCTACAACTGCTATGGTCAAACCATCTGGAGGTGCAGAATTACTCAAAGCTGTACGAAATGTGTCCCAACTTTCCGGCAATGTGATCAACACGAACATAGCTCTAATAGGTTCATCAAACTTGACACCTTGAGCTGACAACTGACTGTAGATGGTGTTGAATTCATTCAGATGATTGGACATAGGTGTCCCTTCTTTCATGTTCAAGTCAACAAGCTTCTTAAGCCAGTATACCTGTGAAGCTGCACTCTGCTTCTCATAAAGATCACTCAGCATTGTCCATGCTTCATAAGCCGACATCTCGTCTGCTACATTGAAGTAAACGATTTCTGCCAAAGTCAAGCATAATGGTAGAAAGTGCCAATTCATCCATTTCGCTCCATTCATCTTCGTCCATATCTTCTGGTTTTATCCCCTTGAGCTTTATAGGTTTTATCTGCTTCTTTTGTACCAACACGTGCCAAATCTGCTTCTTCCACAATGGGAAATTGGTTCCATCCAGCTTCTTGATATTGTAAAGAGCAGTGTCCTGTGATCCAGCCATAGCTATGCTTCACAATAGTTTACTTTCCTGGGAAAAATTCAGCAGAGTTTCCCCTGTAAACTGACCTCTGAACCAATATCAACCTGTCAAATGGACCAAGAAAGCTTCAGATTCTGCATAAATTTTGGCAGAGTCTCCTTTGTAAAATGGCTCTGGTGTACTAAAAAAACAGACCAAAAACAGCTCAAAAAACCACTATCTCTCTAACACTGTAAGCTGTGGGTAAACCCGTCCTCCACATGTACTGTCTCTCACTGTCCTGTCACTGTCGTGTAAGCATAGACTGCGACAATGCCTCAACGGCAGTAAAGCAAAGACGCAATCCCAACTGTCTAACTCACAGTCAATACATCCTAGCTGCCTATCTAAGGGTGCTCGAGGGATCGCTCTAAGACCTGTATCACCGAAAGGATCTCAACATTCGAGAATCCCCCAGCTCAATAAAACCTCACTCGACCCTCAACAAAGGCTGTAGTAAATCTGACAGTACATAGACTTCCCACAAAGTCATACATCCACAAATTTCCCACTATATGCTGTAACCGCTGCGACGGTTGTTTGCTGCGTGACTCACAGCCAGCAAACCCTCAACAGACATACATCATCTCTGACAATCCATCCCATGTGGAAGTACCTGCAATGTCAGGATGAAATCTGGAATATCAAGCAGCAAACACAAGCTACCTGATGAACTAGTGGATGTCGCCTACAATCTGTGTGTAGATGCGCCCGTGTTGTATGTGACACGTCTCCAAGAACTGTGAGCCGTCCTTCGATGTGTAGACAGCCACCACAAATCAGCACTCTGGGAGTGCCGATATCCTCAGCACATGCAGTCGTAGGCCGAAACCCCAAATTTGCAGAGTCGGATCTGCACCCGCCGAGACCATGTAGTTGAAAATGGCCTGCGCAAAACTTTGTCGAAGCCGAACGGTGGCCAAGATGACATCAGAATGAAATTCTGAGAACACCAAGCCCATCGGGCTTGCCCACAAGAATTGGGGCCGTGTCTTCGCCTGTCGAATCTCACTCCAATCTGAGCAGGTGACTCTAGCTACCTGCAAATGCTGCCCCGAGCCTCGATCTGAGCTCTGATACCAGTTGAAGGAGTACGAGCGGAAGTGCGACGCGAGAGAGAGTGCGAGAAGAAGATCACGACGATATGGTGAACTCGCTCTACTGTAATGTGTAGAGCATAATGAGTTCTTATTAGGTTTTTACAAAAGAATATGTGTACATACCTGACGGCCCGCCCACTTACCTGGGCGACCACATTGAGCTTTATACCCCAACATCTTGGGATAGTTTCCTACGACGTTAAAATCCTCTTCTTCTTCTTATTCTTCTCTCTTTCTCTCTCTCTCTCTCTCTCTCTGTCTACGTTTTTAGATGGTTCCATGAGTTGGACAGTCGAAGAAAGTGGTGCTATATGTTGTGTTTTTGTTTAGAGCCGAGTCCCGCTATCTTTTAGTGAGATTAGTAGGACGAGTTGTATGCTTTTTGGAAAAGAAGTCCTGCATTGTTTAACACTTTTAAAATGCCTTAAGCTCATTGGTTACACGATATGTCAAATACCTTTCCCTTGATCTGAGGGAGGTGGACAAGTAATAGGCTCTCTTTCATTTGTTGATGCTCCGAACGAAGGGGTAATCTAGGGGCACTCCTAGCATTACGGAAAGTGTCCCCTTGAATGTACTAAAACAAAAACGTAAACATGTGCCCACTACATAATGATATTAAATAAATACCACTAAAACTATAAACCTCTAGCGAGACTCGGCTCTTAAATCAGCTCCATGTATGGATCAAAGAGTTACAGAGCCCAATGCCTTCTCAAAATGGTTATGAGCTAGAAGTTGAAAATGGAAAATATAATACTGTGTGAGGGTGTGTGCACGCCTCGGTGTATCATGTATGTTTGAGAGAGAGACAGAGAGAGAGAGAGAGAGAGAGAGAGTCTATTGTCAGAGAGAGAGAGAGAGAGAGAGTCTATTGTGAGAGAGAGAGAGAGAGAGAGAGAGAGAGAGAGAGAGAGAGTGCTCACAAACTTCGGAGTTTGCATTCAAGTTAAATAGGCACAAGATTTTATATAGTTCATAGTATCCAGCCAAGTTAATCGCATGCAGAAGTAGAGAAATTAAGTTCCTAGGAGCTCCATAATGGCGGTCACATTCATACTACAATGCAGACCAGAGAGGAACGGGTAGACGAGTTAGTAGAGAAGGACTAGAGTAGAAGAGGTTTAGAAGGAGCTAGATCGTGCAAAGGGGAGCTTGCTGTTCTAGGATGAGGAGGATGCGGTTGAGTTTGTTGATGCAGAGTGGCATGTTGTTGTAGAGGAGGACGTTGCCGAGTATGTGTGTGTGTGTGTGCGCATGCGCGCGCGTGTGTTTGAAGCGATCAGATACAAACGGAGAAGTGTTCTACAGCCCTTGCAAAACTTGTCGAAACCAGTCCGCGCCGGCACAGACTGGTTCCAACAGGTTCACTGAAGTTTTTTAAAAAGCATGCAAAAAAGGCGGATAGATATAATTGCGGCTTTGAGAGTACTGCAGGGAAAAAGAAGTCAAAACTAGGCGCGCAACATGGCTCGAAGAGTAGCAAGGCCACAACAAGGGGCTTCCACCCGGATGGAATCGCCATATCATCAGAGCACTCACTGAGGCGTTGTGGTGGATGGCCGCCAAGGCTGAACCCCACCTTCGATTGCCTTCAGGGTTGCAAAAGGATATCAAAGAGAGCATGACTTTGAGCACGATTGGGAGGCCTCTACAAATCATTTTTTTTTTCTTTTAAAGACTCCAATATAAGAGAAAAAAATATTGATTACACAGAGTCTCCCCGATACGCTCCTTCTAATCCAAGTGGTGGGAGTCGTTGAGGTGAGCCAATGAGATGAGCACGAGCCACTGAGCCGTGCTCAAGCAGGGGGCACTGCTCGATCTTGTTCTTCAATGTCAACACAAGGTCTTGCGGGGGAGCCACGCCGCCACGCGGTTGAATGATGGGGTAGAGGTTGGGGGAGAGTTTTTTAAAAATTTAAAATTCTCTACTTTTGATAACTAGATTAGATGGGTAGGGTGGTTACCAAGTATGGCTAATGAAGGATATGAGAGTCCATAGTTCAAGGAGTTCAAGGTAATTTTTCTTGCTCAGTGCCCCTCTGTTAGAAGAGATAGTGACCGAATCTATGGAGATCGACTTCATGTATACAATTGAAGATGAGCCACTATATCTAGTAGTATAATCACAACATATGCCTTGGTGAAAGTAGTCCAAACCAATCCGCACCGGTGCAAAGACTGGTTCTAGGATGGGGCGGTGCCACCTGCGACAACGACGGATCTCTAAGGCAAAAAGTGAGAATGACCCATGGTTACCCCTACCACTTATCAAAGTGTGATCATAATTATTATTTCTCTTTTCCCTTATCACTTTTGAAAATGTCTCTAATTTACAAATAACTTTATTGAGGGACTTGCTCCTGTTTTCTATCGCTCGGAAAAGTTACTTACCATTTTTTAAGACTCGGATTTACACACTCCAATTGCGTCAATTTTCGACCTAATTTTGTCGGTTTAATTGCCAAGTCTTGATTTTATTGATGAAATTTTTTGGCAATTGAATTGATGAGATTTTTGCAGTTTTATTTGGCTGCACTATTCCCTATGTGTGGAGAATTTTTAGAAAATTTTTGAGTATTTTTCGGATAATTTTTGTAAATTTTTGGCAATGTTTTGCTAATTTTTGCATTAATATTTTCTTAATTCCATAAAAATTTGATTTTGCGATCTTTATGATCTTTTTTGTGTGTGCGTACTTACAGCATCATTTTGTTCGCATTTGTGCCCTCCATGGTCAAGTTTTGTGCGTTTCACTATTTTCGGGGGCCGGGTGGACAATTTTGTCGAAATTGGCATTTTTTGTAAAATCTGCTATTTTTGGTGTGCTTTTGCGTATTGAAAATGTTCGGTTGTGATTGCAGATGATTTTTTAAGAGTACAGGAATTTTCCAAGAATTTTTTGGACTTTTCTCGTGATTTTTTGGAGTTTCGTCTAATTTTCGGCCTAATTTTGGCATTTTTGGATGTTTGGTAATTAAAAAAGACGATTTTTGGCTTCGACGCTTTGCCTTGCGGCGCATAAACTTTTGTGGCGGATAGATCTTTACGATCTGCTAGGATAATTATCGTCGACAGTAAAAAAATACTTCTCTTCTTCTTCTTCCCGCTCTGTGTGAACCAACCCCACACCCTCACTCTCTCTCTCTTACTTTTCCTCTCTCTCTCTCTCTCTCTCTCTCTCTCTCTCCCCCTCACTCTCTCTCTCTTCCCGTCACACTTCCCCTCTTGTCTCGTTTATTATAACCGGCTGAAATCCTAAAATGTCGGTTAGATTTTGAGCTTGCCTTGAAGAAAACAGGGCAATTTTCACAAGTCTTAGTGTAATTACTTGCAAAAGCTTCAAATTTCAACCTAAAAACCGGGAGAATTTCAAGTTGGCCCTTATTTACTTTGGTTAAGAAAAATGTATTTTTCTAACCCTGCCAACGCGTGACCTCCCTCTCTTTTTTCTCTCTTGTCTTGTCTCATCCACACACGCACACACTCACTTTCTCTCTCTTTAACTTTCTTTCTCTCTCTCACTTTCTGTCTGCGCCAACGTCTTTTTCCTTCTCTCTTTCCCATGCGGGTCCGGGTCCCTTTGTCTCTTTCCCTCTCTCGTACAGCTTTGACTACGCCAAGACCGCCACGTTAGCAGGCTTGCCCCACTGATTGTGCATCACTCTCTCACTCTCTCGTCTGCCTCCTCCTCCTGTGTAGTGCACGCCAGGCCACGAGTCCGCCTCAGCTAGCGAAATCATCGCCTCTTGGCTGTATGTGAATACGAGCGCTCACCTCCTCTAGGTAAGGTAGGTATTTTATTTGTTTTCTTTAAGTCAATTTCAATAAAAATCAAAAATTCCAAAAGAGAAAAAAATATACATATATAAATAAAAAAAATAAAAAAGGGCTTTTAAAAATTACAAAAAATTACAAGAAACATTGAAAAACCATAAAAATAAAAATAATAAAAAATTTGAAATTAAAAAAAAGGTGAGTTTAGAAAAAAAAAAAAAACAACAATAAAAAATAAAAAAATACTAAAAGAACTCAAAAAAGGGATTAAAAAATTACAATAAAAAAAAGAGAAATAAATAGAAAAACCTCTTAGAAATTCATAAGAAATCCAAAATTGATCTGAAAAATCACCATAAAATGAAAATTTTTATAAAAACCACAAACTTTTTTAAAAAAACATAGAAAATTCACCAAAAATTAAAAAACACATAGAAAATCATAAAAATTCAAAAATTCCACAAAAAGTTCACAAAAATTGTAAAAAATTCATTAAAAAATACGCAAAAATTTCTAAAAAATAAAAAATTCATAGATAATTCACCAATAATCATAGAAAATCCATAAAAATTTCACAAAAAATTATAAAAAATCAAAACCTTCCCAAAAGAATATAAAAAATCATAAAATTATCAAAAAATTTAGAAAATTCAAATTTTCACAAAAAAATAAGAAAAATAAAAAGAAACTCGTGGGAAGTACCAGAAAGAGCTGGAAAAACCCAGAAAAGCAAACAAATCATACGTCAAGCAAACATCAGACACGAACAAATCAAAAGCCAAAAATCAAAGCCATAAGTATCGCACACTGAGCAAACACCGCAAACCAAAAATTACATAGCGCGAAAGCGAATCAGATCAACCAAAAAAGCAAGCAAAACGCCCAATTCGAAGCAGTAGAGGGGCAAATAAATTTCAAAAAATTTTGCATGCAAGAACCGAGCAGGTGCAAGTGTAGCAATGTAAATTACCTTCTAGTTGGACGAACAAGGGCACAACTGACATGTGATTGCAGATTAGGCTAGTACGAGCAGCAAAAATTCTGCTAATCAAAACCAAAACCTGTCAAGAGACAGTCTTTACAGAACAAGCCGACATGGACCCAAGTCGAGCCGAGAGTTCAAGTACATCAGAGCAAGCCAGTAGCAGTGGTAACACATGCAGAATTGCAACATAGCAGATTCTATAGCTTTATGGCTACGATGGGGATAAATTTTTGTACACAGATTCAGAAGGCCATAGGTATCTAATGAGCAGCAAAAGCAGCACAGGAGCCAAGATCCTATTGATCAGAGTAAAGCCAGATTCAGAGAACTCCCACATGTTCATAGACTTCAGTGGAGCCAAGTATTGCAAGCTCAAAGATGAAGTGCATATAGAAGTTCAGAAAGTCAACCCAAGTGTTTACCCAGAAATCTGCACAAGCGAACAAAACATTCAGTTGGTGCATATGCAATCCGGATCATTGTACATAGACTACAGTGATCATATCTATAGTCGAGAGCCAGAATTGCAAGATCCAACAGAGCAACCAGTAGAAGCCAATCTAATTGGAGAGCCGAGTCAAAGACGGTACAGAGGTCAAGATGGAGCAATCTACAGCTTGATGCTTAGTGGTCTAAAAGAAGATGCCGACAACTTGGTCAGCGCAGAAGATGAAACTTCTCAGCTAGAGCTTGACATGACAGAACCAAGTGAAATACGACCCATCATGGCATATTGCTCAGATTGTGGACAAACAAGAAATTCAGACAGCAAGGACATATCAACTGCCAAGCAAGGCACAGAGTAAATTGGAAATGCGAATCTCGATGTAAGTGCATCTAACTCGTCACTCTTAATGCAATCAGATGATTCTGCATTACCATTAGAAGCACTAGTAAATGCACTGCAAGTTCAAAATCAGCATAAAGAGGCACAGGCACCTGAAAAGATTAAAATTGATTCTTTGAACAACAAATTCTTGCATGAATTTGGTCAAGGTGTCCAGACGTCACCGAATGTTGAAAAGACTGTGAGGTTTGCAAATGATTTTGTATCCACTGCCACAAGTGTGCAATCATTCACGAGTTTAAGAGACACATCAAACAAAATGATCTTAGCTTTGTATGGTACCCATAATTCATATGCACACTATGTAGACCGAAAAGAGAAACTGTACAAAAAGGATCAACAGTGTTTGAACGGCCCACATACCAACTCATAGAAATGCATTCAGTGATAGATAAAAAAGGATGGTTCATTTTAGAGGAAAGAATCTATTATAGCCCATCCTCTCTAGAGCTCAATGATATTACCCGAGTGAACCCACAAATCTGTTAAGAGCCAAATTCTCCTCGACCGGAAATTAAGCTTCAATGTTGTGACCAAACGAACATATACTTTGACCAAAACAGTCGTAGATATAGACGAGAGTCTAACATCTATGATGGCTTGGGTCTTGAAACCACAGAAGCTCATATCATAGGAGACCCATGGGATAGACAATATCAGGGTAAGGATCATGCTATTTACAGCTTGACTTGGGGAATAATTTGTCATGTTTCACGGAGATACATAGGAAACTATGCAGAAGGCTTATAGATGTCAAACATCAACAATGCTACTGAGAGTGTACCTTCACAGTCCCAAAAGGTGAGATTAAACCAGAGCCAAACAGTTTTGAACTCTTACAATGAAGCAGGCTGTAGTGATCACCGTAGGAAGTGGAGAGCTGTAAATCCATCAAGCTCAGCTTATGTATCAGGAAACGCTACACCAGTTAGAAGCCCTAGAGCTTTTAACCAACAAACTCCTTCAAAGCAGAAACCATTGAAAGATCATATGGTTGTTGGAAGTTTCAAATTGACCCAGATTCCATCAAAATCTATAGACAAATGCCTCTATGAAGATCATGAGGGACAAAAGTTTCAGCTGATCTCCACAAGTCAAAGTCAAAAGCTGACAAATTCAATAGTGTTCAAACAGTTTACTGACCAAGCTCACATATACATATCAAGATGCACATGGTAACGAATATCAACAAGATCATGACCTTGTACAAGACCTTAGGGATGCTAACCCTGAAGTCAAGGACTATCTCAAGATGATGCAAATCCTCAAGCTCCCAGAACAAGTAATAAAAAATTCAAAATCAATGAAAGATAAAGTCCAGAAGGATACACCAAGTCACCACCAAAATCTCCTCCGAAGAGACAGATTTTTCCAGAAAGTATAGTGGATCATCTAAGATCAAAGGTTACTCAGATGCTCGTGGACAATGCTCAATTGCAGACAAAAAGTGCAATATTACAGCCAATGGAGCCAACATCGATTGAACCAGGTGGTCAAAGCGAAGAAAATGCAGATAAAGCTCAACCAAAGGATGCTGCCACAGCAAAAGCAGTTAATACAGAAAGAAATCCTGAGACGATCAAGTGCAACATTGTTGGTGAAAAAGAAGAAAAGCTATCCAAGAGAAGTAAAGCTAGATTTTCAGCTAGACAAGAACCTCATGTCTTTTCGCACTTGCAAAAGATGTGGCCAACTGCAGCTGGAAGATGCTTCAAAATTTGTGAGCATATTAGGAAACAAACGAGCATAATACTGGGGAATCATCTCCACCACCATTGAAGTAAGTTCACATATCACCTTAGCTCAATTCCACGTGATCACAACAAAAGATATGCCAGACCAACATCATAATGGGAATGCCAATGGCCCAGAAGATGTTAGAGATACAGAATGCATACAAAATGCAGTCTTCAAAGACAACAAAGAATGAAGACCAAGACTGGTCACCCGTGGACGACAACACAAAGTCCTCAAGCACAGTGAACATGGAGACTGATATCAAAGCAGATCTCATTGAATATGATTCATCTTCATAGGACAAAACTACAAAAGAGCTTGAAGCAAATCAGGCAATAACAAGTGCAGATCAACCAGAGCAAAGAACAACCACAATAGCTATTGAGCAGAGAATGCCACCAAAGCCAGAATTAAAGAAGAACGGGGCTACAGACAACCAAGAAGCTATAGGAAGTCAAAAGATCAATCAGACATTGCCAGCTGAATCAGCCTATGTAAGTTAGATTAGAAAACAAAGTCTCAAGCTATCCTCCATAAAGACACAACTAGATCAAGATGAGACCATGGCAAAAGCAGGACAGAAATCTTCAATAGAACCAGCAACAAGAATAGCTATAGTTCTCAGCAGTACAAAAGGAGCAAGTGTCAGATGCAATGCTCTACTGGATAAAGAAGCAAATTGCAATATGGTTGTAGAAAACATCCAGAGAATTCTAGTGATTACTCAAGACAAGCCAGATAATAGGGAAATCATGGGTAAGGCTACAAGTCAAGAAGAAATGGTTGCTACCCTTAGCTAACAAAATCATGAAGAGCAGGTAAAGTTTTATTAGGTGAAGCCTTCAAAGGAAATGCATGCAGATGTCGTCATTGGACATCAATGGTTAGACCAACACAAGGACTACAAAAAAGATAAAATGCTAATACTCTCTTTTCCAAGAGGTAGCCAACAACATTTACAGGTACCATTAATGCTAGATTCAAAGTTGCAAAAGTCACAAGAATCAAAGAAAAATCTTGTAGACAAAGGTAAAGCTAAAGTGGATCCTCCACCAATTAGCAAAGAAGAGGTGACAACATACCTCTACATCAAAGAACCCTCATGGATCAGCTTCTTCAAGCAAGTCAAGCTTTCAATTTCGAGTCAATTGCTGACCCAACTGAAACCTCTAAGGAGATACCCAAAAAAGCAATGATATATCAGCCAAAGTACTCAAGAAAGCAAAGGAAATTCAAGCAAATGTTTATTCTGAGAAGTTTTGTCAAAGTCAATGATCCAGTTTGAATTAAAGACAGGAAATCAACACAAAAATACAAACACGTGGGATGGATAGCATCACAGTGGAGCTTAAAGGAACAAGAGTACTATGGAGGTAACAGACAGATATGGGTACCAAAACCGCAGGTTAGAGCATATGAAGTAACTTCAAGTCTCTCCCAAGAAAGAAGGCCCACAAAGTATCAACCTCGACAATATTCTAGGGTACCTAAGCAACAGGTATACAACAGAACAACATTGAATGATGATGAAGTCTACCACAACTCTCAAGAGGATATAGAACAAAGATGGATCTCAAAGAATATTCCTCTTGGACAAGGATTCTACACAGGCTATACAAATATTTGGCTACCACTCAACCACAAGACAACTGCAACTACATCAGACCTGCAGAAAGATCTCAAGAAGTCAACAAGACCTAAAATGAAGCAAAGTCAACAATGGAGAAAAAAAGGTCATCAAGAGATTTGGATTCCTAAGTCTTCCAATGAACGGATTCAAAAGCCAGATACTGACAGTCAAGAAAGGCCTACAACAACATCAAAGACTCCTATCACCATGCCCAATTGGAGAATCAAATAGATAAAGGAGTCTTCACAGTCAAAAAAGGACAACCCAACCAACGCGAATGCAAATTCAAAGATGATAAAACATGTATGGCAAAAGAAACCTTCAATGCCAACTTGGTCCTTCACTAATCCTCTTTTTGAGGATTCAAGCGTACTTTTACCTGAAGAAATTTTTGTAGTAAGCACAAGAATGTAAAATGTCAAGTCGCCAGGGTGCAAAAAAATTCATTGGCATAGTCAGAGTCGGGCTGCTGAGCCATGATATGAGCAAAGCATTAGTCCCAAAGCTTCATGTATTATTAAACTTTGTGCTAAGAGTCATAGTTATTAGGCTTACGATCAAGCTGGAAGAGTTGAGCATATATAAGTCATGTCGCTCATGCTGGATGAAATGAGCATAAGAGTCAAAGTCTATTAACTTACAATTGGTGGAGTGTCGTAGAGTCCAACACTCACGCACAGTGCACAGTAAGATGAGAGCATATATCTTCATCAATGAAAACCATTCTTAAACGGATGCCAGCTTGCAAAGCCATGTCATATGATTTTATAGCTACACCATCTTTTTTGAATTACCCCTCAAAATCTTTCTTACACAGCATACTCTTTCCCTTGCATTTCTGTGTATTCATAAATAGGATGTCCCATCATTGGACATATGCATTAGAAACTCTTTTTTGCTTCCACCTATGCACCTTGAGTGGACTACAATAGGCAAACCAATGTTCCATCATGCTACCCTTTCATAATTGCTACCTTTTTAATTCCATATCTATCAACAAATAATCCCTTGAGTACTTTATTAATATTCCCAATGCTAGTAAGTACTCCAATAATGCGCGTATCCCAAAGATACTTTTTCTCCACTGGGTTTTTTATCTTTGGTCATCCAGGTATTAGACCCTAATTTAGAACCTCATCATTCTACTTCTCTTGTACATAATTTTCATAAATAAACAACATCCTCATCACTATGCTCTTACAACGGACAAATGCAAAATCATCTCTCACATCATACATATTCGAACCAATGAAGATGCTGCAACATATTGAACCTCATCAATAACAAATTCAATGACAATTGAAGAAATCAACCCATCAACAACGAATCAAAACCTTCCATAGCCTCCACGGACACTTTTCAACAGTGCTCGAGGACGGGTACTAAAATCGGAAGGGGGGAATGTTATCCGAGTCAACGTCAGTTAACAGGAGCTGCTAAAGACCAAAGATGTACAGATGCACATCAAAGATGAATACGAAGAGGCAGTAAAGATTGGAGTTACACATTTTCCACGTTATCCAAAAATGGTCATGTATTGTAAATTCTCGATTTATTTCAAGCCATTGTAATATTTTAATATGTTACGGGCTCAATGGGAGTTCCAAGCTGTAAAGAATAGGTCAGTTAGTGTGCCTAGGTAGCAGATTCAATAAGTGGTGGAGCCTTAAAGGCCTTGGGTTCCCGGACATTGCATATTTTTACCCTAGGTATATAAGGTAGTGTGTAAAAGAAATTAGGGGTCTCAATCTCATTTGTTGAGAGCACTCTTTGGTGAGAGCTCTTGAGGTGTGTGGCTATGGAGTCCTTGAGCTTCTCCTTGCTCATGAGACTTGATTAACACTAATCAATGATTCATTCTCTTTCACTATGCCTCTCTCATACTTCTTATGATTTCCTATGATGCTTAGATTAGCTACATCTTAACGAATTAGTGGTTAATCCCTTTCTAATCTTGTGTGATTGCCCTCTTTTGCTTGTGTGTGCATGTAGGTTTGATTGGAGTGTGGTGCTGGATAGATCTATATGTGTGTGCTTGCGATTAGTGTGTTGCATGATAGGATTAGTGTTGTGTGCGTCTTGCAATCGTAGTGTGTGTGATTGGGTTGATTGGAGGTGAAGAGATGTAACATTTAATGGCCTAAATAACTTATGTGTAGCGAAAATTAGCATGAACATAGTGGGCATTTCATTAGAATAGATTCCTAATGAGAATTACAAGAGTGCTTGGGTGGAGAGAGCAACAAAAAGCATAACACCTAGTTAGATAGCATCGACAATACTTTCAAAAGAGAGAGAAATTAAGCTATTGACAACAGTTGGGGATCGGATTTTCATGGAGCCGGTCCCCCCTTCAAAAGGCTTTGTATTATGGTTTCTCCCATCAAGAGAGACATTGTACAATACAATTCTTTGTGTTCCTTCAAGACTAGCTAGTGCAATGAAGATGGAAAGTTCATGAACTAAGCAAAACACTTAACAAACACAACTTGAATTATCCCCGTTCTCAGACCCAAGACCTCACACACCTTCGAAGATGGTGAGAGCTAGCAGGGTATGAGAGTAGATTGAGAGGAAGAAGGAGTATCTTAGGAGAAAGATGTACATCTCCTCACATAATCACTCATATGTAGCATAGCTTAGCTTAGTAATTAGCTTGGTAGAGGAGATGAGCATGCATTGAAGCTTGGCTCTTGGTTGGATTTGCATCCACATGCCAAGAGAGTGTTGATGTAGGCTTCTATCTCACAAGCTTGGAGTAGGTGATGAGTTCTCCATTAAAGCTTGGGAAGAGATAGTCTTCTCTTTCTTCACACATGAGCTTGTGTGAGTGTGTGTGTGATAATGCCTTGCAAAAATCAGCCCCCTCTCTCTCTTGGGCGAGCCCTCTTGCTAATTGCTCTTGTTGAAGCCTCATTGGCCCTCCCCAAGTCAAGCCAATTACAGTTAAGAAGCATAAGTGATAGCCTTCTGACATGTGTCCCCCTTTCCCCTTTTGTGAGAGCTTTAGGTAATTAAATAATTAAACTAAACTCTCATTGGACCCCTTTGCCTCCTGGCCAATAGGAATCAGGCAAGCCATGGGGATCCTGAATGCTCATTGGACCCCTTGGGAGACTGCCCAATAGTCTTCTAGGAGACTTAATTCTCATTGGTTTCTTTTATTAAATGTTTTTAAATTAATTAAACTAGATTTACTCTAGCTTAATTCTCATTGGTCCACTTCAAGGGTCATCCAATAGAAATTGGGCACACCTTGTGGGCATCTGGCCTAGGGAGCTGACATGTGTCCCTCATTCCCTTTGTGTAAAGGGAGCATGTGTGTGTGTGTGTGTGTGTGTGTGGCTTTCTCTCTCATCCCCTACCTTTAGGGCTCGCCCCCTCCCATGTAGGGATGTGCAAAGACTTTTAGGGCACACACAAAGCATCCAATTTTCCCTAGGGTTGACCTTTGGACACAACCTTTGAATTTTGGAACCTTAGCATTTTGGAAGTCTTAATGGGCTGAACCTTAGGGTCTTTTTAGCCCATTGTTGCACATGGCTCTTTTGCAGATGGCCCCCCCTTTGGATCCCTATTTTCCCTCCTTTGGATCCCTACTGTGGCCGGTCTGCTAGCTTAACCAATGTTCTAGCTTTTTCTCCCCTGGCCTTCCCCACATTAAATGATCAGTTTAATATGAGAAAATCATTTAGGAGAATTAGATATTGATTATTATGACATTACCTCTCTCTTGAAATCATAGTCGTCCTCGACTATGGTGTAGAGATGATAAAGCATGTTCATGAGTCCTTTTCTTAGCGGGTAGAGGATCCCTATGTTACCCTACGACATCATTCCACAATGGATGACTAGTCCATTTGGCGCTTGAGAGCCTGAGGCTACCGCAAGCATGTCTGCACATTAGTCCTATCAGTCTTCCGTAGTAGAGTGACAAGCTCTACTTGGTGTTTGGGAGACGTCGTCTCCACAAACTTGATCTAAGCATGCATACTACTTCATTTTTGTGCACAAATAAAGAAAAGGAGAGTCTTATAAGACAAAAACTTTGTTCATTTTTTAACATTTTGTACATTTGCTTACTCTTGGGAAGCATTGTAAGCATTGACAAGGTTTAGGTTATCCTTTAATTGTATGCCTTGCATCCATCTAGCATCTTCAAAAGGATAATTCTTAAACTTAATAAGATATCATCGGATAGTCTTACCGCCTCTTAGTACCTTGTCTTCATGTCGGAGAATGGACTCGGGCTGCAGCACCTCTTCTTGGTCCTCGATCTCCGGTGGGTCTTCAATAGTTGGTTCTTGAGTTGGCTCTCCTTTGTAAGGCTTTAATAGGCTCACATGAAAAGCATTGTGTATGAGCCAATGATTGGGCAACTTGAGTTGATAGGCCATCTCATTGATTGGTCTAAGAATCTGAAAGGGACCATAGTACCTTTTTGCTAGTTTAGCATAGTACTTTTGGTGACCCGTAGGATTCTTGCCCGTTGTGTGCCTTAATCGAGCCTTGGGAAACTTTAACAAGACCCAATCGTTTTCTTTAAAGGCTTGGTCTCTTCTGTGCTTGTCAGCAGCAGCCTTTTGCCTTTGCTGTGAGATAGAGATAGCATCCTTAATCTTTTGGAAAGATTCTTGTAGGTCTCGGCTGTACTCATCTGCAGCGAAGATCTTTCCATGTACCTTAAGTAGCAAGGGACTTTTTGATCTTCCCTCAATTACCTCAAAAGGTGCTTTTCCCGTGGAAGTATGTACATTGTTATTGTATGCATACTCCACTAAGGGTAAGTACTTCTCCCATTGGGATCTTTGATCTACTTCCGTTACATAGGCTTTCAGTAGATCGAGAATGGTTAGGTTAGCTATTTCACTTTGGCCATCAGTTTGTGGATGATAGGCCGAAGAGAAGTTTAGCCTTGTACCTAAATTCTCAAAGAGACCCTTCCAGAAATTACTGGTCATTCTAGGATCTCTATCCGACACTATGGACATTGGCAAGACATGGTACTTGAAAATTTGTGAAATGAAGAGGGTTGCCATTTGATGGGCATTGATAGTCTTTTTGACAGGTATAAAATGAGCTTGTTTACTGAACCTGTCTACTATCGTCCATATTCCCGTATTCCCATGGATAGACTTAGGCAATCCAAAGATAAAACCCATGGATATGCTCTCCCATGGTGAATTAGGGATTGGCAAGGGTTGAAGCAATCCAAGTTGCTTCCCTCTATCAAATTTTGTCTTTTGGCATACCACACATTTGGAAACATACTCTTGTATATTCACTTTCATGGTAGGCCAATAGAAATATGTTTCTATTTCCTTTAAGGTAGACTGAATGCCTCTATGCCCCGCATAAGGTGGAGCATGAGATTCATACATTACTTTCTCACGTAGTGAGTTAGTAATGCATAGTCTATTGCCATAGAGAAGATAACCATCTTGTAAAGTGAATGGTTCTTCTTTCTTCCCTAATGCCAGGGCTGAAATCACATCTCTAAAGTCGGGATCAATAGCGTACTCCTCTATCATTGAAAATAGATCATTGTGAGTTGCTATGGAAACCGCATTCACTCTCGGCCGTCTTGAGAGTGCATCGGCTACTTGATTGTGCTTGCCAGCAATGTGAGCAATATGAAAATGAAATTGCGAAAGGAAATTTGCCCACCTCATTTTTTTGTCGGAGAGCTTGGTCTGCGTCATGAAGTACTTAAGACTTTGGTGATCCGTTCGCAGAATGAAAGGAGTCCCCAATAAATAGTGCTTCCATGAGTCTAAGGCATGTAGAACTATAAGGAGTTCCTTTTTGTATATGCCTAGAACTTGCTCAACAGGGTCGAGCCTTCGACTCTCATAGCCTATGGTGTGCGCTTCTTGGAGCAAAACAGATCCAAGGCAATCACCACAAGCATCGCATTGGACCTCAAATGGTTTTGAGAGATCCGGCAGTGTAAGCACAGGTTGAGAGATAAGCTTTTCTTTAAGCTTTTCGAAAGCATTGTTCTCCTTAGCAGACCATGTATACCTAACGCTTTTCTTTGTTAGGTCATGTAATGGTCCCGCAATTTGTGAGAACTTTTCTATGAAGCCTCTATAGTATGCACACATACCTATGAAGCTTCTTAGTTCATGAAGATTCCTTGGTTTAGGCCATCCTTTTATTACCTCTAACTTGGATGGATCCATTTGGATGCCATTTTGAGAGATAATGTGACCTAAATACTGAATCTCTTGCAAGAAAAATTCACTTTTCTTTCGATTAACATAAAGTTTATTCTCTCTTAAAACTTGAAATATTACCTGGAGGTGTTGCTTGTGTTCCTCCAATGAACTAGAGTAGATGATAATATCATCAAAGAACACTCCAGTGAAGGTTCGATGAGGCCTGAACAGCTTCTCCATCAAGCGGTTGAATGTGGCTGGTGCATTGGTCAAGCCAAAAGGCATGACAATGTATTCGTAAAGACCAAATGTAGTACGAAATGCGGTCTTTACAATGTCTTGATCAACTATCCTTATTTGATGATAGCCACTTTTTAGGTCAACCCTACTGAAGTAGGTCGATCCTTGTAGCTTATCAAATAGGTCTTCTACCCGTGGAACGGGAAACCTATTCTTGATAGTGATCCTATTTAGTGCTCTATAGTCGACACACATACGATATGTGCCGTCTTTCTTTTGCACTAATAGCACATATGAGAAAAATGGAGATGAGCTTGGCCTAACCATACCCTTCTCAACTAACTCATGCACTTGCCGCATAATCTCCTCTTGTTGAGCTTGAGAAACTCTATAAGGAGGTTTATTAGGCGGTGAACTTCCTGGAAGAAGTTCAATTGCATGGTCATCATTACCTCGTTTAGGAGGTAGCTCACAAGGGATGTCGTCAATAAAAACATCTTGAAACCCCTTGAGAAAATTGGATAACTCTAATTCCTTTTGGTTGCTTTTATTTTCTTTTGCTAAAGCATTAGGTTCATTTTGAGAGTCTTTAACAAAAATCATGTACACGGAAATAGAGCTCTTTATTGACTTGTTGAAAGCTGGTGTATGTACAATGGGGATGGTGTTACCCATTTCCTTAGCATCTATATACATGTCTTTTTCCCTAAACTTAAAGGAGATTCTCCTTTCAGGAAATTTAACATCGGCAGCCAGGCGGTCAAACCATGGTGCCCCTAGGATTACATCCTCATGCTTGAGAGGAGAGATAAAGAAGTCCTCTTTGTTCACATAGCCTTGGACATGAAGCCTCAATTTCCCGATTAAGGGAGTGACTGAAGCTTCTTGCCCCTTGAAGGCACTGTCTGCGGGTAGGACATCTCCCATCTCGTAGGATTGTATTCCTAGCTTGGTGGCCAACTCTATAGATATAAAATTGTGAGTAGAACCAGGGTCAAAGAGAATAAAAGCATCATGTTCTCTTACCTTTCCCCAAGCATGGCATAGAGGAGATCCTTTGTGGTGAGTTTGGTGAGTCTCCTCCTCTTGGATTTCAACCAAGGAAGCTCTAGGAGGATCTTGGCGGTTGTTCTTTTGGGGACAAGCGTGGTACGCATGCCCTTATTCGCCGCACTTGAAACACCGGTTATCCTTACGATAACGCTCAAGCTCTTCAGGAGAGTGTTTATTCTTACCTTTGTAAACTCCCTTCTCTTTAGCTTTGTTGGAGTTGCCCTTAGGAGACTTTTGGACATTGTCCTTCCCCTTAGGCTCATTGGAACCCTTGTTTTCCGGGGGCTCCATTGTCTGGCGGACTTTTGAAAGTGCATAGCTACATGGCGTAGCTTAGAGGACTCCGTGAAGCCCTCATCTCCAAACGCCGCATCGAATTGTTGGATAAAGGCCAAGACTTTGTCCGTAGCACCAAAGGTACCATCATAGGTAAGGAAAGAGATGCTCTTCCCTCCCTCTTTGAATTTCTTCAACTTGGACGACCTCTTCCATGCGGCATAGGATTTCCTATGGCCTCTTCTTTTTGATGGTTCAAAGGTTGCACCATCACTTTCTTCAGAAGGTGAAGAATTTGAAGAAGGTGGAGAAGAGGGTGACCTCTTTCTCGCCTTTTTCTTGTCTTGATCTTTGTCGTCTTCACCATAGCTTTCATAAGAGGAAGAGGATGAAGAAGATGGAGAAGAGGGTGTCCTCTTTCTCGCCTTTTTCTTCTCTTGCTTTTTATCATCCCTTTTTGAATTATGGCGTGGAGAAGAGTGTGATGGTCTTCTCCGCTTTGGTGGTGATGGAGAGCATTTAGCCCGCTGTCTTTGTGGAGCCATCTCCGCTGAGGTGGCGGGAGACTCGCTTCTTTCTCGTTCCTTCGGTGGTGGCTCTTGAGTTCTCCTTTGGGAAGGAGATGCATCATCAAGAAGTAAATTCTTGAGCCCTTCATATGGATTCTTTTCTTCTTCCCGAATCGGAGAGAGACCTCTTTTGGTAGTCTCACAAGGAGGCTTCCTAGGTGTTCTCTCGTCATGGTGATGAGCTTGGAGAATCCCGTGAGCACGGAGCTGCCGTTGCACTTCACTTTGGAGAGATGGGTTTCCCATGGCTTGTTGAAGCCTAGAAACAAGATAGTTAACAAGCATTGAAGCATCATTAGTAGCTTGCTCATGAGCAAAATCAAAGTTATCAACATTAATTTCACTCTCTTTACTATTGTCAACCATTCTAACAACTTTTAGGTGTACTTTGGCACTTCAAGCCCTAGTTGCTACTCCTCTTTACCCCTTTACAAAAAGCACTCAAGCTACTGTACCCGCGGCTCGAATACCATTAATTGCAAGGAATAGAAGAGAGGGTCTTTCGACACCAAAACAACACCGGCTCCTGTCAAGCTTCTAATAGCTCAATAGTGGTTAAGCCGTAGGCAAGCCCCGTAGGACTCCACTATTAAGACCATAGCTCTCGACAGTGATGCCCCGTTAACAGGACGAAGGCAGGCGCACTGCAAGGCTGAAAAATCCCTATTCTACTTACTCACAGGCAATTAATAATACCAACCATTTGTAGCTAGCTTGAGGACCCCCCTTCTTGAGCAAGAAAAGAGAAACCTTGAGTTCTGATACCAATGTAACATTTAATGGCCTAAATAACTTATGTGTAGTGGAAATTAGCATGAACATAGTGGGCATTTCATTAGAATAGATTCCTAATGAGAATTACAAGAGTGCTTGGGTGGAGAGAGCAACAAAAAGCATAACACCTAGTTAGATAGCATCGACAATACTTTCAAAAGAGAGAGAAATTAAGCTATTGACAAAAGTTGAGGACCGGATTTTCATGGAGCCGGTCCCCCCTCCAAAAGGCTTTGTATTATGGTTTCTCCCATCAAGAGAGACATTGTACAATACAATTCTTTGTGTTCCTTCAAGACTAGCTAGTGCAATGAAGATGGAAAGTTCATGAACTAATCAAAACACTTAACAAACACAACTTGAATTATCCCCGTTCTCAGACCCAAGACCTCACACACCTTCGAAGATGGTGAGAGCTAGAAGGGTATGAGAGTAGATTGAGAGGAAGAAGGAGTATCTTAGGAGAAAGATGTACATCTCCTCACATAATCACTCATATGTAGCATAGCTTAGCTTAGTAATTAGCTTGGTAGAGGAGATGAGCATGCATTGAAGCTTGGCTCTTGGTTGGATTTGCATCCACATGCCAAGAGAGTGTTGATGTAGGCTTCTATCTCACAAGCTTGGAGTAGGTGATGAGTTCTCCATTAAAGCTTGGGAAGAGATAGTCTTCTCTTTCTTCACACATGAGCTTGTGTGAGTGTGTGTGTGATAATGCCTTGCAAAAATCAGCCCCCTCTCTCTCTTGGGCGAGCCCTCTTGCTAATTGCTCTTGCTGAAGCCTCATTGGCCCTCCCCAAGTCAAGCCAATTACAATTAAGAAGCATAAGTGATAGCCTTCTGACATGTGTCCCCCTTTCCCCTTTTGTGAGAGCTTTAGGTGATTAAATAATTAAACTAAACTCTCATTGGACCCCTTTGCCTCCTGGCCAATAGGAATCAGGCAAGCCATGGGGATCCTGAATGCTCATTGGACCCCTTGGGAGACTGCCCAATAGTCTTCTAGGAGACTTAATTCTCATTGGTTTCTTTTATTAAATGTTTTTAAATTAATTAAACTAGATTTACTCTAGCTTAATTCTCATTGGTCCACTTCAAGGGTCATCCAATAGAAATTGGGCACACCTTGTGGGCATCTGGCCTAGGGAGCTGACATGTGTCCCTCATTCCCTTTGTGTAAAGGGAGCCTGTGTGTGTGTGTGTGTGTGTGGCTTTCTCTCTCATCCCCTACCTTTAGGGCTCGCCCCCTCCCATGTAGGGATGTGCAAAGACTTTTAGGGCACACACAAAGCATCCAATTTTCCCTAGGGTTGACCTTTGGACACAACCTTTGAATTTTGGAACCTTAGCATTT
Source organism: Adiantum capillus-veneris (assembly GCF_014529385.1). NCBI lineage: Eukaryota > Viridiplantae > Streptophyta > Polypodiopsida > Polypodiales > Pteridaceae > Adiantum > Adiantum capillus-veneris. The sequence goes on from NC_140945.1 coordinate 12,499,330, forward strand.
TGGAAGTCTTAATGGGCTGAACCTTAGGGTCTTTTTAGCCCATTGTTGCACATGGCTCTTTTGCAGATGGCCCCCCCTTTGGATCCCTATTTTCCCTCCTTTGGATCCCTACTGTGGCCGGTCTGCTAGCTTAACCAATATTCTAGCTTTTTCTCCCCTGGCCTTCCCCACATTAAATGATCAGTTTAATATGAGAAAATCATTTAGGAGAATTAGATATTGATTATTATGACAAGAGAAGTGGATGTGGAGATTGTCCTTCATTGTGGCTTAGCTCCTCCATAGGCCAAGAAGCTCACCTCATAGAGTTAACCATTTGTGTTGCCATAATTAGCTCACTAACTGTGTGAGTGTTTCCATTATGCCCTAGCCGGGTAGCTCATCCCTCCGGATTGATAATTTTGTTGGTCATTGGAGCTATTGCTACAATGGGACCCCCAACACAAGCTAACTCGGATATCTCCGATAACATTTTTCGAAGCTTTCATTGTAAAAACACTTCTTATTCTGATGAATCGGGAATGTTGTAACTCCTACCTTCTAGATAAATAGTGATTGATGAGCCGGGGCTACAAGCTTCTAGATTGTATCAACCTATCTTTAGTTAGAGCTCCCAGATTATTAGTTTTGACCACAAAAACCTTGGCTAAGATATAAAAGCCAATTTATATAAGTTTTTGATAAGTTTTGGATAACAGAAACACATCGTGAGCTAATGGCGCTCACTTCTCTCCTTCTCGTGCTTCCTACTCCCTTCCTAGTTGTCACATTGCAGTGCCGTCTATTGCGTTGCAAGTGTTGGTAAGAGCTCTACACGCATTGATGTAAGCATTTCATGGTAATCCATAGCTTTTGATGTAGCCCACCCGCGGTCTAATTTCATCATAAGTAGAAATTTAAGCTTCAAAATCATAAACTAAGTATAGGTGGGGTTTTGGGGCACCATTGGTAAGCATTTAGATGCATTCTGGGTCGAAAACGACTAGGTCAAAAACTCACTGCTGCTGTTAATAATCATGATTTTTGCACTTGACCTAAAGTGAGATTTGAAACCATAAGCATGTGTGCTTAAGTTTTATAAACATTTCCTAGAATTTTTGTAATTTTGGATGTTGTTTGATGTTGTAACTGATGTGATTTGTTTGCCAATGAGCGATTAGCTTTTGGTGATTTCTGTCATTTGGGTGTATCTTGAGATAGCTGCGAGTTGTTTGTTGTTTTCCAAGAGATTGACAACCTCTTGTAGCCTCTATGCACTAGTCAAGCCAGGTTCGTCCCATGGATTGACAATTATGTTCTCACTATGTCTGCAACAAGATAGGAGTGAAAGTTAGACACCCCTCCCACATTTGGCATCACTGCAGGGGATCGAAGAGGCCTAAACTAGGAAAAAACATGAGCGTCTTGTGAAGTTATCCTTTAAATTCCTCTAGGATCTCCTAGAGTCAAAACTTTCTTTTTGAAACCACTTAGCTTAAGATTGTCGTCTTCTTCTGCTGTGTAGAGGTAGCTTGGAAGTAGGTTGTACTTGCCAAGTACCTTTTAGGATTGTAGGATTAGATTAGGATTTTGAGAATGATTGATGGATGAGACAAGTCTTAAGATCAAGGCTCAGAAAACCATAAAAACAAGAAAATGAGTGTTTGTGGACACTTTTCACAACCCCATTGCAATAGAACCTAGGAGTAGGGTAAGTAGAATAAGAGGTGGAATCTTAGAATATTGCTCTATCCAAAAGAATCAATTGTGAGTTGTTTATGTGAAGTTGTAGAATTTCACGTCTACGGCTAGAAATAGCACCAGAAGACTGTCCACCATTGAATCCGACTAGAGAGTATGCTTTAAAAGTTGTGTGAACCAGTGGGTAAGCTTAAGGACGCATTGAGGTAAAAATTTCAAGAGTTTGCAAAAACTCAGATTATTTACTTTTTCTTGATATTTTAGGCCAAATTAAGTTTTGACTTGACTCAGAGGCTTAAAATGGATCATAAAAAGACTGTCCAGTGAAAAAGTTGAAAAAAGTGCTCATTTTAGGCCCAAAGTAAATAATCATGATTATTTACTTTCAGCTAAAAAATGACCAAGGTTGATACCAGAGACTCTATGCATATGTACAAACATCTTTTGTAAAGCCCATAGAATTTGGATCACCAAACTGATCAAAATCTTGGTAAAAACTAAAATTTGTACTGACTATCGAGAACTTGAGTGTAAATTGGGAAAATTTTGTTCAAACTCAGTGAAACTTGACTCATAGGCTTATATTGATGTGATAAACAAGTGTACATGCTCAGTTGACCAAAAAGATACAAAAATTTGCCAAAAGTAAATAATCGCGATTATTTACTTTTGTCCCATTTTTTAACATTTTATGACCAACCCAGCATACCAATAGTTTGAGTATGTTATATTAACCCCACAAATCAAATTTGATAAGATTTGGATCATTGAAGTGAAAGTTGTGGCCAAATTTGCAAAGTCAGTCTGCAGACACAAAACTGTTGACCATTTGAATAAAAATTATCCAAACTTGATGAAACTTGGCTAGGGAGCTTAAGTTGAGGTGCTTAACCATTTTGTATCAAGATTGTGGCAAAAACTTGCACAAAAATAGCAGGAGGAAATAATCGTGATTATTTACATGTGCTACAAAACTAGGCCATTTTGAACATTTGAGTATACCACAAGGTCAAGCATATCAAGTAAACCACACAAAATCAAATTTGGTGAAATTTGGATCACAAAAGTGAGACGTAAGTCAACTTCTTAAAAATTGAGTCTACGGACATGAAACAGTTGATAACTTGAACAAATTTTGTTCAAACTTAGTGAAACTTATCCAGAAACCCTAACAAGTTGCATACTTGGCAAAGCCAGCCAAAAAGTATAAAAATTTGAGAAAAGTAAATAATCACGATTATTTACTACTGATACACGGAGACACCATTTTTGACTTTTGAGCTTGTACAGTGTTAGACCAACATAATACAAGGCCACCGGGAAATTTTGGGTTCAATCGGATCCAAAATGGTACATGTTCACTCAATTTTTAGGTTGCAGATTAGTTCTTTGGCTTTTTGCAGAAGTAGAATCTGAAAGTCTGAATTGCTGACTCACCGAGCTCAAATTGAAGAGATACACATACACCAGTCCCAATAGTTAGTAAAAATTGTACAATCTTTGTGAAAGATTAGCTAACTTGTTTAAAATTGATACAGGAATCAGGTTGCAGACAAGGAATTGAAAGCTTGACAGAAGTTGCAATCAAGTCAAGTGGAAGAAACTGATAACAAGTCAACCGATGGTAAGTACTCTACCTAGGGCTTCACTAGTCATATGAACCTTAGGTCTGGTCGTATACTAGCAAATCAAGGCATATTTGGAGAGACCGCTAGTAGAGTATCCACCGAAGAGAGTGTTTCCCCCAACTTGTATACATGTCCATCATTCTAAGGCAAGCCTTATATTTGTATTAGCACAAGTGAATCAAGGCAACCACTTGGACACTATCTTTGAAGAAGTCTTAGACACTTTTTCAGAATCAACATCTGAAATGTCTTCCTATTTGACTCGTTCAGAAACCCGAACGACAGTGCGTTATAAGCACATCCTCACTTTTTATAAGACTAATTGCCATGGAGCTCAGGTTTACCTGGATCCTAATGAAGAGTATGCTATTCGCATTGATGACCATGATATAGAGTTTGAAGAGGAAATCAATGCGAACAAACAAGGAAAAATGTACATGGATAAAAACGGAACTCAGTATTTGCAAGTTGAAAACCCTGCCCTGACATGATAGACAAATAGGGGTTATAAGTAAATACCATAATTCCAGATATGGCGGTAATAGAAGGACCACTGACTTTAGAATTTGAGGGGTATGATCAAGTTGATTTGGAGCCTTTGAAATGGCTTAGCACGGATAATCCTAGGATCGGAGTCTATTGTTGGGAGGATAGAAATGTCAAAGATCTTATATGGACTTCTCACGCCAAATCAGGACCATTAACACCCATGAAGATCATCTATATCTTCAAAATCAATGACAAGGGCTCAACAAATCTACCAACCTACCTATTTAGGGATTGTTATAACAATAAATTTGTTACGATGAGTCCTGAGAAGGTGGAACAAACCAAGTACCAAGGGTACTCCATAAGGGATTGGATATTGGGCCAAGGACCAGAAACTATTCCAAGAGATGAACTCCGCTAGAGATCTTTTGAGAGCAATGTTAAAAATCTCGAAACTACCTCATCATGAAGAAAATCGGGTGACACTAAAGCCAGTCCATGGCTACATGAGTCACTATTTCCAACAGACTGGTTTGAAGGACTCATAACAGGACCAACTGCCAGGAGACCAGGAGCTGAACCAAATAGACGGGTCAGACCAGCTGATTTTAAAAAATGGGTCAGAAAATACAGTGGATCTGAGGATCCATATGACCACTTAGCAATATTTAAACAAGTGTTAAGAGTAGAACGCATATTTGATTTCCATACTCAATTCGAGGGATTTGGAATGACGTGAGAAGAAAAAGCACTGAATGGTTCCAAAACATTCCACCAAGGTCAATCATGGACTTAAATGTATTAGCTCAGGGATTTGTAGCTGCATGTTCTAAAACGGGGATCAAACATAATACGGTAGCTCAAATCTAAAGCTTCAAGCAGAAACAAGTTGAGTCTATTAGGGATTGTGTAACTAGAATGAAACAATACATTGCAAGATGCCCAAAACTAGAAATACCCGCAGAAGAAATACTAGTATCATTGTTTCTAGAGGGACTGCTAAACAAAGAACTTCATGCTATACTGTATAGCAAGAATCATATGACCCTAGAAGAGTGTGTCATATGCTATTGACTTAGGAGACAATTGTGATATTTTCAATGAAGAAGATGTCCCTAAGGATAATCAAAGTGAGAAAACAACGTCCACCAAAGCAGCACAAGTGAGAATAGCTGCTGCAGCACTGCTTACAGCCATAGAAGACGTGCTCGAAAGGATGAATGACATGATGAATAACATGCAAAAAGCACCTATGAGGGGACCAGGGCAAGGGATACCTCAACAGGGACAACTAATTAGGCCGTAGAAATGGTGTGCAATCGAGGGTAAATGGACCAACCATGAGACCAATGAGTGCTATCACCGACCAAAGTATGATGGAAATGTTTAATATGTGCCTATGAGGCCACAAGGACAACCCATGTACAGATATTAGCCTAATATGGCCCCAACTCAAAGACCACCAATGGGTATGGAAAGACCTCACCCCGTGTCGGGTCAACAACCTCCGTATCTTGGACATAATGCAATGCCTGTAAAGTACATGCATTCAGAGGGAGTCATAGATCAGCAAGCACTTATACGTGTTACACCCTATGCTGAGCGTAGTCCATCTATAGTAATGGCAGAAGGAGATTGGTATAATTCACATCCACCACCAATGGAAGAACCTGTGACTTATACTACACCAAAGCTTGCACTGATGTACTATGTAGCTAATCAAGGTGTTAGACCTCCTATGGTAAGACTCATGACTAAGCCAAGAACTGGAAACTGTCATAACTGTGGTGCAGATGATCATTGGAAAAAGGAATGCCCAGAGCTTGACAAGAACATTAAGCCAGTTGAAGCTTTCTGTATGCATATTGCAAAAAGGGAGGACACTTCCCTGAAGATTGTCCAAAAAATCCTTTAAACAAGGATAAAATAGTAGTGAATGTAGTACAAGTGATACCTAGTAGCTCATCTGAGAGTGAACCTATTTTTCCAATCAAGGTAATCACCAAAGACCAGGCTAAGAAAAAGAAACATAACTTCTCTAATGATTCGGAGAATACTAAACTTTCCTCTCAAAAGACCAAGAGAAGCAGAAGCAAAAGGTAGATGAGAAAACAAAAACAAAGGGCTGAAATCGAGGAGAAAGCAAAGAAACTATTCCAGGAAAAAGTGAAAGAAACTGGAAGTGAAATCAAGGAAACCACAGTGAAATCTGGAGGATCAATTTTGGTAGACAAATTTTTTGAGCCAATCAATGCAACCTTGGAAGTTTACCAAGCGAGACTTAAAGCAGGCCAAAACATGGAAAACAAATGGAAAAACTATCTTTCTCCAGATATGGAAGCAGCCCCGGGGCGGTCACTTATCAAAAGATTCCTATATCACGTGCGTTCAAGAGGTTATTAATAATACCTCAATATACATACTATATTTACACTACGTGCCTATTTAAAAAACCCCCACCCCCCTCTGTATGTATACATTTTGATACATTTTGATCTTTAAATAATCCTCTCCAGTTAACTCACGTGATAGCATACACATTCTAAAAAGTGATCGCCCAGGGGAAGTAGCTAAGCTTGAAGCTTATCAAAATTTGGTAAGAATTACTGAAGAGATGTTGGAAAAACAAAAACCCAAGCTCGAGAGCATGGCAAAACCTGAGGAGCTTGTGGTAGGAACCAGTAAAGAGAAATCCAAAGTGGTGGTAGAACCCCACCTTGAAACTAAAGAACAAGAACTCATAGTGCCGGGCAGTGAAGATGCCTTAGATGGAATTCCATTTGTAGAAGAAGACTGGCCAGGACACTTATGGGAAAAACTTAGAGAGATTAATGATGGGAGCCTAACTTTGAAGTCAGCTCCTATAGAGGAAGATTGGTTAGACAATCTACCTCCTGATATGGACATGGATGTACAATCCTTGTATTGGGATTATGGCTTTGAAGCTTCAAGAATGTCTAAACCATTGACTTTGAAAACACTACCCTCTTACTTGGGAGATAACGAAGATGAATCCATAGTGTGTAAAACCACTCAAGTAAAAAGAGTAGAACAGACCCTAGAGGTAGACAACATTCATTCAATCATGTCTACACCCATCCAATGCACTCTTACTTTAGGAGAACTGTAAAAAATCAAACCGTATCTATGGAATGATCTACAGAAAACTCTAGAGAAGGTGGGGATAACGGGGCTAATCGTGAAAAACTCAAAAAAGTTGAAACACGAATTGGATAACAAAGAAATTAGATCCATTCCAATGAACAAAGTCGGAGAATACTACGAAGGGGAAGAAGGAAACACAACACTTCCATTGAGATATAATGATATAGAAACCATGGCAATACTGGATAGTGGTGCATGCATAGCCATAGCCATCAAAGCAGTATGGGAATCATGGGGACAACCAGCCATTAGACAAACTCAAATGAAATTGCAATTGGTTGATGGACACATCGAAAGACCCTTAGGACTACTTGAAAAAGTGATAGTTAATTCTTGTGGGATTGATTATCAACACACTTTTGCAATAGTGGACTTTGAAAAGAAACTCAATTACAAAACCAGAAATCGAGAAGATAAAAATGGTATAGAAGAAAAAGAGACACGAGAAACTTGAAATCTAGACCTATGCTATGAGTCTCCACTAGAACATAGTTTCTGATGCAGATAGATGCACATGATTGTGTCAAAGACAAAATCACTGGTAGATATCCTTCAAATGAAAAGCAAAAATACAAAAAACATTGAGAAAATAAGAAGGGAAACTCAAGCAAAACCTAAATACCAAGATAAGGATTCAACCATAACACGAGTTGAACAAAGAAAGAAGTATCAAGAGTTGAAAAAAGCTCTAAAGGAGATATATACCACTAAAATGGAAACCACTGATGAAGAAGGTAAAGATGTAATGAGTATTCCATCCCATTACAAGAAATATACTCTCCAAGATCGAAAAATCATAGTTGAACAACCTGTCAAGGAACTAAGAAAACAAGGTGAGTCCTACGAAGGATCTGAAAACAAAAAAAAGATAGATCTGATCGAACCAAGAGAAGAGCCTAGACCTGCCTACATTGCAAACGACCTGGCAGAAGAAGAAGAAGAGCTTTTGTTAAACTTACTGAAAGAATACCAAGATATCTTTTCTTGATCTTATAAGGATCTCAAGGGTGTGGATCCAGAAATTTGTCAACATACCATACCTATAAGAGATGATGCAAAACCAAGCAGACAAAGGCCATACACTTATAATGAGACATTTTCCAGAAAGATCAAAGAAGAGATAGAAAAGCTAAAGGAAGCCGAATTCATTTATGAAATTGAACACACAGATTGGGTGTCTCCAACTGTGGTAGTACCCAAGAAAAATGGAAAATTACGGGTGTGTGTCAATCTCAAGAAAATGAATGGAGCTACCATTAGAGACAACTTTCCTCTTCCAATCACTGGGCATATTCTAGATGGATTTTTGGGATACAATCAACTTTGGTGGACCCCAAAGATCATCATAAAACTACCTTTGCAATTGAATGGGCTATTTTTGCCTATTGGGTTATGCCTTTTGGGTTAACTAATGCGCCTGCCACCTTTCAAAGATTGATGAGCCATGCTTTTAAAGCATATCTTTGGAACTTCTTGGAAGTATATATGGATGATCTATGTGTACATTCATTAGTCCGAGTTGATCATTTTGAACACCTCAAAAAGGTATTTGAAAAATGTAGACTTTATAGGATTTGCTTAAATCCTGAAAAGTGCACATTTATGGGTAGACAAGGAAAAATTCTTGGACATATAGTGTCTAAAAATGGCATAGCTAATGATATGGATAAAATTCATGTTATTGTTGATTTTCCTAGACCGACAACAGGCAACGGGGTTTAAGCTTTCATGAGACATTGTGGATATTACAGACGATTCATTTATATGTACGCTATAACTACAAAAACCATGTACAGCTTGATTACACTCTTTGAATGGACAGATGAGTGTGAAGAATACTTCATGAAGCTTAAATACACTCTCACTTTAACTCCAATATTGAAAGCACCAGATTGAAATAAGATATTCCACATACATGTAGATGCTTCCAGTTTTGCCATTGGGTGTATACTAGCTCAACCAGGAGACGGGAATATTGATTTTCCTATTTCTTATGCTAGTAGACAGTTGAATATGGTAGAGAAAAACTATACAACCCCCAAAAGGGAAGGATTAGGAATGATCTATGTCGTAAAAAAGTATAGACATTACCTATTAGCTAACAATTTTGTGCTCTTTGTGGATCACCAAGCCTTATTTTACTTGGTTAACAAGCCATGTAACACATGAAGAATAGTGAGATGGTTCATTATTCTTTTGGAATTTGATTTCAATGTAGTTGTGAAAAAGGGCACCACTCACCAAAGAGCAGATCATTTGTCAAGGATTATATCAAAAGAATCACCAAAGGGAGTAGAAGATGATCTACCAGATGCATATCTGTTCTTCGTGGAAATGATACCTCGTTGGTCGAAAAATATGGTATCATTGATGACCATAGCTCAAGTGGATTCGCAAATACCACTTCCTATTACAATCGGATTAATTGAGAAATCGGCTATGTATCAATTACTAGCTGGAAGGCTGTACAAAAGAAATCAAGAGGGAATATTGCTTTTATGCATTAATCTTGAGGAGAAAACCCAATTTCTAAGTCAAGTATATAGTACCATAGTAGGACTTCACTTTGCAGAAGACCAAACTATGCAACAGATCTTGAGACTTGGAGTATTTTGGCCAACGAGGAGTGATATTCACTCATTTGTAAAAAAAATATTCTCAATGCTAGAAATAAGCACCCATACCTCATGTGACATTGTTCCAAATATCACTTGTTCCTAAGTGGAGTAACTATCTAATTACTTACTTATCAAGCCAAACATTTCCTGAGGATATGAGCAAATGCCGCCAAAGAGCATTTGAAACTGAAGCAAGGGACTATGCTCTTATTGAAAACTAATTGTATCAGAGAGGTAAGGATCAACATTTGCGTCTTTGTGCCAATGAAGACAAATATATTCCCATTATAGAACAAGCACATGCTGGATTAGCTAGAGGTCAGTTTTTTAGTGAAACCACCGCAAGAGCAATCTTAATGGTAGGCATATGGTGGCCAACACTTTTTAGAGATGCCAAGGAATATGTTCGAAAGTGTGATGCATGTCAACGAGCTAAACTGCCAACCCGTGTAGATAGCATGCCCTTAAGACCAATGATGGGGGCAAGAGCTTTTGCAAAATGGGGTATAGACTTTGTTGGGCCAGTACAACCACCTTCTTATAGAACTCACGCTCAATATATCATTGTAGCTACGGACTATTTGACCAAGTGGGCCGAGGCTAAAGCAACCCTAAAGAATGATGCCAGAACCACAAATGCATTCTTGTATGAGAATGTGTTCACAAGATATGGACTACCAATAGAAATTGTTAGTGATAGGGGAACTCATTTCCTCAATGAGATAATTGAGTATCTACTTAATGAATTTATGATCATCCATAAGAATCGGCTCCCTATCACCCACAAGCATATGGACAAGCTGAGCATACAAATAAAATTCTTAGCTCGATATTGACTAAAGTGGTTAGTTCAGGGACAGACAAGTTGGGAAATGAATCTCCATGCCGCTCTATGGGCTTATAGAGTTTCATTCAAGACATCTTTAAATGCTACACCCTTTAATCTCGTTTATGGTCTTGATGCCATACTGCCGATAGAATTTCTATTGCCGACAGTGGATTGGACATGAATTGTCAGAGAGGCTTGATGATTTAGAAAAGCTGGATGAGCAAAGGCTAACTGCTTAGCTCACATCTATGCACAAAAGCAAAAACAAAAAAAGTTTTTTGATTCCCATTTAGTTACAAAAATCTTCAAAAAAGGGGACTTAGTTTTAGTCTCTTCCCTTAAGCAACACATTCCCAAGTTTAAGAAAAAGAAAAACGGACCGTTTATCATTGAAGATAATGAATTGCTAAAAAAGATGCATGCAGCAAACCAAAGAAAGATAGAACGGAAGCAAGTTATTGATGAAGCCCAAGAGGAAGCTCGGCTTCGAGTACTCAAAAGGAAAGCTGCTCTCAAAAATCAACAAATACCTATTCCCATCGACACTCTAGAACCAGATGACCGACTATGGGAATTACAGAAAGATGCAGTGATTTCATGGCCTAGTAGGACTAACAGGGGAATTTGGGGAAAATTAGTTTGGGAAGTCCGAGTATAGTTATCCAAGGTAGCTCAAAATCACCTCATTTCCACTAGTCACTCTTGGAGAATAGAGCTCTTGACCTTCTTTGCGCGCGATTTCCGGAGTCAGTCGCCCTTTTACAACCCCGTCTCACACAAGACATGAGGGTAAGTTTTAAGCTTATCAATGATCAATTGTAAATGGCCGGGTAGCAAGTCTAGGCTCAGGAAAAAACCCTAAAAACCCAGCAGCACATGAAGTCCTACGACCCAAAGTTGACCATAGCCGCTTGTCAACTCAACCAAATTCAACAAGAATTCAACTGTAGCATGCCCCTATATAATAGAACACTTATATATCACCAGATGACCATTTGGCAGGGGTCGAGGGGGGTCCCAAGTAGAAAATCTAGGTTTTTGTCAGATGCCAAAATTGGATTCTGACTCCACAGACACCTTATAGACTGGGTTTATACGCAATGAACATGGATGGTTTCATGAAAACAGTCAAGGCAAGCTCTCAAAAAGCAAAAAACAGCTCGAAGGCTACAAAGCATCAAATTGACATATGAAGTCAAACTGACTCTAAATGGGCCAAAACTAGATGGGTAGCTTCAAGACTATGTAGCGGACAAGTCCATAGCTTCAAAAGTGACTAACCAACTCCACAGGCCATCTAGTCACAAAAATTAATGATTTTAGAGTCGACAAGAGCACAAAGTGGCCGACATGACAAAACTTTACCAAATTCAATTTAGGACTTGTTTTAGATGTATAGAATATGTCTAGGTCAAAAAATTATCAAGTCTTGCAAGAAAATTGACTGTTGTGCATAATCGTAATTATTTACTTTAGTGTTTTTTTTTGGCTTGAAAATGATACCTTCACTTCACCTATCACTTGTACACATCTATTACATGCCACATTTCAAGTATGAGCCAAAATAATCAAGAAAAACTTGGAAATTGTCAAAAAACATAATAAAGTCTTTTCAATCCAATTTTTGAGTTATCTGTCATATTTTTTGATCCAAATCACCCCGTATCTCATACACAGAGTCTACATCATACCTAGAACCAAGTTGCAACAAAAAAATGTATATTTTGATGAAAAAGTTAATAATCGTGATTATTTACTTTCTTGCCAAAATGGATGAAAATTGCAACTTTGACCTTATGGGACCAAAGCACATGATGTCCCAAGTCCACTGACCAAGTTTGAGCAAGTTTGGAGATCAAAAACTCAAAATCTCATTATATCTACTGTTTCAGAGTCTGAAAGCCTAAATTTGGCGCCATTTCCCCAGTGCACTCAAATGAGCCCACACTTCACTCAAAGCACCTCAAGCCTATGATGTCAAAAATGCAAAAACTCGGAAAAAATCCCAGCTGTAAATAATCGCAATTATTTACTTTGGTTGTAAATTTTTGCTTGAACTGTATGATTTTGATCTTTACATGTTTTTATGCATCTATGCCTGCTCCAAAATTGATTTGAAGCAAAATGGACATCATTTGTCAGCAATTTAGACTCAGGGCACGGAATTTGCAAAATTTTCTATATTTGGCACTGTATTCCCCTAACAGGAGCAATGCAAGCTACCGAGAAGGCCAAGAAAAGGGTGTCCTAGAAAGAAAAGCTGCAAGAGCTGCCACCTACCAACTGGACCCAAGTTCAGTAAAGATGGCCAAGGCAACATGCTTGTCAAGAGAACAGCTTGAAGAAAACAACACCACGGTTTTCACAGGCAAGTTTAAGAGTGAAGAAGGACACCAGGTGATGCTACCAAAAGAGATATATGATGTAGCTGCCAAGCCAGACACCAAAGAAAACAACACCACGGTTTTCACAGGCAGGTTTAAGAGTGAAGAAGGACACTAGGTGATGCTACCAAAAGAGATATATGATGTAGCTGCCAAGCCAGACACCAAAGAAGCCAACAGAAGGCTGGACCTCAGACTTCTACGGCCAGGAACCTTGCGGCATAGATTTCCAGAAAGCATATGAGCTACTGTCCACAATCAAAGAGGATGGGTCAGCCCAAATCACCGACCAACAAGGGCAGAAAAATGAAGTAGTAATCACAAAAGAGATTGTGGCCGAGTCACTAAAGCTGCCGAAGAAGGTATGACGATGTGGACCCGAGACAGAAAGATAGCAGGCACATTCACCAAGGAGACTGTTGCTGCAACTTTTTCCGACCTGATCCAAAGGCAAGTGGAAGAACCACCACGCCTATACCATCAACACTTCCATTTCTTAGCAAAAAGACGCCACGGTAGACCACCCCAAACCATGTGGTTGCGACCACCTTCACCCAAGTGTTGAAGTCGATAATCATGCGGCCAATTGATCATGCGCAGTATGTGCAGACAACGCTGAAAGGCACGAAGAAAGAAGGTAAAATCACATATTTGGGCGTGTATGAAGTGCTAACGAGAATAGCATATCATACTATTGGCATGGCTAACAATTTGCCGCCAGCCCATCAGAACACATGAATTGTATCTGCACAAGCTTCTCCAAGAACCACGCATTCATAAAAAAGAGTATATAAGTCAGACGAAGAATCTTTCAAAAGCTCCCACGAAGCTCATAGCAGTGAGAGCTCAGACAATGAGGAAAGAAGGGTCAGAATTGAAGAAATGAAGAAGAAAGTTGTAGCCGCACACCAAGAAGAACCTCAGTAAAAGAAGGCGAGGTTTGAAAGAGAAAAACAAACTTATGAAAGAAGCCGCCAAGCTGCAGGTGAGGACCCGGAAAGATGGGTTCCAAGAGAGATAAGGGGACGCAGAACCAAGAACCCTGCAAGGAAAGGAGCAGAGGATCTCATAGACTTTCTTGAACGCATGCACAGATAGAAGCCCTAAAGTTGAAAGAAGCTCAAGAGCTTGAGAGGAAAGCAAGGGAAGATGCAGCTGAGCAACAAAGATAGATAGAGGCTACCGAGCAAAGTGAGACACATCATGACCAAGGGGAGATGTCTTCAAAGCCCACCTCACCTGCTACAAAAGCAAGAAGACCACCCAATGCCAAGCCCGCGCCCTTCACCAATAGCTAAACCCAATGAGGGCGAGGAAGCCAAAGAAAAAGAGTCTGAACAACATGCAGCAACAAGTTTTGAACAGCCAAAATAAACCAAAAGAACTAGAGCTGAACCTTCTACGACCACCCAACCAAAAACAGTTGAGGCATCTACTAAGCCTCAAGCCTAACAGAAGGAGCTGAGGCAACCACAACGCCTCAAGGAGAAGAAGAACCCCCATCGCAACCACAAGTAGCCACCACATCACAACCCAAAGAGGCACACACTGAGACGACTAAAACCTCTAGACAACCTGCAGAGTTTGAATAATGGGAAACAAACGACGAAGTCATCATGCAAGTCAATGAATATGCCAAGCAGATGCCAATGATGACCAAAAAAATGCGAACAGCAACACTTAGCCATAGTGCTAAGGCTAGAGATCTTGAGCTAGTTATCAATGCTCTACAAGGAGACTTGGATGACATGATGAACATAATTTCAGGTCTATGGAGACAAATTAAAGAGTTGAAAGATGAAGCAGAACAGCACCAGCTGGCCAAAGAGAAGCAGCAGAAAGAAATGGAGGAGCTGGGAGAGCTTCTAACCAAGTTATCTGATGCCTGCAAGACCAAAGATCAACAGCTGATAGAAGTAAAAAATGAACTCCTAACTACTACTCTATCAGTACAAAAGATCCAAGTGCAGCTTGATGTAGCAAATGCTTCTCTGTAATACTTCAAGATCAATGATCAGGCAGCCTTTTTGAGACAAATAAGAGAAAATCTTGCTGTTGTCGCCTCGATCAAAGAAGTCTATAAGACTTTGAAAAAAAGAAACAAGAATCTCGAGCTGAAGCTGAATCTAGAGCAATCACAAAGACAAGACCTTGCCTTGATGCACATCCAAAGAGAAGAGCAACTGCTCAAAGAGATCGTTGAACTAAAGAGAGTCAATCAACTACTGAGAGAGGGACAGCCAAAACATCAGGAAGAAGCCAGTACCTCTCAGCAACCAACTATTGACATATCATCACTCTCTTTTGCTGAGATGGAAACACAACTGACGGAAGGGCTAGAAGGAGAAGCGAATTTTCAAGTACCACTGACTCATGCTGAGCAAGTGCCCATGGTCCAGCTTCCTAAAGCTGAGGAAAATAAACTCAAAGAGCTGGTTGCCCAGAAAATAGATGCAGACTGGAAAGAAGCGATGGACTGGGAGTTGAGAGTTCTTCACTCAGTCAATGTTACTCAACTCACTCCCAACCAAATCAATGCACAGTGGCATCAATAATCATTGCCATATCCTTTGATCAAAGTAGAGCTACTACACGTAAAAGAAAGATTATACAAAGATACGTAGGCAGAAGGCTCAGAGAATATCCAACCCAAGTGGAGAAAGAGCTGGTTGAACAAGAACCCAAGATATCTAATTCTATTCACAAGAGCACTTACAACCCTTCAGAAAGACCCAACATTCTATCCTATACCAAGAGTAAGGATAGGGCAGGGGCATATGAAGCACTAAGAAAGAAAAGGCCTACATGGCTGAACTATCCATGTCTACCAGCTCCAGAGCAGGGACAGGCAACAGAGGAATACATGGTGAAAACCCTAACAAGTGCCATGACTTTCTTCAAGAGCCTCCCTGACCTATCATGTGCCATGTTATATAAGATTTGCAGAATGCTGCTCACATGTATTCAAGCTTTTCATGAGCCAGAGCAAGCAAGAGCGCCATGGATGTCTTTCCTCGAAGAAAATAAGGGTCTCTGTTATGACTTAAGTGGCCAGCCTTCAGAAGAAGTCCTTTACAGCTTCTACGCCTGATGCATATTTTTGCCCTCTAGCAATATGTTGGCATTTGAGAAATCATTCTATACAGGTTTCTTCAATTGGCGAATGAAGACATTTGGGCCAGTGATTAGTAATCCTACACCCAAATTTGTTGGCTATTCAGTCATTGAGCTTAAAAACAGAGTCACCATGCAATTCTTGCAGGTTTCAGACAAAGAGAGAAGACTCAGATATGAGAAAGCATTCCACACACTTAAAGACTACCTCACCAGCCGCGGTCAATCCAAAGACTACTTCACTCCATGAAGTTGTGTGAAGGGACGACACAGTTGAGGAGAGGGGGAATGTTAGCAGCAAGCTAAGTCGGATAACATGTTTTGGAGCTTTCATTGTAAAAACACTTATTATTTTGATTAATCGGGAATGTTGTAGCTCCTACTTTCTCAATAAACAGTGTAATTGATGAGCCGGGGCTACAAGCTTCTAGATTGTATCAACCTATCTTTAGTTAGAGCTCCCAGATTAATAGTTTTGATCACAAAAACCTTGGCTAAGGTATAAAAACCAATTCTTGTAAGTTTTTGATAAGTTTTGGATAATAGAAACACAGCGTGAGCTAATGACGCTCACTTCTCTCCTTCTCACTCTTCCTACTCCCTTCCCGGTTGTCACATTGCAGTTCCATCTGTTGCGTTACAACCGCAAGTAAGAGCTCTATGCATTGACGTAAGCATTTCATGGTAATCTGTAGCTTTTGGCATAGCCAACCGACGGCCTAATTTCATCAAAGTAGGAATTTAAGCTTCAAAATCATAAACTAAGTATAGGCAGGGTATTAGGGCACCATTGCTAAGCATTTAGATGCATTCTGGGTCAAAAACAACTAGGTCAAAAACTCACTGCTGTTAATAATCGTGATTTTTTCACTTGACCTAAAGTGAGATTTGAGACCATAAGCGTGTGTGCTTAGGTCTTATAAACGTGTCCTAGAAGTTTTGTAATGTTTGGATGTCGTTTGATGTTGTAATGGATGTGATTTGTTTGTCGATGAGCGATTAGCTTTTGGTGATTTTTGTCATTTGAGTGTAGCTTGAGATAGATGCAAGTTGTTTGTTGTTTTTCAAGAGATTGACAATCTCTTGTAGCCTCTATGCACTAGTTGAGTTAATTTCGTCCCATGGATTGACATATTTTTGGTTCTCGCTATGTCTACAATAAGATAGGAGTCAGGTTAGACACCCGTCCCACACACACACACACACAGAGTGCCGCCGTTGACACATGAACAAAGGCCAAGGTGTGTCTGTGTGTATCAAGCCATGCTTTACTAGCAGCTACTTGTGTAGATGACTCTCTCTCTCTCTCTCTCTCTCTCTCTCCCTTCTTTTTTGGCGTGGGCTTGTGGCTGATCTCTTCCATGATTTCAATAATTCAGTCCTGTCCTCACATCCTCATAACACTACCTTGACTGCCCCTCGACTACGTACACCTTTTCATGCAAATTTCATTCCTATCCTAGCATTAAATTTCCTCGACCTTGTCTCGGTGCCACGATCTGCTGATTCCTTCACACAACCATTGTGTATTAGTATAGGCTACTCTCCTCTTGCCCGCCCTTAGCACCAACGAGGTTGAGGTAGATATCGAACTCCCAATCGACATGGCAACCCGCCTCCACTAGGTCACCCGGGTATTGAAAATGATTAAACATGAAAAATGTTTGATCATTTCAAAAGGTTTTTCGCCCACGCCGAGTGCATGGACTTTACCCAAGACCTTCACTAAGCAAGAGCTTTGCTCTAACCAAGGTCACCACGTGGGACGTTTGAGCTACTCGTGTGTTTAAATCATTTTGTGGTTAAAAATCCAGGGAGAGTGTACAATTATACTCATCACCGACTAAATAGGCCATCGAGACTGCCAGTAGGTAGACATGGCTCACTTTGGACCCTCCCTTAAATCCGGCCTCACTATCTTAACCAGCAAGTGACTGCCGCTACTCAACAACGTTCATTGGTCAGCTTTGTCTGCCAACAACGTTCATTGGTCAGCTTACTGTTCTCATTCCGTCGCTTGTAGTACCTTGTGCATCAACAATGTTCGCCCCTCAGCTCAGGCTATGGATAAATCACAAGCAATCAAGCCTGCATGGCATGAATAATATCTCCCCCTCCCCCTATGATAGCAGTGGTTAAGCATCGGGGTGGTTGCCCTCGTGATGATAGAGTTGATCGGCACAGCCGATCACACAATTTTTGGGGGCGCCATCATGCAGTCTAGAGCTATTATCAGGTGCTCACGCTTCATGAGCATATACGTGCGTGCAGCGCAACGGTGGTGAAGCAGCCTGCTGCAGTAACGGTGTTGGGTGCGACTCCACGTACCATACGTGATGATTGTCTTTTTGGTCAACCAGTTGTAACCTGTTGTGGGTGACTGGAGACCCCGATTAGGAGCTTGCTGCCACGATGTCAACCTCCCCGATATTTAACCAAACCCCCCTATGACATGTGCTCTGCCTGTCGCCCTGCCTTGCGACTCGCGGCTAATTGCGCCTTGCCCTTGAAGGGTAACGCACTCTCCATTCCCTGCAAGTTTGGGGCGATGGAATCCACTCTAATGCTTGCTATTGAGCTCGGGCTCTCATAGTGTGAATGCCACATGGCACTCACAGCTTGAGATTTATCCTCAGCCGCCTTAAGCTCACTCTAATTTGTTGTACCTTGTGCATTGTTGACAGTTGTGTAGCAGAGGTCAGTCAAGAAAGTGAAAGGAGTCGAGTGTTAACATGACAAGCCACTTGTCCAAACCTCGTGTCGGGAAGCTATCAAAACCAATCTGCGTCGGCACGGGACAGTTTGAGCAAGTTCAGCAAAACTATGCTTTTTTGAAAATAAAATCGGCTTTAGCAACCTTCATATACGACCATGAAACTACTTCAAACCAGTCCACGCTGGCGCGGACTGGTTCAAGCATGGTAAAGGTTTTGTTGGAGTTTCACAAGCTTAGGTGAAATTTCACAATTGTAGTGGAGTGCTCTGGACTTGCATTCATATGCTTGTCATTGTTGCACAGGTGAAGTACCCATATATGCTAGGAAAATATGACTAGAGAAATTGAACCAAAGATAATGGTGTGTCCATCAATGAATCCTTTTAGAGGTCATTTGAAGGCATTTATAGGATAGAAGATCTGTTCAACTCACATTCTCTCTCTTACATAGTAATAAAACTACGTAGGAGGAATGAAGAAATTTAAGGGACTAACAAAATGATTGTAAAGAAGTACTTAGCTGAAGGAGATGTGGTGACAAGGAACGTTTGCCAATAAATCAAATGTGGTGGGTCAAAATCTTGTGCTGGCACAGTGGTTGACTTGCAAGAGAACCTAACCAATGGCCTTTGGTTGACACCATCCCCACATCCTCGCTCTACTAGGCCCATGCCCAGGTTGCCCCCCCTCCCCCCCCCCCCCCCCCCCCCCCCCCCCCCATTTTTAATCGAGTAAATCCATGCCATTTATTGTGGCCCAGGCAAGAAATCATTTTTTATGGTATGAATCTTTAGAGTGTATGTATCGTAAATGTTCTATGTGTTGAGTGTTTATAAAGCAATGCATATGCAACAACTTTTTGCGCCACACTTCTCTTTGAAGTCCTTAATTGTAATGGATGTCAACAAAGTGCTTCTAACATTGCGTTGGTTTTTATCCTTTCATCAAGTGAGAAAGCAAGGGGAGGGAGAACGATGGAGATTAAGGGACTCAAGTTGAAGGATTGTCAAGAGGAAAATAGCGAGTATGAGTTGATTAGAGTTAGATTACGCATGCAAGCCCTATGCCAAGAGCCACAGGTATCTCTCTTTGCAAGATTATGTATCTCTCTCAGTCCAAATGCAATCACCTCCAAATATCACCTTCAACGCTTATACAAGACAAAGATTAAGAGTCATATGGTATTACTAGATGATGGGTAGATTGATGGTCTTGAGGGGGGAGGGATATACATTGAGGACATAAGAGGACTCAATGATAGAATGTAGTTTTGTGAGAAGAGAGATAACAATGCAGGACAATAGCCATCCAACCTTGTTTCATGCATAGAGGAGCTGCGACCTTCAGAACGAAACCATAGTTGGACTGAAGCACTTTTGGTGACATAATCAAATCCTCATATTCTCATTGTAGGAAGGGCTTTGAGAGCTTATGGATGAGGCCTAGAAGCCTCTCTCTCTCTCTCTCTCTCTCTCTCTCTCTCTCTCTCTCTCTCTCTCTCTCTCTCTCTCTCTCTCTCTCTCTCTCTCTCTCTCACACACACACACACACACACACACACACACACACACACACACACACACACACACACACACACACACACACATGCATGGTTTTTTGATGCTCCAGTATGACCAAACCTTGCCATCTTGATGCATCTGCTTCGATGTTGTTACCTTTTTTAGAACCTCTCCACCTAATTGTGCTTTCTCGGAAGACACTTGCAATAAGGCATAGGGGCGAGAAGAAACTAGGCAAGAAACTACTTTCGAGCTTGTGCACATTTCAATAATGAAAGTTAAAATAATGATTAATGTCTTTTATTTTCTTGTAGTGGGATACTTCTATCATGTTTTTATTTCATAGATGCGAACCACTCCCTCCTCTTTACACTTTAGAGAGTGCACCCCAACGTTTTGTGGACTAGGGATGACTGCTGCAAGCATCTTTTCTCTTATCGCTTTTGAAAATCTCTTTAGTTCACAAACAAATTTATTGAGGGACTCACTCGTTTTTTTTGTTGCTAAAAAAAACTCGCTCGACAACTTGTAAGACTCAGCCATACACACTCAATCGCAACTGTGAAGACTGCCCTTTACTATCAGCCTCACAACTAGAAGTGGCAACAGTACGTTGTAGGTTGCTTCTTGCTCAAACCATGAGATACATGAACTGCCAAGCATGAAGCAAAAACCACTTGTGGACACTCACATGTCAAAACAACCTGCCCAATCTAAGTCCAAAAAAGCATGTAATTATGGTGGCAATGATCTTCCCTTGGGATAAAACAAGTCAAGATGTAAAGTGCCACTCAAGTAGCAAAAAATCCTCTTGGTAGCTTGCCAACACTTAGACCTTGGGCTATGCATAAATCTGCTGATGTGTGAGACTCCAAACTGAATATCCATCCTCGTATTGCATACATAAATAAGGCATCCAACATCAGTTTGGTAAAGAGTGACATCAGCAGGATCACCAACATCATGAAGACTCAATTTCATGGGAGTGGCAATAGGTTTGCAATCCTCAAGTCCAAACTTACATAGCAATGTCTCTATGTAACTTATTGGACACAAGGCAATACCACCATTACACTGCTTAAATTGTATGCCCAAGTAATGATGCGCCAACCCCAAATCTTTTATCTTGAAAGTAGCATCAAATTAGTGTTAAACTCAACAATTTGTCTTTCATTTGATCTAGTGATCAACAAATCATCCACATAGAGAACGACAATGAGAAGTACATCACCCTCACACTTTACATACAATGTGCTTTTTGTTGGATTATTGCAAAAGACTCGTTTGACCAAATGAGTATCAATTTTCTCATACCAAGCATGAGGAAATTGCTTCAACCCATATAAAGATTTCTTACATTTGCATACTCTATCCTCTTGTCCTTTCTTGACAAAATTGCGAGGCTACGTTACATAAACTTCCTCAAATATGTCACCATTCAAGAAAGCAGTAACAATGTCTGAGTGATGTACATACCAACCAAAATGAGCTTCCAATGCACATAGAAAATGCACATTAGTCATACGACAAGTGGGAGAAAAAGGTTTTTCATAATCTATGTCTTTCTTCTGTGCATGGCCTTTTGCAACAAGTCTAGCCTTATGGCGATCAATCTCACCATCCGGGCGTTTCAACTTGTAAACCCACTTTGTATCAATGGCCTTTTTGCTAGGAGGAAAATCACATAAAGTCCATGTATCATTCTCTATAAGTGGATCATATTCACATTGCATGGCAGCCATCCAATTTTTTGAATTCTCTGCTTCATCAAAAGGTAGAGGTTCCTCAACATCACATAAGCTAGACACAGCCAAAGCATAACAATCTGATGCATAAGATGCATGGCAAGAACCTGAACGAGTACGACTAGACAAAGGTGCATCCAATTTACTGTCACACAAAATATACACCAGCCATTTTGGCATACCTCTAGACTGCTCATTCTCAGCCCTTTCCTCATCAAGTACATCATGTACATCTACATCAGTAATAGACTAATCTGTAACATTTTTTGCAACCCCATAGGTTGTACACATTCAAACTTCCACCATTGAAAAGAGGCAACAAGGTGCCATAAATGTCCCTTGAACTTACATTACTATCTCTAGTACACGAAGGGACAAACATAATTTTCCAAGAACACAACATCCTGCGAAACCAAGATACTCTAGTACATGACATCAAGGGATAAACATAATTTTCCAAGAACACAACATCTTGCGAAACCAAGATATGCTTTGTTTGTGGATGGTACAACCTGTAACCTTTGCGTTCAACAGTATATCCAACATAAATACATCTGACAGCCTTATCATCAAATTTTTTGCGATGCATTTGTGGCAACAAAGCATATGCCAAATAGACAAACACATGCATGTGCTCAATAGAAGGCTTTCTTTCATGCCATGATTCATATGGAGTCATAGACTACAAAGCTTCCGCAGGACACCTGTTAAGTACATAAGTGGCACACATGATGGCCTCAAGCCAAAATGAATGCGGAAAAGCTTCGCTTTTGACCATACATCATCCCATTTCCATAAGTGACTTCTTTTCCTCTCACCAACGCCATTTTGTTGAGGTGTATACGGCACTGTACATTGGTTTTTTATCTCAAGACTAGCCAAAAATGCATCAAATTCATGAGACATATACCCCCCCCCCCGATCGGAATGGAGGGTGGCCATAGTACATTTCGAGACATAGCCAGAAATTGTTTGAAGCACATGAACACTTTGGACTTAGGTTTAAACGGATATACCCATGCATGCCTAGAGTAATCATCAATGAAAGTCACAAAATACAGGTAATTGCCCAAGGACGGAGTTTGCATGGTCCCATAAACATCACTATGCACAAGCTGCAACGTGCATATAGCCCTAACTGAACCACTCTTTGGAAACTTCAAACGCTACATCTTACCCAAAATATGGCCTTCATAAACATGTTTAGCAGGTGCTTCAAGAGGCGGCAAAGAAGCAACCATATCAAAGTTTTGCAAATGCAGCGAACTGACAAAATTCACATGCCCAAAATGTGCATGCCAAAGATTTGCATGTGAAATAGCCTTTGAATCCACAACTGCATTTGCAAAATTCTACCCACATTTCATACAAAGTGACCTTATACAGCCCACAACATAAAATGCCAAATGCTGAGGTCATGTATGGTACATATGTCATCCACAAATTTAACTACAAGTCCAAGTCTAGCAAGTGCAAATATAGACAAAAGATTCTTCTTGACCCCAGGTACATATAATGCATCAACAAGTATGAAATAATTGCCATTTGTAGCAGTAAGCACAATCTTTCCAACTCCCTGAACTAGATAAGAGGCATTATTGGCACAAGTGACAATATTCCCACAAGGAACAGACTCAAGAGAGGTAAATGAATCACGATGTGAGGTAATGTGCTTTGCAACATCACTATCAAAATACCACACATGTGAATCTACATCAGCTAACATGCATGCATCATGGATAGCAGGATCATAAGTACACTCTGCACTAAAAACCCACTCTGCATGTACATCAGCATTACAATCTGCTTTCACTAAAGACTCTACAATGTTGCACTTTTATTGGACCCTATAGTTGATCCAACCTCTTCCTTCTTAGACTCTTTTGTCTTTAATTTCAAACACGCTTCATCAAGTGATCATTAGCTTTGCAGTAATGGCAATGCATATTCTTTTTTCCCTTATCACCAGAATTCCCAGAAGAAGTGCTGCCAATAGAAGTATAAGGAACATAAGATTTCTGTAATGGAACTGGCCTATTAACTTGAGAGTAGCGGAAATTTTAGAGAGTACTTTTGTGAAATTACTTTGTGAGCATAGTGGGTGAACATAATTGATGGTAGAAACATAAACATAGCATTTAGTTAACTTGGCATGAACAATACTTTTGCAAGATTGAGAGTTTAGAGAACATGACAACAATTGAGGACCGGCTTTATGTGGAGTCGGTCCCCCCTCCAATAGGCATTTGTATTATAGTTTCTCCCATCAAGAGAGACTTGTTACAATACAATCTTTGTGTTCCTTGTGACCTAGGTGATGCAATGAAGATGGAAAACTTCATGCATCACGAGCATAATATAAACTTTATGGAAAGCATTAACTATCCCAAGCCTCAGTCCCAAGACCTCAAACACCTTTGAAGGTGGAGAGAGCTAGCAAGGAATGAGGGTAGGGAAGAGGAAGAAGAAATATTTCATAGGAGAAAGAATTAGTTCCTCACTTATCATCACTCTTCTTGCTAGCATACATAATAGCATAGTAATGAAGATGGAGAAGATGGCAAGCTTAAGCATTGAAGCATGGCTCTTGGTTGGATTTTCATTCCTTGTGACCTAGGTGATGCAATGAAGATGGAAAACTTCATCATCACGAGCATAATATAAACTTTGTGGAAAGCATTAACTATCCCAAGCCTTAGCCCCAAGACCTCAAACACCTTCGAAGGTGGAGAAAGCTAGCAGGGAATGTGGGTAGGGAAGAGTAAGAAGGAACATTTCTTCCATCATGGCAACTTGAAATTACCTCTGTGATCTCACTGGAGGTTGGCACCTGCCTGAGAATTTGATCCTTGCCTTTACAATACAAGTGGTCGTTTACAAGGCGGTACCTAGTAGCCTTCCTTACCAGCCACAGTTTTTGGCCTTTGGTGTATCCTGCTGGGCATTCTCCTGTATCTAAAAAAATGATGACATCAGGCATAGCATCGCTACCTTGGAAGAGGGGTAGCTTTATTTTGATCGCTCCTATGGAAATGTCTTGTATTCTCTCTTCGGCTAGAGCATCTGCCTTCTGATTTTCTGCTCTGGGGACATGAAATAGCTTCACTGCTTCAAACTTCTTTAGAAGGTCCTTAACTTGGCGGAAGTTGACCAAGTAAAACCTGACTCTTACAATCCTAGGTGCCATTTATCTGCCTTATCAAAAGCAAAGCATCGCCAAACACATTTAGGCGCTGAATTGAGAGAGAGAGAGAGAGAGAGAGAGAGAGAGAGAGAGAGAGAGAGAGAGAGAGAGAGAGAGAGAGAGAGAGAGTATACCCTTCAAGCAGTCCCCCTTCTTGCTTTGGTCGATCTTCCCTTGTAGCTCATGCTTGAAGCTCATTGGACCCCTCCAAGCCTAGCCAATCCCAATCAAGATTCATACCAAGCAACAAGGGTAGCCTTGGGACAAGTGTCCCCATTTCCCCTTTGAGAGATAGGGCTTGATAAATTCTAAAACAATTAAATCCACTAAATTATCATTGGACCTCTTGGAAGGCCAACCAATAGGCTTTAGGCACATCATGAGGGTAACCTAGCTAGGGGCTTGGCATGTGTCCTACTTGCCTCTTGGGCAAGGGGTGCCCTTTGGGGCACAGAGTGGTCAAGCAACCACCCCCCTTTCTTGCATGGCTGGCCCCCTTCTTGTAGGGATTCACTTTGACTTTTGTGCCAGCTTAAGCCCCTCAACCTTGGGCCTAGTTCTCACCACAATCTTGGCCCTTAAACCCCTCAAGCTTGGGTTGGGTTCTCACCTCTGGGTTCTCACCTCCAGTACATCCCTAGCATCTCAAGCATGAAAAGCACCTCAAGCATCTCAATCATCCAGCACTTCAAGCATCTCAGTCGTCAGGCATGACAAGCATCTCAAGCTTGGGCCGGGTTCCCACCTCAAGCAAAACCCTAGCTTACCTAAGGTCAAAGGAATTTTAACACTAACTATTGGAGGTTTTCAATGAAGATAACCTTAAGTTCTTTATGCTCCATTGGTTAGCCTTTCTCTTTGATAGACCGTCTCTCATTTGGGACCCTTGACCATTGGCACCGTGTTGACATAGGTCTATAAGCACATGTCTATATCCTAACCCTTATTCCCGTTTATGCTCCGACATTAAATGATCAGTTTAACATGAGAAAATCATTTGGGGTGGTTAGATATTAGATTTTATGACATTACCTCTCTCTTGAAATCATAGTCATCCTCGACTATGAGATAGAAGTATAAAATGCGTTAGTCATTAGTCAACCTTGCTTAGAGGATAGAGGATCCCTTTTTACCCTACGACATCTTTCCAAGATGGATGACTAATCCATTTAGTGCTTGGGAGACATAGTTGTTGCAAGCATGTCTTCTCTTTAGTCCATTTCATTCTCCCAAGTAGAGTGACAAATTCTACTTGGTGTTTGAGAGATGTCGTCATCACAAACATGATTCTAAGCATGCATACTATTAAAATTTGTGCACAATAAAAAGAAAACTAGTCTTGTAAGACAAAAACATTGGTCATTTAACAAAAATTTGTACATGTGCTTACTTTAATGTATCATTGTAAGCATTGACAAGGTTCACACTATCCTTAATTTGTATTCCTTGCATCCATCTAGCATCTTCAAAAGGATAATTTTTGAACTTAATAAGATACCGTCGGATTATCTTACCATGTCGTAGTACCTTGTCTTCATGCTGAAGGATAGATTCGGGTTGTAGCACTTTTCTTGGTCTTCAACTTCGGAAGGGTCTTCAATAATTGGTTCACTAGGTGGCTCTCCTTTGTAGGGCTTAAGTAGGCTCATGTGAAAAGCATTGTGTAGGAGCCAATGGTTGGGCAACTTGAGTTGGTAAGCCGTCTCATTGATACGCTTCAAGATTTGGAAAGGACCATAGTATCTTTTTGCTAGCTTAGCATAATACTTTTGATGGCCCACATGATTTTTGCCCGTCGTTTGCCTCAATCGAGCCCTAGGAAACTTAAGTAAGACCCAATCATTTTCTTTGAACGTTAAGGCCTTTTGTGCTTATTAGCAGCAGTTTTTTGCCTTTGTTGAGAGATGTATATAAACTCCTTAATCTTTAAAAAGATTCTTGTAGGTCACAGCTATACTCATCGACAGCAAATATGTACTTTGAATAGCAAGGGACTTTTAGGTCTTCCCTCAATGATCTCAAAGGTGATTTTCCCATAGAAGTATGTACAATATTATTGTAGGCATTTTCTACAAGAGGTAAGTACTTTTCCCATTGTGAGCGTTGATCTACCTCTGTACCATAAGTCTTTAGTAGATCGAATATCGTAAGATTGGTTATCTCACTTTGGCCATCTATTTGTGGGTGATAGGCCAAAGAGAAATTCACTCTTGTTCCTAGAATTTCAAAGAGACCTTTCCAGAAATTATTGGTCATTCTAGGATCTCTATTGTACACAATGGATGTTGGTAATCAATGGTGTTTGAAATTCTGTGATATGAAGAGAGTTGCCATTTGGTGTGCCTTAATAGTCTTTTTGACAGGAATAAAGTGTGCTTGGTTGCTAAACTTGTCGACTATTTTCCATATTCTTGTATTTCCATGGATGGACTTGGGTAATCAAAAGATGAAATCCATGGATATACTCTCCCACGTTGGGATAGGCAACGGCTGGAGTAATCCAGGTTGCTTCCCTCTATCATACTTGGTCTTTTGGCATACTACACATTTTGAAACATACTCTTGTATGTCCACTTTCATGGTAGGCCAATAGAAATATGTCTCTACTCCTCAAAGTGTAGGTTGAACGCCTCTGTGGCCCGCATAAGGAGGACCATGGGATTCATACATAACTTTCTCATGAAGGGAATAGGTAACACATAGCCTATTTCCATGGAGAAGATACCATCTTGCAAGGTGAATGGTTCCTCTTTCTTCCCCAAAGCAAGGGTTGACATTATGTCTCTGAAGTCAAGGTCAGTAGCATTCTCATTTATTTTAGATGATATATCATTGTGAGTAGCTATAGACATTACATTAACTTTTGGTCGTTGGTTGTGAAAGTGCATCGGCCACTTGATTGTGCTTACCAGCAATGTGAGAAATATGGAAATTAAATTGCGAACAAAAATTTGCCCACCATATTTGTTTGTTGAAGAGCTTGGTTTGCATCATGAAGTACTTGAGACTTTGGTGATCGGTTCATAGAATAAATGGAGTCCATTAATAAGTAGTGCTTCCATGTGTCTAGGGCATGTAGAATAGCTAAAAGCTCTTTCTCATAAATGCCCAAGACTCGTTCATCCGTATTGAGCCTTCGGCTCTCATATGCTATGGCATGCCCTTCTTGAAGCAAAACTGCTCACCACAAGCATCATATTGGACCTCAAATGGCTTTGAGAGATCCGGAAGCATGAGGATTGGTTGAAAGGTAAGCTTATCTTTGAGTTTTTCAAAAGCATTTTTCTCCTTAGCAGTCCATAAATACTTAACGTAATTCTTTGTTAAGTCATGTAATGGTCCTACTATTTGAGAAAATTTGGCTATGAAGAGTCTATAGTATGTACACATACCAATAAAGCTTCTTAGCTCATGTAGATTCCAAGGATTAGGCCATGCTTTTATTAGCTCTAACTTTGATGGATCCATACAGATACCATCGTGAGAGATAATATGACCTAAGTATTGAATCTCTTGAAGGAAAAAATCTCTTTTCTTTCGATTGAGAAAAAGCTTGTTCTCCCTCAATGCTTGAAAAATCACTTGGAGATGTTGCTTATGTTCCTCCAAAGACTTGGAGTCGATGATAATATCATCAAAGTACACTCCGGTGAATTTGCAATAGGTCTAAAATTTTTCTCCATCAGAGGATTGAACGTGGCTGGTGCATTAGTCAAGCCAAAGGCATGACTAGATATTCATAAAGGCCAACGTTGTACGAAATGCAGTCTTTAGGATATCTTCATCCACTATCCTTATTTGATGATATCCACTTTAAGGTCAATCCTACTAGATAGAGCCTTGTAGCTTATCAAATAGATCTTCTACCCGAGGCACGGGAAATCTATTTTTGACAGTGATATGATTTAGTGCTCAATAGTCCACACACATACGGTATGTACAATCTTTATTTTGGACTCAAAGGACTAGAGAACAAAAGGGAGAGGAGCTAGGCTCACCATCCCTTTGTCTACCAATTCCTGTAATTACCTCATGATCTCCTCTTGTTGAGCTTGAGAAACTCGATAAGGAGGCTTGTTAGGCGGTGAGCTTCCTAGAAGAAGCTCAATTCCATGGTCATCATCCCCTCCTTTTGGAGGTAAGTCCATAGGGATACCATCGATAAACACATCTTGGAATCTCTTTAGAAAATTAGACATTCTAACTCTTCTTGATTCCTACCATTTACATTTGATGTAACATTAGGGTGTTTTAGGGATTCTTTGACAAAAATCATGTACGCAGAAACTGAGCTCTTCATTGATTTATCAAAAGCATGAGGATTTACAAGTGGTATAGAACAACCACACTCACTAGCATCTATACAAATGTTCTTTCCCATGTAGGTGAAGTAGATTCTCCTTTCAAGGAACTTCATGTTGGGAGCCATGCAATCAAACAATGGCGCCCCTAAGATAGCATCCTCATGTTGGAGAGGAGAGATGAAAAATTTTTCTTTGTCGACGTAGCTTTGGACATGAAGCCTCAACTTTCCAATCAAGGGAGTAACGGCAGCTTGTTGTCCCTTGGAAGTTGTGTCAGCCATTACAATATCTCCCATCTCGAAAGCTTGAATACTCAACTTGGTGGCCAACTCCATTGATATGAAGTTGTGACTAGAGCCAAGGTCAAACAAGATGAAGGCATCATGCTCCCTTACCTTTCCCCAAGCATAGGAGAGTGATGATCCTTTACAATGAGCATTCTCTTTTGGAGCTTCCATGGTGCCAGCCCTAGGAGTCTCATTGCGATCATTTTTCTTGGGGCAAGAACGATAGCCATGTCCTTGCTCCCCACACTTAAAACATTTATGGTACTTGCAAAAAGCTTCAAGCTCTTCAGAAGAGAGTTTGTTTTTGCCTTTGTAAACTCCCTTCTCCTTGGACCGATTGTTATTGTTGTTGTTAGAAGTGCCTTGGGACGAATTTTGGGCATTGATTTTCCCTTTTGCATCATTTTTATCTTTGTTTTCCATGGGATTGACATTCCGTCTAGCCTCTTGTTGGAAATAAATACGTGAAGCAACCATGGTGTGATGGATTACTTCGATGATAGAACTAGGCCGTTGAGAGTTGACATATTCGGCCATGTCTTTAGTTAATCCAACACAAAATTGTTGCTTTTTCTCGGCGAAGTCTATCTTTTGAAAGACAATAGCCTTGAGATGTAAATCCCAAAACTTGTCTACATATTTGTGGATAGACTCATGAGAGAGAAGCTTCAAGCTACACCATTCAATGAGCACTTTGTCCCTTGCATCGCTTGCAAGGATTTGCTTCATGATGGAAATTCATAGAGTTTTCCATGTCTGGGGCTTTGCCATTGCCACGAAGGCTGGCCCACCATTACGAGCAGATTTATCTACATGGTGTAGCTTGGAGGATTCCATGAAGCCCTCGTCTCCAAAGACCACATCAAATTGCTAGATGAAGGCCAATACTTTGTCGATGGCACCAAAGGTGCCATCATAGGTGAGAAAAGAGATACTCTTTCCTCCCTCTTTGAACTTCTTGAGATTTTGTGACCTTCGCCATGCAGGGTATGATTTGCGATGTCCTCCCCTCTTGTATTCTCTAGGAGAATAGCTAGCCATAGCTTTCATCAGAAGAGGAGGAAGGTGAAGAAGAAGGAGAAGAGGGTGACCTCTTTCTTGCCTTTTCTTCCTTTGTTTCCTCTCTTCCCTTTCGGAGTGACAAGGAGAAGGACTGTAGGTTGAACGTTTCCTCTTGGAAGGAGTTGGCGATCGTCTAGACTGCCATCTTCATGGAGCCACATCTTCAAAGGAACTTAAAGTTTCACTGATTTCTTGCTCTTTGGATTCCTCCTCTCATATGGGAGAGAGTCTTCTTTTGGGGTCTCTTCAAGAGGCCTCCTAAGCTCTCTCCTCTTGGAGAGAAAGGGAAATCCCATAAGCACGAAGTTGTTGATTGAGTAATTTTGGCTTGCAAAACAGGTTTGCCCATAACTTGTTGCAACCTAGTAACAAGAAAATTGACAAACATGGGGGCATCATCATTAGCACCTTCATGTGCAAAATCAAAGCTATCAATGTTCATTCTACTCTCTTGGTTATTGTCAGCCATGTTAACAAAATTTGTATACGTACTTAGTGTATACTTTGGCAATTCAAAACCTTAGTTTCCACTCCTCTTAGCCTTTGAAAATCGGCTCTTAAGTATCTACACCCAAGGCTCAAAGTGGTTAATTATAGAGAGTAGTGAAGTGGGTCTAATATTGCAAAGTTGTCGAGGGCTGGCTCCTTTCCGACTTCTTATGGCTCAATAATGGTAAAGCCATAGGCAAGTCTAAAAAAACTCCATTATTAAGTCCAAATCTCCCGAGGTGTGCACCATATCCCACATAGTGAGCTCAACAAAACCGATAATAGATCCGAGTCCCACTTACCCTAATATAATTAACAAAATCAACCATTTAGAGGCTACTTAAGAACCTCTCTTCTTAAGTAAGAAAAGAGAAACCAAATGCTCTGATACCAATGTAAAGGAATTGGCCTATTTACTTGAGAGTAGCGGAAATTATAGAGAGTACTTTTGTGAAATTACTTTGTGAGCATAGCGGGTGAACATAATTGATGGTAGCAACATAAACACAACATTTAGTTAACTTGGCATGAACAATACTTTTGCAAGAGAGAGAGTATAGTGAACATGACAACAATTGAGGATCGGTTTTATGTGGAGCCGGTCCCCCCTCCAGTAGGCATTTGTATTATAGTTTCTCCCATCAAGAGAGACTTGTTACAATACAATCTTTGTGTTCCTTGTGACCTAGGTGATGCAATGAAGATGGAAAACTTCATGCATCACGAGCAAAATATAAACTTTGTGGAAAGCATTAACTATCCCAAGTCTCAGTTCCAAGACCTCAAACACCTTTGAAGGTGGAGAGAGCTAGCAGGAAATGACGGTAGGGAAGAGGAAGAAGAAACATTTCATAGGAGAAATAATTAGTTCCTCACTTATCATCACTCTTCTTGCTAGCATACATAATAGCATAGCAATGAAGATGGAGAAGATGTCAAGCTTAAGCATTGAAGCATGGCTCTTGGTTGAATTTTCATTCCATAGCCAAGAGTGTTGGTGTAGGCTCTCAACCTCTCTACTTGCTTGGCGAAGGAGAGGGAGCTCTTGCACTTTGCAGTTTACACAATGTGTGTGTGTGTGTGTGTGTGTGTGTGTGTGTGTGTGTGTGTGTGTGTGTGTGTGTGTGTGTGTGTGTGTGTGTGTGTGTGTGTGGGAGAGTATACTCCTCAAGAAGGCCCTCTACTTGCTTTGGTCAACCCCCCCTTGTAGCTCATGCTTGAATCTCATTGGAGCCCTCCAGGCCTAGCCAGTTACAAGCAAGAGTCATACCAAGGAACAAGGGTATCCTTGGGACAAGTGTCCCCCTTTCCCCTTTGAGAGGGAGAGCTTGATAAATGTTAAAACAATTAATTAAATCCACTAAATTATTATTAGACCCCTTGGAGGCCAACCAATAGGCTTTAGGCACACCATGAGGGTAACCTAGCTAGGGGCTTGACATGCGTCCTACTTGCCTCTTGGGCAAGGGGTGCCCATTGGGAGAGAGAGTGGTCAAGCAACCACCCCCCCTTCTTGCATGGCTTGCCCCCTCCTTGTAGGGATTTACTTTTACTTTTGTGCCACCTCAAGCCCCTCAACCTTGGGCCTAGTTCTCACCACAATCTTGTCCCTTAAGCCCCTCAAGCTTGGGTTGGGTTCGCACCTCAAGTACAACCGTAGCATCTCAAGCATGACAAGCACCTCAAGCATCTCAATCATCAAGCACTTCAAGCATATGAAGCATCTCAGTCATCAGGCATGACACAAGCACCTCAAGCTTGGGCCGGCTTCCCACCTCAAGCACAGCCCTAGCTTACCTAAGGTCAAAGGACTTTTAACACTAACTATTGGAGGTCTTCAGTGAAGCTAACCCTAAGGTATTTATGCTCCATTGGTTAGCCTTTCCCTTTGATAGACCATCTCTCATTTGGGCCCCTTTCCCATTTGCCCCATGTTGAGATAGATCTATAAGCACATGTCTATATCCTAACCCTTGTTCCCTTAATTCTCCCACATTAAATGAACAGTTTAATATGAGAAAATCATTTGGGTTGGTTAGATATTAGATTTTATGACAATTTTCCACTAGCAAAAGAACCATGAGAAGTGGTTACATTGTTATTACCACCTTCTCTTTGAGCAACGATAAAGGTGTATTCAACTACATGCTGTTTAGCCCTATTTTTTTTTTAAAGTTCCTCTTTCAACAAAAACATGCATAATGCAT
This sequence comes from Adiantum capillus-veneris, assembly GCF_014529385.1. Taxonomy (NCBI): domain Eukaryota; kingdom Viridiplantae; phylum Streptophyta; class Polypodiopsida; order Polypodiales; family Pteridaceae; genus Adiantum; species Adiantum capillus-veneris. The sequence goes on from NC_140945.1 coordinate 12,532,751, forward strand.
CAAACTTGACAACTTCAAAATTTCCTTGGGTCATAAGTCTCCAAGTATTAGCAAAAGTCTGGTAAGAATCTGGCAAAGCATCAAGAAAGTCTACACAAGGGAACTGTTAAAAATGACTGACTCCACCTACAAAAATAAGTTTCTCATTTATATCCTTGACACCTGTAAGGAAAATTTCAATTTCGTCTTCCTCATGCATAATCTTTGACTCTAGCTCTTTACGCAGCAATGAAATTTTAGCCTCGTTGAAACTTGCATAAAGACCAACCAAAATATCCCAAGCGTGTTTTGCAGATTTTGCCGAATGAATGTGAGGAGTAAGAGTGCGCTTCACAGACAATGCAATCGCACCTACCAAGACTATGATTGTAAGATTGATGACTTCCTGAGTACTAGTGGTAACTACTAGTACTATCATGGAAGATTTGTAGCTACCATTATACCACTATTATATTGGTAGCTAACACACTAAGAGTGGTAGCTACCTTTCAGACAGATAGCTACCACCCTAAGAGTGGGAGCTACCTTTCAAACAGATAGCTACCACTATCAAATTGGCAGCTACCATGACTATGGTTGTAAGATTGATGTCTTCCAGAGTACTAGTGGTAGCTACTAGTACTAACATGGTAGACCGGTAGCTACCATTATATCACTATTATATTGGTAGCTACCACCTTGAGAGTGGTAGCTACCTTTCCCAAGACTAGCAGGAGAGCTACCATTATGCGAGTAATAGCTACCAGATTGACAGTGGTAGATAACTTTCCCAAGACTAGCAGGAGAGCTAACATTATGCGAGTAATAGCTACCAGATTGACAGTGGTAGTTTGGGTGGAGTGGTAGCTACCACTCCACCCAAACTACCATGGCAAACTGGTAGCTACAAATGTAAGATTAGTGGCTACCTTTATGGGGACTAGCAAGGAGGTTGACAGCAACAACTACTAATCCTCCACCATAGCATATTAGTAGCTATCATTATCAAAATGGCAACTACCATGACTAGTTCTAGAAAACTGTTCCTTTCTCAATACTAGTGGCAGATACCGTGCTGACAATGCTAGCTACCAGTCTGCCAGTGCTCACTACCATGGAATACGTATAACTACCAGTATAAAAAAATTACAATGCTAGCTATCAATATCATAGTGGTAGCTATCAATAGTGGTGCTCACGACCATGGAAGACTTGTAGCTACCACTATTAAAAAATAGCTATCAATATCATAGTGGTAGCTACCTCTCCTAGAACTACCATGGTAGGTAGCACTAGTTATGAGACTAGTAACTAGAAGGTTGATAGTGGTAGCTACCAATCTACCAGTATCACCATGGAAATTTGGTAGCAAGAACTATCGTACTAGTGGCTACCTTTACCGAGGATAGCATGGAAGCTACCATTGTCTGAAAATGCATTTATAAGGATCATAGTCATAGCTACTAGTCGTGGTACATTTCCTTGAGATAAGGAGCATGTTGAGTTAGCTACCTATATGACAGTGGTAGCTACTAGGCTTGAAGCAGTGTGCAGCAACCCAAAAACTTCTATTTAGCTACCAAAATCAAATAAATGACATCAAAGTGGTTTTGTAACAATGAAATTTTTTTTTTTTAATCAAGAAGTAAAAAAAAAACCGGAGCGTGCTCAAGAAGATGCATTGGGTGTTTCTCAAACACTTTTTGTGCAATACTCTTTCGACACACATCCTTCTTGTTGGGTGATAGACGTGTATTGTTAGTCCAAAATGTCACCACTATGACCTTCACTTCCTTTGTAATTGCATTGCTTGTGTATGGTTGGTGCTCACACAAATGCAGCGGTAGTTGTGTATGATTATGTTTCAATTGGGACCTAGTTGTATAGAACTTCCTTCGATGTAAACCATGAAGCATTGATGAAATTGCTATATTTGGTTTCATGCTTGTCGAACTCATAACCATCATGATGATTGCATGTTTAATATACAACTCTTTGAAGCTTTTTAGTCTCTTCATTGCCTTGAGAGTGTTGTGCATTCCACTTATCAAAACCTTCTACTCATCATTGGAAACCTCAGCTCCTGTAGATTGAATCTTCAGGCCTCTCAATGCTTGATGCTTTAGGATGGTGCCAAATATTTCCCCCATTGCGTCGTTGTCAAGACCCTCTGTGCAACGCTTGAAACAATTGATCACCTGTGTAGTAATTTTGCGGTGCTTAAATCCATTGAATCTGATGTGTTTAATTCTAGCTTGCCTTTCTTTGAGTCTCTCGCGATATGCACGCTTTTTTTTATATTCATACTCTTTGTTTACACTTTGTTTGCATGAGTTGCAGTTGACTAAGCCAGTACAACGGCATGTGCTAACAGTTGAGTTTATAACATCCTCAATTGGAACGATTGCTAGCATCGTGTGAGTCTTTGAGAGGTGGAAAGAGGATGACAAAGTAACCTCACCAAAGTTTCCAAGAAACACCTCTAGAGGGATTGTTTTGAGTGCATGTGTGTGTGTGCGTGTGTGTGTGTGTGTGTGTGTGTGTGTGTGTGTGTGTGTGTGTGTGTGTGTGTGTGTGTGTGTGTGTGTGTGTGTGTGTGTGTGTGTGTGTGAGAGAGAGAGAGAGAGAGAGAGAGAGAGAGAGAGAGAGAGAGAGGGAGCGAGAGAGAGAGCTTATCTATGGAGGAAGGAAAGATACTGAGAGAGAGCTCAAGAGCTTCACAGAGAGAGAGAGAGAGAGAGAGAGAGAGAGAGAGAGAGAGAGAGAGAGAGAGAGAGAGAGAGAGAGAGAGAGAGAGAGAGAGGTTGTATTATCATCCATGGAGGTCAGATATGATGCATGGGACTAAAGACAAAACATTACAATGATTGCTTTCAAGTGAAGCATAGATACATATCAGCTAAGGAATGAGGGCCCATCGAGAGGGTAATGGAAGAGAAAAGGGACAAAACGTAAGAGGGGTTGGGTGAGGGGGAGTCGATTTGGGAATTTGAAACTCTTGGATGACGGCTTTACAACCTCGGTAGACTACACATTTACCTTGTTTGCAGGCATCGTGCATCTGCTTGAGCTCACTTGCTTTCATCTTGAGTTGATTCGGGGTCAATTCTTCAGTAATCCAAAACATTTTTCCCTTGAGGAGATGAGACTGGCATAGTAGCTTCCATCATTCTTCCTTGTCCTTGAGAGTTAGGATACAATGCTCGGGTGGTACATTTTTATGTGTGTCATTGATCCAAGCGATGGTCTCTGGCTTGATATTTACTAGTTGAAGAATATCATTGAGCTTGGAGATTGCTTCTTCAAGAGTGTCCTCATTTGTGCACCATGGTGAGTGGAGTCCCCCAATCCTGACCTTAAGGCTAGGGATTCTTGTAGCTGATTTTCTTACAATGTTGCCCAAATTTCATCGTCAATCTTCTCATGTGTTGCATCTTGGACTTCTTTCTAGACTACTTTGACAATTTTGGTGAGTGAGGTTTCAACCTTGTGTGCTTTTGAAAGTAGAGCCTAGCTCTCTACTTCCTTCATATCCTCAAGCTTGCACATGCATTGCTTGAGTTGAGTTTTCTCCTCGGTCTTGAATCTCAGCCTCTAGGGATGTGATCCTTGCATCTTGGCGAGCGACAGGGTCCTTCTTTGGTGCAGTTGCTACCGCAAGAAAGTCTTGGGGCTGCGGGATATTGGCATGGATGACATCCTGTTTTTTGCAGGGTGGGAAAGCACCCTTAATTAATTTTTTGGCTTAGGGTTGTAGTGTCGGGTCTGCAGTGCTTCCTAGACAGGATTGCTCCTTATTCAAGCACCCACAAGTTGGAAGCAAGAAGCATTGCCACAACACAAATCAAGGAGAAGCTTCCGCCAAGGAGGCAAGATTCATTTGGCAGAAGGAGGAGGAGCAGCGTTGAGGCTATCACCTTCATGTAGGGTAGGCTGCACAAGCACATGGCTATTGCTTGTCATTGTGCGGAGGGGTTATACCTTAACGCCCCCCCATAGGGCCACCCTCATCCCAAGGGGAGACAGCGACAAAGGCAAACTAGGGTTCGATACCGACAACGGTAGAAAAGAGAGAGAGAGAGAGAGAGAGAGAGAGAGAGAGAGAGAGAGAGAGAGAGAGAGAGAGAGAGAGAGAGAGAGAGGAAAAGGGCCATAATAGCCTTGGATCATGGTGGGCACCGCTAAACTTTGAAAATTTTATTATTGAAGTCTCACTAAAGGTTCCCTTCAGCTTTAGATTTGGGAGGTAGCTACCACCTTGCTAGTGGTGTCCAAAACATAGGTAGTAAGTCCACCTATTCATGCATATACCCATCACATAAAGTGAGATGGAGACAAATGCAAGAGATATAAGTGTACTCTAGCAATGGCTCATTGACTCTAAGTTCAACAAGCTGGACTCAATAGCAAAAACATTGACTTAACAATCGATGCAGCGAATGGTACAACGTGTGTTGTTGATGGGATAACAAAGGCCGTCAATTAGCTATGTCACCGTCCTCATTGCATGGTGGAAAAAAGATGACATTTGGTCAAAAATGGACTTCTCCACATTTTACTTGACACTAGCATACACCGTGATCGCACAGGGCACAAGGTGCAACAATTTTTAGCAGAGTTCTAATATTTAGAGATGTCTTTGAACTAGGCCTTGCCTATGTGATGTTGTCATGTATTACATACCACCGCAACCTCAAAATACTTTACCCTGCCTACCTCTAATATATTCCACTTGAGATTGTCTACATAATTCATTAGTAACATTCCAAGTGTATATCATAAATAATTTTTTTGATTTGTCCATCACTTTGTTTTATGATGATGCACATAATTTTTGAAACGATTGTGCAACAATTATTATGTAAGTGATCTCTTGAAAATCCTTTCTACATTTTGCTTTTGTATTATCGAGAGGGAGCCTACATTTAACTCTTTCCAGTCCCTTTTCATATTGATTTGTCTCTATTGTTCTAGACACATATTTTACGTTTTTACATCCTTCTAGTATTGATTTCTCACTAGAGAATCTAATCAGGTCACCATTGTAAGCAACGTGCATATCGAATAAAATGAGCAACTCAAAGATATACTAGTGTATAAAGCATACCACATGATGTGCCTTCAATCTATACCAATGTACATACTAATGATAGTTGGTTAACACTTGCAAAAACTTCTTGACCTTTTCAAGCAAAACATTGCCTCAAGGAAACAATTCATGGTTCAGCCACCAGAGTATCCGAGTGAGAAGCAAATGTAGCTGCTTAATATGATAGGTTGATGCTCACCACTTACATTAAGCCTTTTTGTAAACTTTATGGAAATGTGATCATTTATAGATAGGTCCGTAGAAGAACAAAACCATGACAAAAGCATGGGCATCAAAAGACCAACAAGTAACTTCTACATACGTATCAATATAGTTGTAATTCTTGTCCTATTGTTGCTTTTCTAATTAGAGCTAATGCATTAAAATATTTGTTCATTTTTCCAGGTCTGATAAAAAAGATCATCAAGAAGCTAAATATATAAATGGACGTGCCCAAAGACCTTATGACTATTGATGGCACTAATTTCTTACTTCACACAAAGACACAGATAAAGCCCTATGTCCTTGAGATGCTCTGCTATGCCTACGACGTCGCCCTCGAGGACCTATCATACACAGCAAATAGTGATGCAAGCAAGATCCTAGCAAACTTAATACATTATGTAATGAATAGGCGCGATCCATCAAGGACATGGTACCACGACAAAGATCCTTACAAACCACGATATTGAAGTTTCAATCCATGCACCTTCATTAACATCAACAACCAACATACATGTCTTATCAACTGAACTCAATTTTCATCAGCTCTTTGAAATATATACTCCACCATTCATGAATTCTGCATTCTATCTGACATTACCCTTGTTCTTATTGTGCAAAATAGTCCAACAAGAGCTAGGTGTTGCTGCTCAAACAAGAATATTTAACCAAAAAGAGAAAATGGATATCAAATACGCTATCCACTCCATTAGACATCACCAAAACGGATGCAAGTACATAGGCATCACAAATAACTACAAAAAAAGAAAGGAAAAATAAAATCGACATCTGCCTTCTAAGGTGCTTGGGCGACATACTACGTTACCAATCATTCAATGAATGATTAAAAGTTAAAACTTTTCGTTTGTGAAAACTTATCTGTGGCACATATACACTATAAAACATTCATTAATGGATATAATAGCACAAGCTCGAGTATGTCCCCATAATCTTTTTTTTAAGAACGTGTATTTCTTGCAATGAAGGGATGAGCTCGATTAGATACAATATTTTACGAGCTCATCCCTTCGTTGCAAGAAATACACGTTCTTAAAAAATGCTGAAAAGATCTAAATTTTGTTTGCCACTACGTTGTATGTCTTGTCAAAAGTTATTGTTCTGTCTTACTCATTGATGTGATATTATTCAATAAAATGTCTCTCGTACGTTGTTGGTGTCTCATCACACTTCTAAATTTGACATTTACTAGACTGTTTTCCTTTTGTGTTCACTTCTTTAATACTTCATCATTAATAAGCTTGCCACTTTTAATCCACAACATCTTCACTCTCCTATATCTATTTATTATGTTTTCCATTCCCTTCACTCTATACCAAATCATTACCACTCTTTTTCACCTGTTGCACTTGAATTAGTGTCCTTCCATAAATAGTTCATCATTCTAAATACTTAATATCCTCTCATATATGTGATTGTCTATTTTTTAATTTCATATACTTTTCAAATTAATTGTTCATTGTTACAATGTCCTCAATTTCATGTCCATTCATTTGTTCATCATTTAATAATGAAATTGATTTCATGTATCTCGAACCATATCAAGCACGTATCATATCAAGCATTACATTCCCAACAAATGTTTATAGCAAGGCCCACCAAGCAAGACTAGTTTTATTATGAATGAATCATTCTCTTTCTTTTACCAACCCTAATTACTCATGGAGTTCCTCAACCATCATTCTCTTGATTGTTGTATATAATGCTTAGCATATTATTCCAAATTTGTTTTGAATCTACTGAGGAAATCTTAGATTATAGCAACACAATAAAGCATATTAGCAAGAATGTGAATGCATTCTTTGTATATCTACATGTTGGGGTATGATGCATCTAATCCAAAAAAGAAACATAGAAAATGTAATAAACACTAGAATTTGTATATCCACATGTTGGGTAATGCATCTCCATAACCCAAAAAACAAACATAGCAAATGTAATAATCACTAGAATTTTCTTTGTATGTGAGCTGTATGCACACTTCATTGCAAAATTCTCTATTTGACGTTTGAGAGTAGTATGTATGGCTAAAGGTAACGTAGTCATGAGGATTATAATGCCCTTACCATTTTGTACAGGCACAACATAGGTAGAGCCAAAGAAGAACATGCTTCAAGCTGCTAACTCAAAGTATAAACAGTTGGTAAAACTTTTCTTCCATAATCCACACTAACAACCTCAAAAAGACTTGTAAAGGAATCCTTGGGCTACCAATCCACACAAGTAATCAAAATGTTCCTACACAACAATTTCTCAATTTTAAGCCTCAAGAGAATTCTTGAGCAAACAAAATGGTGTATGGAAACATGTGCTCGAAAGCATTGGCAAGCATGCCCATTAATGTGTCACAGGGCTTGGTACATCAGGCATTAAAAATTATCTTAAAAAGATCCAAATAGGAAGCGGTGTTAAATAATTGATGTTCCATCCTGATGCTGATAACAACCCTCTCATCGGGGCTTGGGAATTGTTGCTTGTAGATGCAAACAAATTTGCACTTTGAATTCAGTTGCAAATGATCCTTGCCAGTAAAATTGAACAAGCAAAGCATGGAAAGATGCAAGTCAGATGCTTCCCTATTTTATGCATCTACACAAGAAACAAATCCGCTACACTCACAGTCACATGGAATGGGAAATCGAGCCGGGGTATTTTCACAATTAGCACAAGGGAATGTGGACTGTAACGGGACAGGGAATGCTGATCTGAAAATGGCCATTCCCTGTGACTATGGATGGCTACATAAGATCCACTGCAAAAGCTCAAATCTCACTGCAACAAATGTAGTGAAAAGCACAACCTCTATTAAAATGTGTATCAACAGTAGATTATCCAGGTAATATCACTCACCACTACAACTAGATTGATTGAGTGTTTGAAGCAGCCTCCTCTAGAATTCTGATCTTCACCTCTTATAGACACCCAGAACTTTCAAATTGTGGATAAGAATCTCATCACTCCGATAACAGAGAAGACTCATCCTCAGTTTGATCAGATAAGAAGCTTGCCTCCTCTGCAATACCTGCTTTTTGTTTCAATGACGTTTTAAGTACCTCTTTTGCATCCATAAGTATTGCCTCCCTCGCAGCTGCCACACACAGTGTAGGCCTGCTGTCTGAATTCAAGCAAACTTCACTTTGAGGCATCCCTTTCAGAGAAGAAGACTTTCTTTTATGTACTCGCCGCATGTGTAGAACGTTGAGAAACCGATCCAATCTACTGGGATTATGCTCTGCCTTCAACACTTCAGGACTTAAAAGAGGATTTTTCATTGATGACCTTGAATCGTCCTTCTTCTGAACTTGATTGGAACTGCTTCTCAGCTTTGAGGCGACAGACCACCAGACCTCATCACCACTTTTTGCATAGCCAGAACAAGACGCAGGGGTTGCGATGGGGCTTTCAGAATCGTTCCTTTCCAAAGCAGGCAATGGTGAAATGGTCCTGCTTATGCAATTCTGTAATAAAGAGTTTCTAGGATTCAACTGTTCCACTGCAGAGAAGACGTCCGCCTCATAAGATTCATCTGCAACTTTTTGGTGGCGAAGAATGTGCCTCACAGTCTGACGGGCCTTCAAAAGCCCCTGTTTGCCTCTGCCAAAACGACCCTTGCAGTTCAAAGAAGGCATGGAAGATGCAAATGAGATGGTCCTCACTGGAGACTCTATAAGAATCTTTTTTGACCGCGGTGGTGTGCTGGGGGGTGTTGGGTGGGCAGAGTAGAATCTATCAAAACAATCCTTCGCCGTCTTTCCAGAAACCTGTACGAAGCAAATCCTGGAAATGAATTACGAGCAATGCACCATGTAGTTGCTTCTCAATAACCAGACAAACAGTTAATACAGCAATGCACCCCATTTGCTGCTATGAACCTCAGAGGTTTTCTCCTTTTTTAAGAGTAAAATGTTCATTTTTCATGAATAGCGAGTTTCAGGATTAGTTGCCACAAGATACCACAAGGTTAAAAATAGAAGAGGAGCATGACCCACAAGATTCTTAACATATACATCTAGAAACGGCATCTAGCAACGGCCTCCAAACACGGTCTTCAAAATACAAACATTCAAATCCTAGTTATGTGCAAAGTACAACACAGTTACAGGGCTCTCTCCCACTCTGACCCTCCTAGAGAAAACATCTTTGTCGAAGAAAAATGAAATCATGAGATAGATGCATACACCCAAAACAGTGAAAAGAACAAAACATCTATAGTAACTTTTCAAGAAGGGATCTATAGTAACTTTGCAATCTAAATGTACAGTCCTTTCCTTGAGAAATTCAAGGGTATGTATGCTCTGTCAGAAGCTAAACAAGACTTTCTAAGCTTTGTTTGGCACCTAGTAGCCTCCCTTCTGATCCATTAAATTGCTGTACAGGCCTACTTTTTCCAGTAGCTGATGAAGTGATGAAGCGAAACACCCGAGGCTTATAAAACACAAGGAACTTGGGGTTCATAATGAACCACACTGCTAGTTACCTTGGCTCAGATTCAGAGGGGTTAGTGATACAGAAGTCATCAAGCTGAAAGACACAAGGAACTTGAGGTTAATAATGTATCATACTGCTATTTAACTTTGCTCATGCCATACAAGAAGCTGTTTAGCTGCTTAATTGCTGGTGTAGCTCTCCATAAACATGCAGTCTGCATCACTTTTTTCATGCGATATGGTATTGAGGCTTGTATTGTGGCCTTCAGCTCAATACCGAAAAATGAAAGGCAATGCTGCGTCAAACATCAACCCAACCCAACTCATAGTTATGGCCCTTTCAATGGACAGACGAATGCAAAATTAACCAGGGAACTTTGTTTTGAGCAAATGACAGCAAGTGTAGAGTATCAAGACCATCAATCTCAACTTCTCACCATCACAGGAAAATTGTTGCCACTTCATCAACGATCCAAAGCATGCAAATCTCAAAACACAGAAACATTGCCACATGCAGGAGCACTTCATAACTCGAAGGTTTGAGCTGCGCACCTTCTTTGAAACTTCAAACCAGAAGTTCGATGAGGGTCGAACCAGAAAATAGGCACTCTGGAGAGCTGCATCCTGCTCTGATGTCCATCCGCTGCCATGTTTTGCCTCTGTGAGTTGAGCACAAGTGCGTTCTGTGGTGCAAGCTTCTGCTGATTCAAAGATCCTCACCTTTGTGTCTCTGGGCTGCCTTGAGCGGTTTCTTCCAGAGGATTTTAAATTCCTACCAGAGAATTCCTCATTGATGGGCGCAACTGCTTGCTTAGATGAAGTCTTGCGACCACAATATGCAGCAGGAGACTCGCTCTTGATGCCTCTCTTTGCCACGGTCTTACGAGCAGTCTTAGGCGTGGGTTTACAGCTCTGCGGAGGGCAATGTTTCTGAGGATCCGGTTTCAAGCCTCCATTACCTCTTTCGTCACTAAGAATGGAGACCTGCTTTTGAAGAGCCGTTTGGCGACGCAGCTTTTTCTTCTTGTCCGCCATCGCTAGAGCGCGTCTCCTTCTCTTGTGTTTGCGAGGAACAAGAGCAGCAGAGGACCGTCTTGGTCTGCGGGGAGAGGAGCAAGAAGCAGAGCCGGAGCGAGTCTTCACCATCGCGAGACGCGTTGAACCAGTTTGAAATCTGCACAACATAAAAACGGTAACTGTTGTAAATACACTAGCTCGTGCGGCCCGCCTCTATGTCTTCTATAAGAGTCACTTAAGAACTTTGTCCCTATCTAGAATTTCTAGTGCATCTTCCAACAGCCTATCCCGTATGCCAAACAAGGAGACTAAGTGATTTACAGATCGAGTACCATCCATGGTAACCTGGTTCCGCAATGACCGAATAAACCAATGAAACCAGACCTGAAAGGATTGTAGCACAAAGCCAAGGGCAGCATGCTCCTGGGTATTGACCTTGAAAAAAGTGATGTTGAATTTAGAAATGGTGATCACCAAGCATCTGACCACATAACAGTAGCCCATCTTCACCACTCTCTCATAATTTTGCAGTTCCAAAATACATGTCTAATCGTTTCGGGTCTAGAACAGCTTGCACACAAGCCAGTAGTAAACCCCTTCTTAAGCAGATTCGTAGTTGTGGGAAGCGCCCCTGTACATACTCTCCATATAAAAACTTTAAACTTAAATTGATTGGGAACAAGCCAAATGTCAGACAATACATGTAACCACCAAGAAGCATTTCTCTGCAAAGACCATTGTTTATTACATATGAATGCAACATCAAAGAATCATGCAACAGCTGAGAGTAAAAAGCAGCAATCTTTGAAGTCCACCAATTGGCTGAAGAGACGGATAGTGTCCAATCCCTGTGTCTATCCTCCAGGTTGAGTGCAACATACACCGGTAAACTGTGAACATGGACAAGCTGATGCCACTGCTGTCTGCATTCATACCCCATTCTATACAATCTTCTGGTTGTGGAAAAAGGAAGCAACTAGCTAGTAGAGTCCATCATCTGTTTTATTTCAGCTAAGCCCTTTCTATACAGAGAAAGAGCTAGTTTACCCATCAGTCTACCAGGGGGGATCTTAAAAACAAAAGTCCAGAACATATTTTCACCACCTAAAGAATTACCAGTATACCTAGATCTTCCCTACCATTAATGATCAATCTAGAGTATGCATTGCAACCCAGCACATTAATGAAATTGCATATTCTGACACCAAATCCCATTTTTTGCAAAGTTGCCTGAACAAAGTTCCATTGTGCTGTATCAAAAGCCTTAGCAACATCAGCCTGCAACATGACCATGTCTTGTTTTGAACTCAATGCATGTTCAATGCCTAGCTGCACAATAAGAATATTATTAAAAATTGATATCCCCCCAAGAAATCCAGTTTGGCCAGGGTGAATAATCTTCCTCAACACGGGGGCAATCCTCAAAGAAATAGTTTTACGAGCAGCTTATAGCACCCCATCATGGTTATGGGCCTCCAATCAATTAGGGTCTTAGGAAAACTGGTTTTAGGAAGAAGTGTCGTGATACCCTGTTTAAGTGTAGGATCATGCACTGGGAGACCCATAATACATCCAAGAGTGGCAGAACAATACATTTGAGCTCATCCCATAAAGAGAGTAGAAATTCCTTTGTCAAACCACAAAGCCCAGGGCTTTTATCATTAGGCAAATTTTTTAGTGCATAATAGATTATTGCTGGCCTCTTCAATGCATGGAGACACTACACTCAAAAGACATTAGACACTACAGCTTGTACATTCAACACATCATTGTAATATTGAGTGGTTGTCTGCATGATATCCTTGAAGTGGTAATAAGAGGTCCATGACCAATATGAAGAGCAGTGATTTGTTGTCTTTGTTTCTTATGTTTCAACTTTTTGAAAAACCCTTTAGATGAGTCATTACACTCTTTCAACACCCATTGTCTGCATAGAAAGCGTTGTTTTTTCACATGCTGCAATTCTGCCTCATCTATTACATTTCTTGCTTGTTTCAGATCCTCTAAGTCTTTCTGGCACAGGAGAGCGAAACCTGCTTTATGCAACAAACTCAATGCCATCATGTGTGTCTGCTGCAACTTTTTAGAAGCATGATTAGCAATTTGCTTACGAATAGTCATGATCCAATATTGCATACCAGACACAGTATGTAACCAAGTACGAAGGCGATTAGTATGAGCCTGCATAGCTGCTGGAATCAAATCAACAACAAGATTTCTTAAGACACGATGAGTCAAAAGAGAATTATTAACCATTAGTGGTCAAGAGTACCCAAACAAATGCAGATCTATAGGAAGAACTTGAGACAATTTCAAAATGACAAGAAAGTGGTCAGAGAGGGTAGTGGACACATCCACCTCCATATGCTCTGTATTAGGCAGCCAGTGATTCCCCACAAAATAAATTCTATCCAGCCTTGACCAAGATGCATCGTGTGACAAAAATGGAAAGTGAAACCAGCAGATTGTCTATGAGCAAAGGACCTTGCATCAAACAAAAAAACTTGTTTAGCTAGCGAATCCCAATGCAAAGCTTCAACAGAAGACATATAAAAATTAATTGTGGTAGAGTCAAAAAGATTTTGAAGCATATTGAAATCCCAGCCTATAATCCCTTAAGTCCAAACAGCCAATCCCAAAGTGATGTAATGGAAATGGCCTATTGACTTTGAGAGTAGCGGAAATTAGAGAAAGTACTTTTGGGAAATTACTTTGAGAGCATAGCGGGTGAACTTAATTGATGGTAGCAACATAAAGGTAGCATTTAGTTAACTTGGCATGAACAATACTTTTGCAAGAGAGAGAGTTTAGAGAACATGACAACAGTTGAGGACCGGATTTATGTGGAGCCGGTCCCCCCTCCAATAGGCATTTGTATTATAGTTTCTCCCATCAAGAGAGACTTGTTACAATACAATCTTTGTACATTCCTTCTGACCTAGGTGATGCAATGAAGATGGAAAGCTTCATGCATCACGACCATAACATAAACTTTGTGCAAAGCATTAGCTATCCCAAGCCTCAGTCATAAGACCTCGAACACCTTCGAAGGTGGAGAGAGCTAGTAGGGAATGAGGGTAGGGAAGAGGAAGAAGAAACATTTCATAGGAGAAAGAACTAGTTCCTCACTTATCATCACTCTTCTTGCTAGCATACATAATAGCATAGTAATGAAGTTGGAGAAGATGGCAAGCTTAAGCAATGAAGCATGGCTCTTGGTTGGATTTGCATTCCATAGCCAAGAGTGCTGGTGTAAGCTCTCAAGCTCTCTCCTTGCTTGGAGAAGGAGAGGGAGCTCTTGCACTTTGCATAATACACAATGAGTGAGTGTGTGTGTGAGAGAGAGAGAGAGGGAGAGTATACCCCTCAAGCCACCCCCTAGCATGCTTTGGTCGACCCCCCCTTGTAGCTCATGCTTGAAGCTCATTGGACCCCTCCAGGCCTAGCCAATCACAAGCAAGAGGCATACCAAGCAAGCATGCTAGTCTTGGGACAAGTGTCCCTCTTTCCCCTTTGAGAGAGAGGACTTGATAAATGCAAAAACAATTAATTAAATTAACTAATTTATCATTGGACCCCTTGGGAGGCCAACCAATAAGCTTTAGGCACACCATGAGGGCAACATGAAGAGGAACTTGACAAGCATCCCTTTTGCTTTCTTTGTACCGAGTTTGCCTTGTGTGAGGGTGTGTGTGTTCTCTCTTATCCCCCCACTTGTAGGGCTTGCTCCTTCCTTGTAGGGATAGTTGTTGACTTTTGTACACCTTACCCCCAAGCACCTTAGTCAGCAAGCATGACCAAGCACCTCAAGACTGGGTAGTGTTCCCACAAGCACCTTAGGCTCCCTAGTTGGCAAGCACGACAAGCACCTCAAGCATCTTAGTCATCAAGCACGACAAGCACCTCAGGCCCCTTAGTCATCAAGCACGACAAGCACCTCAAGCTTGGTATGGGTTCCCACCTCAAGCTCATCCCTAGCTTACCTAAGGTCAAAGGAATTTTTAACACTAACCTTTGGAGGTCTTTAATGAAGCTAACCCTAAGGCCTTTAAGCTCCATTAGCTAGTCTTGCTCTTTGACAGACCATCTCTCATTTGGACCCCTTTACCATTGGCCCCGTGTTGAGATAGATCTGAAAGCACATGTCTATATTCTAACCCTTGTTCCCGTTTATTCTCCCACATTAAATGATCAGTTTAATCGGGGTTTAATCTGAAGAAAAGCACTTGGGTTGGTTAGATATTAGATGTTATGACATTACCTCTCTCTTGAAATCATAGTTGTCCTCGACTATGAGGTAGAAGAGATAAAGCCTTAGTCATTAGTCAATGTTTCTTAGCGGATAGAGGATCCCCTTTTACCCTACGACATCTTCCAAGATGGATTACTAATCCATTTGGTGCTTGGGAGACATAGCTGCCGCAAGCATGTCTACTCTCTAGTCCATTTCATTCTCCTAAGTACAGTGACAAATTTTATGGTGTTTGAGAGACGTTGTCATCACAAACATGAGTCTAAGCATGCATACTATTTAAATTTGTGCACAATGAAAAGAGTACTAGTCTTATAAGACAAAAATATTGATCATTTGAAAGAAATTTGTACATTTGCTTACTGTAATGTAGCATTGTAAGCATTGACAAGGTTCATACTATCCTTAAGCTGTATTAATTGCATCCATCTAGCATCTTCAAAAGGATAATTTTTGAACTTAATAAGATACCATTTGATAATCATACCATGTCAGAGTACCTTGTCTTCATGCAGAAGGATAGCTTCGGGTTGTAGCACCTTTTCTTGGTCTTTGATTTTGGGAGGGTCTTCAATAATTGGTTCACTTGGTGGCTCTCCTTTTTAGGGCTTAAGTAGGCTCACATGAACATTTTGTATGATGGGTAACTTGAGTTGATAAGCCATCTCATTGATGGGCTTCAAGATTTGGAAAGGACCACAGTATCTTTTTGCTATCTTAGCATAATACTTTTGATGGCCTGTAGGATTTTTGCCCGTTGTTTGCCTCAATTGAGCCTTAGGAAACTTAAGTTGTAACATTTAATGGTCTAGTAACTTGTGTGTAGGGGAAAATAGCATGAACATAGTGAGCATTTCATTAGAATAACTTCCTAATGAGAATAACAAGAGTGCTTGGGTGGAGAGAGCAACAAAAAGCATAACACCTAGTTAGATAGCATGAACAATACTTCAAAAGAGAGAGAAATTAAGCAATTGACAACCGTTGAGGACCGGATTTGCATGGAGCCGGTCCCCCCTCCAAAAGGCTTTGTATTATGGTTTCTCCCATCAAGAGAAACATTTTACAATACAATTTCTTGTGTTCCTTCAACACTAGCTAGTGCAATGAAGATGGAAACTTCATGCACTATGCAAAACACTTATCAAACACAACATCAATTCCCTCACGGTCTTAGACCCAAGGCTTCGCACACCTTCGAAGATGGTGAGAGCTAGCAGGGTATGAGTGTAGATTGAGAGGAAGAAGGAGTATTATTACGAGAAAGATGTACATATCCTCACATAATCACTCATATTAGCATAGCTTAGCTTAGTAATTAGCATGGCAGAGGAGATGAGCATGCATTGAAGCTTGGCTCGTGGTTGGATTTGCATCACAAAGCCAAGAGTTGTTGGTGTAGGCCTCCCTTCTCACAAGTTTGGAGTAGGTGATAAGCTTTCCTTTAAAGCTTGAGAAGGAGAGAGAGTCTTCTTTACTTCACACATGAGCTAGTGTGAGTGTGTAGGTGATAATACCTTTGAAAAATCAGCCCCCCCTCTCTCTTGGTCAACCCCTCTTGCTATTTGCTCTTGCTAGCATCCTATTGGACCTCCCCAGGCTTAGCCAATGGTAATTAAGTAGCATAAGTGATAGCCTTCTGACATGTGTCCCCCTTTCCCCTTTTGTGAGAGCTTTAGGTAATTATTTAATTCAACTAAACTCTCATTGGACCCCTTTGCCTCCTGGCCAATAGGAATCAAGGAAGCCATTGGGTTGTTGAATGCTCATTGGTCCCCCTGGGAGACTGTCCAATAGTCTTCTAGAGAGCTTAATTTTTTTTTCCAAGAAAAAGATCCTTCTATTAGTTAATGAAAAATGCCCACAGGGTTACATCCACCTCTGCAGGAGAGGGCTACAACAAGCATGATGGGGAGACTCTCCCAATGAAAAAACAACATATATACAATGAGGCTAAATCAAGAGATGGGAGGAGGGAAGAGCCACACAGGTGGACAGTAGTACCATCTGAGCACCCCCTGGACAATGGTGTAGAAAGGCCCAGGGCACCAGAGTCGAAGGAAAGCCTCGTGGCGCTCCCACATGCGGTCGGAGTTGCCCTGTAGTCCCTCAAGTTGTCCTCTGAGAGTAAGGATCAGCTCTAGCCAAAAGTCACGAACAGTATCTGTTGGTGGCATAGGGCGAGCCTCAAAGATGCGAAAACAGCGGGCCCGCCAGATGAACCAGAGAGCTAGGCTGCTGATGAGCTCCCAAAACTCCTCTCTCTCACTGCACCACTCCTGTGGAGTAAGATCTGTAGCAGGTGTTAAGTATGGAGCCTGATTTACCGTTGTAATTTTCTGTGGTAAATGACACATTTGTAAGGCCCCCATTATGAGGAGAAGCCATCGTGCGTGAAGGAAAATCACTCACCGGAAACCAAAATTTTCACGGACAAGAATCAGGGGCAACTTTAAAGGCCTCGGGGGCCTCCGCCCCCGAGACTTTTTTTTGTCGGAATATTCTTTTTCGCCGGAATATTATGGCCGGACGGCGGCCGGAAAGTGGTCGGAAAAAAAACCGATCGGTTGGCCGGTGGCATGTAGTCAATGGACGATGGCCGGTGGTCGGAAGTCAATGGCTGGTGGCCGGTGGTCGGAAGTCAATGGCCGGTGGCCGGTGGCCGAATTCAAAAGCGGACTTGTCTTCTCAAGGGCGGCCACACATGGGCGGATTGGAGGGTCCGATTTGGACTTATTCGCACAAGGGCGACTACACATGGCTGTCTCTCATAAGAGAGGGCAACCCTTTTGGCCTATAAAAGGAGGCCATTTCTACACACATTTCATAGTGTGAAGTTGATGCAACAAGGTGAGCATGAGGTGGTGAGAGTGAAGCAAGGCGGGAGCTCCATTAAGGGTATAATCCCTTTGTAAACTACTTCTTGTTTTGAAGTACTAAAGCCATTGAGTGGCTGCTTTCCCGTGGACGTAGCCCACATTGGGTGAACCACGTATATCGTGTGTACTCTCTCTCTCTCTCTCTCTACTCTATAATCTCGTGTATATAAATCTGTCTCTCTCCATTAAGTAATCTACTCAATTATCTATTTAGCTACGTCTTATTTCCTAACAACTAGTATCAGAGCAAGGTTTGCTCGTAGCTAAATTATCTCAAGGAAAGGATTCCTTGAATTGAGTGGGAGTTATGGCGGAGGAAGGGAAGCTCAAGATTGAGAAGTTCAACGGCAAAAACTACCAACATTGGAAGATGCAGATTGAAGACTATCTCTACCAGAAGGACCTCTATTTGCCACTAGGCGGTCTTGCGAAGAAGCCCGCAACAATGGCAGATGAAGCATGGATTGTCCTTGATCGAAAGGCACTGGGAACAATCCGGTTAAGCTTGGCGTCAACAGTGGCCTTCAATGTTTCGGAGATGAAGACCACGGAGGACTTGATGAAGTCACTTGACGACTTCTACGAGAAACCATCGGCATCCAATAAGGTATTTCTTATGAAGCGCTTGTTCAATCTAAAGATGACAGAGAATGGTTCAGTTGCAGAACACCTAAATGACTTTAACACAAACATAAGTCAACTTCGATCAGTGAAAATCAATTTCGATGACGAAGTGCGAGCTCTCCTTATACTATCATCTCTACCGGATAGTTGGGACAGCCTTGTGATGGCTGTAAGTAATTCTATCTCTGGCACAAATACTCTTAAGTTTGATGATGTTGTGGGTGTTCTCCTAAGCGAGGAAATGCGAAGGAGAAGCACAGGAGAATCATCAAGTGCTGCACTATCAGTGGAAGCAAGAGGAAGGCTTAAGGAGAGGTTCAAAAACCAAAAGGGTCGTGATCGCTCAAGGAGGAGCAAGTCACGCACAAAGTCAGTTCTTGAATGTTGGAACTGCGGCAAGAAGGGACACGTCAAGAAGGATTGCTGGTCCAAGAAGAAGAAGAAGGAGACAGAGTCTCAAGACAACAAGCCAACATCGGAGGCCAATGTGGCAGGTAAAGTAGAGCAATATGCTCTAATTCTCTCATTAGACAATGTGTCTAATTCCTGGATAGTAGATTCCGGGGCTTCATTCCGTGCGACACCACACAAGCAACATTTCCAAGACTACACCAAAGGTAATTTTGGGTATGTATACTTGGGAGATGATGAAGCTTGTGAGATTGTCGGCAAAGGTACAGTTTCTGTCAAAACTGCTAACGGAAATGAATGGAAGCTTAAAGATGTTAGGCATGTTCCTTCTCTTCGCAAAAATTTGATCTCTACAGGACAATTGGACGATGAAGGTCACAACATTGCATTCGGAAACAAACGGTGGAAGATCTCAAAGGGATCTTTGGTGGTTGCCAAGGGTGAAAAAGTTGGTACACTTTACTTGTGTAATGTTAGCACGCAACCTTCAGCTTGTGCAACAACTACAGAAGTTGACAGTGCGGTGTGGCACTACCGACTTGGGCATATGAGTGCCAAAGGAATGCAAATCCTTCAAATAAAGAAGCTTCTACCAGGTTTGAAAGAAGTGGACTTAGAGTTCTGTGAAGATTGTGTTTATGGTAAACAAAAGAGGGTAAAATTTCAAAAATCAGGAAATGAAAGAAAAAATAAAAAACTTGAGTTGGTTCATTCTGATGTTTGGGGTTCTGCAAGTACACCATCACTTGGTGGCTCATTGTACTATGTAACATTCATAGACGATGCGACTAGAAAAACATGGGTTTATGTCATGAAGAATAAATCCGATGTATTTTCCATATTTCAAAGGTGGAAAGCCTTTGTGGAGAATGAAACAGGTACCAAGGTTAAATGCCTCAGATCCGACAATGGAGGCGAATATTGCAGCCAAGCTTTTGAAAGCTTTTGTGCTAGCAATGGCATTCGGAGGCAAAGGACAACCCCAAGGACATCTCAACAAAATGGGATTTCGGAAAGGATGAACAGGACAATCATGGAACGAGCACAAAGCATGCGGCTACATACAGGCCTACCACTTGAGCTTTGGGCGGAAGCTGTAAGTACGTCTGTGTGCTTAATCAATCGGTCACCCTCAACGGCATTGGATGGGGGAGTTCCAGAAGAGGCATGGACAGGTAAACCGGTGAATTATGCATTTCTCAAAGTGTTTGGGTGTGAAGCTTTCATGCACATAGATAGAAGCCTAAGATCAAAGTTAGATGCAAAGTCCAAAAAGTGTTTCTTCATTGGCTATGGAGAAGGAGACTTTGGGTATCGCCTATGGAATCCTGAAGATGGTAAAATCTTAAGGAGTAGGGATGTAATTTTTAACGAACAAAATATGTACAAAGATTACTTGGAAAGAAAACAAACAAAAGAAACAGGTGATGAGTACATGGAGCTTGAGGACGGTGAAGACTCAAGGACTACAAACAGTGACAATGTGCAACAACGTCAACCAAGTGAGGAGCCTCAACCTATTCCCCGAAGATCTACAAGAGCAAGTAGACCTCCAGAAAGGTTTGTTCCTTCCTTCAACCATCTCTTGATCTCAGATTCTGGAGAGCCAGAATCATATGAAGAAGCTATGCCACATGAATCCAAAGAAGAATGGACGAAGAGCATGCAAGTGGAGATGGACTCACTACATCGCAACCAAACATGGGAGTTGGTTGAGTTGCCTAAAGGTAAGCGGGCACTTCAAAACAAATGGGTGTACAAGCTAAAGGAAGAAGAAGGTGGGAAGAAAAGGTACAAGTCTAGGCTTGTGGTAAAAGGTTTTTCTCAAAAGAAAGGTATTGACTTCAATGAAATATTTTCTCCTATTGTAAAAATGAACTCAATTAGGCTTGTCTTAAGCCTTGTGGCTGCTCATGATCTAAATCTCGAGCAAATGGATGTAAATAAGGCATTCCCTCACGGTGACTTAGAGGAGGAAATCTACATGCTTCAACCAAAGGGGTATGAAGTAAAAGGTAAGGAGAAAACGGTTTGCAGATTAAAGAAGAGCTTGTATGGTTTAAAGCAAGCATCAAGACAATGGTACTTAAAGTTTGATCGATGGATGTTGGATCATGGATTCACAAGATGCAACTCGGATCACTGCGTCTACACAGAGAATTTGGGAGATGGAAAATTCATCATCCTAATGTTGTATGTTGATGACATGTTGATTGCAAGTGCTAACATGCAAGACATCAAAGACCTAAAAGAGGAGCTGTCCAAATCTTTTTCAATGAAAGATTTAGGTGCTGCAAAGAGGATACTTGGTATGAAAATATCAAGGGACAGGACGAAGAAGACAATAAAGCTATCTCAAGAAGATTACATCAAGAAGGTACTAGAAAGGTTTGCAATGCAAAATGCAAAACCAGTTTCTACACCTTTGGCTGGTCATTTTAAACTAATGAAGGATATGTGTTCAAAGACACAAGAGGAGATAGCCTATATGTCTAAAGTTCCATATGCTGCAGAGGTAGGTTCTCTAATGTATGCTATGGTCTGGACAAGGCCAGACATTGCACATGCAGTGGGAGTTGTGAGTAGGTTCATGGACAACCCAGGTAAAGAGCATTGGCAAGCCTTGAAGTGGATACTTAGGTATCTAAAAGGGACAACAACAAATGCTTTGTATTTTGGAGGAACTGATATTTTTCTAGAAGGGTATGCTGATGCAGATATGGCAGGTGACAAAGATACTCGAAGGAGCACTACTGGCTATGTGTTCACAGTTGGAGGCACAGCAGTAAGCTGGGCTTCAAAGCTGCAGAAAGTGGTTTCACTTTCTACCACGGAAGCAGAGTATGTAGCAATGACGGAGGCAAGCAAAGAAATTCTGTGGCTTCAGAGATTCTTAGAAGAGCTTGGATTCAAACAAGACAATTGTGTCTTGTACAGTGATAGCCAAAGCGCTATCCATCTTGCGAAGAACTCAGCCTTTCATTCAAGGACAAAGCACATTGAGGTGAGATATCACTTCATACGCACTCTTTTGGAAGAGGGACAACTAAAGCTAGGAAAGGTGCATACAAGTTAAAATCCTACAGACATGTTTACAAAGGTGGTCAACAAGGAGAAGTTGAGCTTTTACTCATCTTCAATCGGCATTCAAGGATAAGAAGCCAGAATGAAAAGTAGTCACAGGTTTGGTTTGGAGATCAGTCTCCAAGTGGGAGATTGTTAAGTATGGAGCCTGATTTACCGTTGTAATTTTCTGTGGTAAATGCCACATTTGTAAGGCCCCCATTATGAGGAGAAGCCATCGTGCATGAAGGAAAATCACTCACCGGAAACCAAAATTTTCACGGACAAGAATTAGGGGCAACTTTAAAGGCCGGAATATTCTTTTTCGCCGGAATATTATGGCCGGACGGCGGCCGGAAAGTGGTCGGAAAAAAACCGGTCGGGTGGCCGGTGGCATGTAGTCAATGGCCGATGGCCGGTGGTCGGAAGTCAATGGCCGGTGGCCGGTGGTCGGAAGTCAGTGGCCGGTGGCCGAATTCAAAAGCGGACTTGTCTTCTCAAGGGCGGCCACACATGGGCGGATTGGAGGGTCCGATTTGGACTTATTCGCACAAGGGCAGCTACACATGGCTGTCTCTCATAAGAGAGGGCAGCCCTTTTGGCCTATAAAAGGAGGCCATTTCTACACACATTTCATAGTGTGAAGTTGATGCAACAAGGTGAGCGTGAGGTGGTGAGAGTGAAGCAAGGCGGGAGCTCCATTAAGGGTATAATCCCTTTGTAAACTACTTCTTGTTTTGAAGTACTAAAGCCATTGAGTGGCTGCTTTCCCGTGGACGTAGCCCACATTGGGTGAACCACGTATATCGTGTGTACTCTCTCTCTCTCTCTCTCTACTCTATAATCCCGTGTATATAAATCTGTCTCTCTCCATTAAGTAATCTACTCAATTATCTATTTAGCTACGTCTTATTTCCTAACAGCCGGTTGGAGTGTAGGTCGCCCCCCCTGCATCACTATCATCCTGCTGGTGGAAGATAGCTGAAACTGAAGTGCCGGGCCTGTGAGGGTGGACCAAGCCGCTACCCCCCAAGTGTACTGTCGAGCCGTGGAGAGGGCAGGCATCAACCAAAGGACTCGTAGCCACACCTGCTGGGCCGAGGGACAGTCCCAAAGATAATGACGCTGACTCTCCACCAACTGGTCACAGGCTGCACATGCGACCGAGAGAGATTAATTCTTATCGGTTCTTTTATTAAGTTTTTTTAAATTAATTAAACTAGATTTACTCTAGCCTAATTCTCATTGGTCCACGTCCAAGGCCATCCAATAGGAATTGGGTACACCTTGTGGGCATATGGGCTAGGGAGCTAACATGTGTCCCTCATTCCCTTTGTGTAAAGGGAGCTTGTGTGTGTGTGTGTGTGAGAGTTTCTCTCTCATCCCCTACTTGCAAGGCTCGCCCCCTCCTATGTAGGGATTGCCAAAAGACTTTTGGGACACACACAAAGCATCCAATTCCCCCAATGTTTGACCTTTGGACACAACTTTGAATTTTGGAACCTTAGCATTTTGGAAGTCTTAATGGGCTGAACCTTAGGGTCTTTTAAGCCCATTGTTGCACATGGCTCTTTTACAGATGCCCTCCCCCCCCCCCCCCCCCCTTGGATCCCTATTTCCCCTCCTTTGGATCCCTATTGTGGCTGGTCTGCTAGCTTAACCAATATTGTAGCTTTTTCTCCCTTGGCACTTCCCCATATTAAATGATCAGTTTAACATGAGAAAATCATTTAGGAGAATTAGATATGATTATTATGACATTACCTCTCTCTTGAAATCATAGTCATCCTCGACTATGGGGTAGAGAAGATAAAGCATATTCATTAGTCCTTTTCTTAGAGGGTAGAGGATCCCTATGTTACCCTACGACATCATTCCACAATGGATGACTAGTCCATTTGGCGCTTGAGAGCCTGAGGCTGCTGCAAGCATGTCTGCACATTAGTCCTATCATCTTCCATAGTAAGAGTGACAAGCTCTACTTGGTGTTCGGGAGACGTTGTCTCCGCAAACTTGATCTAAGCATGCATACTACTTCATTTTTGTGCACAATAAAGGAAAAGAAAGTCTTATAAGACAAAAATTTTGTTCATTTTTAACATTTGTATATTTTGTTACTCTTGGGAAGCATTGTAAGCATTGACAAGGTTTAGGTTATTCTTTAATTGTATGCCTTTCATCCATCTAGCATCTTCAAAAGGATAATTCTTAAACTTAATAAGATATCGTTGGATAGTCTTACCGCCTCTTAGTACCTTGTCTTCATGTCGGAGAATGGACTCAGGCTGCAGTACCTCTTCTTGGTCCTCGATCTCCGGCGGGTCTTCAATAGTTGATTCTTGAGGTGGCTCTCCTTTGTAAGGCTTGAGTAGGCTCACATGGAAAGCATTGTGTATGAGCCAATGGTTGGGTAACTTGAGTTGATAGGCCATCTCATTGATTGGCCTAAGAATCTGGAAGGGACCATAGTACCTTTTTGCTAACTTAGCATAGTACTTTTGGTGTCCCATAGGATTCTTGCCCATCGTGTGGCTTAATCGAGCCTTGGGAAAGCTGAGTAAGACCGAATCATTTTCTTTAAAGGTTTGGGCTCTTCTGTGCTTGTCAGTAGCAGCCTTTTGCCTTTGCTGTGAGATAGAGATAGCATCCTTAATCTTTTGGAAATATTTTTGTAGGTCTCAACTATACTCATCTGCAGCGAAGATCTTCCCGTGTACCTTAAGTAGCAAGGGACGTTTTGATCTTCCCTCAATTACCTCAAAAGGTGCTTTTCCCGTGGAAGTATATACAGTGTTATTGTAGGCATACTCCACTAAGGGTAAGTACTTCTCCCATTGGGATCTTTGATCTACTTCCGTTACATAGGATTTTAGTATATCGAGGATTGTTAGGTTAGCTATTTCACTTTGGCCATCCGTTTGCGGGTGATAGGCCGAAGAGAAGTTTTGCCTTGTTCCTAAATTCTCAAAGAGACCCTTCCAGAAGTTACTGGTCATTCTAGGATCTCTATCCGACACTATGGACATTGGCAAGCCATGGTACTTAAAGATTTGTGAAATGAAGACGGTTGCCATTTGATGGGCTTTGATAGTCTTTTTGACAGGTATAAAATGAGCTTGTTTACTGAACCTGTCTACTATCGTCCATATTCCCGTATTCCCATGAATAGACTTAGTCAATCCAAAGATAAAATCCATGGATATGCTCTCCCATGGTGAATTAGGGATTGGCAAAGGTTGAAGCAATCCAAGTTGCTTCCCTCTATCAAACTTCGTCTTTTGGCATACCACACATTTAGAAACATACTCTTGTATGTTTGCTTTCATGGTAGGCCAATAGAAATATGTTTCAATCCCCTTTAGGGTAAACTGAATCCCTCTATGCCCTGCATAAGGAGGAGCATGAGATTCATACATTACTTTCTCACGTAGTGAGCTAGTAACACATAGTCTATTGCCATAGAGAACATAACCATCTTGTAAAGTAAATGGTTCCTCTTTCTTCCCTAGTGCAAGGGCTGAAATCACATCTCTAAAATCGGGATCAATAGCATACTCATCTATCATAGAAGATAGATCATTGTGAGTTGCTATGGAAACCGCATTCACTCTCGGCCGTCTTGAGAGTGCATCGGCTATTTGATTATGCTTGCCAGCAATGTGAGCAATATGAAAATGAAATTGCGAAAGGAAATTTGCACCTCATTTGTTTGTCGGAGAGCTTGGTCTGCGTCATGAAGTACTTAAGACTTTGATGATCCGTTCGCAGAATGAAAGGAGTCCCCAATAAATAATGCTTCCATGAGTCTAAGGCATGTAGAACTCAAGGAGTTCCTTTTCATATATGCCTAGAGCTTGCTCAATAGGGTCAAACCTTCGACTTTCATAGCCTATGGCATGCCCTTCTTGAAGCAAAACAGCTCCAAGTCAATCACCACAAGCATCACATTGGACCTCAAATGGCTTTGAGAGATTCGGTAGTGTAAGCACAGGTTGAGAGATAAACTTTTCTTTAAGCTTTTCGAAAGCATTGTTCTCCTTGGTAGACCATGTGTACCTAAAGTTTTTTTTTGTTAGGTCATGTAATGGTCCTGCTATTAGTGAGAACTTTTCTATGAAGCGTCTATAGTATGCGCACATACTATAAAGCTTCTTAACTCATGAAGATTCTTTGGTTTAGGCCATCCTTTTATTACCTCTAACTTTGATGGATCCATTTGGATTCCATCTTGAGAGATAATGTGAGCTAAATATTGAATCTCTTGTAAGAAAAATTCACTTTTCTTTCAATTAACATAAAGTTTATTCTCTCTTAGAACTTGAAATATTACCTGGAGGTATCGCTTGTGTTCGTCTAATGAATTAGAGTAGACGATGATATCATCAAAGAACACTCCAGTAAAGGTTTGGTGAGGCCTGAATAGCTTCTCCATCAAGCGATTGAATGTGGCTGGTGCATTGGTCAAGCCAAAAGGCATGACAATGTATTCGTAAAGACCAAACGTAGTGCGAAATGCGGTCTTTACAATGTCTTGATCAACTATCCTTATTTGATGATAGCCACTTTTTAGGTCAATCCTACTGAAGTAGGTGGACCCTTGTAGCTTATCAAATAGGCCCTCTACCCGTGGAATGGGAAACCTATTTTTGATTGTGATCCTATTTAGTGCTCTATAGTCGACACACATACAATATGTGCCGTCTTTCTTTTGCACTAGTAGCATAGGAGAACAAAATGGAGATGAGCTAGGCCTAACCATGCCCTTCTCAACTAACTCATGCACTTGCCGCATAATCTCCTCTTGTTGACCTTGAGAAACTCTATAAGGAGGTTTGTTAGGCGGTGAACTTCCTGGAAGAAGTTCAATTGCATGGTCATCATTGCCTCGTTTAGGAGGTAGCTCACAAGGGACGTCGTCAATAAAAACATCTTGAAACCCCTTGAGAAAATTGGATAACTTTAATTCCTTTTGATTGTGTATATTTTCTTTTGCTAAAACATTAGGTTCATTTTGAGAGTCTTCAACAAAAATCATGTACATGGAAATAGAGCTCTTGATTGACTTGTTGAAAGCTTGTGTATGTACAATGGGTATAGTGTGACCCATTTCCTTAGCATCTATATACATATCTTTTTCCCTGAACTTAAAGGAGATTCTCCTTTCAGGGAATTTAACATTGACAGCCATGCGATCAAACCATGGTGCCCCTAGGATTACATCCTCATGCTTGAGAGGAGAGATAAAGAAGTCCTCTTTGTCCACATAGCTTTGGACATGGAGCCTCAATTTCCCGATTAAGGGAGTGATTGAAGCTTCTTGCCCCTTGAAAGCACCGTCTGCGGGTAGGACATCTCCCATCTTGTAGGTTTGTATGCCTAGCTTGGTGGCCAACTCTATAGACATAAAATTATGAGTAGAACCGGGGTCAAAGAGAATAAAAGCATCATGTTCTCTTAAATTCCCCCAAGCATGGCATAGAGGAGATCCTTTGTGGTGAGTTTCCTCCTCTTGGATTTCAACCAAGGTAGCTCTAGGAGGATCATGGGGGTTGTTCTTTTGGGGACAAGCGCGGTACGCATGCCCTTGTTCGCCGCACTTGAAACACCGGTTATCCTTGCGATAACGCTTAAGCTCTTCAGGAGAGAGTTTATTTTTGCCTTTATAAACTCCATTCTCTTTAGCTTTGTTGGAATTTCCCTTAGGAGACTTTTGGACATTGTCCTTCCCCTTAGGCTCATTGGAACCCTTGTTTTCAGGGGGCTTAGAATTCCTCTTAGCCCCTGTTTGGAAATTGATTCAAGAGGCCACCATAGTCTGATGTATTACCGCCGATATGGTGTGTGGCCTTTGGGAGTTGACATACTCCGCCATTTCTTTAGTTAAGCCCGCACAAAATTGCTGCTTTTGCTCTCCAAAATCCAAGTTTTTGAAGACAGTGGCTTTGAGTTGTAGGTCCCAAAACTTGTCTACATATTTGTGGATGGATTCATAGGGAGAGAGCTTCAAGCTTCGCCATTCGATGAGTACTTTGTCTTTGGCATCGGTGGCCAAAAACTGCTTCATAATGGAAGCCCTTAAAGGTTTCCACGTTTGTGGAGCTTCACCGTTGGCCCATGGACTAGACCACCATTGTCTGGCAGACTTTTGAAAGTGCATAGCTACATGGCGTAGCTTAGAGGACTCCGTGAAGCCCTCATCTCTGAATGCCGCATTGAATTGTTGGATAAAGGCCAAGACTTTGTCCGTAGCACCAAAAGTGCCATCATAGGTAAGGAAAGAGATGCTCTTCCCTCCTCTTTGAACTTCTTGAGCTTGGATGACCTCTTCCACGCGTCATAGGATTTCCTATGGCCTCTTCTTTTTGATGGTTCAAAGGTTGTACCATCACTTTCTTCAGAAGATGAAGAATTTGAGGAAGATGGAGAAGAGGGTGACCTCTTTCTCGCCTTGATCTTTGTTGTCTTGACCATCACATTCATAAGAGGAAGAGGATGAAGAAGATGGAGAAGTGGGTGTCCTCTTTCTTGCCTTTTTCTTCTCTTGCTTTTTGTCATCCCTCTTTGAAGTATGGTGTGGAGAAGTATGCGATTGTCTTCTCTGTTTTGGAGGTGATGGAGAGCGTTTAGCCCGCCGTATTCATGGTGCCATCTCCACCTAGGTGGTGGGAGACTCACTTCTTTCTCGTTCCTTTGGTGGAGGATCTTGAATTCTCCTTTGAGAAGGAGATGCATCATCAAGGAGCAAATTTCTAAGCCCTTCATAGGGATCCTCTTCTTCTTCCCGAATCGGAGAGAGAGAGACCTCTTTTGGAAGTCTTACAAGGAGGCTTCCTAGGTGTTCTCTCGTCATGGTGGGGAACTTGAAGAATCCCATGAGCACGAAGCTGCCGTTGCACTTCACTTTGGAGGGATGGATTGCCCATGGCTTGTTGAAGCCTAGAAACAAGATAGTTAACAAGCATCGGGGCATCATTAGTAGCTTGCTCATTAGCAAAATCAAAGTTATCAACACTAATTTCACTCTCTTTACTATTGTCAGCCATTCTAACAACTTTTAGGTGTAAACTTTTTAGGTGTACTTTGGCACTTCAAGCTCTAGTTGCTACTCCTCTTTACCCCTTTAGAAAAAGCACTCAAGCTACTATACCCATGGCTTGAATACCATTAATTGCAAGGAATAGAAGAGAGGGTCATTCAACACCAAAACAGCACCGGCTCCTGTCAAGCTTCTAATAGCTCAATAGTGGTTAAGCCGTAGGCAAGCCTCATAGGACTCCACTATTAAGACCATAGCTCTCGACGGTGATGCTCCGTTAACTGCACAAAGGCAGACGCACTGCAAGGCTGAAAAATGCCTATTCTACTTACTCACATGCAATTAATAGTACCAACCATTTATAGCTAGCTTGAGGACCTCCCTTCTTGAGCAAGAAAAGAGAAACCTTGTGCTATGATACCAATGTAACATTTAATGGTCTAGTAACTTGTGTGTAGCCGAAAATAGCATGAACATAGTGAGCATTTCATTAACTTCCTAATTAGAATAACAAGAGTGCTTGGGTGGAGAGAGCAACAAAAAGCATAACACCTAGTTAGATAGCATGAACGATACCTCAAAAGAGAGAGAAATTAAGCAATTGACAACAGTTGAGGACCGGATTTGCATGGAGCCGGTCCCCCCTCCAAAAGGCTTTGTATTATGGTTTCTCCCATCAAGAGAGACATTTTACAATACAATTTCTTGTGTTCCTTCAATACTAGCTTGTGCAATGAAGATGGAAACTTCATGCACTACGCAAAAGTTAACATACTCGACCATCTCTTCAGATAATCCCGCACAAAATTGTTGCTTTTGCTTGGCAAAGCCTATCTTTTGGAAGACAATAGCCTTGAGATGTAAATCCCAAAACTTGTCTACATACTTGTGGATAGACTCGTGAGAGAGAAGCTTGAGACTGCGCCATTTGGTAAGCACTTTGTCCTTTGTATTGCTTGCAAGGAATTGCTTCATGGTGGAAAATCGTATAGTTTTCCATGTTGCTTCTCCATTGCCACAAAGGTTAGCCCACCATTGACGAGCCAATTTTTGGAAGTGCATAGCTACATGGCGTAGCTTGGAGGAGTCCATGAAGCCCTCGTCTCCAAAGGCCACATCAAAATGTTGGATGAAGGCCAATACTTTGTCGGTGGCACCAAAGGTGCCATCATAGGTGAGAAAAGAGATACTCTTTCCTCCCTCTGTGAACTTCTTGAGATTTTGTGACCTTCGCCATGCAGGGTATGATTTGCAATGTCCTCCCTTGTTGTATTCTCTAGGAGAATAGTCATAGCTTTCATTGGAAGACGAGGAAGGTGAAGAAGAATGAGAAGAAGGTGACCTCTTTCTTGCCCTTTGCTTCCTCTCTTCCCTTTTGAAGTGATGAGGAGAAGCACTGTGGGTTGAACGTTTCCTCTTGGGAGGAGTTGGCGATCATCTAGACTGCTGTCTTCGTGGAAACACATCTTCAGAGGAGCTTAAAGTTTCATTGCTTTCTTAATCTTTGGATTCCTCCTCTTGTATGGGAGAGAGTCTTCTTTTGGGGGTCTCTTCAAGAGGCCTCCTGAGCCCTCTCTCCTCTTGGAGAGGAAGGGAACTCCCATAAGCGCGAAGTTGTTGAGTAACTTTGGCTTGTAAAGCAGGGTTGCCCATAACTTGCTGCAACCTAGTAACGAGATAATTGACAAACATGGGGGCATCATTATTAGCACCTTCATGTGCAAAATCAAAGCTATCAATGCTCATTCTACTCTCTTGGTTATTTTCAGCCATGATAACAAAATTTGGAGTACTTACTTAGTGCATGCTTTGGCAATTCAAAACCTTAGTTGCCACTCCTCTTAGCCTTTGAAAATTGGCACTTAAGTATCTAAACCCACGGTTCTAAGTGCTTAATTATAGAGATTAGTGGAGTGGGTCTAATATTTCAGAATTGTAGAGGGCTAGCTCCTTTCGGAATTCTTATGGCTCAATAATGGTCAAGCCGTAGGCAAGTCTAAAAAGACCCCATTATTAAGTCCAAAGCTCCCGAGATGTGCATCATATCCCACATAGTGGGCTCAACGAAATTGATAATACATCCCATTCCCACTTACCCTAATATAATCAACAAAATCAACCATTTATAGGCTACTTAAGGACCTCTCTTCTTAAGCAAGAGAAGAGAAACAAAATTCTCTGATACCAATGTAATGGAAATGACCTATTAACTTTGAGAGTAGCAAAAATTAGAGAAAGTACTTTTGGGAAGTTACTTTGAGAGCATAGCAGGTGAACTTAATTGATGGTAGCAACATAAACATAGCATTTAGTTAACTTGGCATGCACAATACTTTTGCAAGAGAGAGACTTTAGAGAACATGACAACAGTTGAGGACCGGATTTGTGTGGAGCCGGTCCCCCCTCCAATAGGCATTTGTATTATAGTTTCTCCCATCAAGAGAGACTTGTTACAATACAATCTTTGTACATTCCTTCTGACCTAGGTGATGCAATGAAGATGGAAAGTTTCATGCATCACGAGGATAACATAAACTTTGTGGAAAGCATTAGCTATCCCAAGCTGCAGTCCCAAGACCTCAAACACCTTTGAAGGTGGAGAGAGCTAGCAGGGAGTGAGGATAGGGAAGAGGAAGAAGAAACATTTCATAGGAGAAAGAATTAGTTCCTCACTTATCATCACTCTTCTTGCTAGTATACATAATAGCATAGTAATGAAGATGGAGAAGATGGCAAGCTTAAGCATTGAAGCATGTCTCTTGGTTGAATTTGCATTCCATAGCCAAGAGTGTTGGTGTAGGCTCTCAAGCTCTCTACTTGCTTGGAGAAGGAGATGGAGCTCTTGCACTTTGCACAATACACAATGAGGGTGTGTGTGTGTGAGACAGAGAGGGAGAGTATACCCTTCAACCAACCCCCTAGCATGCTTTGGTCAACCTCCCTTGTAGCTCATGCTTGAAGCTCATTGGACCCCTCCAGGCCTAGCCAATCACAAGCAAGAGGCATACCAAGCAAACATGTTAGTCTTGGGACAAGATTCCCCCTTTCCCCTTTGAGAGAGAGGACTTGATAAATGCAAAAACATTATTAATTGAATTAACTGATTTATCATTGGATCCCTTGGGAGGCTAACCAATAAGATTTAGGCACACCATGAGGGCAACATGAAGAGGAACTAGACAAGTGTCCCTTTTGCTTTCTTTGTACCAAGCTTGCATTGTGTGAGGGTGTGTGTGTTCTCTCTAATCCCCCCTCTTGTAGGGCTCACCCCCTCCTTGTAGGGACAGTTGTTGAATTTTGTACACCTACCCCCAAGCACCTTAGTCAGCAAGCATGACAAAGCACCTCAAGCCTAGATAGTGTTCCCACAAGCACCTTAGGCTCCCTAGTCGGAAAGCACGACAAGCACCTCAAGCATCTTAATCATCAAGCACGACAAGCACCTTAGTCATCAAGCACGACAACTACCTTAAGCTTGGGCCGAGTTCCCATCTGAAGCTCAGCCCTAGCTTACCTAAGGTCAAAGGACTTTTTCACATTAACCTTTTGAGGTCTTTAATAAAGCTAACCCTAAGGTATTTAAGCTCCATTAGCCATTATTGCTCTTTGACAGACCATCTCTCATTGGACCCTTTACCATTGGCCCCGTGTTGAGATAGATCGGAAAGCACATGTCTATATTCTAACCCTTGTTCCCATTTATTCTCCCACATTAAATGACGAGTTTAATATGAGAAAAGCATTTGGGTTGGTTAGATATTATATTTTATGGCAAGCGACATCCTCAGATTACAGTCATTAGCCCCATAAACATTAACAAAGTGGAAAGGCCCCTATTCAGTAGTAATGTGAAACACAGAGCATGTGCCAGAGGCATGGTCCATAAGCCAGAGAGGCTGCAATGATTGCCTAATGTAGGTCAAAGTACCTGAACACTCATCTTTTTGCCACCATAAAACATACCATAACCTTTAAAATGCATAGCTTTACCTACTCTAGAATGCATTTCATGCTCTTGAACAAGACACATATCCAAATCAGAAGTAATGAGCCAATTATGAATCTTAGTTTTGGGATGCACTATACCACCCAATTAATACCAATTTGAAAAGCATTTTAATCTCTAAAAGAGGAGATAGTACTCACCCATAAATTTTTTGAATATATCCCCTTATCTACAATATTCACCATAGTAGCAAGCTAGCTTAGCTCTGACTCCCTTTGATGTGAGACAAACCTTGGGGCATTGAGGAAGATTCCTTTTATCTATGCACACTATGCCTCTTGCAAGTTTGATAGTGCCAACTTGAGTGCTTGGATTTAGTTCCATTTGAGCTTGCTTCTCTCACACTCAACTTGGAGCCACCCCCTTATTAGCTTTCTCTCCCAATCGATTTGTGGACTGTCTATTTCCACCCTTATATCTATAGTCTTCAAGCATCCAGTTTCCTTTATCATCTCAACATAGAACACATGACATGTTTTGATTGGTCCCCTGGGTTATATTTGACCTTTGAGGAGGACATCGCTCTCTAGGTTGTGTGTGTGTGTGAGAGAGAGAAAGACTATGGTGACATTGTAGTGCCACCTTCCTATTTTCAAAAGCATTCTCCAACTCCCACTATACATAGTTCACATCTTATTGGCTCAAATAAGTAAAGGAGAAGAAGAAGAAGAAGAAGAAGAAGAAGACGACAAGTAGAGAATTTTTAGCGTTCTAAAACAATCCCAAGAGTCATCAAAGAGACTCTGTTGAAAAATCTATTGTCAGAGTCCTATTGAGCCACACAAAATAGTAATCTATTTGCTTTATCTTGTCCCCCTTCTCCTTTGTTAGATAGTATCCCATTTGCTCTTTCCTCTCGTGGTAAAAGAATATAGTTTGTATTCCTACATGTAAGAAAGGGGATAACCATGTAAACATGTGTATTCCACCATGCAAGCAATCGTCAAATGGAAAATATTTAAGCTTTTAGAGTTGTAAAGCTCAAGATCGACTACCAAACGTATCCAAGAGATAATGATAGCTCACAAGCAAACCATTTTCCACTTGTTGCACTAAGAGTTATCCATCATGCTACGCATCGTTCTTTTGTGCCAGTGAAAATCAAAGTCATAAAAAAGCCTTTTTTTCGTGTTGCCAAAAGAGGTAGCTTGAAAGATTCCAAAATAGCACAAAGCAAAAAAGCAAGAACTCACCTAGTAAAAACTTTTCCATCACAATTTTCTTTATAATTTGAATTGCTTCATGAATTTTGATCCTTATGTTTGTCTAACATAGCATGCCTCTACTAAAGATGGCTCTTCCCTTATGTACCTAGAGATACCGACTCTCTCTGTATGTGTGTGTGTATGCGTGCGCGCGCGCGCGCGTGTGTGTGTGTGTGTGTGAGAGCCCGTCGAAAAGCTCTCATCCCGTCAGAAACCTAACCTTCATACCATATGCGTCTCCCTTGGGCGAGGACGGCCCTATGGGGGGCGTTAACACACAAGCCCTGCCCCATGCCCAAGCATAACTCTGTTGTGACCTGCGCCCAACCCTACTACGGCCTGTTTGTCAATGCCTTGGTTCAAGACCTGCTACTATGTGTGCCCAACCCTGCTACGGCCTGCCCGATTTGGTCCAAGAGACTCTATCTCTCCCCCTCTCTCTCAGCCCGTCGAACACCAAGCACCCTCTTATCCCGCCTACACAGAGCTTAATGCTTCCACATCAAAAAATTAAATCAGAATAAACCCTTGATCTCACGTGCCACTGTGCGTTTCAATAGGAATCCCCTTTGTAGCCCGATGTCGTCCTTTAGTACCCCTATTGCACGCAAGAGCTTTCTTGCGGTGGTAGTGACACCAAGGAAGGACCCCAATACCCGCCAAGAAGCACGAATCACAGCCCTTGAGGCTCATATTCAAGAACTCGTCGGGGATAATGAGAGACCCAAAGAACATTTACGAAAGCTTGAAGATGCAAAGGAAGTAGAGAGCCAAGCTTTGCTTGAAAAAGCACACGTAGTCGAAGCCTCACTCGTCGAAACTGTCATGGCAATGCAGAAAGAATCACATGAAGCAACAAATAAGAAGATTGACACCAAGATACAGGTGGCCCTACAAGAATGACAGCTACAAGAATCTCTTGGCCTCAAGGTCAGGATTGGGGGGCTACACTCACGGTGGTGTACCACGGAGGACACCCTTGAGGAAGAAATCACCAAGCTCAATGAAACTTTTCAACCTGTCTACTTCAAGCCCGAAACTGTTGCTTGGATCAACAATACACACAAACATGTGCCACTTGAGCATTGCATACTCACTTTCAAGGACGAAGATGAGCGTATGAAGCTGCTATGTCAATCCCGACTTCTCAAGGGAAAAAAGCTTTGGATTGCTGAAGAATTGACCATGAATCAACTCAAGAGTAAAGCGGGCTAGCTCAAGAAGAAGCATGAAGCACGTAACCAAGGCAAATGGGTTGTCTACCGAGGTTTCAAAGCGATCATCGAGGAGTTTCGAAATCGCAAACCGGTTCTCCCCTCAGCCGGCTTTTCTTAGGTTTTTGTTCTCTCTTTTTCCTTACTCTACACTCTTGATGGACCCTCGGTCCTTAACTTATATGTATCAGCTCGCACTGCAAAGGAATTGTTGTAATGTTGTGCTTTTGGTCCCATGGGTCATGTATGACCTCCGTGGATGATAATCCAATCTCTCTCTCTCTCTCTCTCTCTCTCTCTCTCTCTCTCTCTCTCTCTCTCTCTCAGATCCATCGGATGTACACATAGGTAACCATATCTATCGAATGACCTCCGATAGATATGACCTCCGTGGACGATAATTCAATCTATCTATCTATCTATCTCTCTCTCTTTGACATCTATCAGATGTACATATAGGGAACCATATCTCTAACTAGAGATGGATATTCCCCTATGTGCCTAGTGTCCCATCGAATAGATCTTTGAGTTCTATATCGCAGGATTGTTCCACAAGCAATAAGCACATACATATTCAGGTGCTGATCTTCATGCACATGAAAGAGCAAGTGTAGTATCTCTTGGTGCAATGACATTATGGCCTACCCTGCTGCATCCATGTAGGTGCCGACCATCTAGTCCTTGTATGCTAAACCCCCCCCCCCCCCCCCCCCCCCCCCCCCCCCCCCCCCCCCCCCCCCCCCCACACACACACACACACACACATACACACAAAGGAAATCATCACCATTGCACTGGTAGTATATCGTGCAACTCTATCTGAGTCCTTCGATCAACCTTAGGACTTGAAAAGTAGAAAAATTGCACCACCTTTTTTTTCTTTTACCACTCTAACAATCGCCTTCTCTCCTCCCATTATCCAAAGCATAAGATAATTGGTCTCCCTCTCTCTCAAGATCTAACAAATAGGTCAGTTCCTCCGTGAAAGTTTGCCCCTTGTTGCAACTCTTTAGTCATGCACTACCACTTGCAAGATGCCAAGTACTAATCACGTGTAGGTGCAAGTGCTCTTCATGCACTTGAAAGAGCAAGTGTAGGAGCTCTTGGTGCAACGATGTTGGGGCCTACGTCCTTGCTACATCCCTGGAGGCACTAGCCATCTATTCCTTTCATGCTAATCAACCTACAACAGAGAGAGAGAGAGAGAGAGAGAGAGAGAGAGAGAGAGAGAGAGAGAGAGAGAGAGAGAGAGAGAGAGAGAGAGAGAGAGAGAGAGAGAGAGAGAGGCCATCATCATCATCATCGTCATGGTTAGTATATCGTGCAACTCTATGTGAGTCCTTCGATCAACCTTAGGACTTGAAAGTAGAAAAATTGCACCACATTTTTTTGCTTTTACCTCTCTAACAATCGCCTCCACTCCTCCCATTATCCAAAGCATAAGACGATTGGTCTCCCTCTCTCTCAAGATCTAACAAATAGGTCACTTCATTCGTGAAATTTTGTCCCTTGTTGCAGCTCTTTAGTCATGCATTGCCGCTTGCAAGATGCCCAGTACTAATCACGTGTAGGTGCAAGTGCTCTTCATGCACCTGAAAGAGAAAGTGTAGGAGCTCTTGGTGCAACGACGTTGGGGCCTACGTCCTTGCTACATCCCTGGAGGCACTAGCCATCTAGTCCTTGCATGCTAATCAACCTACAAGGTTTGGTGGGAGGGTGGATTCCGGAGGGTTAATTTGTTGGTCGAAAAGTTGAACCCAATTTTATGTTGTACATTAAGTTAAGTTAAGAACGCGGAAAGGGATTTTGATTTAGAGAGTAAGGATCAAACTTGGGAACGAGGGATTTGTGTCGTTATTAATACACTCGTCTTAGGGGAACGCTCAAACAGCTGTGCCCGGCCATAACCAAGAAAAAAGTGTCAACAACCTTAAACCAAGGGTGAATTAGAGAACTCCCACCAGGTGACCCTAGAAGGTAGAGTTCAAATCTTCTGATGGCTTGGATTGGAAATTCTAAATTAGTAAGGAAAGATACTTTGGGGTTAAGGATTCCATATGAGAAAAAGTGAATGTTATCACCCCCTTGATTTGGCATCAAAGACAAGGAGGAGTACTATCTTGGTGCTAGTCTCAAGTGGGAGGGATGTCAAGAATCGTGATGTATCCATTTGGAGATGGTACAGATGGTGGTCCCTGGCATGGTCCTCACAATGTTCCTCTTTATCGTTCTTCATATTAAGATCATAGAGTTTGTGTTGGAGTTTAGTGTACTCCTCGTGTGTTTTTGTCATGAGAAAGGTTTTGCTACTTAAAGTTGCAATGTCTAATTCTCATGCTTGTAAAATCATTGTGTCGTCTCCATAATGGAGTTCATTGTTATGTGAAAAAATCATCCGTGTGCAAAGAATTTGATGCTAGTGCAAGTGACTTGGGTAGTCTTACCAATGGAGAGACTCTCTCTTTTGGCACTGTCTAAACCTATGCTTGCATGTGAATAATACCTTAAGGTTTTGAGCCAAGAGATGGTGCGTGGGATCTGGATTTAAGTAAGAACGAGCAAAGCTTAAAAATCTTCACACTTCATGGGAATGAGGTTTTGCTTAGTAGGACTTGAAGCTGCACATTTTTTATGGATGCACCAAAAAAATGCAAAGAGTTGGATGCCAAGATTTTCCAACAATGTCAGTGTTATCTCTTTGGGCAATCTGGTGCAAGACGACAAACTAGAAGCAACATCGGTTGGGGATGACGAGGACACCAACAACTTGGGGAACCCATTGTGGAAAACCTGTGGGCTACAAGTATGTCCAAATTGGCACGTATGGGAAATGGAAGCTAATGGGTTGTGCTACAACAAGGAGCATTGCAATTTGAACTACGTTAAGGTAAGAGCTCCATCAAGGCACATCAATTGGAGGCTGGGCAAAACTGGGGCTCTGGAGAAAATGATGTGAGACTCAAGTGGGGCACGTGGGGATGGTGGTGGAGGTACTAGCGTGTCAAGGATGTTGGGCAAGTGATATTAGGCTTCTTGGAAGTGGCAAAGTTCCTAAGCTTAGAATATGCATTGATAGGCTTAATGAGAATTTCTCCTCAAATTTGTTAAGCTTATTTTACTTATTGGAGAAGATATCGACCAACTTAGCGGATCTCTACTTGACTCTAGCAAAAGGTAGATGGGCTTCTTAATGGTTTCATCCAAGATAATTAAGCAAAGAAAAAGTGAGATTATGGTTAAATGCAAATACTTAATCCTATATGTAGGTGGATTACTGAAACGCTAATGGTGGATCTAGACTAAGTAGAAACAAGACTACCTACCTACAACCTTTGATACCACATGTTAGGATTAGGGTTAGCTTATGGAGGATTAGGGTTAGTGGCCTTCATGGTAGCATAACCTAATCCTACTAAATGAGAACACATAGACACAAGTTAAATGCAAAGTAACAATATGCTAGAGTGCTTGATATTGAATTGAGTACATTGAGTGTGTTGATATAGCACTTGGAGATGGGGGTCTCCTAATATAGGTGATGATGTGTCAGTCACTTGACTAGCATTCAATGTAGGTGCACTAGGTGGCTTGGCTCTTTACATTGGTGAGAGGTCATGGTCATGTGATGGCATGTATGCATCATACACATGGGACCAAATAGATAGAGTATGTTTGTGTAGGTGAAGCTAGGTTTACCCTAACAATGTTAAAATGGGATTATGGGTCCTATAGAGATAGTGGTGGAAGCGGCTACATTACACTTTGATGTAGGGATTACTCAACAAGTGTTAGCTATGTACCAGGTAGACAAGGGAATAGTAGTAGTGAATGGCGGGTCACTGGAATTAACATCTAGTGAGCTCGCCCACATCTTCAAGATATCAGATGCAGCAAAACCCACACCAGCCACGACTGATGAATTTGGTAATTTTTGGAAAGATGATGATCAAGCAAAAAATACGCAAAAGGATAGAGCACAAGGTATTCCAATAGCCGCATTGGAATGTACCTCAGAGTACCACTTCATATGTTCTACTCTTGTGAGGCATTTGTTCTGAATTGTTTTTTACAAAATATTGCCTAAAAGCTTTTCCCATTCCAACATGATCCATTGACCTTCCCACATGGCCAGTGCTCCCATGCAAGAATACGCGTGCTCTTGCTTCAAGCTGTTTCTTGTACCGATAACATGATGTCTTTGAAATCCCATGCATCTCATACCATCCCTTGCAACAGATTTCATTTCCATTCAATGAGAAAGTGTGTGCATCTTCCCATGTGGATCAATATGTTGAGCTATCCCAAGAATATGGTACACATAGTTAATGCAAGCTTGTTGAAATTGGCCGCAAAATTCCCTTCTTAGAGACATAAACATCCCATGGTCTACTAACTAACAACATTTCTTTCCACAACAATCAATAGTTGACACTTGTTGCACAGACTCAATAGACATATTTCTAGATGTTTTTGGTTTTTTAATCACATTTTTTCGGTTTCCTATTTCTCATACTATATTTTTGCTTGTTGGATAAAGGTGTCACAATTTTTGGGTCATCATCCATAGCACCCCAACTGTCCCCATTCAAATTATGTTGCATAGCATCATCATTACACAATGGTGTGACATCCCAAAAAGTGACATGTGTAATTGGCCATGCAACAAGGCTAACACTGTCTACATTAAGTGAGGTACTTGTTGCAGAATCACACATCCTATATACCACCACACCAACATTGTTGTCCCTCCCCCCGATGCACCTGAGGAGATAGACCAACCCTTATTCTACTTATCCAAGATGATTGGATGCTTCACATGTGTATGTGTTTCTCAAGAAATGGTTCTTGGGAAATAGACTCAACCTTCAAGACAAACGTATTTGGCATGCCCTTGTATGCAACAGTGGTACCAAATCAACATGGTGTTGGCTGAGCTATGTGGTTCATGTCATACACACAAGGTAGGAACTAGCTTTGAAACTGTTTCCTTGAATGAAAAACATCTGCCCAAATGCGTTGGTGATTGATAAGTGCATGACTTCACTACAAGCCATCAAGAAAGTGGTTGATGCGGATCCATTTTGTTGGGTAGTGAGTGGAGATGGTAGCATCACCGAAGTTGCATGTATTGTGCTATTCAAAGTTAACTGCATCAAATGAAATGCCACAAAGGACAATCCCTTCACCCATACACTTGGTCCTACCTTCATTCCATAGTTGAACTCTGTTATCTTTCCATTGCTCTCTGATAGACATGTTATCTTTCATAGATGCTAGTTGATCTAGTTCACTTTTGTGTTCAACATAAAAAAATGGGACTCATGGGGTTGCTAATTGGCTCAATATTGATTTTAATGACATGTACTGACTCTCGAATCCACTTCACTACACTATCAATTGCATCACCTATGGTAGATGCATCCATGGTTGGGAAGGGCAATTGAATTTCATGACAAACACAATCCTCTATAGCAATGGTGACATTTCCATGACCAATGGTAACTCCATTGCACAATCCATTGGGTTCAATCACAACCACAAACCCTCATCCAACCACTTCTCAAAAACAATGAATTCCACCCTTTCACCTATAGAAAGAGCCATTTATGGACCACGCAATACAAGAGAGAGTATGTCAAAAAGAGACAGCATAGCAATTTCATCAGTTGTCAAAAACTTGTACATATACTCTTACTCCCTAATGATAACCCTCATATTGTTTGAGTTTGTCCATGCACCTAAACTTTGAAATAGTGACACGCCCATTGGGTGTAATAAGCTAAATGTATAATAACTCTCTTGAACACTAAGATTGCTGAGATTTCTTGAAACAAAGAACTAGTAAAGTCCATACTGTGTATCAAACCTAGTTCTCAAGAATCACGTAGGTATATCGTTATTTGATAGTAGTCGGACCAAATATTGATCCTTGGCAAAGTAGCATGCACTTGAGCATCGATCATGAGGTCACCCATTTAAGGAAATGGATACTTGTTTTTGGCATTAACCTTATTGACACCTTTGTAATCTATAGAGAAGAGCATTCCACCATCCTTCTTTTCAACGAGAAGAACATGAGCCACTTATAGACACTTAATTGGCTTAATAAAAACCCTTCGAAAGATAAGCATATAGCTACCTAGCAATCTCCTCTTCCTCTTTTGGTAGAACCTATTAGCTTATCGAGAGACAATATAGCTAACAAAAGCTCTACCTTGTGATGAAGGTCAGGCCCACTAGTAGCAAGTGGAAACCCATCGGGCATTAAAAAAATGTCAGCAAGCTCTATAAAGCATAATTTTATAATAGCAAGAAAAGGCACATCATGCTTAGACACAAACACATCAACTTATTGAATGACAATGAAAAGAGAAATGAAGATTGGAGTCCTTGAACCAAACTACGACTTCAAGATTAATGTCATGACATCATTTATCAAACTCTTTCCTTAAAATAACATTTACATTAGCACCGGTGGTGGTGCTGAAGGATGGAGAATCATCGATCACATGATACACACCATCAAACTCAAAAAATAATGTATGAGATGTATAATCTATAGATAAACAAGTTGTATTACTGTAGTCTAAACATTAAATAGTGTTGTCACAAAATCATGCGTCCCTTGTTCTTATGTAATCGGAAAGCACCACGTGCAACAAGAAAGACCGAGTGGAAAGAGACTTAAAACACAACTGAAACAAATCCGCAAATAGTTAAGATACATGAACTGAAAGAAAACTAAACAACAAAGACGTGAAACAATGAGGTGAAGTTCCCCACTGGCCGTTAGTATAAACCCCCCCCCCCCTTGTGCTACTTCTTTTTGTTAATCTCTAAGCTTTGTGTACAACTAATGGGGATAGCCTAACTCTGCAATTGCACAAGTGTTCAACATGGTTCCTCAAAGCATATATTTGTAGGCCCTTGGCCTCTTGCTTGAAAAGGCTCTAAGGAGCCAAAAAGTAGTCTGCTTCAATAACTGGTCCAAAAGATCACAAAAAATAAAACTCTTTCATAACCGATTGCCCTGAAAAACTTTTAGCATAGAAAAAGTGTAACATCAGCCCACATCAACTATGCTTCATCCACAACTACCCAATCCTTTAAACCAAGAGGTCTCGCCAATCCTTTAAACAAGGTGAGGAATCACGAGGGCCTGCCAATGGAAGGATTTGTGAATGTGTTTTTGGAGTTTAGTGGAAGCAGTAAGTAAATGATGGAGTGGTCTGACCAAAATGAGAAGTTAGTGCATGTTGTTATGTTAGTGAAGGAATTGTAGTCCAAATGTGGTCCAAAGTTGAATTGTAGATTGTTGTGCTGTGGGTTATATGTTGTGTCATGTTGTGTGTGGAGAGAAGGTTAGAAATAGCAAGCTATTCAGGGGTTTGGTATTTAGCATTGATGTTGAAGTCACAGAGTAAAATGGTAGGGGTGTGTTGGAGGTGAGGCGTGAGTAGTGTGGTCAATGTTTGCAGGAGCAAGGGAAGTGGAGTTGAGGGTCTGCGGTATAATGTTATCAGGGTTATTAGTGGACCATGTGGTTTGATGAGGAGTGCTTTAATGCATTCTATTTCATCTATGGAAATGATGTTGTGGTGTTGTAGATGTATGTTTTTCTTTGATGTGAAGAGGGATACTCCCATGGGGTCAGTTGTTTGAGTGTGTGTGTAATCGCGTATGGCCACTGTGTTACCATGTTGTAGCTTTGTTTCTTGGAGACAAAGAATGTGGGAAGCCATTAAGTTATTATCATGGATAAGGTTGTTGTAGTGTTTCTTAAGGGAGACAACGTTAAGAGATTGTATTATCAAGTGATTGTCGGGCAAAGAGTGGAGGTCAAGCTGTGAATGTTGCCAAGTGGCATGTTTTTTGAGGTGGTGTAGCTCATCTAGAACTGTTTGGTCTACTTTAATATGGGTGGAAGTTAATTCTGTTAGGAGGTAAAGGTTGTTGGGATCTCTTATGCGGGTGTTTGCGGGTCGCCGCGACGGACATCCATAGCATAGCTCTCAAACATCAACATAAAATTATCGATACAGGGGAAGCGACTCGGATGAGGCATGGAAACTCATTAGGATGTCAACCCTAATGAAGTGAACTCGAAGATATGCAACTACTAACTCTACAAGTAAATCAAATGCACTAAAGCCAACTAATCTGCCTATCTCCTTCTACACAGCTCTACAGTCATCACGCCCGTTCACCATGCAAATCATATCGGAATCGCACGAAACTTGAAGGGAAGCTACAGGGGACTATTAGGAACATATCCTATCACTGTCACAGCATTCTGGGAAGGTACAACGATCGCGATTGTTCATCCCATAGTACGCAAAAACAGTAAACGAATGATCCTAAAGGGTCGTTTTTAGGTCCCTAAAGCCTCTCCTAGGGTCAAAACAACATAAAATACGCATATAAACACTCAAAACAGCGATTTAAGGCCTAAACGGATGCGTTTGAAAACTTCACCGAATCTTGAATGCTTACACTTGAATGAAAGAGTAGAGTAAGAGGAATACAATGCAAGAAACAAAACTGAATTTGGATTACCGTAGCTACAGAAGCGATGATTACAAGTTTGAGCAAAGAGGTAGCTCTCTGTGCGTAACGTAATAGTCACTTATCTTCAAAAAAATAATCCCCCTTTCCCACTAACCTTAGTGTATTATATACCTAGGGCTTTCTAAAGTGGCCGGCGGCCAACTTCTCATGGACCTTTACATACATCATTGGAAAAATTACATCTTTGACTCAGACTTGACATAGACGATTGGTATTAGACTTTTATAGGGTTTGATGTATTAAACATCGGGAAAATAATGTGACCACATCAAAACTTTGGCCGGCTGACCCAACGGGCGCCTTGGCTGGGTGGGCACTTGTATGTTGTTATCACCTCCAAACAGCGGGAGAGGGTAGTGTACACAAGACCGTGACTTCAAATGCTGGTTGGATTGAAAGCCAAGGTGTCTAGTGTCAAGCCTTGTGCACAAAAATGGTCCTAGCAGTTGCAGGTTGAATTGGGAATTGTAGTGTTTAGGAAGTTTTTTTCTATCTAAAACTCACGTGTTATTTTTCGGATTGGTGTCTATTGTCTATCTATTGATGTAATGTATAGTTGTTGGTTTTCATATCTAGTTTTTTGGCCTACTTTAGTGGTTTGAAAGTGAATCCATATGGTTTGTGTCGTGGATTTTTGTGTTACTGCTTTGAATATACCGTTGGCTCCATTGACTATGTCATCTAGAATGTCAATGTTTCCAGCACATAGTTCTACAATTAGGCCTGGTTTTAAGTGAAGTTTTCTAAGAAGACCTGCTGTCAATTTTGGATCTATCGGTATTTGAATAGTTTTGCTCCAATTTTTTGCTCTTGTGTCTTGTGCTTCAATAAATATTGGTGTCCCTATGGTAGTGTTGAAAATATGTTGGTTGTGTAGTTCTTTATCTTTGTTCGCATAATAAAGGTGGGAGACCATGGCTGGATGAGGTACTGTGCGCATGTAATGTG
Source organism: Adiantum capillus-veneris (assembly GCF_014529385.1). NCBI lineage: Eukaryota > Viridiplantae > Streptophyta > Polypodiopsida > Polypodiales > Pteridaceae > Adiantum > Adiantum capillus-veneris. Next base: position 12,577,709 of record NC_140945.1, read on the forward strand.
TATTGAGGTACGAAAGTCTTCGTTGGTGTGTTTTGAAATGCGTATCTTGTTGAGTATGTCGATGAATGTCTTGTTAGTTTGTCTCATGGTGCTTGTTCACTCATAGCACTTTATGCGGTCATGCCATAAAGAGGGTGAGATAGCTTCGAGCAATTGAGGTTTTTTGGAGAAAATCCAAGAGTCACGTACTGGACTAGCTTGGCAAAGATCACCACACAAGACAACATCAACACCATCGAATGGGAGGTCGTAGTTTTTTTTTATTGCACACAGGCGAGAGTCTGCCATAGCGAAGACGTTGGTTCCAATCAAGGAGACTTCATAAAAAACGGCTAGCTGCAGGTCTCGATAAATCAGCCACAGTTCATTTAGCTTCTCAGGCGATAGAGAAGTGTTAGATGATGTGAGCAGTGGCAAGTGGAGGGCCGAGTGAATAGTGGTTCCACCAATGTTAAAAGCAACCTTGCCCGTGTATGCCATTAGCAAAGCTTTTGTTGTTGTTGGGCTAGAATGTGATATGTGGTTATAGAAGCATAGAAGTCCTTGGACAATCAAAAGGGGGGTGAAAGTTTTTCTTGTGCTTGCGCCTCCAGTCAGGAAAATATGGATTGGTTCGGTGGGAAATAAACGTTTTTTTAGCATAATATCATCAAATATTAGCCTTTGCTCGGTGTTAAGCAGTAGAATGCTCTTGTAATACGTATCGTTTGGTTGCAACAGTATTTTTATGGTTGGTATAGTGTGTGTATGCAGCTGGTGGTGTTGGATATTTAGGTCTTGTGTGATGTCAACACGAATATGCGAGGAAATATTAGATAGTGTTGTAGATGTTGAAGGTGAACTGGTGCCTAATGGGTTGGTGTTAAGGTTGTCTTTCAGTATTGTGATTTTGTTATATTTAGATTCATTTGTATCAATGATAGGTCTATTTTGATTGTATACATCTTTCCATGTGAGTCCATCTGTTAGATGTTGAGTTTCATTATTTCCATGGTAGAAATAATGGGTTGGTGTTAAGGTTGTCTTTCAGTATTGTGATTTTGTTATATTTAGATTCATTTGTATCAATGATAGGTTTATTTTGATTGTATACATCTTTTTCCATGTGAGTCCATCTGTTAGATGTTGAGTTTCATTATTTCCATGGTAGAAATAGAAGACATTGTTCTCTATAATAATTATTTGGATTCTTTGTGGCATTATATTTGACATATCATATAATTTTTGGTTTGGTACATTTTTTGTATGTGTTGCTTGTTGTATTGTATCTGGAGGCAAATTCTACCAATGATATGGCATTGAGGTGGGCAGGTCGTGTACAGTATTTGTCTATGCTTATCTCGTAAAAGATTTCTGTGCTAGTCGGGTCTATGTTTTGCAAGAGGTGTTTTCGCTTGAGAAGCGTTGTTCTCTCGTGGGGAGGGTTTGTGTTTATGAACATAAATTCTCGAGTTGTGCTGTAGAGAGGTAGGGAAAGTGCAATATATATTGCTTGTTGAGAGCTTATTTGCTGTGTGTTTAGTATTGTGTTTCCTATTTTTCGAAGTCTATCAAATGTAGTTGCATTGTTTTCAATGCAAGAGTCAAATTTTTCTTTGATTGCTTTGATGAGTGTGTTATCAAATTTTGTTATATATAAGGTGCAAGGGTAGCTACTCCGTGTGCATTTAAAACGTATTGTATATCTGAATTCGCATCCCATAGCTTTGAAATGGTTGGATTGAAATTATTTGTGTAAATATCTTTGATATTTCTTTTCAACAAAAGTGTTGGGCATGAGATTGTGGATGATATAGCTTCGATGTAATTCTCAAATCGAAGGTCCATAGATAGGAGCCACTATTCAAATGTAATGTTTGCTTTGTAATCTAGTAGTAGTAGATTATCTTTGATTTGTTTGTGTTTCTTTCTTTTGTATTGGATATTGTTATGTGGAGAATGACAGGGTTCTAAAATCATAGTGAAAGGCATCGGGTAGCGAGGAAACTCAAAGCGGCATCCCTTGCGTTTTCTGAATCAAGGATTCCTATGCTTGTGTGTTTGAATTTCTTGTAAATCTACAGGAAGAAGCATAAAGTCAGTTGTTATGTACTTATCAATGAAATCCATAACATCTTCGTTGGGATCTTTCCCATAGATAGGATCATTTTCTATCCATAGTAGCCCATGATCATGTTGGCTACCTTAGCTCTGAAACTCGTTTACAAAAAAGTAATCTTTGAGTTTTCCTAATATGGTTATATCCTTGGCTAGCAATTTTTCCACCCCGTTAAACCGGTTCAAGTAAAAGCGGGCTGTTCTTACAGGGATCGAGTCGGAGCAAATCTCGTTTGTATGACGCTTCTATTTGTGTGTTTGCATGCATGATGGGGTTGAGCTTAGTAAGTGCTCTAATCAAAGGCTTCTAACATTTCTCAGCCGCCACAGAAAATGTGATGAAGAATGTTGGTGGTCCAAGTTGTTTAATCATAGCGAAGGCGTTTTTTTTAAGTTTTTCTTTGTAGTCAGGTGATGTTCGCAATGCCTCAAAGTTGCAATATCCAAGTTGGGAAGACAAGAACTTCTCAATGTTAGTATCTCCAACAACTTGTGCGGCCACTAGTGTATTGTGGTTTAGCTTGCCTTTGCACATACGGATCCAAATGGACCCCATAATTTTTTGAGTCATTACTTTGACTGTTTTGAAAAAAAGATTCTCTAAATTTAGTGAGAACCTTCTATCACTGTGCATAAGCTCCCATTGAGTCACATGTTGATATTTATGCTTAGCAAGTGTATGGTATTTACGGGGCTCATCATAGAAAATAGTAGGGAAACTAAGTTCTTCACAGTATTCATCTTTGAAAATACTCAAAGGACTATTTCCCTCGACAGGAGCAACAAAGAAGATTTTGTCGTTGTGATCCACTACTTGTTGTGATGACTCAATTCCATGGAGCATGAAATATGTTGCTAGATCATCTTCTTCTGATGGTTGATTGTTGTCGGCAAAATCATCAGACAAAGGACAATGAAGACTGTGGAAGTGGCTTAGCCACTCGCTGTTCAAAGTAATTTTTTCGTTCTTGTATAAAGATGTTTGCAATAGTTGAGCAGTGGCTTTCATTGTAAGCAATGGTCGAACAACCCCGGAAAGGTAGCAATGATTGTACTGTAGACAACGCTTAATACCCACTAGTATCGAGGCTTCATCATAAATAAACCTTGGCAATATTTGTTGTGTTTTCCCCAAGGATGCCAAAACATTAACAATGCTACCCCGCAACCCAAATTGACCAGCATATGTAAGCTCCCTAATTTTGGTAAAAGGTAGCATAGGACTTACAAGGCGGCTTTCTAAATGATTTAGCTTCTCTACTGTAGCCAAGGGGAGGTTAAATCCTATGGAATTCAATTGGGTGAGCAGTGCACCATGTTCTTGCCTTTTACGGCCGCATGAAGTGCAAACATAGTTTTCGTGTATCTCATTGTTTCTAGACCTCCCAAGTGCCGACCTACGCCCTTTTTGAGCTAATTGCAAGAAAACATTAAAAGTTCACATTTATAACATCGATATATAGGAACATCGTTCGCTATTTCTATGTATTGTTGTATAGCTTTTTTGGTGGGAAGGCTTGTTCAATGTTTATGTTGAAGGGAGCTGTGGGGTGTTTTTTTTTTTCAAGTTTCTTAATTTTTGTTGTTATTGCACCTATTTCTCGGATGGTTCTATCACCTAAGCAAGCAAATTGCCTCGCAATGGAGATAGGGAGTTCATTCGGTTGTTGGAGAATCAAAGCTTTCAATGATTCCGTCTCATTTTTTGTCCCAGGTATGAAGGCTTGCGTTTGTGTGAGTGTCGGTTGTCACCCAAGTAAAAAAATAGGCGACCACTTCTATCAACAATGATGATTTTGTGCAATGTCGTTGGATCGGCTCCACTATCGAATGTTGTGTTTTTGAGTGAAGTTATTGGCACACCGTAAATATGGACATCACATGCAATACTAAATTTAAAGCAAAACACATGGATAATATCAAGTGCAATACCAATAGATGATGTATGGCTATTTAATACTTGGGTCAAAATGGAGGAATCATGTCTACTGGAAGCCAAATGCGCTAGAGAAGGAGTGATCATTGGCGTTTTCTCCAATGATACTCTCACTGCGTCTATCATGATGTTGGTGATTTTTTGTAATGACAAGCGCGACTTTATTATTTTATTGAGCACGAGGAAAACATTATTATCTTGTGGGTGATTAGGAAGGAAAGCAATATCAATATCATTTTGAATGAGTTGTTCAAAAGATGCATTATGGTTGGTTGAGGAACCTATGTACCTGCAAATTTTTCCTCCCTTGGGCTATGGGGTAGAAGGAAGACAAGTAAATAAAACACGCACACACTGAGAGAGAGAGAGAGAGAGAGAGAGAGAGAGAGAGAGAGAGAGAGAGAGAGAGAGAGAGAGAGAGAGAGAGATGGGAATTTACAAGATGAGGAATGGATGACAACAATATAATACAAAGAGTGTTTTTTTGTGTGGAGGTGATGGAGCTTCAATGTTGTAGAGGAGTGCTACTTTGTCTCTTTGACAAAAGATGTGATGAGGCCTAACTTGTTGACGGTGAATTTGCCAGTTCGAACAAGGGAGGCTAGTAGCTCACGTGCATCCAGCACATCAGAAGCATATAAGTCAGCAAAGTTTTTGTCAAGATGCAATACTTTGTCGACTATGTCACCCGCTAAGGAAACATCAATTGGGGAAGCTTTGTTGGCCAAAATCTTTCCTTCAAGCTTGGGCACCAAAACAATAGTTGTAGATTTTGAGCAAATAGAGCAAAAGTCTGTCTCTTGTTGGTGATGAATCTTAGTAGATTTGCATTGACCGCAAAAATGTTCCACCAAAATTGAGTTCACATTCACAAAGTGTAGCGTGCCAGTCACCTATGTATAGGCACCTGACGAGTTAGAGCTTTCTTGAGTTATTACAGTGAAAAAGGAAAAGCAAGATCAATACTTACTTCTTGATTGTGACCAACATCAAGAATATGGGCCTTATATGCTTCCTCCAAACGATACTTGAGACGAGGACTTTTGATGTGTGCCAGGATAGTAATATCCAAGACTGACGCCATAAGGCCTGACTTGTTGCAAAGGGTTATGCACAGCAAAAAGGAATAGATTATGAAGAGACTTTTGCTCCCACTTGTCATATTACTACTGTGCATTTTCTATGTGCATTGGCAACTCATTTTGGTTGGGATGTACATCAATGAGACATTTTACTGCTTTCTTGAATGGTGACATATTTGAGGAAGTTTATGTAGCGTAGCCTCGCGGTTTTGTCAAGAAAGGACAAGAGGACAAAATGTGCAGATGTAAGAAGGCTTTGCATGGGTTGAAGCAATCTCCTCATGCTTGGTATGAGAAAGCTGACACTCATTTGGTCAAACAAGGTTTTTGTAACAGTCCAACAGAAAGCACATTGTATGTAAAGCGTGAGGGTGATGTACTTCTCATTGTGGTTCTTTATGTAGATGATTTGCTGATCACTGGACCAAATGAGAGACATATTTTTGAATTTAAGGCTAATTTGAATGCTACTTTCAAGATGAAAGATTTGGGGCTATTGCATCATTACTTGGGTATACAGTTTAAGCAATGTGATGGTGGTATTGCCTTGTGTCAGAAAAGTTACATAGAAACATTGCTATTTAAGTTTGGACTTGAGGATTGCAAACCTATTGCCACTCCCATGGAAATAGGTTTGAAATTGAGTCTTCATGATGCTGGTGATCCTGCAGATGTCACTCTTTACCAAACTATTGTTGGATGCCTCATTTATGTATGCAAGACAAGGCTAGATATTCAATTTGCAGTCTCACAGGTCAGCAGATTTATGCATAGCCCAGGGTCTAATCATTGGCAGGCTGTCAAGAGGATTTTTTGGTAACTTAGTGGCACTTTACATCTTGGCTTGTTTTATCCCAAGGGGGGATCATTGCAGCCAGACTTACATGCTTTTTCGTACTCAGATTGGGTTGGTTGTTTTGACACGAGAGTGTCCACAAGTGGTTTTTGTTTAATGCTTGGTAGTTCATGTATATCATGGTTGAGCAAGAAGAAAACTACTGTGGCCACTTCTACTTGTGAGGATAAGTACAGGGTAGTCTTCACAACTACGGTTGAGTGTGTATGGCTCAGACGCCTTATGGCTGATTTGGGTGTGGACAGGACACTGCCAACACTATCTACACTAACAGTTAGAGCGCATTGGCAGTTGCGAGGAACCCAATTTTTCATGCTCTCACAAAGCACATTGAGGTGCATTACCACCATGTCAGGGAGAGGCTCTCAACAGGAGAGATCAGCTTGGCTTATGTGCCAACACAGGACAACCTTGCATATGTTTTCACAAAGGCATTGTCTTGTAAGAAGCTCAAAGCTTTCCACAAAGCTTTGGGCTTCTCCCCTTCGTGGACTGATCTTGTCCTCAGGGCACGGTAGTTCCCTTTACTCTTGTGCCAGCTCTCGTTCACCGCATTACTCCAGGGGGGATTTGTTACCATATACATGTGGTAGTGATGTGTGTGAACACACTAGGACCGCCGGGGCATTTTTTCCGTCTTTAGGAGGCTTTTTCCCCCGTGCATTGTATATACACCCATCACTCTATGGCTATCTATCTTTCCATTGCACACTAAGTAATACACTCTCAGTTGTGTGCCTTGAGCTTCCTTCGTCTTCTCCAAGATGTGTGCGTTTCTCTGCAACCCTAATTCCAACAGGTACATGGATTGTGATCCATGTCCCCCTATCACAAACTGAGACCCAACTTATACGCTAGCTAGAGGACATCACAAGGAGTCTAGTGATCATGTCAAAACTGAATTTGGATATCAAAAACCAAAACAAAAGTCCAGAACTGTCAAGCATTCTGACAAAGTATAAGAATTGAACTAACGTTCAATCGAGAGGTCCATTTTTTTAAAAAATTGATGGCATAGGACCCGTTAATCTTCCTAATTTTGATGTTACTAAGAAAAGTCAATTTGGGCTCCAAACATGGATCGCAATCCATGGCCCCATAGTGACAGCTTGACCTGAAATTTTCCAGATCAGTAGTGCATACACAAGGAAACATATCCCCAAGTGCAATTTTGGAAAAAAATAAGTAAATTTGGGTCAAAAGGGAGCAAAATTGGTGACAGATTGAAAACCATAGTGCAGACCAAGTATTGAGCATTGACCTATCAAAACAAGTCCAAATCCAAAAAGATTTGAGATTTAGGTTGTGGACATAGTGAGTAACAAACTGCCAAGAGATCAAGTTCAGATGTGGTGGAACATGGATCACGATCCATGTCTCCCAACCTCAAAATTTGATGAAAATTGGCACAGAGCCTGCATATGACCAAGTCTACATACTATCAAAATTTGGAGTTAAAAATTGACAAGGGGTAATGGATTGCAATTCAGGTACCTCTTCATAGTGGGGATATCTAACTTGATGAGCTTTTAGACATACTTGAGTACATCTCAAATCTCAAGTTTGAGCTAAAATAGATTTTAGAGACCAAGATACAAGCCAAAGTTCTTGTATCCTAGTCCTGAGACTGTTTTGAGTGTTGTTTCAAGTGTAGTTTACCAAAATTGCTCTAACTTTTGATAAACAAATCCAAATTGAGTCAGGTAAATCTAGGAAGAAAGTTATGACTAGAGCCATTCATTGGCTAGCCCAAGGCTTGAGCCAATAGTCTTGTAGCAAGAGTAAAGTAGAAAAATCAAATTCTCTCTCTCTCTCTCTCTCATGTACTCCACAAGCCACACACACACTGCACCATTGTGTGTTGTGAACACAATTCATCTCCTTCTCCAAGCTTAAGAAGTGGAGAGCCTACACCAACACCCCTTGGCTATGGAATACAAATCCAACCAAGAGTTGTGCTCAAAGGAATGTTTATCAATCTCTCCATATTCATTATCACTATTATATGTGAGGAGACTACTTATTTCTCATAGAGATACATCTTCTTCACTCCCTGCTAGCTCTCTCCACCTTTGATGGTGTTTGAGGTCTTGGGATTGATACCGGGGACAAGTTCTTGTTTATTGCAAGTAGACTAATTGTTGTTTTAAGCATAAGTTTGGTGCATGAAGCTTTCCATCTTCATGGCACCAAAGAGGTCTTAAGAAACACAAAGATTGTATTGTACCAAGTATCTCTTCATGGGAACACCTATAATACAAAAGCCTATTGGAGGGGGGACCAGCTCCAAGTAAATCCAATCCTCAATTGTTGTCAGTTTCTCTATTTCTCTCTCTTTTGCAAGTTATTTCTCATGCCATGTTCATTAGGAGCGTGTAAATTGTTGCTATCTCCAACCTAGCACTCTCTCTATCTTCATTAGGAATCTTCTTAATGAAATGCTCACTATGGCTAATCTATTTTTGCTACACTCAAAGTTAGTAGCTTAATTCCATTACAATTGCTATCCCTTCCATACCATGAATATTGACTTAAAGGGCCCATTCAAACAGATCCTCTTCTCTTGGCATATTTTGACTACTATCTTTAGAAATAGGAGATGCATGGCTTTATGCAAGAAGATTGTGAAGTAATCCACAAAAATTGCTAGAAACTTGTGCAAGGAATCCCTAAAAATCTCCATCTTACATTTCTAAACGGTTGTTAGAGTATTACGTAGATTGAATGGCATAACTAGATATGTGAACACTCCCCATTGAGTAATGAACGTTGTTTTGCTCAATCTTTTGGTGCTATCTTCAAGTGATTATAACAACTTGACCCATCCTAAAAACTATATATTTCATGTCAATCTCATCCAGCGTCATATCTGTAAAGGGTAGCACAAATGGATCTTTAAATTTTTGAGCGTTCAGTTTCCTATATTCAACACATACTTTGAGTTCTCCATTCTTCTTCAAAACTAGCATAATGTGAAATACCAGTCACTGCTTGTTGCATCAGTGATGAAACGCGTCTTTAATAGGTTGTCAATATCTTCATTGACATTCTTTGTATAATTTGGGTTCATCATGTTCCTCCAATACTGGTCGTGCATCTAGACTCAATGGTATCAAATGTTGACAAACTTCTAGGTCGATACCTTTCTGATATGTATGTTTCCGAGTGAAAACATCTTGATATTTCTAAAATAGTTGTCTGACTTTTCTTTGATCTCTGATTTCAGATGCTTATTGATTTTCATTACCTTAGGATCCGACTCTGAACCCAGATTCCATTCTTCTATTCTTGATCATCTGGTAACAACCAGTTTTGCATTTCACCCATTTTTTGTTTGGCCAAGGATTCACCTTCTTTCTTTGTACCAATACTATTACAAACTCATTGTAAGAAGTATAGTATGGGCTAAATCCTCATTGCTTCCAAATGGTACCTTGTTGTGTTCAGGTGACCATGGATTTTGCTGCTTGTTCTTTTGTGTATGTCCTATCTGGTCTTGTTCCCCCAAGTGTTTACTTCCTCCCTCTTCAAAAAACCTTTTATCCAACCTATCTGGCCTTAGCCCTTGATTTGAGTTGGTAAAGTTATCCAAGTATTATTATTGTTGTTCCTCCACTCTCTACTAATCTAGAAGAACTGCATTCAAGTCTATTTCACCTAAGAGAAAGATATTCATTGATGCTAGCATTTTTTCTATCTTTCTGGTCCCATACTTCTGCATAACTCCTCTTGGTGCATCACTCTCCTCCAGCTTCTAGTATTATTGGTTTTAATATGAATTCTTCTATTTGGTCCTTGTATAGTCAATCTTTTCCCTACATAGTCATGTATGGCTCCTGCACTTCTTAATCATACAATCTCTTTTGATCATACCTCAATGAAAAATAAAAGTAGTTCAACATATGAGAATTTGAAGCAAAAATTAGTGTGTCAAGGGCTACTAATGTGGCAACCTTCCAACGGCCAGAATTTTGGGGGTGCAAATTTGCCATGAGCTTGACACTTTTAGCAGAGATGAGAAGAGATGTTTCCTCTTTTAAAGCAATGGGGAGGATGTCTTATGGCTAGGTTTACGTTCTTCAGCCTTCAAAAAAATTATGGGTGATTACTACATTTTTCCTTTAAAACAAAGGATAGACATTGGGTGGTGTTTTGTACCTAGGGTAGCCCCCTTGGGGGCAAGCATTGCTAATGGTCTATTGTCCAAGAGTTGTGATACCACATATTAGCTCAAGGTCCTAATGTAGGACTACATAACTACACTAACCTTAGGGTTGGGTTTACATTAGCTGAACATACATGCACCCATCCTATTCTCCCGTTATATTTAATTCCTCTCCTCAACAATTTCCTTGATAATGGGACCATAAAAGTGACACTTAACCAACATCCCCAACTTCTTGTTGTTTCTTACTCAGTACATGTTTCCACTTAATCAAGTACTCTAAAAACTTTGTGAAGGTTGCAAGCTGCTTCATGCTTTTAATAACAATCAAGTTGTGTTCAAGTGGAGCATAGAAACATGCACCCATATATTCTCTTGGATCTTAGGATTGGTTAGCATTACTAAAGGTTGTTTTTTGTGTAGGCTTTATCTTTCTTTTGTAATTGTAAGCATTTCTTACATGTGTAACAAAAATTCTTCATAGATTGCAACTTGACACTCATATCCCAGTCAAAACTAGTGGCCTTGGTTGACAATGTACATAAGTTCTTACAAGAAAATCCCATATTTGACGAATATCTTTCCTCAACAATTGACGTTATCAAAGATACACATACAACACATCTAATGTGTGTTTCATGCTAGGACCATTTGAAGATTCTCCAAGGACCACATGCACGACACGCTTTCCAAATGATGGAAAAGAGGTTTGCAAAAGTGAGTATGGAATAACATTCACTGATTATCTCTTCAAGTTAACCGGAGAGTTAATAAAAGGATTTCACAAAGAGTTTATGTTACAAAATGGAAGTGATAAGCAATATATTAGATAATAAACATTATCTAGAAGCTAGAATGAGGGAGAGAGAGTAAAACGGAGTGCAAGAACCAAAAACATGGATCGCTCCTTCCTCTTAATAACCAATATCTCTAGTTAAGGGGGAAAAGAGTATACAAGCGTAGAAACTAGTAGGTAGTGCACGATTCCATTAAAGGAGATTCATTTTCTAAAGCCATACTTACCCTTGGGAAAAGCTTCTCCTTATTCTTCTTCCTTGCAAGACATGCCCTTTTAAGGCTAATCATGTTTGCAAGTTGTGTCCATGCTTTTTTGCTGCCTTCTTATGCTTTTCTTGAGACATTTGCAAAGCCTCCTTGGCCTTGGCAAAAATAGTCTCTAGATGCTGTACAAAATGATCTTGTTCTTGTTGCACAAGATAGGGGGAACCTTCTTTCCACCCTCAAGAATCTCTAATGGTTCCTTCCTTATGGATGTGTGAACACCAATAATTTAAGGGAGTTGTTAAGTAATCCCACATATGTTTATGGTATTAGACAAAGGATCCACTCTAAATCATGTTTATTTATATTTAGGCATCTCCACTAATAGAACCTAAATATCACATGTGATGACTTTAGAACCTAGTGCTTGGGGTCTACCCACTAGAGGGTAATCTTTGCACCTACTAAAAGCTTAGCAAGATCGTTAAGCTTGATTGAATTGACTCAATGTTATCTAGCAATTGGAGCTATCCTTGAGTAGAGAGAGAGAGAGAGAGAGAGAGAGAGAGAGAGAGAGAGAGAGAGAGATATTATGATACAAGTGTAAAAAGACAATGACCCTTTATAATATTCACACAATCTTTTAATCATATGCCAATGAAAAATAAAATTAGCTCAACATATGAGAATCTACATAAAAAAAGTAACCAGTCTTATCCAATCGGTATCCTGGCATATGCAATTCTAGAACGTAACAACCCAACCATATGGGCCAATCCAAGGCACTAAGCAACCCGTCATTTGTAACTTGTAGCATAACACTTTAATCACATCAACAACCAAGTCAAACCAGTCAATATAGCACATCATGGCAACTTGTAACAGAGCGATTGAATCGCATAAGCATGCAAATTTAAACATACTGCTATCATCTCATCAAAACAATATTGCGATACACTAAACATAGCCATAAATTTTCTCCCACCACAACCACCAAAACCATCCTAGCATAAAGAGCATGGATGATAAAAGAAAATCCAACCATAAAACATGATGAGCATAGTTCACTATAAATTCGTGCGTGGCTCATAATTTATCCAAGCAAGTTTTGGTAACAAACATCAAAACTTGATGAAAGACTTAGCAGTCATCCTCAGCTAGCAAAGCATTACCATAAGAATAACATAAACATATAAGCATGTGTGATTCCTATGCAAAAGAGGCCTAGGGCAATATAATCCTAGGAGCTCGGCCTAGTTAGGGCATGGAACCGTCTCACATTGGTCGAGACAGTAATTGCGTAGAATGATGGAAATTGAACAAGAAGAGGAGAGAGCTGTCAAGAAACCGGAGTGTTCGGGGAAAAGTATGTCTCACCGTAGCCTTAGGCTTGAGCCAGTTCAAAATTGATGTAGTTTAATTTGTGGATGGGCTTAATTAAAGGGCAAGTGCTTAATTGTGCTTTTAGCGCATGAAAATCAATCGATCCCATAGGCCAAAGCGTGAAGCGGAGCATGTATAAAACACAAAGAGGGCACATCGGGTTGCTTATACCTCTCTCGGTCTTTTGGCTAAGATCAAGTGTAGCACCATGGGCATATCCAAGCATCTGGAATGGCAATATCAATGCAGTTGATGCAGGCTTGGCAATATCAAACTCCTTGGTAAAACATCTTGACTCTTGGAGCACGCTGAAATCCCAGCCAACCAAGGTCTCTTGGAGCTGTCGCCCCTCTAGTTCCAAAACAGAATGGCTCGATAGAAATTGACCGGGTGGCTCGTTTACTGCCGACTTCTTGCACCTCCATTTCTGTTGCGTAGAAGCCGTGTTTTTGCATCCAGAGGGGGCTAATTGAGCCGTGCTATATGAGAAGAAACATGAGCCCCTTATAGAGACTTACTTGGCTTAATAAAAACCCTTTGAAAGATAAGCATATAGCTACTCTTTTGGTAGAACCTATAAGACGAGAGACGGTATAGCTAACAAAAGCTCTACCTTGTGATGAGGGTCGGGCCCACTAGACAGTGGAAACCCATCGGGTAGATATGGCGGAAACACATCAGCAAGCTCTGTAAAACATAATTTTATAGTAGCATCATTATGAGGCCTTTAAAGTCATATCATGCTTAAAGACACAAACAGATTAACTTATTGAATGACAATGAAAAGAAAAATGAACATTGGAGTCCTTGAATAAACTAAGACTTCAAGATTAATGTCATGACATCAGTATATAAAGATATTTTTGTGGAAAGTGATGTGGGGTGCTCTGCCGACCAGAGTAAAGGTACAAGAAAGAGGCACCGGGTCCGATTGTTGCTCAGGGTGCAGAATGGCTAGTGAAGACCTAGCCCACCTTTTCATGGGATGCCAGGCAATCAGGGGCATGGCGGGGAAATTATGCAAGTGGATTCAAAGGACATGGCAAATTAAGTTCTTCAAGAATGATCTATTTTTTGGTAGTACAGGTTGGGAAGTCCCGCTCTTCTGGTCTGCACTCAAATAATCGTCCGGCATGTGCAAAACACACAATTGTGAGTGAATAGTATTAAGAACATCAACAATATACAACAATGTTGAGCTTAGACTGAGCCTCGAGGGTCACAGGATTGCACGTTATCTGCTTGGTAGAAAAACCACTACCACTCCTAGTCTTTCCCTATTACAAGATGTTATGTATTGTTCTAGACCAGTCCTCTGAGGCTTGTTTGCCTCCAATCATGGGAATCGTCACTCTGCTCTCTTGTATGATTTCACAAAAGCTTGCCACAGCCATATCCCCCTCAAACACGTGGCGGTTCCTTGCTTGCCAAATATGGTGCAAGAAGTAGTACCTAATTATGGAGAATCCTCGACCACATGATACACACCATCAACTCAAAAAATATATTATGAGATGGATGATCTTTAGCTAGACAAGAAGTATTCTTGCAGTCTAAACATGAAATGGTATCGTCATGAATCATATGTCCCTTGTTCTTCTGTAATCAAAAAGCACCACGTGCAACGAGAAAGACCGAGTGGAAACAAAATTAAAACACAACCGAAACAAATCTGCAAACACTTAAGAAGCCTAAACTAAAAGAAAACTAAACAACAAAGACATGAAACAGTGAGGTGAAGTTCCCCACTGGCTCAAATGGGGATAACCTAACTCTGCAATTGCACGAGTGTTCAATATGGTTCCTCAAGGCATATATTTATAGGCCCTTGGCCTCTTGCTTGCAAAGGCTCTAAGAAGCCAAAAAGTAGTCTGCTTCAATAATTATTTGGTCCAAAAGCTCACAAAAATCAACGCTTTCACAACCGATCGCCCTGAAAATCTTTCAACACAGTTGGCCAATACTTTAAACCAAGAAGTTTCGCCAATCCTATTAAAAATATCATCAAAGACATTGAATCTACTTATGCCTTCGCTTTCTTTATTTTTGTGTGCTCACTTGCCTTCCCCTCTATTGGGGCTACGTCTTCTACACAACATCAAGACCTTGTACCCGCTTTTTAGAACTTGAAAAGTGTTTTTTGTTGTTGCACCTTCTTTGCAGAGGACGGGCATTTGGGTCAAGTTTCCTTGGAAACGAGTGATGTGGTTGTCTGCTAGTGTTTTTAGCCCCTCTAAAGCCTTTCATATAATTTCATCGAATGAGTCACGAAAAGCCCCTTAGGGCTCCTTTTGTAATTTTGTCATAAAATCTAATATCTAACCAACCTAAATGATGTTCTCATATTAAACTGATCATTTAATGTGGAAGAATAAACGGGAACAAGGGTTAAGATATAGACATGTGCTTATAGATCTATCTCAACATGCGGCCAATGGTAAAGGGGCCCAAATGAGAGATGGTCTATCAAAGAGCAAGGCTAACCAATGGAGCATAAGACTTTAGGGTTAGCTTCATTGAAGACCTCCAATAGTTAGTGTAAAAGTCCTTTGACCTTAGGTAAGCTAGGGCAGAGCTTATGGTGGGAACCCAGCCCAAGCTTAAGGTGCTTGTCGTGCTTGATAACTAAGGTGCTTGAGGTGCTTGATGATTGAGATGCTTAAGGTGCTTGAGGTGCTTGATGACTGGGATGCTTGAGGTGCTTGTCATGCTTGAGATTCTAGGGTTGTACTTGAGGTGGGAACGCGGCCCAAGCTTGAGGGGCTTAAGGAACATGCCCAAAATAGAATAGCTCAATTCAGGTTGTACTTCATAAACCTTATAGAAATTCTTGGGGGTTGATTCACACAGAGAGCAATAGAGCCACTTGAAATTGCATATTGTTGCATAGAACCCCTTCTCACTCGTAATTTCTTATCTAGTGAGGATGGTTGAAATATCCATGGAATCATTAATGAAATGTTCCTTTGGATCTCCATTTATCAACAACTTAGGAGGAGAGACGTATGTATTTTTGCAAGGCAGCTACAAGAGGTCTTTTAGGGCTCTATTTTGTGCACCATTGCTAGACCTTGTACTCGATTTTTATAACCTTAAGACAATTGTCTTTTGCTATTGCGTCTTTCCCTATACAGCACGGGCATTGGCATCGTGTTTCATTGGGAGCATATGTGATAGTCCGGTTGTGTATTTAGCCCCCATAAGCCTTTTGTCTTTGCCTTTCAACCCACAAAGGGGAGCCCCGTTCACATTTTATCAACTCAACCTAGAGCAAACTTGTGGCTCTGTGTTTTTAAGTCATAGATAGCCGTCTCCCTAGCTTGGGAGGTGCCTAACACAGCTTTTTGTGTGTGTGTGTGTGTGTGTGTGTGTGTGTTTGTGTGTGTGTGCTTTGTCCTCCTCTTACTACCATGTTCCCATCTTCCACTCCACACCTTGATATGCTTGAGAGCTCAAGGAGAGGTTGATTTAAAAGCTGATTTTTTAGCCACATTAGCACAAATTGTGATTGTGTTAAGGTAGAGTAGGATCCTCTGATGCTTACTTGTAGGTGATATAAGGATTTGGTGCTATCGAAGTATTGTAACATGCTAAATCAGAACCCCACCATGTTGTGTGTGTGTGTGTGTGTGTGTGTGTGTGTGTGTTGTCCTCCTCTTACTACCATGTTCCCATCTTCCACTCCACACCTTGATATGCTTGAGAGCTCAAGGAGAGATTGATTAAAGAGCTGATTTTAGCCACAGTAGCACAAATTGTGACTGTGTTAAGGTAGAGTAGGATCCTCTTACGCTTACTTGTAGGTGATATAACGATTTGGTGCTATCGAAGGATTGTAACATGATAAATTAGACCCCCACCATCTAGAGTCCTAACTCACATCAATCATATGGCAAACCGGAAAATGTTGTCCAAGTGAAATCTCAATGTTGTTGATAACAAACTCTTTGGTTATGAAGTTTTGTCACCATCATATATTGACATGAGTGCACTAGAGCATATCTGGACATGGGTGCAATAGAGTGTATTAGAAGCAAGGATATAACAACACGCCTCTCTCAAAGATGTTTCCCTCTAGTACCAAAATAGAATGGCTCAATTTGGCTTCTACTTCTCAAACCTTATGGAAGTTGATTCGCACAACAAGCGGTAGGGCCACTTGCAACTACATAGTGTTGCATAGAACCCCTTCTCACTCGCAATTTTTCATCTAGCGAGGGCGGTTGAAATATCCATGGAATCAGTCATGAAAAAGTTCCTTTGGATCTCCATTTATCAAACCAGTTAGGAGGAGAGACATATGTCTTTTTGCAAGGCAGCAACAAGAGCTCAATTTTGTGCATGATTGCCAGACCTTGTACTCGATTTTTAAAACCTGAAGAGAAACGCTTTTTGCTATTGCGTCTTCCCCTATAGAGTACAAACATTGGCATTGTGTTTCATTGGGAACAGGAGACATGATAGTTCGGTTGTGTTTTTAGCCCCCAGAAGCCTTTTGTCTTGGCCTTTCAACTCACAAAGGGGAGCCCCGTTCACATTTTATCAGCTCAACCTAGAGCAGACTTGTGTGGCTGTGTTTTTCACTCTTAGATAGCCGTCTCTCTCTCTCTCTCTCTCTCTCTCTCTCTCTCTCTGTTGTCCTTCTCTAGCTACCATGTTCCCATCTTCCACTACACACCGTGATCTAGAGGCCAAGTTTGCCAACACCTATTGTATGCTTGAGCAAGAGTGCTAGCACATACATGACCCCACAATGGGGAGTGATGGTTAACCCAACAAGTCTTCTCTAAGTTGAGTTATTAAAATGTGATTTTGGCTCCTCTTCATGGGCTAGAAATGCAAGGACACAAGGCTTGTCGAGGGCTAAAAACACAATGGGCCCACCACATCTTCGGATCTCTAGGAAACAGGAGCCCAATGCCTGTCCTCTGTAGAGAAGATCCAATAGCAAAAACACTTGTCCTCAAAAAGGGTAGGTCCAAGCACTGTAGGTTTCTATACAAAACACAAGTGTGAAAGGCTTCTATACCACTTTAACACAAGAACAAGTTGCTAAGAATTTTCCCTACTAATGGCTAGAATCTTCTATTGGCTACTATTGGCTCTCTTTTATAAAAAAAATTACATAATAGCCCCAAGCTATCTTTGTGTGGACGCATAGCAACGAGGGAAGCATAGGGTAAGCACATAGGTTTGTAGCAAGGAGCCAAGCATAGGCAGGGCAAGGGTGCATAGCAAGGAGGCAGGGCGGGCTAAAGATGATGGAGGGTGGGAGGTAGCCCTAGCATGAGAGAGAGAGAGAGAGAGAGAGAGAGAGAGAGAGAGAGAGAGAGAGAGAGAGAGAGAGAGAGTATTGCATGCATGATACCTTCTCCAAGCTTCCACAACATTTTTTTGACCCACTTCGTTGAAATACTCTTAAACAACTTCCTCCAAATGATGGGATCTTTCGTTATTCCCCTTCATTGGTGGGACTTTTGAGAGAGAGAGAGAGAGAGAGAGAGAGAGAGAGAGAGAGAGAGAGAGAGAGAGAGAGAGAGAATTGCATACACTCATTTGACTCACTCCATTGAAATTCCCTAAATCGACTTTCTCCAAATGATGGGATTTTGGTTGTTCCCTTATGTTAGGTTTTCTTTCAAAAATGGCTTGACCTACTGAACCCCTCCTAAAGCTCTCAAGCATACAATAGGCGTTGGAAAACTTGACCTTTAATACCATATCAAGGTGTGCAGTGGAAGTTGGGAAGAGAAGGACGAGAGAGAGAGAGAGAGAGAGAGAGAGAGCTGTGTCAGACACCTCCCAAGTTAGGGAGACGGCTATCTAAGAGTGAAAAACACAGCCACACAAGACTGCTCTAGGTTGATTTGATAAAATGTGAATGGGTCTCCCCTTTGTGGGTTGAAAGGCAAAGACAAAAGGCTTCTGGGGGCTAAATGTGAATGGGGCTCCCCTTTGTGGGTTGAAAGGCAAAGACAAAAGGCTTCTGGGGGCTAAAAACACAACCGGACTATCACATTCTAGGTGGTTGATAAATGGAGATCCAAAAGAACTTTTCATCACTAGTTGCAAAATTGTGAGTGAAAAGGGATTGTACGCAACAATATGCAATCGCAAGTGGCTCTATTACTCGTTGTGCCCCCAAGAATTTTTGTAAGGTTTAAGAAGTACAAGCCAAATTGAGCCATTCTATTTTGGGACTAAAAGGGAAACTTCGTTGAGAGAGGCTTGTTGTGTTTTCATTGCTTCTAAATTATACTCTCTATTACCCTCATGTCAAAATGGTTTTTTATTTTTATTTTTATAGCAAAACTCACAATTGTGAGTGGATTATATTAAGCAGCCCAAAAAATTACAAGGTTTTGTCATGCTCATGTTAAGCCATGACAACATCCAGGGATCATAATTACAATGAGGGCAAACACACCTGCCACCCTGCCTCATTTTGATGTCTTTTATTTACCGATGGCCAAGATTTTCCCCCATCCTAGGCATTTCATCTGCTGACAACAAGACACCAGTAGTCCTAGACCAATCCTCCAAGTGCTACTTACGCCCGAGTGCCCATATTAGCACTTTGCTTTCTTGTATAATTTTTGCGAAGCTTGCCACCTCAAATCCTCCTTCAAAAACACGGCGGTTCCTTGTCTGCCATACCTTATGAAAGAAGAAGTATCTGACGATCTGAGTGCTGACGAGGAGTGCAGGACTACCTGAATTTTTCCCTCCAAGGCATAGGTCAGTCTTGAAAAAACTAATTTTCGATGTTCTCTGGATTCACTTGCATACTTTCCCTGCGAGGCCTTTTACAGCTGGGCAGTCCATGAATAGGTGGGCCAGATCTTCATTAGCTAACTTGCACCCCAAGCATCGATCTGACCCAATCCCTCTCTCCTGAATCTTCACCCCCGCGGGTAAAGCACCCCAAACAACCTTCCATAAGAAAACCTTCATGTACTGCGGAACCTTTGGCCTCCAAATGTTCTCCATTACATGCTCCCACCTTTCCTCCGGCCATTGCTTTTTCCATAGCTTGTTAAGGGGGCTAGACCAATTCTTCTTTTGCATTATTGTCTGATAAATGCTTTTAGTATGGGGTTTCCACAATAGACCGCTTCCGGGCCATTTCCAGGCATTCTAGTCCAACTCCGAATCACAGATTGGCATCACTAGATTGTCAAGCTCTTTCATCACTTTGTGGACAAGCAAGACCTCCAAGCTATTAAGTTGGTACTGGGCAACCATAAGGTCGATGGTTTTCCAACTCTTGTTGCCACTGTCCCAGAAGTGCTCAAGCCAGTTTAGACCCTTATTATTCAGCTTCCTGGCTGTCTCAATCCAATAGGGAGTTTGTGGTGGATCTACAACTTTGGAGAGCCAGGGGGACCAATGCAGGATGGAGTTCTTGAAGTATCTGGCTTCTTCCTCCCACTTTAAAACTCTTGCTACTCTATTGCATTTTCTTACCAAATCTCTTGAACTGCCCCCCAATCTTAAGCTAGACCACGTCGGGGCTAACAGTTTGTCATGAATCTCCACCCCTCTCCACTTTCCACCCTTCGAGCCAAGCTTAGTTGCTTCTATCATATCTCTGATCATGACAGCCCAAACTTGATCCTGTTTAGCCAAGGAAACAACAAATTTGGCGCAACAAGCTTCTACATGGGCCACAGGGTTGAGAATTCTGAGGCCTCCTTGATTCCCCGGCCGAGCAACTGATTCCCAACAGGCCCATTGCCATGGTCTTGAAGATTTCGTGTTATTTTTCCATAAAAATCTTTTTCCTGGTTTTAAGAACTCTTTCTAGTGACACTTAGCCATCTTGAGAAGTGGGCTAGTGAAGGCAATATAAGGAATCATAAAGGCATTTATCACTCTTATCCGACTTGGGAATGGGAGAAGAGCATACTCCCACCTACTCATTTTTGTTTTGATTTTTTCAAGCACCCACTCGAATATTTGCTTGTAAGTTACATCCACCCCCAAGGGGGCTCCTAGATGTCTAAAGATATGCCCTTTTGTGACAATCTCCCCCGACCAGACAGAAGGGTCAAATGAGTCATTTTCCGATAGGGAAATCATCCTTGATTTCTCTATATTACATTGGGACCCCGAAGCTACTGAGAACATTTGTACAATCTCCAGAGCATTTCTAATGACCTGGGGGCACGCCTGTAAGAAGAGGAGAGAATCGTCTGCAAAAAGTTTTGCCAGGAGTTGGCAATTTCCTAGTAAAACAAGGCCTTGCACTTCCCCCCGTCCAGCACTAGCTTCGAGCGTCGTGATTAGAGGATGTGATCCTATGGCAAAAAGTAGGGGGGCCAGAGGGCATCCCTGTTTAATAGACCTTTTGACCTCAAAAGAGCCCACAATTCTATCATTGAATAGGAGCCCTGCCTGACTTCCAGTCCTCATTACACGAACCAACTGACAGAGGCGCAACCCAAAGCCTAGGGCTTCCATGACGGCTTCTATATATGTCCATGTTATTTTGTCATAGGCCTTGTCCAGGTCCAACTGTAGCAGAATGCACTCCTGCTTTGTGACAGTTGCATATTCTATGCCCACCATTGCTGCCAAGATGTTATCGTAGATGGACCTTCCTTTTATGAAACCATGTTGATGGGGGGAGATGATCTTGGTTAGTAGGGGGGCCAGCCTGAGGGCCACTGCTTTAGCTATAATTTTGTAGGCCACCAAAATCATCGTTATAGGGCACCAATGTTTCAGTTTGAACAACAGATCTGTTTTGGGATAGGCTTAATAAGCCCTCTCTTCACACTTGCCTCCAACAACCCTTCGACCATGGCTTTATTGGCCTAACTTGTGATTGGGGCCTTGAGATCATCCCAAAATTCTCTATAGAATTCCACCGTCATCCCATCCCAACCAGGGGACTTTCCCTTGCCAAGGGCTTGCAATATTCAAAAAATGCCCGTTCGAAGTTATTAGCTTCTGATTGGGGAATTTCCTTCTTGACCCTCTGAAGTAAGGTTCCTCTGGCTTCTTCCACTTCTTGGGACTAAGACTCCGGGTTTCCAATGATTTGACTGAGATAGCTTAGTATCAGACCAGCCATTTCATCCTGGTTATGAACTGCTGTCCCTTTCTCATCATCGAGCGAGCGGACGTGGCCACGGCTCTTCTTGATTTTTAAAGCCCTAAAAAACTGAGCTTGATTGGAGGCTTCCGGTTGTAGAAAAGTCTCCCTAGAGAGAAATCTAGCCTTTTTGATATCTTCTAGCTGCTCATTCGCAAGGTTCGATTTGGCTTCAAGCCATCATTTGTGTTCGACCTCAGTGGCATGCCCATTGGCTTTTATAGAGGTAAGCAATTGTACCTCCGCTATAAGATGCAAAAGGTGATTCTCCCTAGCTTTCTTGATTTGGGGGCCCACGGTTTTGATTTCTTCTTGGATGTTCCGAGAAAAGAGGTCCCACGCATTGTGTTTGTTGAGGTCGACATCTTTTTTTAGCTTACCCAGTGCTTTCTTGGTTATATTCCTGAAAAGAGGGTCTTTGAATAGGTGTGCCCCTGTTACCAACAATTTTTTCTCACCTCTTGGGGCCTGCTCCTCCTCTTTATTCTTCTTAAAATGTATGTGTAGAGGGATGTGATCTGAAAGGATTGTTGTTGGGACCACCTTCATTTCCATCAACGTTGGTATCCAGTCAGCTTGGTGCGAGCAATAGCATCTGTCCAGTCTGGAGGCAATGCGGGCGTACTTGAGGCTTGTGTAGGTGAACCCAAGCGTGCTGTTCCATGGGCCAACTTCCCATAAGTCGATCATCGCCCACTTTTCGCACAAAATTTTCCATTCAGAAATTTCTGAGCCAGCCAACACACTGGAGGATCCTCTTCTATCCCTACTCTTTTCAACCATATTAAAGTCTCCAACCAACAACCACTCGCCTTCAATAGGGGTATCTGTGAGATGCATCCATAGTTTAGCTCTATATTTTTCATTGCATGGGCCATACACATTCACAATGGTGAGGGGATGACCTTCCCATGTGATTCTAATCCCCAGGATTCTACCAGATGGGTGGTTAAGAACCAACTTCGGCTCCAATTCTCTATCCACAATGATGAGGACTCCATTGAAGCCGTTATTTCCTTCTCCATAGAATACCAGTTTCTTTCCTAGCACCTGCTTTCTCTTGCTATGGGCATCTAGGTGGTGTTCCTGGATGGCCCGAAAGTTGACTGTCTTCTCCTTTTTTATTTCCTCCCAGAATAGGGTACTCTTCTTACGGGTTTTCAACCCCTTTATGTTCCAAGATTGGATAGTGAGAGACTCCATCATTAATACGGGGTTCATTGGGATAGAGGAACGAATTCTTCAACATACGAATCATCATCCCCCCCCCCCCCCCCCCCCCCCCCCCCCCCCCTTTCTCCTTGGTCTCTGGAGAATCCGGGGGTTCCAAGTCAGAGGATTTCTTTTCTTGCAGTGCTGCAAATGGATTGTGCAGAGGGACACTGAACCCCCCTCCTTTCAAAGGGGGGGAGGATGAATTAGATCCTTTCACCTCTATTGTTCTGACGACTTGCAGCACTTTGGAGTCTCTTGCCACTGCCTTCACTCTTTTGGCTCTTTTCAGACTAGGGACTTGGACAGCCGTCGTCGTTGTCACTGTCATAAATTTGGGGGTAGCAATTGGAGTAATGATCCTATTATTATTGCATGTACCTTCAGAAGCTCGTTGTGTGGGAACCGATTCCTCCACCAACTTTTCCTGCATCTTCGGATCCATTTTCTCACATACCATCTCTCCTTCATCCTTTCCTGTATTAGTCCCTTGGTTATTGTCTCCCTGCTTCTCCAGCCCTCCCATCGGGGATTCCATTTTATTGGGGGCCTGTGCTGCCGGAGCTACAGTACCATTAGAATTCAAGGGGCAATCCTTGGCGAAGTGACCAAAGTTGTTGCGCTTAAAACATGCCCCAAAGTATGTTCCAAAGTTTAGCGGAATGGTAACAAGCCCAACTCCGACATTGATAACCATGCTTTTAGGTGGCGTTTGAGAGGCATCCCATCCTATACAAACCCCGTTTGAGGTTCTACCAAACCCTCTCTTGCTAGGAATAAGGAAGTGCCCAGTTGGCTAGCAAGCACCCTGAGATTATCCCACAGCCAGCTAGGCAGTCCCACAAACTCAACCCAGACCGGATGAAACGCTTGCAAAGATTCAGCTGAGTCGAACACTGGCTCCCAAGGTACCACACACATCGTAGTCCTATTAAATACTAGGGGCCCTTTGTCAAGGATCTTTTCCACATCGGAGGCTTCTTTGAATCTTACTGAGCAAAAACCTTTAGCTAGGTAGAAAGTACTTTCAACTGCTCCTCCATGACCAAGAATTTGAGGGTCCTGAAGCCATTGGATCATCTCAAACCTGTTCGGGATTCTTCCATTGAACCGAAATATAAGCGTCAGCTTAGCTTGTTTGGCTAGCTGTTTTTTTATAAGTGTTGGTGGAATTGCTACGGTAATAGCCTTGGTAACCTCCACCTGCTATGGCAAAGACTTTTTTAAAGCAGAGAAGGCTCGATCTACCAACCCGTCTTCTACTAGCCCACTGAATTCTGAATGGGAGCAAGTTCTTTTGTTGTTTTTAGGGCCGGTCTCAATCATTTTGTTGACTTCCAAGAGCTCTTGTTGAAGTCTAGCTTTTGCATTCTGCAGGTTTTTGATATCTCCTTCACTTGACATCCCTTCTGCTACGCCTTTTCCATAATCCCTAGAGTTAGGCCCCTTGAGTATGCTAGCAAACGGATACACCTGGCCTGCAAGTAGCCGATGCACTTGGTGCTTTATTTATATTCGCACAGATGGGACCCTGCGGAACCCCGTCTTTGATGGTTTTTACCTCGAATTTGAACCCTTGCGCTGAGCCCATTTTCTCTCTGTTTCCTCAGAGGGAGCTTTCTAAATCGGGACAATTTTGGCCTCTTTCATGGTCGATGCCTTTGGCGAGCTGGGGCCTAACATTTTTGTGTCATGTATCGGCCTCGAGACCAAGCCACGGCCTACCTCCATTGGCACAACTATCTCCATTTCGGACCTTTTCAGCGCCGCTAACATCTGTGAAAATTTACAATGTCCTCACTTACGGTCAGCACGTCGAGTTCCATAAACCAAGGTCGCAGATTTTGCAGGCACAAAAGCTCTATCAACCAAGAAGATCCTCCCAATGCAGGGAAGTAATGACCACCACTCTTTTTTACACAAATAGATAATATTCGTTTAAAATAGGAGTGCAAGGCAAAAGTGTTTATTTCTAAAGCTAAGGTATCAAAAGGGTAACGAGCAAAAGGCGATTCTTAACTATAGCTCAATATGCACATGAGATTATTAACAAAAGCTCAAAATCGTAATTCTATTACTCGGGCAAGACAATAATCGCCTACTGACAGGCTTCGCAAGAGAAAGCAGAGCAGGCACGTAGCGTAGGTGTATATGTGCGCTTGATCATGAAAGCTTTTTCGTATCTTGTCATGCACCCAGAGCACGACACCAAGTGAAGGAGTTGAAGAAGACCCTATTGCCCCCACCTTGAGCAGCTACTCGGGGCATCAGAAGTGAGACCTCCGTTGTAGGTGTGAAATAGCCAAGGAGTTTGGTAGTGCCAAATGGGCTAGATCAGCAACATTACTATTTTTTTATTTTTTATTTTTTTGCAAAACTCACAATTGAGCTCAGACCGAGCCTTGAGGATCAACAGATTACAAGTTTTTAGCTTGACAGAGAGAAACCACAACTACTCCTAGGCTTTCCTTATTACAAGATGTCATCATGACATGTATTGTTCTAGACCAGTTCTCTGAGGCTTGTTTGCTTGAGATCCTGTGGATCGTCACTCTGCTCTCTTGTATGATTTCACAAAAGCTTGCCACAGTCAGATCCCCCTTAAACACGCGGCGGTTCCTTGCTTGCCAAATATGGTGCAAGAAGTAGTACCTGATTATTTGAGTGCAGACAAGAAGAGCAGGACTTCCCAACCTGTTACTACCAAAGAACAAATCAGTCTTAAAGAACTTAATTTGCCATGTCCTTTGAATCCACTTGCATATTTTCCCAGTCATGCCACTGATTGCCTGGCATCCCATGAAAAGGTGGGCTAGGTCTTCACTAGCTATTCTGCACCACGAGCAAACTTACTATTTTCACTTGGACAACGTTGTACATTTTTCCATATCATTGATGTGAGTTGGGACTCTAGATGGTGGGGTTCTTTTGGATGCCCTAATTTGGCATGTTACAATACTTTGATAGGACCAAATCCTTATACCCCCTAAAAGTAAGCGTGAGAAAATCCTACTCCATCGTAATGCAATCGCAATTTTCACTACTACCAGCAAAAATCAGCTCTTGAATCAACCCCTCCTTGAGCTCTCAAGCATATCATATGCATCGCCAAAGATTGAAGATGGGAACATGGGAGCAGGAGCAGGAGGAGGACGCGAGAGAGAGAGAGAGAGAGAGAGAGAGAGAGAGAGAGAGAGAGAGAGAGAGAGAGAGAGAGAACGAGCCATGCCATAACATCTCTATAAAATAGTCATAGCACATACATGACCCAAACTCATGTAATAAGCGAGATCCAATGGGTGCTTTTCATGACTGATTCGATGAAATTCTACAAAAGGAGCCCTAGAGGACCTCTTGTAACTACTGATAAATTGAGATTTAAATGTATAGGTCTCTCCTTATGCTCGGTTAATAAATCGAGATCCAAAGGGTGCTTTTCATGACTGATTCGATGAAATTCTTCAAAAGGCTTTAGAGGGGCTAAAAACACTAGCAGACTACCACATCTCTCGTTTCCAAGGAAACTCGACCCAAATGACCAACCTTTGTAGGGAAGATGCATTAGCAAACAAGTGAAAGGGTCACGACGGCTTTCAAAAACAATAAGAAAGTGATAAAATTGTTTAAACTGTATCAGTGTTTGGAAAAGGATTGCATCAACTTAGTCTTGAGCCAATTGAAAATCGAGACTAGCTAGCTACAAACCATGGTAAACGAAAGAAAAACGGATGAAATATGTGAGAAAGTCGTCCAAACATTTTGCAAATCTCAAAATTTTAGCTAGTATTTTCGGTTTTTTCCTTTGTGAGAAGGAAACTCGATCAACAACCGCTTGATAAAAGAAACTTTCTTGAATGTTAACGCTAATTGGGATCAAGCTATAAAATGCAAGAAATGTAAAGCCATGTGAAGTTGTGAAATGAAAGCTTAAATAAAAAGAACTAATTAATATGTGTCTGTGTAGAATTTATTAGAATTATGCAAGGTGAAACTTCGCTTGAGCATTCTAAAACAATAGAATGGAAAAAAACATATATGTGTGTGTGTGTGTAAAATTTACTAAAATTATGTAAGGTGAAACTTCACTTTAGCATTCTATTGTTTAAAGACAGGATGTGAAATGAAAGGTAAGTCTCCATCTTGGCTTGAGCATTCTAAAACAATAGAATGGAAAAAAACATATGTTTGTGTGTGTGTAAAATTTACTAAAATTATGTAAGGTGAAACTTCACTTTAGCATTCTATTGTTTAAAGACAGGATATGAAATGAAAGGTAAGTTTTCATCATGCACTTAAAACTATGGAAGACCCCCTAACCTAGCCTCAACACTAAAGGGCATGGGGCATTAAATGAAGCCTCAAAGGTGGGATCCACGGCTGAGAAGCCCGGGCACAAAAGCAGAGGTGCGCAGGGCTGTAGGATACACCATAAGTAAACTAGGACGTCGAAAAGTAAACTTGGACATGGGCACATCTGTCCACGTTGACTTATCATGCATTTGTTGCCCACCATGGTCAACATATGCGCACGGGGGGTTGGATAAGCCATGCGCCTTGCCCAGCACCCACCGGGGTTCAAATCATGCGAGCAGCACTCCACCCCCCATTTTTTTGAGCCCTCAAATCTCCTTGAGATTCGTGCGTGCACCCTCAACCGTAGATCCCATCTCTTTGCTCCCGTGCCCTTTAGTGCTGAGGCTAACCTAGCCCAACACTAAGGGTTTCTTTTAGAAAGCCAAAAACACTTTTGAAGTTTTGAAAAGTGGGTACAAGGTCTTGATGTCGTGTAGAAAACGTAGCCCCAATAGAGGGGAAGGCAAGTGAGCACACAAAAACAAAGAAAGCCAAGGCATAAGTAGATTCAATGTCTCTGAGGATCTTTTTGGCCTGCTAAAGAAAGGCCCTAGTATTGGGTCAGCTTAGGCGTACTTTAAACGATGGAGTCCACGTGGACGGTCAGTATTTTTTTCAGACCTTTGGGAGAAGGCGTGCGAGAGAGGTCGTTGTAGGTGAACTCACGAGGCCCGGGCTGAGAGCCGACGGCTCAAGACAGAATTTCGCACGACTGCTGCACCTTGAAGGACCTGGAAGTCAAGTTGCCTGCAATAGCGCGTGCGAGCTTGACGCGTCCTTGTGTGTTACATCACCTCACATTTTGTGCAAGCACTTCACTAAATGCACCTTATCTTCCTCCTACAGACTTTCGAGTTTACAGAGCATCTCCAATTCCCCAAATCCGATCACGCAAGTTAGATATGGAGAGGAAGAGAATGACACGATTTCCTAAAAGAGAAAGAGAGAGAGAGAGAGAGAGAGAGAGAGAGAGAGAGAGAGAGAGAGAGAGAGAGAGAGAGAGAGAGAGAGAGAGAGAGAGATCATGGTGCCTTCACTCGCCTGTGTGTGAGAGAAAGAGAGAGAGACTATCATCTGGTTTCGAGCTTACAGTGCATCTAAAGATCACGTGTCAGATATGGAGAGGAAGAGAATGACACGCTTGTGTGTGTGTGTGTGTGTGTGTGTGTGTGTGAGAGAGAGAGAGAGAGAGAGAGAGAGAGAGAGAGAGAGAGACTATCGGTGTTGGGGAAATTCATTTTTCCAAACAAGAAAAATTCCTTTGCTTGAGTTTGCCAAAAGGACATTTTAGAAAATTAGTAATTTTGCACGGACAGTGTCTTGGCCATGACTTCGTTTTCAGAATTCTCGATTGCTGTAGAGAGAGAGAGAGAGAGAGAGAGAGAGAGAGAGAGAGAGAGATCATCTTGTTGTGATAATGGAGGGGTGTGGCCAAAGTGGCGGTGCCCCACTGGTGGTTAACCTTGGGGGGGGGGGGGGTTATGGTCAATGGTAAAGGGCTCTTTTTGTTTGTTTTCTTTTCTTTTCTTTTGATAACAAACCTCTCCTTCCTTAGGGTGTGGTTCTAACGAGCACGGTTTAGAAAGCCGGCTATGAGCAATATCGTGTCATTTTGAATCTAAAAAATGCCAATTGAGGGCACGGGAAAAAGGAGAAATGCTGCCCTAGAATAGACAAAAAATAGTGTTAAAATTTTAAAAAGTAGCCTATTTTTTTTGAAATTTCCTATCCGGTGTTCGAGGAAAATGTGTCTCGTCTTAATATCGTGCCATTTTCAATTTAAAAAGTCCCGGTTGAGGGCACGGAAAAAGGAGAAATGCCACCCCAAAATAGACAAAAATAGTGTAAAAATTTAAAGAAATAGCCTAATTGTTTGAATTTTCCTCTTGAAATAGACAAGGAAAGGAATTTTTTATGTTTGGAAAAATGATTTTTCCATCATCTTGGTATCTCTGTCACACTCCAGCCCTGTCGGGCCGCCATAGATAGTATCCTCTCTCTCTCTTCCAAATATTCCTCCCCTCTCTCTCTCTCTGCTTGTCCACACACCAGCCCCGGCGGGCCGTACCCACACCCCCTCTCGTCCACACTCTCTTCGGCCTTACAAACCCCCCCATTTTCTTCTTCCACACACCCCACCCTGGCGGACCACTAGCTTAAAACACCCCCCCCCCCCCTCATCTACACCTAGATCTCTCTCTCTCTCTCTCTCTCTCTCTCTCTCTCTCTTGGAAGTAGCCACGGCGGGACTTAGGGCAAGCACCATCTCTCCCTCCCTCTATCTCTCTCACCCTCTCTTCCTCTATCCTCTAAACCCCCCACCATATCCTTTCTCTACTCCTACCCCCTCACAACCCCTATCTCCCCCTCTCTCCCTCTCTTTCCTTGGTGGGAACCACCCTAAGTCACTGTGTACCCTCTCTCTCTCTCGTTGACTAAGAACTCATCCCCCCCCTTGCCTTGTAGCGCCCGCTGTCGACTACCCCCCCCCCCCCCCCCCCTCCCGGGACTCGCGCTCATCCCCTCCTTGCCGCACATGCTTTCTGCCATACACCCCCCCCCACCATATCCTCTCTCTACCCCTACCCCCTCACAACCCCTATCTCCCCCTCTCTCCCTCTCTTCCCTTGGTGGGAACCACCCTAAGCCACTTATACCTTCTCTCTGTCTCGTTGACTAAGCACACCCCCCCACCTTGCCTTGTCGCGCCCACTGTCGACTACCCCCCCTCTCCCGGGCCTCGCACTCATCCCCTCCTTGCCGCCTGCGCTTTCTACCATACACCCCCCCCCCCCCCCCCCCAACCCTATCCCCTCTCCCCTCCCTCACCATCTCCCCCATCCTCATGCTCTCTCTCGCGCACTCTGTCTCGCCCGCTTACTGCCCGGCTCCACACTGTCGCACGCTCGCGCTGTCTGTAGATAGCCGGTGCGCGCTATCCACACACACACACACACACACACACAGGCTGTGCGCATACACACACACAAACCCCCCCATTCACCATCCTCACCCCCTCGTCTCTGCGTTGCCCACTGCACTGCCGAAAACCAAAAATTAGAAATAAATAAATAAATAAATATATATATATTATATACACACACCACACCCCCCCGTTCCCACGCACGCTCGCGCACACACATTCACTTACATATACACACACCTATATTCACACATATACACGCACCCATACATACACACACACACACACACGCATATACGCACGTACTTAAAAAAAATACAAAAAAGAAGGAGAAACGGCCATTGACATCGAGAAAAAGGAGGAACCCAAAGCACGCGCCGCCAACAACAAAAAGGAGAAATGCGCCGAAGGCATGCCCCGACCGACCCCGAAAAGACGTACGCGCTACACCGACGCACCGGCAACACATCATTCGCCGGCATCACGCAACCACAACGCCATTTTCAGTAATTTGTAGGTTATGTTCATCATTTCTTCAGTTTTCACCCAAGCCTTGTAAAATTCCCAATTTGTAAATTCCCTCTCCCTAGGTGATGGTCACAAAGGCCCACCTAGAGATTCTCATTTTAAATAATTCTTAAAACAAAGCAAGGGTCAACCACACCGGGCCCACCGTTTGCTTTGTCTCCCCGATTAGCTTAATTTAATCACACCGAGATTACCATAATCCAAGTAGCCAACACCTATAAAAGGGCACTGAGAGGTCACTATCGAGGGGGGGGGGGCAATTCATGAGAGGTCAGCACTTGATAGAGTGTAGTGGGAAGAGTTGACACTATTGGCATCACGGGGGAAGGGGACTTGTGTGTTGGTTTGCCTTGGGAATTGCACCATGTGAAGGGAGCCACGCCCACCTCTCGACTCCAATGGTCGATGCACACACATATACATGCTCTTGGTAGAAATCTTCATAATCTTGGAGTCGTCTTAGAGAACGCACCAAGTAGTTTTCTCCATTCTCTCTCCCTACCTCTCTATCACCACGGTGTGCCGCCTCGCTGGAAGGAAGGTCATTGTAAATACTGCAAAAATAATTCTCCCTCACACCCCCGAGGGTTTTCATCATTTGTTAATCTCTCTCTTTCTCTCTCTCTCTCTCTCTCTCTGTGTGTGTGTGTGTGTGTGTGTGTGTGTGTCTATGTGTAAGTTTGCGGTGTTCATATCATCGCGGTCTGCGTCCTTGCATCCTGTTCGCTTTACCGTGATAGGCTCGAGGCGTGCCATTCGCCCCCCGGCGTTTTAGAGGCCGTCGGGGTTCGGGGTTCGCTTTGCTCCCGTCATTTGGTGGCCCCATGGAGGAGGGCTCCTAAGACCCTTCAGTTTACAATGCTGAAAGTGACGCACACCATCAATCATGGACGAATGGCTGAAGGAATTCTCTAACTGGAGGACGGAAGAAGAGGAGACGAAGGAGGCACTAGCTGCCTTCATTGAAGTACTACTGCCAGGCTGCAGTGTCGTCAATATTCAAGAGGTAAATTCTCCATCTCGTGTTGCTCGTATTAACCACAAATTGAGAGCACCAGGTAGGAGGTCCGTGAAGTGCCATCACTGTTGTCAACCAAGACACACTGTCAATGAGTGCCAGCAACGAAGGCAGCAAAGGGACTGAAATCGTCTACATTGACATTCATCGCGAAGAAGTCATTCACATCAAAGGAGGAAAGAAAACGGTGAGGACAAAGTTATAACCTTTACTCCAAAGTGGCCTAAGGGGGCTGCTCGAGCCAAAGGTAAGGAAAAGATAAGCCAATTTGGAAACACATGACTCCAAAGGGAGAAACATCTGGCCAAGCAAGTACTTCAAGCTCAGAGAGACGGGTTGTACCCAGCTTCCCAAAGAGAAAGTCATCCGAAGCTAAGAAGCGGAAGGTCGCCTACCGATTTGCACGATGCATGCGAGTGCTACCAATCCACTTTGACAATCCTGAAGAAGAAGTGGTAAGAAGATTCCCATGTCCTAGGGAAGAGTGGTTCGGCTACTGCTCTGGCTGTTTTGGAAGGCGGGTAGAGGATCTTCCTCCTCTCCCTGTGCAACTTATCCTGAAGAAGCTCTCCACCACGGGTGAAACCCAGTGGGCTGGAGACAAGTTGCAGTTGAATGGAGTAGAATTCATGCAATAGGCCGACTACGGAAATTATTTGCAATTACTACTAGCCAAGAGGCTGGGAGTGGTCAGACGCATCGCCATCACCCCGTACGTGCTGATCATAGAGCCCATGAAAGGTGACGACCTCCTATGGATATGCCGACTCATCAACACTGGCACGGTAAGAATATAAGTAAGTACTCCACCCTTTGTGCATAATGGAAAACGGGCCGACAACATTCCCGTTCAGATTCCTGCAGCATATGAATGTGAATATCTACGTAGATAGGAAAATCTTCTACCAACACAAGATCGTGTACCTATTCGGTGCGGCGGTACTAGGAGAGATCCTTAATTCCCCAAACCCTATCATTCTCCCCATATTGGATTACCATCATTTCTTTAATGTTTCTATCTTTATCCTATTTTAACCTATCCACCCGACCTTGTAAAAAGCCGCTATGAGCCGCTACTGTTGTTAATATATTAATCTAAAAAAAAGGTTTGTAATTTCTTGAGTCACTACCATGGCAAGTGTTTCCTTCCCCACGTTCAGTGGAAAGAAGGGAGAAGATCTCACCACCGACTTTTTGGATGATTTCGACATTGCTTGTGTCGTCTCCAACAAAGATAGTGACGCTTCACGACTTCGAATTTTTCCTCTACTGATGAAAGTAGAAGCCAAGTCCTGGTATAATGCATTGCCCCAGGCTACCAAGAATGCATGGGATGTGTTAAGGGTTGCTTTTGTAAAGAGGTTTGGTGGAGGCACAACCTCAGGGAAGCTATAGCAGCTACTGACGGAATTGAAGCAGGGAGGTCTGCTAGAGTATGCCACCTAAGAGTCCAAATTTGTGGACTTATGGGAGAGATGGGTTGCTTCACTGGAGGAAGGCAAAGGAGCGCCTAATTTCCTAAAGAAGGACCGTTTCATTGCTGGTCTATGGTCGCCGCTTAGAGAGAAGGTGAAGGGAAGGTTTCCTGCAACATTTGAATTGGTAGTCGAAGTAGCCTGCCTTAAAGACAAGAAGCTACGTATGCAAGCAAGAGTAAACGAATCAGAGGAAATAAGCTCGGCCCGACCAACCCCAGTGACTGTAACAGCCAGTCATAGAGCCCAACCGCAAGAGGCATCAGAAGAGCAGCAAGACCTGCTGAGTCGCATCACCACCCAACTAGAGAGTTTATCCGTGCATTTGGTGCAGCAAGGGCATGCACTTGTCAGGAATCCAGAACAAGAAAGAGGACAACAAAGGTAGAACCAAGAGTACCACTGCTACAATTGCGAGGAAGATGGCCATAGTATGTACTACTGTCCACATCCAAGGAGGCAGAATTTCAATAGAGGGGGGAGACAGAATCAGATCTTTGCGCCAAGGGTAAGACCACCCCCACCTAGGCAACTAGGGCCGATCATTCCGATCTAGATCCTTCGACCACCTACACAACAACAACCACCACCCCAACCTCTTATTCCACCACTACCCCCACCACCTGCTGTGAACCAAGCGGTGAGTGTTATTAGCTTGGAAGCTAAAGGGAAGGCAAAGGTAGAAGAATCCGTTTGAGAGAATCACAAAGGAAAAGCGAAGGTAGAAGACGTGGATGCTATGGGAGTGAAGCGTGCCAGGCACGAGGAGGCCTCTCAAAGAGAAGAGAAGATGAAAGGGAAGGCCGACTCTAGCAAGCAAGCAGCTAAACCGCGACGGAAGATAGACATCGTGGACTTCTCACTAGGGTGAGCATGCAAAACCCTATGAATTAGTTCAAGATGTGTTAATAAAGGGCCCGAAGATAACTTGGCCCCAATTACTCCACCTTGCACCAAGAATGAGGAGGCAATGGACAAAAGTGGTGAGTACCAGGAAAAACAAGACCCAGGATAGTTGGGGCTATCTTTGGAAGGGATCTCGACGACATCCTACCAACCATGGATTTCCACATCAAGGGGAAAAGAATCTCAAACGTCTACATAGATGGTGGCACGCAAACATGCGTCATGAGTGAAAAGATGATGCACCATCTAGGTCTAGAGGTAAGTAGGCCGGCACCCTGCCGAGCCAAAATGGCAAACAATGTAAGAGGAAAATGCGTAGGCATTGTGAATGTGGTCAAAGTAAAAGAATTCAATACAGAAGTGGAGGTAGACATCTTCGTCATGCCACACAAAGGGGAGGGCTACCCCATCATTCTTGGGAGGCCTTGGCTTATGGCTATGGAGGCTAAACAAGACTGGAGCACCGGAATGATTCAGATGAAGGACGCTTAAGGGAAGTCCATATTCTATGACATGAGGATTGGGAAGCAACAGAACATGATCTTGGAGGCTTCAGAAGATGAGTCCACCAACGACTATTCGTCTACCTCAGGAGAAGAGACGACCACCACCGACGGAAGTGACAGTAGCAAAGTGATGGGGGTCATTCTTAAAGACCCGAAAAGATTGACACAATCTGAAACACACCCGACAAACCAAGAGGAATCATTAGGTACGCAATCCTTAGAGAATGCAGGTAAATTACAAAAAATGCTCTCAAATGAGTTAACCGATGAAGAAAGGAAGGAATATGTCTCCATGGTAGGCAACTTCACTACTTTGTTCATTGAGGGCTACGATAAGATCACATGAATTACAGTAGTGAAACACCACATAAAACTCAAGGAAGGCAGTAAACCCATAGTGCAGAAGCTTAGAAGACTTGGAGTAATCCAACAAGAGGCACTACTTAAAGAAGTGAGAAGTTTGCTACAAGCAGGTTTCATCTACCCTGTCGAAAACTCAGAATGGGTCTCCCCAGTAGTAGTCACACGAAAAAAAAATGGTAAATGGAGAGTCTGTGTGTGACTATAAATCTCTCAACGTAGCCACAAAGAGGGATCACTTTCCCCTCCCATTCCAGGATGAAATTCTCAATGAAGTGGCGGGTCATGAATGATACACAGTGTGCGATGGCTACTCAGGATACTTCCAGATTAGCATTGCCAAAGAAGATCAGAAGAAGACAACCTTCATCACACCTTGGGGATGCTTTGCTTACAGGGTGATGCCTTTTGGCCTCACTAACACCCCGGCCACATTTCAGCACTATGTGACCTTTGTTTTCCAACCCTACTTTGGAACATCAATACGGGTTTTCATAGATGATTTTTGCATCTATAGTTCACGAGCCCTTCATTTAAGCAAATTCTATGATGGCTTAACCAAGCTGAAAACCTTGGGTGGCCAGATCAACGTGGATAAGTGTCACATTGGTGAAAGCAAAGTCACTCTCCTCGGCCATGTAATTTCAACAAAAGGCATTGAGGCTGACCCTAGCAAGATCCAGGCCCTTGTATCTTTGTCGTCACCCACCACCGCTAAGCAGCTGGTTTCTTTCCTTCAGAAGCTAAGATACTTAAGCAGGTTCATTCACTTGCTATCTCAAGTGGTCCTTCCCCTACAACAACTCACCCAGAGGGATGTCTTCTCATGGAGTGAAGAGAACGAGCAGCAATTTACTGAGGTAAAGCAAATCCTAGCTAAGCTTCCCACTATTTCACCTCCTAAGTGGGACGAGCCATTTTATGTGAACCCTAGTGTAGGAAGTGATACACTCGGAGCCGTGCTAATGCAAAAGGACCCCCAAACTTATTTCATGCGTCCTATTTACTTCTCTAGTCGTGTCATGACCCCGTCAGAAAAGGGATTTACCAAAATAGAACACATGGTTCTAGCACTAATGTTTGCTACCACAAAGTTCCGCTCCTATCTCCTGCCTAGACCCTTTGTAATCCTGACAATGGAAGAGGTTCTCCCATATGTAATGCGACACATGGATGTATCATCTAGGATCTCTAAGTGGTTAATTAGATTACAAGAGTTTGACTACACCATGCAAGTAGAAAACTCCACCAGGGCTTGTTTAGCGGGAATTCTCACTCATCGCCACTATGAGAAGAAGTTGAAGGTCAACACGGAAGCAAAGGAAGAAACACCAATGGTAGAGAGTCGTAGGCTAGAAAAAGCTCACTCTCTTTTCTTTGACGGAGCATACAAGAGAACAATGGACGAGTCTGCAACTGGCATAGTCATTTTCAACGAGCAACAAGAAAGAGTATTCTCCATTGGACAGTTATTACACTCCCACTCCAACAATGAAGCAAAATATGCAACCCTAATTCTTGGGTTGGAGCAATGTATTCCACAAGGAATTCAGTGCCTAAATGTGTTTGGCGATGCTTTGCTTTTGATAAGGCAGACAAATGGCACTTGGGTTTGTAAGAATCAGGTTTTACTTGGTCAACTACGCCAAGTTAAGGATCTTCTAAGGAGTTTTGAAGCAGTGAGACTATTTCATGTCCCCAGAGCAGAAAATCAGGAGGCAGATGCTCTAGCCAAAGAAAGAATACAAGACATTCCCGTAGGAGCCATCAAACTGAAGCTACCCCTCTTTCAAGGTAGTGATGCTATGCCTGATATCGTCAGCTTTCTAGATACAGGAGAATGTCCGAAAGGATACACCAAAGGCCAGAAGCAGTGGCTGGTAAGGAAGGCTACTAGATACCGCCTTTGTAAACGACCACTTGTACTGTAAGGGCAAGGATCATATTCTCAGGCAGGTGCCAACCTCGAGTGAGATTACAGAGGTAATTTCAAGTTGCCATGATGGCGTCTGCGGCGGTCATTTTTCTCTAGATATCACCAGTAGGAAGATTCTACAGGTAGGATACTCTTGGCCTAGTTTGAACAGGGATGTACACCATTGGTGTAAAACATGTAAGGCTTGTCAAGTGGCCAGTGATCGCACATTAACCTACAAGCCACAAACTCCTATCATCTCATATGGTCCATTTGAGAAATGGGGAATAGATGCAATCGGTCCTTTACCAAGGGCCCAATCAGGTAAACTGTACATCATAGTGGGTGTAGACTACATGACTCGATGGTGGGCAGAAGCAACAACCACCACCCGCATTACAGCCCAAGAGGTAGCAAAGTTCATTTTGGAGCATATCTGTTGCCGTTTTGGCACTCCTCTTGAGATAATATCAAATAGAGGACCAGGTTTCAGAGGCGATCTGGTAGGAGAACTGATGAAGAAGTTAGGCATCACGCGCCGACATTCCACACCATACTATCCACAATGCAATGGTCTGGTAGAGAAGGTAAATGGAATGATTTGTAAAATCATCACAAAGCAGGTGAACAATCACACAGGGGACTGGGATAAACATCTCATGGCAGCTCTTTGGGCCTACCGAACGACGTTCCGAACATCACTAGGTTTCATCCCTTTTCATCTAGTTTATGGAAAGGAGGCAATTCTACCCATTGAGGTATAAATAGCCAGCTTACGAGTTTTGGCTAGCCAGATACAACGTCCAATTGTAAATCTCAGAAACCATATCCTGGATCTGGAGAGACTCCAACTAGATAGGGAAGAAGAAATCAATCACTATGCAACACAGGCAGAACAACGCCGGCTCACTTTCAATCAAGGATTGAAAGAAAAGGGACTTGAAAAAGGTATATTAGTGCTGAGATACGACAACAGATTCGACACCAGGAAGGATAAGAAATTTCAACCCAGATGGGAAGGACCATTCATCATCAAGAAACACTATGACAACGGCAGCTATAAGCTGATGGAAGTAGATGGGAGAATTCACAAGACTAGGGTCAATGGATGGAGACTGAAAAGGTATTTTCTTAGGTTTGATCAAGAATTCATGCTAGACATTCCAGAAGAGGGAGAACCCTCTAACTCCACAACTAAAGATACAGAGGAAGGGCTAGAAGCATGAATGCCTCTAGCCAGATGGGAGGGCTAATGATAGCCGGCTTTCGAAACTGTGCCTGTGAGAACCACACCCTAAGGAAGGAAAGGTTTGTTACCAAAAGAAAAGAAAAAAAAACAAACAAAAAGAGCCCTTTACCATTCACCATACCCCCCGCCTCCCCTAAGGTTAACCACCAGTGGGGTGCCGCCAGTTTGGCCACACCCCTCCATTATCACCCAAGATGATCTCTCTCTCTCTCTCTCTCTCTCTCTCTCTCTCTCTCTGCCCGGCCCCACCCATATCTCTCTCTCCTACTCTGCCGCTGCATCATCCGGCCCGGTAGGTGCCTTTGGTATCTCTGTCACACTCCAGCCCCGGCGGGCCGCCATAGATAGTATCCTCTTCTCTCTTCCAAATATTCCTCCCCTCTCTCTCTCTCTGCTTGTCCACACACCAGCCCCGGCGGGCCGTACCCACACCCCCTCTCGTCCACACTCTCTTCGGCCTTACACCCCCCCCCCCCCCCCTTTCTTATTCCACACACCGCACCGTGGCGGACCACTAGCCTAAAACACCCCCCCCCCCCCCCCCTCATCTACACCTAGCTTTCTCTCTCTCTCTCTCTCTCTCTCTCTCTCTCTCTCTCTCTCTCTTCTCTCTCTTGGAAGTAGCCACGATGGGCCTTAGGGCAAGCACCATATCTCCCTCCCTCTATCTCTCTCACCCTCTCTTCCTCTATCCTCTAAACCCCCCCACCGTATCCTCTCTCTACCCCTACCCCCTCACAATCCCTATCTCCCCCTCTCTCCCTCTCTTCCCTTGGTGGGAACCACCCTCGGGACCACCCTAAGCCACTTACACTCTCTCTCTCTCTCTCTCTCTCTCTCTCTCTCTCTCTCTCTCTCTCTCTCTCTCTCTCTCTCTCTCTCTCTCTCTCTCTCTCTCTCTCTCTCTCTCTCTCTCTCTCTCTCTCTCTCTCTGACTAAGCAGTCATCCCCCCCTTGCCTTGTCGCACCCGCTGTCGACTACCCCCCCTTCCCGGGCCTCGCGCTCATCCCCTCTTTGCCGCGCGCGCTTTCTGCCATACACCCCCCCCCCCGCCCCCCCACCACCACCACCACCATATCCTCTCTCTACCCCTACCCCCTCACAACCCCTATCTCCCCCTCTCTCCCTCTCTTCCCTTGGTGGGAACCACCCTAAGCCACTTACACTCTCTCTCTCTCTCTCTCTCTCTCTCTCTCTCTCTCTCTCTCTCTCTCTCTCTCTCTCTCTCTCTCTCTCTCTCTCTCTCTCTCTCTCTCTCTCTCTCTCATTGACTAAGCACACCCCCCCCTTGCCTTGTCGTGCCCGCTGTCGACTACCCCCCCCTCCCGGGCCTCGCGCTCATCCCCTCCTTGCTGCGCACGCTTTTTGCCATACACACCCCCCCCCAACCCTATCCCCTCTCGCCTCCCTCACCATCTCCCCCATACTCATGCTCTCTCTCTCACGCTCTGTCTCGGCCGCTATTGCCCGGCTCCACACTGCCGCACGCTCGCTCCACACGGCCGCTATTGCCCGACTCCACACTACCGCACGCTCGCCCTGTCTATACACAGCCGTTGCACGCTATCCACACACACACACACACACACACACACACACACACACACACACACACACACACACACGCTGCACGCACCCCCCCCCCCCATTTACCATCCTCACCCCCCCCGTCTTTGTGTCGCCCATTGCACTGTCGAAAACCAAAAATTAGAAATAAATAAATAAATAAATATATATATATACATTATATACACACACCACACCCTCTCGTTCCAATGCACACTCGCGCACACACATTCACTTACATATACACACCTATATTCACACATATACACGCACCCATACATACACACACACACACACACACACACACACACACATATACGCACGTACTTAAAAAAAATACAAAAAAGAAGAAGAAACGGCCATCGACATCGACAAAAAGAAGGAGGAACCCAAAGCACGTGCCGCCAACAACAAAAAGGAGAAATGCACCGCAGGTATGCCCCGGCTGACCCCGAAAAGACGTACGCGCTACACCGACGCACCGGCAACACATCATTCGCCCGCATCACGCAACCACAACGCCATTTTCAGTAATTTGTAGGTTATGTTCATCATTTCTTCAGTTTTCACCCAAGCCTTGTAAAATTCCCAATTTGTAAATTCCCTCTCGCCAGGTGATGGTCACAAAGGCCCACCTAGAGATTCTCATTTTAAATAATTCTTAAGACAAAGCAAGAGTCAACCACATAAGGCCCACCGCTTGCTTTGTCTCCCCAATTAGCTTACCCTAATCACACTGGGATTACTATAATCCAAGCAACCAACATCTATAAAAGAGCACTGAGAGGTCACTATCGGGGGGGGAGCAATTCATGAGAGGTCAGCACTTGATAGAGTGTAGTGGGAAGAGTTGACACTATTGGCATCACGGGGGAAGGGGGCTTGTGTGTTGGTTTGCCTTGGGAATTGCACCATGTGAAGGGAGCCACGCCCACCTCTCAACTCCAATGTGACATGCACACACATATACACGCTCTTGGTAGAAAGTTTCACAATCATTGAGTCGTCTTAGAGAACGCACCAAGTAGTTTTCACCATTCTCTCTCCCTACCTCTCCATCACCACGGTGTTCCGCCTCGCTGGAAGGAAGGTCATTGTAAATATGCAGAAATAATTCTCCCTCACACCCCCGAGAGTTTTCATCATTTGTTAATCTGTGTGTGTGTGTGTGTGTAATTTTGCGGTGTTCATATCATCGTGGTCTGTATCCTAGCCGCTCAAAGCTAGGTGGTGCCCCCTATTCGCTTTACCGTGACAGGCTCGAGGCGTGCCATTCGACCCACGGCGTTTTAGAGGCCGTCAAGGTTCGGGGTTCGCTTTGCTCCCGTCATTGAGTTGAGACACAATATTGCCAAAAATTGGAGAGGTCGGACATAGAGCTGCTCCACCGTCCAATCCAATGGATGTACTCGCAATTTACCTCTATTGTTTTACATATTTGCCAAGTTTTTGGAAAAAGGTTTTTTTTAGCATTGTGGCAGTGTTCGACGAAAATATATTTTTTGAACGTTTTCCCAGGTTTTTAGACTATTTTTGGGTCATGCCTAGTGTACGGGGAAAATCCTTTTTCCAAACATATAAAATTCCTTCCTTGAATTTGCCAAGAGGAAATTTTAGAAAATAAGGTAACCTTTTTTAGGTTTTTAAACTATTTTTCTCTATTTAGAGGTGGAATTTCTCTTTTTCTTCGTTGCCCTAAACAGGAATTTTTGCCATTGAAAACGGCATGATATTAAGCTGAGACACATTTTCCCCGCACACTGGTCGTGGCGCGAGAAAACTCCTCTCCTCTGCGAGATTGCGTCACGACTTGAAAGTTGAGCCTTGCTTCTCATCGCAGGCAGCACGACGTCACCTTCGACACTGTCGTCATACACGAGCTATAATAATAGTAGTGTTCAAGAAAAAGCTTTTTTTGATGCATGCAAAATTCCTTTGCTTGAATTTGCCAAGACGAAATTTCCAAAAGTTGCGTTACTTTTTATCGTTTTTTGTAACATTTAATGGCCTAATAACTTATGTGTAGCGGAAATTAGCATGAACATAGTGGGCATTTCATTAGAATAGATTCCTAATGAGAATTACAAGAGTGCTTGGGCAGAGAGAGCAACAAAAAGCATAACACCTAATTAGATAGCATCGACAATACTTTCAAAAGAGAGAGAAATTAAGCTATTGACAACAGTTGAGGACCGGATTTGCATGGAGCCGGTCCCCCCTCCAAAAGGCTTTGTATTATGGTTTCTCCCATCAAGAGAGACATT
The DNA here is from genome assembly GCF_014529385.1 of Adiantum capillus-veneris. Taxonomy (NCBI): domain Eukaryota; kingdom Viridiplantae; phylum Streptophyta; class Polypodiopsida; order Polypodiales; family Pteridaceae; genus Adiantum; species Adiantum capillus-veneris. The sequence continues at coordinate 12,619,606 of NC_140945.1, forward strand.
GTACAATACAATTCTTTGTGTTCCTTCAAGACTAGCTAGTGCAATGAAGATGGAAGCTTCATACACCAAGCAAAACACTTAATCAAACACAACTTGAATTATCCCCGTTCTCAGACCCAAGACCTCACACACCTTCGAAGATGGTGAGAGCTAGCAGGGTATGAGAGTAGATTGAGAGGAAGAAGGAGTATCTTACGAGAAAGATGTACATCTCCTCACATAATCACTCATATTAGCATAGCTTAGCTTAGTAATTAGCTTGGTAGAGGGGATGAGCATGCATTGAAGCTTGGCTCTTGGTTGGATTTGCATCCACATGCCAAGAGAATGTTGATGTAGGCTTCTATCTCACAAGCTTGGAGTAGGTGATGAGCTCTCCATTAAAGCTTGGGAGGAGATAGAGTATTCTTCCTTCACACATGGTCAAGTGTGAGTGTGTGTGTGTCAATGCCAAGCAAAAATCAGTCCCCTCTCTCTCTTGGGCGAGCCCTAGCTGCTAATTTGGTCTGGCTTTTGCCTCATTGGACCTCCCCAAGTCAAGCCACTAGGTATTAAGCAGCATAAGTGATAGCCTTCTGACATGTGTCCCCCTTTCCCCTTTTGTGAGAGCTTTAGGTAATTAAATAATTAAACTAAACTCTCATTGGACCCCTTTGTCTCCTGGCCAATAGAAATCAGGCAAGCCATGGGGCTTCTGAATGCTCATTGGACCCTTTGGGAGATTGCCCAATAGTCTTCTAGGAGACTTAATTCTCATTGGTTTCTTTTATTAAATGTTTTTAAATCAATTAAACTACATTTACTCTAGCTTAATTCTCATTGGTCCACTTCAAGGGTCTTCCAATAGGAATTGGGCACACCTTATGGGCATCTGGCCTAGGGAGTTGACATGTGTCCCTCATTCCCCTTGTGTAAAGGGAGCCTGTGTGTGTGTGTGTGTGTGGCTTTCTCTCTCATCCCCTACTTTTGGGGCTCGCCCCCTCCCATCTAGGGATGTGTAAAGACTTTTAGGGCACACACAAAGCATCCAATTTTCCCTAGGGTTGACCTTTGGACACAACCTTTGAATTTTGGAACCTTAGCATTTTGGAAGTCTTATAGGGCTGAACCTTAGGGTCTTTTTAGCCCATTGGTGCACATGGCTCTTTTGCAGATGGCCCCCCCTTTGGATCCCTATTTTCCCTCCTTTGGATCCCTACTGTGGCCGGTCTGCTAGCTTAACCAATATTCTAGCTTTTTCTCCCTTGGCACTTCCCCACATTAAATGATCAGTTTAATATGAGAAAATCATTTAGGAGAATTAGATATTGATTATTATGACATTACCTCTCTCTTGAAATCATAGTCGTCCTCGACTATGGTGTAGAGAAGATAAAGCATATTCATGAGTCTTTTTCTTAGCGGGTAGAGGATCCTTATGTTACCCAGGACATCATTCCATAATGGATGACTAGTCCATTTGGCGCTTGAGAGCCTGAGGCTGCCGCAAGCATGTCTGCACATTAGTCCTATCAGTCTTCCATAGTAGAGTGACAAGCTCTACTTGGTGTTTGGGAGACGTCGTCTCCGCAAACTTGATCTAAGCATGCATACTACTTCATTTTTGTGCACAAATAAAGAAAAAGAGAGTCTTATAAGACAAAAATTTTGTTCATTTTGAACATTTTGTACATTTGCTTACTCTTAGGAAGCATTGTAAGCATTGACAAGGTTTAGGTTATCCTTTAATTGTATGCCTTGCATCCATCTAGCATCTTCGAAAGGATAATTCTTAAACTTAATAAGATATCGTCGGATAGTCTTACCGCCTCTTAATACTTTGTCTTCATGTCGGAGAATGGACTCGCGCTGCAGTACCTCCTCTTGGTCCTCGATCTCCGGTGGGTCTTCAATAGTTGGTTCTTGAGGTGGCTCTCATTTGTAAGGCTAATAGGCTCACATGAAAAGCATTGTGTATGAGCCAATGATTGGGCAACTTAAGTTGATAGGCCATCTCATTGATTGGCCTAAGAATCTGGGAGGGACGATAGTACCTTTTTGCTAGTTTAGCATAGTACTTTTGGTGGCCCGTAGGATTCTTGCCCGTCGTGTGCCTTAATCGAGCCTTGGGAAACTTTAACAAGACCCAATCGTTTTCTTTAAAGGCTTGGGCTCTTCTGTGCTTGTCAGCAGCAGCCTTTTGCCTTTGTTGTGAGATAGAGATAGCATCCTTAATCTTTTGGAAAGATTATTGTAGGTCTCGGCAGGTCTCGGCTATACTCATCTGCAGTGAAGATCTTCCCATGTACCTTAAGTAGCAAGGGACTTTTTGATCTTCCCTCAATTACCTCGAAAGGTGCTTTTCCTGTGGAAGTATGTACAGTGTTATTGTAAGCATACTCTACTAAGGGTAAGTACTTCTCCCATTGGGATCTTTGATCTACTTCCGTTACATAGGCTTTTAGTAGATCGAGAATGGTTAGGTTAGCTATTTCACTTTGGCCATCAGTTTGTGGATGATAGGCCGAAGAGAAGTTTAGCCTTGTTCCTAAATTCTCAAAGAGACCCTTCCAGAAATTACTGGTCATTCTAGGATCTCTATCCGACACTATGGACATTGGCAAGCCATGGTACTTGAAAATTTGTGAAATGAAGAGGGTTGCCATTTGATGGGCTTTGATAGTCTTTTTGACATGTATAAAATGAGCTGGTTTACTGAACCTGTCTACTATCGTCCATATCCCCGTATTCCCATGGATAGACTTAGGCAATCCAAAGATAAAATCCATGGATATGCTCTCCCAAGGTGAATTAGGGATTGGCAAGGGTTGAAGCAATCCAGGTTGCTTCCCTCTATCAAATTTTGTCTTTTGACATACCACACATTTGGAAACATACTCTTGTATGTTCACTTTCATGGTAGGCCAATAGAAATATGTTTCAATTCCCTTTAAGGTAGACTGAATCCCTCTATGCCCCGCATATGGGGGAGCATGAGATTCATACATTACTTTCTCACGTAGTGAGTTAGTAACGCATAGTCTATTGCCATAGAGAAGATAACCATCTTGTAAAGTAAATGGTTCTTCTTTCTTCCCTAATGCAAGGGCTGAAATCACATCTCTAAAATCGGGATCAATAGCATACTCATCTATCATTGAAGATAGATCATTGTGAGTTGCTATGGAAACCGCATTCACTCTCGGTCGTCTTGAGAGTGCATTGGCTACTTGATTATGCTTGCCAGCAATGTGAGCAATATGAAAATGAAATTGCGAAAGGAAATTTGCCCACCTCATTTGTTTGTCGGAGAGCTTGGTCTGGGTCATGAAGTACTTAAGACTTTGGTGATCCGTTCGCAGAATGAAAGGAGTCCCCAATAAATAGTGCTTCCATGAGTCTAAGGCATGTAGAACTGCAAGGAGTTCTTTTTCGTATATGCCTAGAGCTTGTTCAACAGGGTCGAGCCTTCGACTCTCATAGCCTATGGCGTGCCCTTCTTGGAGCAAAACAGCCCCAAGGCAATCACCACAAGCATCACATTGGACCTCAAATGGTTTTGAGAGATCCGGTAGTGTAAGCACAGGTTGAGAGATAAGCTTTTCTTTAAGCTTTTCGAAAGCATTGTTCTCCTTAGTAGACCATGTATACCTAACACTTTTCTTTGTTAGGTCATGTAATGGTCCCGCAATTTGTGAGAACTTTTCTATGAAGCGTCTATAGTATGCACACATACCTATAAAGCTTCTTAGTTCATGAAGATTCCTTGGTTTAGGCCATCCTTTTATTACCTCTAACTTGGATGGATCCATTTGGATTCCATCTTCAGAGATAATGTGACCTAAATACTGAATCTCTTGCAAGAAAAATTCACTTTTCTTTCGATTAACATAAAGTTTATTCTCTCTTAAAACTTGAAATATTACCTGGAGGTGTTGCTTGTGTTTCTCCAATGAATTAGAGTAGATGATAATATCATCAAAGAACACTCCAGTGAAGGTTCGATGAGGCCTGAACAGCTTCTCCATCAAGCGGTTGAATGTGGCTGGTGCATTGGTCAAGCCAAAAGGCATGACAATGTATTCGTAAAGACCAAATGTAGTACAAAATGCGGTCTTTACAATGTCTTGATCAACTATCCTTATTTGATGATAGCCACTTTTTAGGTCAATTGTAATGGAATTTGCCTATTCAATTTGAGAATAGCGGAATTTAATGAGAGTACTTTCAAGAAGTGATTTTGTGAGCATAGCGGGTAGACATAATTGAAGATAGCAACATAATCATAGCAATTAGTTAACTTGGCATAGACAATACTTTTGCAAGAGAGAGAGTTTAGAGAACATGACAACAATTGAGGACCGGATTTATGTGGAGCCGGTCCCCCCTCCAATAGGCATTTGTATTATGATTTCTTCCTTAAAGAGAGACTTGTTACAATACAGTCTTTGTGTTCCTTGTGACCTAGGTGATGCCATGAAGATGGAAGGCTTCATGCACCACAAACATAACATAAACTTGAAGAAAGCTTTAACTATCCCAAGCCTCAGTCCCAAGACCTCAAACACCTTCGAAGGTGGAGAGAGCTAGCAGGGAATGAGGGTAGGGAAGAGGAAGAAGAAACATTTCGTAGGAGAAAGAATTAGTTCCTCACTTATCATACTCTTGTTGCTAGCATACATAATAGCATAGTAATGAAGAAGAAGGAGATGGCAAGCTTAAGCATTGAAGCATGGCTCTTGGTTGGATTTGCACTCCATAGCCAAGAGTGTTGGTGTAGGCTCTCAACCTCTACTTGCTTGGAGAGGGAGCTCTTGCACTTTGCATATCACACAATGAGAGTGCTTGTGAGTGTGTGTGGGTGAGTATACCCCCTAGGCACCCCCCTAGATTGCTTGGGTCGACCCCCCCTTGTAGCTCATGCCTGAAGCTCATTGGACCCCTCCAGGCCTAGCCAATCACAAGCAGGAGCCATTACAAGCAACATGGGTAGCCTTGGGACAAGTGTCCCCCTTTCCCCTTTGAGAGAGAGGACTTGATAAATGCTAAAACAATTAGATAATTCATGTAATTTATCATTGGACCCCTTTGAAGCCTAGCCAATAGGCTTCAAGCAACACATGAAGGTAACATGGGTAGGGGCCTGACATGTGTCCTTGCTGCCTCTTCAAGTTGGGCTTCCCTTGTGTGTGTGAGTGGGTGTTCTCTCTCTAGCCCCTAGGAAAAGGGCTCGCCCCCCCTCTTGTAGGAATGCTTTTGACTTTTAGGTGATCAAGCACCTTACTCACCAAGCATGACAAAGCACTTGAACTAGGGGGTGTTCCCACAAGCATCTCAGGCAAGCTTCTCAAGGCACCTCAAGTACTTTAATCATGCAGCAAGTCAAGCACCTCAAGCATGGAGCCAGTCAAGCACCTCAAGCATCTTAATCAAGCACCTCAAGCATGAAAAACACCTCAAGCATGACAAGCACCTCAAGCAGGACAAGCACCTTGAGCTTGGGCCGGGTTCCCACCTCAAGCTCAGCCCTAGCTTACTTAAGGTCAAAGGACTTTTACACACATTTATTGGAGGTCTTCAATGAAGCTAACCCTAAGGTCTTATGCTCCATTGGTTAGCATTGCTCTTTGATAGACCATCTCCCTTTTGGGCCCCTTTACCATTGGCCCTGTGTTGAGATAGATCTATAAGCACATACCTATATCTTAACACTTGTTCCCATTTATTCTCCCACATTAAGTGATCAATTTAATATGAGAAAATCATTTGGGTTAGTTAGATATTAGATTTTATGACATCAATCCTACTGAAGTAGGTCGATCCTTGTAGCTTATCAAATAAGTCTTCTACCCGTGGAACGGGAAACCTATTCTTGATAGTGATCCTAGTTAGTGCTCTATAGTCAACACACATACGATATGTGCCGTCTTTCTTTTGCACTAATAGCACAGGTGAGCAAAATGGAGATGAGATATGCCTAACCATGCCCTTCTCAACTAACTCATGCACTTGCCGCATAATCTCCTCTTGTTGAGCTTGAGAAACTCTATAAGGAGGTTTGTTAGGCGGTGAACTTCCTGGAAGAAGTTCAATTGCATGGTCATCATTACCTCGTTTAGGAGGTAGCTCACAAGGGATGTCGTCAATAAAAACATCTTGAAACCCCTTGAGAAAATTGGATAACTCTAATTCCTTTTGGTTGCTTTTATTTTCTTTTGCTAAAGCATTAGGTTCAATTTGAGAATCTTTAACAAAAATCATGTACACGGAAATAGAGCTCTTTATTGACTTGTTGAAAGCTGGTGTATGTACAATGGGGATGGTGTTACCCATCTCCTTAACATCTATATACATGTTTTTTTCCCTGAACTTAAAGGAGATTCTCCTTTCAGGAAATTTAACATTGGCAGCCAGGTGGTCAAACCATGGTGCCCCTAGGATTACATCCTTATGCTTGAGAGGAGAGATAAAGAAGTCCTCTTTGTCCACATAGACTTGGACATGAAGCCTCAATTTCCCGATTAAGGGAGTGGTTGAAGCTTCTTGCCCCTTGAAGGCACTGTCTGCGGGTAGGATATCTCCCATCTCGTAGGATTGTATGCCTAGCTTGGTGGCTAACTCCATAGATATGAAATTGTGAGTAGAACCAGGGTCAAAGAGAATAAAAGCATCATTTTCTCTTACCTTTCCCCAAGCATGGCATAGAGGAGATCCTTTGTGGTGAGTTTGGTGAATCTCCTCCTCTTGGATTTCAACCAAAGAAGCTCTAGGAGGATCTTGGCGGTTGTTCTTTTGGGGACAAGCGCGGTACGCATGCCCTTGTTCGCCGCACTTGAAACACCGGTTATCCTTACGATAACGCTCAAGCTCTTCAGGAGAGAGTTTATTCTTTCCTTTGTAAACTCCCTTCTCTTTAGCTTTGTTGGAATTGCCCTTAGGAGACTTTTGGACATTGTCCTTTCCCTTAGGCTCATTGGAACCCTTGTTTTCCGGGGGCTTATTATTTCTTTTACCCCCCGTTTGGAAATTGATTCGAGAGGCCACCATAGTATGGTGTATTACCGCCGATATGGTACGTGGCCTTTGGGAGTTGACATACTCCGCCATTTCTTCGGTTAAGCCCGCACAAAATTGTTGCTTTTGCTCTCCAAAATCCAACTTTTTGAAGACAGTGGCTTTGAGTTGTAGGTCCCAAAACTTGTCTACATATTTGTGGATGGATTCATTGGGAGAGAGCTTTAAGCTTCGCCATTCGGTGAGTACTTTGTCTTTGGCATCGGTGGCCAAAAACTGCTTCATAATTGAAGCTCTTAAAGCCTTCCATGTTCGTGGAGCTTCACCGTTGGCTCGTAGGCTAGACCACCATTGTCTGGCGGACTTTTGAAAGTGCATAGCTACATGGCGTAGCTTAGAGGACTCCATGAAGCCCTCATCTCCAAACGCTGCATCGAATTGCTGGATAAAGGCCAAGACTTTGTCCGTAGCACCGAAGGTGCCATCATAGGTAAGGAAGGAGATGCTCTTCCCTCCCTCTTTGAATTTCTTCAGCTTGGACGACCTCTTCCATGCGGCATAGGATTTCCTATGGCCTCTTCTTTTTGATGGTTCAAAAGTTGCACCATCACTTTCTTCAGAAGGTGAAGAATTTGAAGAAGGTGGAGAAGAGGGTGACCTCTTTCTCGCCTTTTTCTTGTCTTGATCTTTGTCGTCTTCACCATAGCTTTCATAAGAGGAAGAGGATGAAGAAGATGGAGAAGAGGGTGTCCTCTTTCTTGCCTTTTTCTTCTCTTGCTTTTTATCATCCCTCTTTGAATTGTGGTGAGGAGAAGAATACGATGGTCTTCTCCGCTTTGGTGGTGATGGAGAGTGTTTAGCCCGCCGTCTTCGTGGAGCCATCTCCGCCGAGGTGGCGGGAGACTGGCTTCTTTCTCGTTCCTTCGGTGGAGGCTCTTGAGTTCTCCTTTGGGAAGGAGATGCATCATCAAGAAGTAAATTCTTGAGCCCTTCATATGGATTCTCTTCTTCTTCCCGAATCGGAGAGAGACCTCTTTTGGTAGTCTCACAAGGAGGCTTCCTAGGTGTTCTCTCGTCATGGTGATGATCTTGGAGAATCCCGTGAGCACGGAGCTGCCGTTGCACTTCACTTTGGAGAGATGGATTGCCCATGGCTAGTTGAAGCCTAGAAACAAGATAGTTAACAAGCATTGAAGCATCATTAGTAGCTTGCTCATGAGCAAAATCAAAGTTATCAACATTAATTTCACTCTCTTTACTATTGTCAGCCATTCTAACAACTTTTAGGTGTAAACTTTTTAGGTATACTTTGGCACTTCAAGCCCTAGTTGCTACTCCTCTTTACCCCTTTAGAAAAAGCACTCAAGCTACTGTACCCGCGGCTCGAATACCATTAATTGCAAGGAATAGAAGAGAGGGTATTTCGACACCAAAACAGCACCGGCTCCTGTCAAGCTTCTAATAGCTCAATAGTGGTTAAGCCATAGGCAAGCCCCGTAGGACTCCACTATTAAGACCATAGCTCTCGACGGTGATGCCCCATTACTTGCACAAAGGCAGGCGCACTGCAAGGCTGAAAAATCCCTATTCTACTTACTCACAGGCAATTAATAATACCAACCATTTGTAGCTAGCTTGAGGACCTCCCTTCTTGAGCAAGAAAAGAGAAACCTTGAGCTCTGATACCAATGTAACATTTAATGGCCTAATAACTTATGTGTAGCGGAAATTAGCATGAACATAGTGGGCATTTCATTAGAATAGATTCCTAATGAGAATTACTAGAGTGCTTGGGTGGAGAGAGCAACAAAAAGCATAACACTTAATTAGATAGCATCGACAATACTTTCAAAAGAGAGAGAAATTAAGCTATTGACAACAGTTGAGGACCGGATTTGCATGGAGCCGGTCCCCCCTCCAAAAGGCTTTGTATTATGGTTTCTCCCATCAAGAGAGACATTGTACAATACAATTCTTTGTGTTCCTTCAAGACTAGCTAGTGCAATGAAGATGGAAGCTTCATACACCAAGCAAAACACTTAATCAAACACAACTTGAATTATCCCCGTTCTCAGACCCAAGACCTCACACACCTTCGAAGATGGTGAGAGCTAGCAGGGTATGAGAGTAGATTGAGAGGAAGAAGGAGTATCTTACGAGAAAGATGTACATCTCCTCACATAATCACTCATATTAGCATAGCTTAGCTTAGTAATTAGCTTGGTAGAGGGGATGAGCATGCATTGAAGCTTGGCTCTTGGTTGGATTTGCATCCACATGCCAAGAGAGTGTTGATGTAGGCTTCTATCTCACAAGCTTGGAGTAGGTGATGAGCTCTCCATTAAAGCTTGGGAGGAGATAGAGTATTCTTCCTTCACACATGGTCAAGTGTGAGTGTGTGTGTGTGTGTGTCAATGCCAAGCAAAAATCAGTCCCCTCTCTCTCTTGGGCGAGCCCTAGCTGCTAATTTGGTCTGGCTTTTGCCTCATTGGACCTCCCCAAGTCAAGCCAATAGGTATTAAGCAACATAAGTGATAGCCTTCTGACATGTGTCCCCCTTTCCCCTTTTGTGAGAGCTTTAGGTAATTAAATAATTAAACTAAACTCTCATTGGACCCCTTTGTCTCCTGGCCAATAGAAATCAGGCAAGCCATGGGGCTTCTGAATGCTCATTGGACCCTTTGGGAGACTGCCCAATAGTCTTCTAGGAGACTTAATTCTCATTGGTTTCTTTTATTAAATGTTTTTAAATTAATTAAACTACATTTACTCTAGCTTAATTCTCATTGGTCCACTTCAAGGGTCTTCCAATAGGAATTGGGCACACCTTGTGGGCATCTGACCTAGGGAGTTGACATGTGTCCCTCATTCCCTTTGTGTAAAGGGAGCCTGTGTGTGTGTGTGTGTGGCTTTCTCTCTCATCCCCTACCTTTGGGGCTCGCCCCCTCCCATCTAGGGATGTGTAAAGACTTTTAGGGCACACACAAAGCATCCAATTTTCCCTAGGGTTGACCTTTGGACACAACCTTTGAATTTTGGAACCTTAGCATTTTGGAAGTCTTAATGGGCTGAACCTTAGGGTCTTTTTAGCCCATTGGTGCACATGGATCTTTTGCAGATGGACCCCCCTTTGGATCTCTATTTTCCCTCCTTTGGATCCCTACTGTGGCCGGTCTGCTAGCTTAACCAATATTCTAGCTTTTTCTCCCTTAGCACTTCCCCACATTAAATGATCAGTTTAATATGAGAAAATCATTTAGGAGAATTAGATATTGATTATTATGACATTTTTACACTATTCTCCTCTACTTTGGGGTGGAATTTCTCCTTTTCCCTTTGCATGGAAACTGTTTGTATTTTTTGAAATTCCTTCCTTCCCAATGATCGAGAAAAATCATTTTTTCGAGCGTGAAAATTTTATTTTCTTGAGTATCCCTAAGGGAGATTTTAAAAAAATCATGGTCCTTTTTAGGTTTTTACCCTACTTTTGTATGCTTTGCGGCGCAAATTCGCCTTTCCCCCTTGCATTTGATTGGCATTTCATAATTTGAACCGGTTCAAGACTAACGCCAAGGAGAGGGAAACATTCCACTTCGAATAGAAAAAAAAGTGTAAAAGCCTAAAAAATTAACTTGATTTTCAAAATTTTCCTCTTGGCAAATCCAAGGGAAGGAATTTTCTATGTTTGGAAAAGCGTTCTTCCCCAAAAACTGTCATGTCCTCAATCGGCATTTTTGAAATTGAAATCGGCACACTGTCGAGATGGGAAAACTTCTGGTCCAAAATAGAGAAAAATAGTGTATAGACGAGAAAAATTAACTTGATTCTCTAAAATTCCTCTTGACAAATCCAAGGAAAGGAATTTTTGTATGTTTGAAAAAATGCTTTTTTCCAAACACTATCGTGCCCTCGATCGGCATTTTTGAGATTGAGATCGGCACACTATTAAGACGAAACACAATTTACCATGAGCACTGGTTTTTGGAAATCCTTTTCCCTCCAAGTGCTTAGGAAAAATCATTTCCTCGAGCATGCAAATTTCTTTTCACTGAGTTTGTCAAGAGGAAATTTTAGGCTCGTCCATTCGCTGTTTCTATGGTGTTCAATGCATGAGTATGATGGGAACCCTAGACCACCAACACACACTTGTCCACTAGTTCATTAATCCCTTTGAATTTGATGTCACCTCTTGCATGTGTCTAAATGTGTCAAATCCATTTAATAGATCTGATAGTAGGTTAGCTTTTAGACTTAGTGAACGTTGAGAAAGAGAAGGGAGCTTGTAGTATATAAGCGGTCTTGCTGCTTCAAAAATTAGTTCAAAAACATCCCTCTCCCTTATTGATCCTAAGATCCTTGTGCCTGTGTGAAGTATTGTTTCTATGAACTTATTCATCCTTTAGCTAAAGGATATTCTTTACCCTTTGCTTCTTTTGAACACATCAAGTAATAATTGTGTGAACATTATTTACCATCCTCTCTTAATTTGGCTGCCTCTTCCTTCTCACGAAATCCACTCGATGGATAATATGATGGCTACAATGACAACGTCTAACCCATGTGCGATGAATCTAGTGATGTTCGCTCGATGGAGTTTGAAAATGGTGACTCAATAGCTTGCTAACTTATAGAAAATGCTTGATGTACGCTTGGCAATAATGCGATTTCCTTTTTGTTTTTACAGGTTTACACAAGATAGTGCACTATGATACAACTGCATCATTTTTGGGACCCGATAGTGGCCTCATTCTTGATCATGTGTCTCCACTTTGCACAAGGAGCACTTCAAGCTTGCCTAAGGTTGATGTTTCTTCTTCCCTTGGTGTTGGGTCCAAATCCCTCAAGCATGTGGATCAAAGTGGTGCAATAGCACGTACATGTTTCAAGACGTGCGAGGCGACAACACAACTAAGTAAGGCTTGCTTGCACCGCATAGATATTCTACTGTTGTACCCAACCCTTACAAGTTTTGTTTTTTGTTGTGGCAGCCAAACCTTTACTGAGGGGACCACCACCTGCAGCTGCAAAAAAAGAGAGCGTTGTGGAGGGTGCCAAACTAGATGGACATATTGCTAGAGTGTTGCCATGATAATGTAATTCCCACTGGTTCATCTTCTCTTGTGCCTTATATTCCCACTAAGATCCCTCTATTGCGCATTGTTGACATCAGTGAAACTTGCCCTCGTTTCACATTCAAGGGGTGCATACTTAACCAATATGGAACCTACAAACAAAGCCCAGAAGTCGCTAAGTATATGCGTTATCTTAAGGCAGACCTAGTTGACCCACTCAACACTGGCACCATCACTTGTGCTGTTAGCGATCAATTTATTGACACCCTTACTATAGGAGACTTTGTCCACATTGAGAATGTAACTGTAAAAAGAAAAACTAAGTCAGATGGTTGCACATCTCCTTATGGACTATTCTTCAACGCTTCCACAGTTGTAGAAAAGACAAAGCCTTTTGAAGTCAGCCTTAGTTTCTACCCAAAGAGCAAAGTGCGTCAATTTTTGGATGAGGCACAGTCCTTGCATGCACAAGGCACCTGTACACACTTTGGAATGGTAGCTTTTGTTGGTATACAAGGCCATGCTAGCACTTCAAAAGCTGGTCTTTCCCAATGTGATCTTGTTATTGCAGGTGGGCCAGCAGCTGAGGATCGTGCCACTGTAAGGCTTACTTATCTTTGCCCTTCTATAGATTTGCAGCTTTCTAATATTTTCTCTCTCTTGCCGTCACAGCTTAGCTTCGTGAATGCACGCAAAGACATTACCATGCTATTTTTTGTGCTCTTGAGACCGATGTGCATCCTATGTTTGTTGCACGAAACATAGGTTCTTTCACAGTCTGAACACCATCTTAAAAAATGTTGTTTCAATTGCTATTTTTTAAAGCAACTCGGTATGCCCAAAGAGCTGAATGTAACTTTTGCTCCTAGTTCAATCTTGATTCAATCCCTATCTTTGTGAGCATTGTGCATAATATCTTGTTTGTATTCTCTGCTTGTCCATTAGCTTCAGGGTAATATGGTGTTGACTTGTGATGAATTACCATGAACTCATCCAACAAGAATTCAATCACTTCAACTAGGAAGTGAGTCCCTCTATTGCTCATTGTCTTGATCGGTAACCCATACATTGTAAAGATTGTTGGATGGTTGTAGTATAGCTCAATCCACCGACATAATGTCAAACCAATGGATTGAAACCCGACTCATTCATGGAGGCATGGAGTCAAAAGAAATGCAAGAAGAGAATCCGAATCAAGAGAGAGAAGAAGAAGGGAATGCAATGCTAATAGCGTGCTACTCAATGCCTACTCTCTAATCTCACAATCAACAGGACAATGGTGCACACGCTCATTAACCACTCACACACATAGATCAAAAGCTCAAAGAGGTCACAAATCAGGTGAAGGAGAAGAGAAATGAGAGTCGGAATCAATAAATAGAGACTAATCAACACTTAACTACACACCATTGACAAAGCCATGTTGTGGTAGATGTTTGAGAAAGAAAGTGCCTACAAAAGAAACATAATGATGAGGTAGCAAGCTAATCATATGGCAATGAAGCATAAGGGAAAAGCAAAGCACATGTGGTAATGAGTAAATGCAAAGAATTATGAAATGTTGCACTACCATTAAACAAAAATAAATTGCACTTGCTGAAATTATTTAATCAAGTTTTTTGGGCTTATGGACGAGTCTATCAATTAATTAGCTACAACTAAGAGTTAAACCAATCACTTTAGTACTAGCTAAGTTACAAAAATGATCTAAATGCAAGATTTTCTGATTGTGTTGTTAACATGGATTAGCTTGAATTTTTCACATTGGTGCAACCAAACTTGGTATGTGCAAGAAAGTGGTCTATGCCAAGCAAAGGTTGCAGGAAAGTGCAGTAGAAGGCAAGAGAAGGTACCAAGGTCCTGGGCAGCCAAAGGGTAGCAAAAATGTATGCTTAATGCGGCTTTTTAGGCCAAAAAGGCTTCAAGAAGAATTGGAGCCTCGATGTGCAAGATATTGCAGTTCAAAGTTAGAAGGTTTAGCTAATCCCCGACGGATAGGGTAGCTGGGGACAGATGGCCAAGGCATATGTCAGCATATATATATGTGTAGAGCTCATATTATGGAGCGTGCATGTCTTTTTGGATTGAGGATCAGAGCTCTTGATAGCAAGTTATGGCCAGTTGAAGTTTTGTTGGGGGCTAGTTATGGGCTGGGCTAACCACATGGGGGATTGTGCCCTTTGGCGTCGTTTGGATCTAAGAAAAGTTTAAAAGGGTAGGTGTAGTGTACAAAGCAAGAAGAAAGTGATAACTTGTCAAATAAGGCCACGATTACTGAGTATGACGGGTCAAAGTTTGGGACAGTTACCCGAGGGGAGAGCATTAGATGATTTTTACCCTTTTTTGCGGCCGTATATGATGGGCTTGGGAATCCCAAAATGCAGCAAAGGCCGGATGCTTTCAAGTTCGCACGATGAAATTTTGGCCGGGCTTTGCGGCTTGGAGATCCGACCTTGGAGCAATACATGGGAGTATGGGGAAGGTGGGCCCAAAAAAGGGAGTGTATGAGGGTGTTGGTTGAAAAGTTTCAAGGCCTTTAGAGACTTGATGGGCCAGTGACTGCCATGTGGCACAGAGAAGTCCCACATGTGCAGATTGAGAACGAGTGGCCATTGTATATGATCCAAAGCATGGGCATGAGGTGGTGTATCACAATGGAGATCAAGCTCCTTACGTGCTTGGCTATGGCGCTTGGTGGCGGCTCTGTGCAGTGGACTAAATATGGCGGTTTTGGTGGCAATGACGGGTGTAGGACGGTGCTCGTGGCACGCACCTGCATGGAGTTGATTGATGACCACGCTAGCAGTTGGTGCTGATGTGGCACGTGCGCAGAAGGGTTGGAATCCTGCAGCCCTTAAGGACCCTTTTTTTGAGAGCAGTGGAGGAGGGCACTAGCGATATCGCTAGTGCCTTCCCGACATGAAGTAGGGGGCAATCCTAGAGAGAGAGAGAGAGAGAGAGAGAGAGAGAGAGAGAGAGAGAGAGAGAGAGAGAGAGAGAGAGAGAGAGAGAGAGAGAGAGAGCCAGGCTGGGCAGAGAAGAAACAATGGGGACGTGTCCCTTGAAGTAAGAGAGAGGGTGTGAGAAAGAACGGGCCCAAGCCAGGCAAAAGGGTCCAAGGAGCTCCAAATTGGTTGATAAAGAAGACCAAACAAGGGTAGTTCAAAGGGTGAGTCCAAGGGCGGTTCCAAAGGCAAGTCAGGCAATGCAAAGCCAAGCCAACCAAGGTGGGCAGATGGAGTGAGGGTGGGTCCAAAGCCCAAAGGGGAAAAATCAAAGGTAAAAAAGGGGTAAGGTAAAAATAATGCCAAGGGACACTAGCGATGTTTCTAGTGCATCCCCTCAAGCATAAGCCCAAAAAGAGCAAAAGAGACCAGGAAAAAATGAGTCGGCTCCCTCTTTCCAAAAAATGAAAAATTAAGGTGCCAGATGGGCCAATTAGAAAGGAGTTTCCAAAGTTGAAGACCCCCCACTATAAAAGCTATTTCTTTAATAAAATGGGGGCTTTTTGGTGATGTTTGAAGCCTACAAAGTGGAGCTCTCTGATAGAAAAGTGTGCCTGTCCAATTTCTTTGTAATTTTTTTGAAAATGGCCATGGTGATGGCATTGCAAGCTCTGTACATGCTTTTTAAGCATAATCAAGCCACTATTGCCCTGTTTTGCTGTTGTTTCCCCTCCCCCCCTTCTCTTTCTCGTGATCTTGTGCTTCCCCGTGGTGCCTCCGGTGTGGATGTGTGTGCCCCCTCAGACCGTCGATGTTTTGTGTGAGAGAGTGAGATTGAGAGTCTGTGTGTGTGTGTAAGGGTAGAGACAGACCATGGCAGTAGGTGTGCGTTCTGTAGTGAACTTGTGGAGTATGTAAGCATTGGGAAAAAAAAAAGCGGTGATCTGGTAGTGAGAAGTGTGTTTTTTAAGGTGTTTTCTGAGAGGATAGAGGTGCTATGGATACCTTGAGCTATAGAGAGGCCTTTATTGTTGTACCGGGTGTGTTTCCCCTTTCCCCCTCTCCATGTTCTGGTGCCCCCACAGAGGAGCAGTCTGATGCTCCTAGTTGAAGTTGAAGCGGTGATTTTGGTGACGCCAAAAGTGAAACCTTTGAAGAGCAGGTGCTGCTAGAGATGGCGTGGTCCGGATTTCCCATTTTCACTAGGGTCAAAAATGCAAAAACCTAGCTCCAAGACTACGGATTGTTCGTGCTGGAAAGCGATTTATCGAGAGAAGATAGTGGGGTACAAGTGTTCTCGCTCCTGGTTTGTGGTAAAGTGAGGCTATAGTTTGATGGCCTACGTGATGAAGAAAAGGTAGATTGTGAAGCCCTGGAGGCAGCTTTTTGGAGCAGATATGCAACGGATGCGCAATTGGAAGTAGTAAAGAGGAAGCTGAACGGGTTGAAGAAAAGTTTAGAAGGTGACTTTTAGGCATTCGAGTGCGAGTTCGAAGCCCTTTGGGGGAAATTGATCAAGGTCATTGCTGCAAAAAATGTTGGTTTTTTAAAGTTGAGTAAATTCATGGATTGCCTGCATGAGGAAGTGCATGACAAGGTGGAGATAGATGGCCAGATGTCATACGAGGAAGCGGTAGCTCTAGCAAAAGAAAGATTTTGAAGAAGCGTGCGACTAGATAGAGTTCGCCAAGTGTGGTGATGCCAAGGCAATGTGATGCGGTGTAAGGTCCCCAACCCCGAGAAGATTGGGGCGACTTGATAGATGGCCTTCTTTTATTCTCCTTTTTTGTTGATGACACCGTACCCCGTTTTCACAAAGTAGAGATACAAGCAATAGAAGAGAGGAAGTCCTCTATCCATTGTTTACGTGGTTATAAGAGTCATACGCCACAAGCCAGGTCGATAAATCTAGGATTCTAATGAAAACTACTTCCTACCATAAAGATGAAATCCCATTGACATATTTAGAATCCATAAAGAATGTCTTTTTCCCCATGTTTAAGAGGCACGACCGCCATCCATAGACCATAAATATAATATGAGACTTGGTATAAGCTAACTCGACTAATCGAGTCCATAGCTTTTAAGGGCACGTATATTTAGAACTTCTCGACTCTTGGCACAATGAGTCTCTAATTTTAATTCTCTTAATAAGAGGGAGTGGAGAGTTTCTTGACTAATTGAGACCACCCATCTATGACTGGCAACCTGAGCCAACCCCCACTTTCCACCCCACACTCACACTTTGTAGCTTGTTTTCAAATTACTACCACACTATTTTATATATACAAGTAGTGTTCCTTAATTAATTTCAAACATAGGTTTTTTTATACAGCCCTTCAAACAATATCAAAACAATTCAAACAAGGCCTAATGAAGAAAACTCTATAATTCAACAAAAACAACCTTTCCAATTTTTCATGAGTTGCCGCTACCCACGAACTTTCTCAGTCTACCAATAGAGCCTTTGCAAAGGATTTATTTGCTAATCGCGAATTGCGCAACCTTCCCATCTCGCTAACCATGAGACATCCGGCTAACTGCCAGGCATCTTGCTACCCGCGAGGCATCTTGCTAACCGCCAGGCATCCCGCTAACCGTGAGACACAAAAGAGAGCTGATAACCTCAGCTTAGTCTCCGCTAACTGCGGAATCATCTCGCTACCCACGAGAAACAAAAGATATTCTTGCAACAATTCTTCTCTTTAAATGATTCTTCAAACATGATCAACCAATTCTTCATATCAATCAGTAACAACTTATCAAACATAAAAATTTAACAAACAGTGATAATTTATCAAACAATTCTTTCACTAATCTATAAAAACATATGCTTGTTTCTTGTGATAGAATCACGTTTTTGGACAAGTTTAAGAAAATCCCTATGTTTAGCTTCCCAAGTCAACATGAATAGAAATGCAGAATTATAAATTTGTCTTACCCGATTAGCGATATTTACGATTACCTCCTGTGTTTGAGGTTGGACAATTTCACCTTCTTTTGGAGTCGGTACCTCCGCTTGGAGTTCTAGAGTCCAATTTTTGATCCGATTGTTCCGTTTGAACGCATTATGACTTCACAAAATGCGAACCTTAAATATTTGCAAACTGAATAAAATACTTTTATTGAAAAATATTGGGTACATTACATGTGGTGGTAGTCGAGCCACAGATGGTGCAAAGGGAAGTGCAAGTGCGAGAAGAACCAACGGTTCTTTGGCACAGAGAAACAGAGTGGTTCCTATGCCGGGGATGCCGGCTAGAGAGGCTCCAATCGTGGAGGACATGCAGGTGGTTCCAGATCAAGCAAAGGATGTGCTGCCAAGTTCAAGTGTGGCTGTTGAAGCTCCATTGAAGTGTTGTAAAGGGAAAAGAGTGTGGTTTGCAGACGAGATCAAAGCGGTAAAGCTAGAGGAGGTTCCCAAGCTTGCGACAGAGGAAGAAATTGACCCGAGTGATAGTAGTTCTATGGATGCTGACACGAGTTGGGAGACCGAGTCGTCTCAATCTAGGTATGATGAATTTGACCTCTTGCATGTAAGTGGAGAAGCAATGAATGTATGCGAGGAGTAGCATGAAATGCAAACCGTGATGCATGATGGAGACCAAGTGAAGCAGTTCATGCTTATAGGTGATGATGTGTAGGTAAAGCTGATGTGCGGTGCCATGCTCATGGCTATGATGATGAAGGTAGCAGTGGAATATGCCATAATGGTGCAATAGGTGTAGAGTTTTTCCAGGAGGGATAGAGAAGCCCCTATGGACGAAGAGGAGGATGATGCAATAGAGAACAAGTTTCTCTTTTCCTTGTGCTTTGAGGTAAAATATGTCTATATGATGGATATTTGGGAGGTGACCTAAGAGCGGAAGTCTATCTAGCATGTTTCTTTGGACTATGCGTGGTCATCACTATAGGGATCCTGGCCAGGTCATAGAGGATAGGGAAATCCAATTATCAAGAAATATCGGGTACCATATGTGTCCCTATAAATCCTATTGCAAGGATCTCCAACAAGATATACCATAATGCTCATGATTGGCTCAAAACGTTTTGTGGTCTTCTCTTGTTGATATCTACATCCACAATCATCAACATAATCCAATGTGTGCTCTTGTCTACGTAGCTGCACTATCTTAGGATATACATGGGTGTCTAAACAATCATCAGGATGTGCTCTATCCACAACATCGTATGGGATGATCGGTAGGGACATGTATGTGCCCTTGAGTTCATCAGTAAAGAACTCAATCAAACCAAGGTGACATCTTTTAACTCTGACTACCTGTTGTATCAAAGGGTCAATGTCATCCAAGAAGGTGCCTTTGGTGTAGGAATATATGCCTTGGTCAACAAACCAAGGCATGAATCCTCTATAGCCTAGGAATTGTAGCACAAGCCCAACATGGTTCTCTCTGTTTGTCATGGCAATTATATCCTCATGTGGTACCTTTGTGGTGTCTTTGGGTGGTGATCTATGTCTCGTCAGCACATTTGATGCAGGTGACCTAGTAAGCTCAGTTTTTATCATGTGCTCATGGTCTGTGGTGCAGAATCTACAGCCTCTCTAGCATGTATACTAGTAGCAGTTAAGGAATGTGATGTGGTTGTCTCTATGCATGGTAACTGTGGCGGTGTATCGATAAGGCTCTGGATCATATGCTCTATATTTTCCCTTGCTCAATAGATGTTTGTCGGCTAGATGGTTTGGATGTAGTGTTTCCTAGAGGTGATGTAAGTTGTGTCATAAGGTCTACTGTACGCTCAAGTGTACTACATAAAGTATAGACATAGGGGCGTCCACATAACAATGTATATGTAGCAATCAAATGCTTTTGCATTACCGCTAGAAACACAAGTAAAATGAAGACAAGTTCAAAATCTACATAAATATGCATAGGCACGTGAAAATCTTAAATTGGAACCTCTAAATAACAAATTCATCTGTGAATTTATTCAGAGTATCCAACTATCACTGGAGGTAAAAAAGAAGGTTAGGTTTTCAAATGATTTTGCATCCACGGCAAGTAGTGTGCAAATATTTATGAGTCTAAAAACGCATGTTGTTAGCATTGTATGGTAAACATAAGTCCTATGCACATTATGTAGACCAAGAAGGGCAAAGAGTTGACCAGTGTTTGAGAGGCCTACATACCAGCTGAGGTCCCTTACAGTCTTCTACGGTTTGTGCTATATAGTGCGTGTTGGTCCCTCTTTATTTCTCCTCTTTTTGGGCAATTTTCACATCAAGTGTGGTCATTTTCCATGGCCGATAACAATACACATGTGTTCAAGATGTCTGTTGCTGAGGATAGATTAGATGGGGACAATTACCCTATGTGGAATTACATGATGCAACATGTCCTTGTGTCAAAGGGAGTTTGTGAAACATTGTGCAGGGCATTGATGTACATCCTGATTCCCTGGATACTGCATTTAGGATTGTTTTGCCTACTACTGAGCAAACTCATTGGGATGTAAGAGATGTGCAGGCTCATGCATTGAAATTGCCTCATTCATTATTTACATTTTTCCTTTTTGCACCAAAGGGTGTAGTTCTTAACTCCAAAGCAAACTTGTGCACTTGCAAACAAGTAGATATGTATTCAGAACTTTAAGCACTACCTCTTTATACTTATGTGCATCTTCTTGCACAATTAAATTTTTTTGTGACATGAAAAAACCATGCATTTATGAGCTCTATTGTGCTCTCAAGCAACAAGTACAAATTTATTGCTAAATGTAGCTTTCAAGAGGATGAGGTTTTTGGTATTTTTCAAGGACATGATCCAGATGGACACCTTGCATGCTATAAAGCGGAGATGAAGAGCCAAGGAATTCCAAAAGATCTGATGATTTTGACTTTTGAAGAAGTTGTAACCTCCAAGTTTAAAGATAAGGTTCGAGAACTGGCGAAAACATATCCCACATGATGGAACTATTTTGCAGATGGGTTTGTTCATGAAAGCTCAAGGATTATCAAGTTGGCAACGAAGGATATTACCGAATGAATCTAGATTGTATTCTGGTAAGCTTCAAATCCAAAAATGGATAGCCCCTCCTACTCTTGGCTCGAGGTTGCTGTACTTTCTAAGAATTTTTTGAAATATGGTTCACCCTAGATCCGTGGCCTTGGTTTCTTGTTCTTCTTGTGCCCAACTTTTCTTGGCCAAGGGAATTAGAAGAAGATTGGGGGGGGATACCGTCTGCACCCTTGCTTGAATTAATTGACCTCCAATGCACTAGGGATGGGCAGCCTAGTGAAAAATGAGCACCCCCTTGCATCCCAAAACAATGGTGGCCTTGCATTGGAGGGTGAATATATGTGTATGCCACGTTGCGAGAAGAGAGAGAGAGAGAGAGAGAGAGAGAATATAGTGGAGGGTGAAATAGAGTGCACAGAGACATGAGACGATGGCAATAGGAAATCTTTAAATTCCCATCTAAATGGAACAGGAAACCATGTATTAATGCAATGAAAAAATCTGGGTATACCATAACATCAAAAAAAGAGTTGATGAAAAAATAACTAGTAGAGCACTGGACCTTGTGTAGGGATCAACCGATCCACCCATCCACTTTTGCTCTACTATGGACATAGAGAATTTCACTTCGCCGGGAGCGAGCCAGAACACCTGCAACCTACCTGAGCCAGACATAGGCTGAGGCCACTTTGCCTAGAATTATGCTTAGTGCTAGATCAAGAAGGTTGGTTTATCTCTGAGGAAAGACTCTATTATAGCCCATCCTCTCTAGAGCTGGATGACATTACCTGAGTAAACCCAGAAAGCTATCCAAAGCCAAATTACCACCCATCGAAAGTCAAGCTTCAATGTTATTACCAAACAAGCATATATTATCACCAAAATGCATGTAGATATAGACAAGAGTCTAGGACCTATGATGCCTTAGGTCCTGAAACCACAGAAGCCCATGTCATAGGAGACCCACAAATGGGGAAACATTTGGACATAGGACATTATGCACAAGGTTTAAAAATGTCAAACATCGACAAAGCAACACATACTATGCCTTCCCATCCCCAAAAGGTGAGATCAAACCAAAGCCAAGCAATCTTGAGCCCAGCTTATGGAGAAAGCATTAGTGATCACCCTAGAAAGGGGGAGCTGGGAGCTGGAAATCCATCAAACTTAGCTCTTGTACCAAGAAACACATCGGTTAGAAGCCCTAGAACTTCTAGCCAGACTTGTTAGGTTTCAAGCCCCGTGATTGGTTATGGTTGGGCTCCCACCCACTTTCTTCCATTCTTTGAATATAATGTCAATAAGGAGAGCGAGAAAACTAACTCGGGAGCCCAAGGTATGTTTAGTTGGACCTCATTAGAAGTCTCATTTCTTCTTGTGAGTGTGTGTGTGTGTGTGTGTGTGTGTGTGTGTGTGTGAGAGAGAGAGAGAGAGAGAGAGAGAGAGAGAGAGAGAGAGAGAGAGAGAGAGAGAGAGATCTACTTTGGAGTGATTTTCTTGTGAGCCCTTTGTTCTACATGCTTTGAGCTTTGACACTAGATATGATAGGTATGGTTCCTACTTGGTACACTATGATTTGACGCCAATGCATGTAAAATCATTAGATAGGAAATTCGGGGAGACCTAGGCCGTCCAACATGCAAAAACAATGTTTACACTGGGCTGGAACATCAAATAATGACAAAAATTTATGAGTAGGTTTCCTTTGTGTCTCCTAACATGCCTTTAACCTCCAACTTCATTTTGGCAACACTAGAAAGTCTCTACAAGAAAAAGTCGCATTTTCCCCCAGCAGTCAAAATGATGCCAAACTTGACCCGTAGCTTCAAAACACTAAAGCAATGCACTTTGGTGAAGGAGCTTCAATAATCGTAGGGTTTAAAAGGTTTTTGACATTAAATAACTCTCGTAGCTCAAGAAATGTTCATTTCTTCATGAATAAGGAAGGGGATGTCAGATTGAGGAAAGACTTCACAAAAAGCTTCTAAAGACCACTCCCACCAAGTAGGCAATGTTACATCGTGCCACACAATGGCCGGTGATCAGATTTCAAAGTCAAACGGTCTCTTTTGAAGCACAAAGGCCCTATACTCAATGCGACAAACTAATGGATGAAGTGACACCATAGAGATGTTTCAAAGGGATGTATAATTGTGTTTTAATATTTGCACGTTGAAAAAATGTGCTTTTATGCTAGATAGAAAAAAATTGTGCTTTCTTCTCCTATCTCTACATCTTTGAGTAAAATGAGATGTTAAAGTGTCACCCATGCCCAATCTAGGGTAAAAACCAATTGTAAGAGGAAACCCCATGAAAATGGAGTCTACCTATCATGCAAGACAAAATTTTTACAGAATCAGAGTCTAAAACTAGTCCCAAGCTAGTGTGTGCACTCAAAATTAAAGGTTAAAGGGATCAACCACCTTAAATCATCAAGTAAAAGGGTCAAGGGATCCACGACCTTAAATCATCAAGTAAAAGGGGTTAACCACCATCATTCAAAGCGTTGAAGTAAAAGTTAGGGAGAAAATCACGATTTTCCCTTCTGAAGTGCCAGTGTGACATCAAAAGTGAGTTTTGAAGATACACATGTTATACCCTAAGCCATCAAACCCTACCCAAAAGGTTTGACACCCATAATTGACCGTACATCTCATCCTCTTCAATTTTCTACTTGGTCAAAAGACTAAAATTGACTTACATCTTTCCCAATAGTTCAACCTCAAACTATAGGTGGGTAAGTAACCTCTAAACACCCAACATAAATGAGCCTACCAAGTTTGATGGAGTTCAAAAGCCAAATGTGAAAAAGGGGGAGAAAATTGCGATTTTCTCCCATAGAATGAAACTAGCAAACTCAACAAAGAGGAGAAGGCTCAAAAGCAAGCCAAAGACAAAAGAATAACCAAGGAATTCAATAAGAAAAGCATGGATGAGGGAGATTTTGCCAAAAAATGGGCTCCATGAGAAATACGCAGGAAGAATCCAGTGTCCACGCCCATTATTGTTGAGCAATTGGAATAAATGTGGCTCAAATGGAGTGACCAAAATTAGTAGAAGAAGCCAGAGTAGTTAAAGGGCTAAAAAGACTGAGGAGAGACCAGAGCCGGAAAACTCCACTCAAAGTTCACACTCCTAGTGTGATGGACACTCCTATGGGGAATTTGGACATGAAACTACACAAGCAGAAGAATCCCAGCCTAAAAACATCCCAAGCTCAGGAGACTCAAGAAGAACCAAGGGACTAGGACAAATACCCAAAGCTGCAAAGTCCCCCTGTAGTGCCATAAGATATCAGGCGACCTGTCCCCATACCAAGCACATCATCTTGATAGAGGAGCATGACCGATCCTTACTATCAAGCCTTACAAAGAGTGGTTGTGGACATGTACAATGTTGCAGTGCAAGAGCGCACTCACAACATGAATACCATCTTGGCACTACAAGGGGAGCTAATGAAGCCTACATTGAGCTCTGCATGCTGAAAAATGAACAAGAAGATATCAAAGCTCAAATAGCAAGACAAGAAGCATAAGAATCTGGCCAACTGCTACCCCAACTCAAAAATTAGCCAATGCTTATGAGGAGATAGCAACAGTTCATAGAGCAATCGACGTACATAAAAGTGTAATAGAGGATTTTCAAGCACTCTTCTTCACATACGTCATCAACCAAGCATATACTCTAGAGAATCAGCTAGCAATAGCAAAAATTCAATTGGTAAGTGCAGAAGAAGAACTATTGGCCCAACAGTGCACATTAAGAAAGTCAAGGCTAATCCTCAATTGACATGACTAGAAGATACTGACGCTACACCTTTTGAAACGAGTGCCAAAATTTTAGAGCTAGAGAGAGTAGTTAGAATCCAAGAACAAAGGCAACAAGATGCCACAATAGTAGTAGTAGCTCAAGAAGAGAGTTTCCAAGCAAAAAATGCTACTCTCAAAAAGGAAAATGAAGAATTGAAAGATTTTGTAGCCACATTACAAGCGAAACTCGACTGTAGGCAACCTGAGTTTAACCACACTCACGATCATGTCGACGATGACCAAGGCAAGCAAGAGGATACACAAAGAGAGCATGATGCTCAACAGGGACAACCCCATACATAGCAAACAAAGTCATCTTCTAAAGTGACACACTCTACATCCGATAGAGGTCAAGACAAAGGGAAACAACACACTACACAAAAATCACCTGAAACAAGTATTACTCCATAGACGAGAGTAGGGGATACAAACAAGCATGCAATGTCTAAACATTAGCTGAAAGAGTATACCACTTAACAGAATAGTCCATCACTAAAATGAAAGAGTAGATTGTGGGTACAGAGGAGGAGCATTGGAAAAAAATCATTGGAATGGGAGATTAGAATCCTCCATTTAGTTTGTACCTTCTGAAACCAATAGCAATCAATGAGGATTGGTACACTCGCTCACTCCCACTTCCTCTAATAAGGTATGAATGCCTTTGTAGGAAAGCCACCATCGAACAAGAAATATTAGAAGCTCAACCAAATGAGCATCAACCTAAGTGGAGAATGGCATGGCTTGAGAAGCATCCAGAGTGAAGGATTCACATGATGAGGGCACCCACTTCCCTTGAAAAAGATGTAACTTTTTGCCTAGTTCCCCACTACGGACATGGATTCACCATGAAACACTACAAAAACGACACCGCAATTGGCTGAACTACATAGCACTACCAGAGCCCAAAAATAGAGAAAGACTAGATGAGAAATACATGCTCCATACTCTCATAGCAATAGTCAGGCAATATGAATGACTTTTCGGTTTATCTTGTCAATGCTAAGGAAAATATGTAGAATGATGGATGCATGCAATACAAAGGACCATAAACCGTGGATTTCAAAAACTCCATGGTTATCATTTTTGGAAGGAAATAGGGGTTTAGTCTATGACCTCAGTAAGCCGTCGGAAACAAAAATTATACATGGCTTCTATGCATGTCTCATAGTTATGCAATCCTACTTCATGAACACCTTTGAAGAAGCATTTTATACAAGATTTTCATGTTGGACACCACTCTCTTTGGACCAGAAGTGAACGACATGTGGGCAAGGTTTGTGAACTACCATGCAATGGAACTTTATCAAACATACACCATCATAACCTTTTCCCTAGCAAGAGCGTATCAAGAAGGATTACAAGATCAAGGAAAGCATTACTCCTAGAGGCAACCATTCATCCAAAGATTAACCCAATTTTGACTCATGTCAAGGATGACATGCAATAGGAGGGGGGGAGTGTTGGAAGAAAGAGGTGCAAATACCTAAAGACCTAAAGATGACAAAGAGATAAAGATTGAGAGAAAAGTGCTAAAGAGGTATATAAAAAACAAAAGAGAGAATTCAAAGAACTGCCAAAAGCAAATAACAAGAAAGAAGCAGAGAAGATAGAGACTGTAGAGGCAAGCACATCTCAACTTGATGCAATGAAAGAGATTGAAGAGTATACATAGTTTGCTCATCATGTCAATAAAAAGATGAAGGCTAAAGTGTATGCTTGAGAAAGAAAAATTAAAAAGGTAGAAATCTATAACTAGCACCTAACCAAGTGGTTGGAGGTAGCCGATGCATTTTTGTAAGAGTTCAACGCTCTTCATGAGAAATCTCAAGGAAAAATTAAGGGCCTGCAGGAGGAAAACACCAAGAAAATGGCCAGGCTCACAAATCTGATCATACTTGTAGAGAAGCTTACATCAACAAGTGAGGGCGAAGGAAAGAAGACCCAACAGATAAATATTATGGTCATGACACTAATTCTCATGCGCTCAATAGCTACAAATGCAGCTAGATGTTGCCAACATCCAGGTGACACACGCCAAAGCTCGACTAAAGCACTAGAAGGATTTGTTAGATGAGCTACCGTCCTAGATCTCCAAGGCTCTAACCTCGCTTACCAAGACATGGATAAAAGAAGTAAAGATTTGGAGACAAAACTAAATCTATAGTAAATGTCTCATTTTCATGCACAAGGAAGAAGATTAGTAGAAGCAGATTGCCAAGCTTCAAGAAGAGCTATAGGTAGATCAAGTGTAGCTGAAGGAAAAGCAAGCAATCACAGAGGAAGACACCTCAGATCCACAATCACCAAGGAAGATTAGTCCCTACAATTCTAATAATGCATGGAGGAGATTGAAGGTACTATTTCTTTCCCAGATACAACACGTGACTAGAGCTAGAGGTGGAAATAGGGTCAATATATAATTTCACTACAAAGGCCGAGAAAGCACTCAAAGTGAATATTGAGCAATAAATAGAGGACATATGGAAAGAGACAATGGGTTGGGAGTAATGTATTCTACACTTGGAAAATGTAGCATGTGTGACCTCCTAGCAAACCATTGATACATGGCACCAACAATTTCTTCCAAACCCTCTAGTGAAGTATGAAGTTCTCAAAGTGAAAGAAATATTGATCAAGGGCCAAGCAATTGACAATGCAATGACGCATCAAACCTAGAGGATGTTTTGGTTAAAGAGACATCCTAGGTATATGGTGTTTTATACACAAGATCCTCCAGAGATCAGGAAAGATCCCACATCTGCTGAGTGCCACAAGTGAGGAGTTGGGGTAGCCATCAAATTATTTGGAAGAAACATCCAACTAGCTAAATTACCACAGGCTCTCTTTACCAAAATGGAAGGCCACAACAAAATACATGTTGAAGAAACTTTTACATATGCCATAGAAGTCTCAAGAGAATTACATACTTGGAATGCATTATGTTCATTAAAATAGCCAAGATGATTCTCACATGCATGCAGACGTTTCATCAAGCGAAAAAAATAGACGTGCCATGGATGTTCTTCTTAGAAGGCAACTAGGGACTTTGCCATGACCTCTCATATCAGCCACCCGATGAAGTGCTCTATGGAATCTATGCAAGGGTGATGTTTATACCATCCTATTACATGAAAAATTTTGAAGAACCATTCTACACCAGCTTCTTTACATTCAAGACAAAGATACTTGGCCCAATCATTGAAAATCTACGAGAAAGGTTCAGTGGATATTCATCCATTCACAGAAGGTGACAAGAAGCTCAAAATCAAGTATTATGAAGCACTTGAAGCACTCAAGAAATAGCACACAATTTACAAGCCAAAACACTATCTCACAATATGACGATGTGTTGCGGATGACCTAAGATAGGAGAGGGGAATGTTAGCAGCAAGATAACAAAGGAGAACATATTTTGGCTCAATTTTGTAATTCCATTCATTTTTATATAAAATCCTCATCATGTTCAAAGATGTATATTCAATTAGTTTTTCAAAAATTTAAAGTCGGTAGTTGGGATAGCTTCCACTTTGTAACTACTTGTATCTTATCTCTAGTCCCTGACTACTAAGATTTGAGTCTATTTTGATATTTTAAAATCTTTGGCTAAGGTATAAAAGGGCAAATTTTGAAAAAAAACCCTCAATGGAGTTTTTGGATAATAAGCACATGTACACTCTTTAAGTTTTGTGTACTCTCCTACAATCGTCTCTTGCTCGTAAGTCCCTCACGGATTGTCCGTTTGGAGCAATGTCAATTCCATTATGTTTGCAAACTGTAAGATCTATGTGACATTGTGAGTTTCTCCTGATGATTTTATTTTTTTTGTGTAATTAATCCTCTTCTTAATATGATCATAACTCAAGTTTTAGGCATCCAAATCTCACTTTATGCATAGGAGAGGGCAGCATTGGCAAGCTATAGAATGCATTCCAACATGAATTAGACCTTGACTAGTTGAGATGTTTTTGTGAAAATGGATTTAATCCCTTGTTAGCACATACCAAATAGATAGATATGATCTCATACAATTTTATGATTCTTTGTGGACTTTAATAGATTATGGGAATACAAATATAGGTCCTAATGAGGCACATGTGCAACCTATATAGGTTTCAAAGGGTATTTTAGACCAATTATGTTATGATGCAGATTTACAAGATGTAATTGATGAGGATATGTCTAACTAAAAATGAGAAGGCTAGATGTATGCCAAGATGGCTAGTGCAAACCTTGTGTGGTAGTAAATTGGGTGCATCTTTGTCTAGCCATACTCCTTCAAGTTTTGACAATGTGTCTAATGCATCAGATTGAGGATAAAGAAGCTTTAAGACTGTTTTACTCAAGATATATATATATATATATATATATATATATATATATATATATGTATAGCCAATGCTCTTAGTTTCAAATAGGCAAGATGATGTTTACAAGCAACAACTAATAAGGAAGCACAAGCTATACTAAGTACACAATATTCCTCCTACATTATATAAGCAAGCCCTATAACTTAAGAATTTCTCAAAGAATCAATAACATGTCAAGAAATGCCATTACACAATAGTGCCTACACTTGTCACACCCAATGGTTAGTGTTTGCTCGCAATCACTTAAGGAGCCATATTCCATGATGAAAAACACTTTGATCCCAACCCTGTGCTTTTTCAACAACCATCTTTTGACCTTCATCACTTCACCATAAAATATTACTAGTAGCTCATGCCTTTTCTTCTTCCCCGTATTTCTTATTGTCTCTCAGTTCTTAGTTTTTGCATACATATATTCAAAAGATTTATGTGGGGATGAAATAGGATCCCTTGCATTAAATTCTTCACAAGTGTTAACAAAGCATCACACCATATTTCCTTGCTTATTTGTCCTATCAGCTTTGCTTGAACTTCTAACTTTTTAGCTTTTTTTACTTTTAACATGTCAATTTCCAAGCTCTCCACCTTTCACTGAAGTGCAATTGCTAAGCTCTAGGGTGTATTCGAGGCTAAAAATGGTTAGGTCAAATTTTCCCTCTATATAATAGGCGCGATCTTGGCAAGTGGTCAAAAAGGGGATTTGAGGGCATGGGTATGTGTTTTTAGGCATTGTCTACACGTCCTAAAAGTTTCGTCTCATTTGGACTTTGTTTTCTTGGTGAACCATTGGGATTTTCTTGCGGTGTCATGGTTAGCATTTGTTGCTTGACATGTAGTTAAGTGTGTTCTGAGTAGATAGGTATTGATTGTGTTTTCCAAGAGACTAAAAACCTCTTGTAGCCTCCATGCACTAGTCAGGTCGACTCCATCCCACGGTATGACATTTATGTTCGAGGTTCTCACCGTCACTACACTAAGATAACAAAGCTTAGCATTCGGGTACCCCCACATTTTGGCATCTTTATCGGGGACGAGGGGACCTAAACTAGGAAAAAACCTCAATGCTCAATAGCATTGTCTGAAACTTCCTCTAGGTTTTCCTAGAGTACAAAAACAAACTTTTAGAAACTGCACGATTGAGGTGTGTCTATTTCGACTGTGCAAATGTGTCTTGAGAGTAGTCATACTCATCTAGGACCTTTAGGATTAATTTAGGTTTATTTTGAGAGGTTGATAGCTTGGACTATGTTAGAGTGTGAGGATTAACGCTCTTTTTACAAAGAAAACAAAGAAAAACCAGTGTTTGTGGACACTTCCACTACCTTTTGTTGATGTGATTAGGAGTAGGGTAAGTAGACATCGAGGAAGGTTTTTGATCTATCTCATCCTCCGAATTGTCATTAGTGAAGTTGATTGCAAAAAAATTAGATTTTTCAGGTACAAGAATCTTGAGATGAGCTTGAAAGACCAAAAAAACATTTCTAGTCATCATGGATCTTGGAAAAGTTATAGAAACTTGTTGGTAGTCAAAAATCCGCTTTCAAGAAAAATTTCAGAGTTTGGCAAAAATGGCCTTATTATCTCCCATGTGGTAGATGCATGTAAATGTTATTTTTTTTGGCCAAAAGTACTTGCACAGGCTGTAAAAGACCTGAATGTCATCAAAATTTTAAAAAGGTATAGTTTTTGATATGTAGATAGAAAGCGCTTTTTTCCTTAGGCCTAAAATTGAACTTTTTTCACATGGACATCTTGTTTGGGTGAAATTTAAAAACTTTTGTAAAGGCTCAAAAGATTGTGAGTCCATTTGAGTGCAAAACTGAGCCAAAACAACTTTCACTCTGAGCAGACAGGTAACTAAAGGTAACAACACTGAAAACAGAACAAAATTGATGAGACCTCTTGACAGGTCTGAAAATACCTTTTTTTAAGTGTGTGACTTGAAAAATTTGGAAAAAGTTGCAAAATTGAGCACCTAGATAATTGTACAATTTTCATCATTTGACAATACTGAAGGGACGCAAGCTATCATGGGTGCCAATGGTGAGAAGAAGCCATGGCGAGGATAGAGCATGTGCAGAGCAAGAAAAATGTAGAACTAGTGAGATGAGAGAAGAGCAGGTCGACACCAAAAAAATGTAACACTTTGTATTGCTTGCATTAGATTTGAAGCCTTTACACATATAAATATCTTTAGCCATGCAAACAACATACTAAGTCCACATATGGACTAGAGATGTAATTGCATGCTATAAGAGAAATTTTCCATGAGCTTGACACACTAATCGGACCATGGCTTCAATACCCAACAATCCCCCCCTCAAGCCCAAACTAGATTGACAAAAGTTGGGAAGTCTTACCACTTATGTGTGGCATTGTCTATAACCCGTACAATCTATTTGACATGGAAAATAATCAAAATTTATAGGTTAAAACAAGACTTTGATAGAAAATATATGATTGTGTTGACAAAAAACATAACCCATAAAAAATCTATGACACTGAATGAGGGAAAATAGTTTTTGAAATTCACATGTTTTGATTGACCAACTCATTGTAGCAAACCTTTGAAATGAGTGCTCTTCATCCATGAGGTCACCTTTTGTGTTATTTGGACTAAGATAGAGCACAAGCATCTTGTTGCCACCAGTTTGAACAATCACATTTATCAACTTGATTTTCATCTTGAGATTTTTCATGGTACGCGTCTTACATGAAATTGTTTGAAACATTAGAACTAGCACTAATTTCATATGTGCAATAACTCGAAAGATAAGATGCATATATTTTCATGGACGCTCCTTGATTTCCCATTGTCGCCTTGTGCCATTGGAGGACATTTTTAAATACTTGAACAGCTTGTGAAAATACTCACAATCTCTATTGTTTCTTGGTAGCACCATGATTAGAAATATTTTGAAATGCATCAAAACTCGCATCCAATGTTTACTAATGTTTTGAAAATGTTGTGAAAGATTGCCTCAATTAAATATTGTATTCTCTACTACTCTATGTGTAACATTTAATAGTCTAGTAACTTGTGTGTAGCGGAAAATAGCATGAACATAGTGAGCATTTCTTTAAAATAGATTCCTAATGAGAACAACAAGAGTGCTTGGGTGGAGAGAGCAACAAAAAGTATAACACCTAGTTAGATAGCATGAACAATACTTCAAAAGAGAGATAAATTAAGCAATTGACAATAGTTGAGGATTGGATTTGCATGGAGCCAGTCCCCCCTCCAAAATTCTTTGTATTATGGTTTCTCCCATCAAGAGAGACATTTTACAATTTGATTCTTTGTGTTCCTTCAATACTAGCTAGTGCAATGAAGATGGAAACTTCAAGCACTAAGCAAAATACTTATCAAACACAACATCAATTCCCTCATGGTCTCAGACCCCAGACCTCACACACCTTCGAAGATGGTGAGAGCTAGCGGGGTATGAGAGTAGATTGAGAGGAAGAAGGAGTATTCTTATGAGAAAGATGTACATCTCCTCACATAATCACTCATATTAGCATAGCTTATCTTAGTAATTAGCATGGTAGAGGATATGAGCATGCATTGAAGCTTGGCTCTTGGTTGGATTTACATCACAAAGCCAAGAGTTGTTGGTGTAGGCCTCCCTTCTCACAAGCTTGGAGTAGGTGCTCAGCTTTCCATTAAATCTTGAGAAGGAGAGAGAGAGTCTTCTTGCTCCACACCTAGATTGTGTGAGTGTGTAAGTGAATAATGCCTTTGAAAAATCAGTCCCCCTCTCTCTCTTGGTCGACCCCTCTTGCTATTTGCTCATGCTCACTCCCTTTTAGACCTCCACAGGCTCAGCCAATGGAAATTAAGAAGCATAATTGATAGCCTTCTCACATGTGTCCCCCTTTCCCCTTTTGTGAGAGATTTTGCTAATTAATTAATGCAACTAAACTCTCATTGGACCCCTTTGTCTCCTGGCCAATAGGAATCAGGCAAGCCATTGGGCTGCTGAATGCTCATTGGACCCCTAGGGAGAATGTCCAATAGTCTTTTGGAGAGCTTAATTCTTATTGGTTCTTTTATTAATAGTTTTTAAATTAATTAAACTAAACTTACTCTAGCCTAATTCTCATTGGTCTACCTCCAAGGCCATCCAATAGGATTTGAGTACACCTTGTGGGCATTTGGGCTAGGGAGTTGACATGTGTCCCTCTTTCCCCTTGTGTACAAAGGAAGCTTGTGTGTGTGTGTGTGTGTGTGAGTTTCTCTCTCATCCCCTACTTCTTGGGCTGGCCCCCTCCTTTGTAGGTCTTGAGAAAGACTTTTGGGACACAAACAAAGCATCCAATTTCCCTAGGCTTTTGACCTTTGGACACAACCTTTGAATTTTGGAACTTTAGCATTTTGGAAGTCTTAATGGGATATACCTTAGGGTATTTTAAGCCCATTGTTGCACATTTCTCTTTTGCAGATCCCCCCCCCCCGTTTGGATCCCTATTTTCCCTCCTTTGGATCCCTACTATGGCCGATCTGCTAGCTTAACCAATATTCTAGTCTTATCTCCCCTGGCACTTCCCCATATTATTGCTTTTTGTCATCCCTCTTTGAAGTAGGGTGTCGAGAAGTATGTGATGGTCTTCTATGTTTTGGAGGACATGGAGAGCGTTTAGCCCGACGTCTTCGTGGAGCCATCTCCACCAATGTGGTAGGAGACTCACTTCTTTCTTGTTCCTTCGGTGGGGGCTCTTGAATTCTCCTTTGAGAAGGAGATGGGTCATCAAGGAGAAAATTTTTGAGTCCTTCATATGGATCCTCTTCTTCTTCCCAAATCGGAGAGAGGCCTCTTTTGGAAGTCTCACAAGGAGGCTTCCTAGGTGCTCTCTCCTCATGGTGGGGAGCTTGGAGAATCCCATGACTATGAAGCTGCCGTTGCACTTCACTTTGGAGGGATAGATTGTCCATGGCTTGTTGAAGACTAGAAACAAGATAATTAACAAGAATCAGGGCATCATTAGTAGCCTGCTCATTAGCAAAATCAAAGTTATCAACATTAATTTCACTCTGTTTACTATTGTCAGCCATTCTAACAACTTTTAGGTGTACTTTAGCACTTCAAGCCCTAGTTGCTACTCCTCTTTACCCCTTTAGAAAAAGCATTCAAGCTACTATACCTGTGGCTCAAATACCATTAATTGCAAGGAATAGAAGAGAGGGTCGTTCAACACCAAAACAGCACTGGCTCTTGTCAAGCTTCTAATAGCTCAATAGTGGTTAAACCATAGGCAAGCCCTGTAGGACTCCACTATTAAGACCATAGCTCTTGATGGTGATGCCCCGTTAAACTGCACAAAGGCAGGCACACTGCAAGGCTGAAAAATCCCTATTCTACTTACTCACATGCAATTCATAATACCAACCATTTAATGCTAGCTTGAGGACCTCCCTTCTTGAGCAAGAAAAGAGAAACCTTGTGCTCTGATACCAATGTAACATTTAATGGTCTAGTAACTTCTGTGTAGCGGAAAATAGCATGAACATAGTGAGCATTTCATTAGAATAGATTCCTAAGGAGAATAACAAGAGTGCTTGGGTGGAGAGAGCAACAAAAAGTATAACACCTAGTTAGATAGCATGAACAATACTTCAAAAGAGAGAGAAATTAAGCAATTGACTACAGTTGAGGACCGGATTTGCATGGAGCCAGTCCCCCCTCCAAAAGGCTTTATATTATGGTTTCTCCCATCAAGAGAGACAATTTACAATACAATCCTTTGTGTTCCTTCAATGCTATCTAGTGCAATGAATATGGAAACTTCAAGCACTAAGCAAAACACTTATCAAACACAACATCAATTCCCTCACGGTCTCATACCCAAGACCTCACACACCTTCAAAGATGGTGAGAGCTAGCGGGGTATGAGAGTAGATTAAGAGGAAGAAGGAGTATTCTTACGAGAAAGATGTACATCTCCTCACATGATCACTCATATTAGCATAGCTTAGCTTAGTAATTAGCATGGTACAGGAGATGAACATACATTGAGGCTTGGCTCTTGGTTGGATTTGCATCACAAAGCCAGGAGTTGTTGGTGTAGGCCTCCCTTCTCAGAAGCTTGGAGTAGGTGGTAAGCTTTCCATTAAAGCTTGAGAAGGAGAGAGAGAGAGAGTCTTCTTGCTCTACACATAGATTGTGTGAGTGTGTAATTAAGTGAATAATACCTTTGAAAAATCAGTCCCCCTCTCTCTCTTGGACCCCTCTTGCTATTTGCTCATGCTCACTCCCTATTGGACCTCCCGAGGCTCAGCCAATGGAAATTAAGCAGCATAACTGATAGCCTTCTGACATGTGTCCCCCTTTCCCCTTTTGCGAGAGCTTTTGCTAATTAATTAATGCAACTAAACTCTCATTGGACCCCTTTGTCTCCTGGCCAATAGGAATCAGGAAAGCCATTGGGTTGTTGAATGCTCATTGGACCTCTAGGGAGAATGTCCAATAGTCTTTTGGAGAGCTTAATTCTTAGTGGTTCTTTTATTAATTTTTTTTTAAATAATTAAACTAGACTTACTCTAGCCTAATTCTCATTGGTCCACCTCCAAGGCCATCTGATAGGATTTGAGTACACCTTGTGGGCATCTGGGCTAGGGAGATGACACGTGTCCCTCTTTTCCCTTGTGTACAAAGGAAGCTTGTGTGTGTGTGTGTGTGTGTGTGTGTGTGTGTGTGTGTGAGAGAGAGAGAGAGAGAGAGAGAGAGAGAGAGAGAGAGAGAGAGAGAGAGAGAGAGAGAGAGAGAGAGAGAGAGAGAGAGAGTTTCTCTCGCATCCCCTAGTTCTTGGGCTTGCCGCCTCCTTTGTAGGGATTGAGAAAGACTTTTGGGACACACACAAAGCATCCAATTTTCCTAGGCTTTTGACCTTTGGACACAACTTTTGAATTTTGGAACCTTAGCATTTTGGAAGTGTTAATGGGCTGAACCTTAGGGTCTTTTAAGCCCATTGTTGCACATTGATCTTTTAAAGATGCCCCCCCCCCCCCCCCCCCCCCCCTTTGGATCCCTATATTCCCTCCTTTGGATTTCTACCATGGCCAGTTTGCTAGCTTGACCAATATTCTAGCTTTTTCTCTCTTGGCACTTTCTCATATTAAATGATCAGTTTAACATGAGAAAATAATTTAGGAGAATTAGATATTGATTATTATGACATTATGCCACCACCAACATGGTTGTTGGCTTTCAGTATTCTAAGAGGCTATTTGAGTTGAGTTTGCTATGGATTTATGTCTAGCATATGCCATTTTGAGAGCCTGTCCCCCCAAGACTGCATGCATGTCATCAAGAGCCTTGCCTTGAACTCATAGCTTGCAGTGTTTTAAATTTTTTTTTGAATAGCTTTAGAGGGTGTGTTGAGATGCTTTGAGAAGGGCTATCAAAAATGCCAACAAGCAGCAATGTTTCAAAATGCTCTACAAAAAGATTCATTACATAGCTCTCTAGGAGCGTTTCAAAACACCATGTCTCCCAATGATAGTGCTTGTGGTCTGATACCACGTTTTAGAGTTAGGGTGGATCGTTAAGACTAAGATTCATGGTGTTAACATGCCAATGACAAAGTTAATTACACAATAGAGATATAGTAGAATGTAGTTGCAAAACTAGATTGATTGATTCAACTTAGAAAGTGTGTACAAAGGACTCATTATATAGATCTGGCTAAGGCAACTCATCTGGAATCATTGATGACATCATACAAAGGCTCCAAACCAGCCCATCTAACTTGCAAACTCGTGGGTGACCTTTCAAGCCACTTAGGACTCCATTAACTAACTCTAGGTGAATCCGCACCCTCTAGTAATGA
Organism: Adiantum capillus-veneris; assembly: GCF_014529385.1. Taxonomy (NCBI): domain Eukaryota; kingdom Viridiplantae; phylum Streptophyta; class Polypodiopsida; order Polypodiales; family Pteridaceae; genus Adiantum; species Adiantum capillus-veneris. The sequence goes on from NC_140945.1 coordinate 12,656,603, forward strand.
CCCCCATGGGTACCTACACCCTTGAGTACCTTTTGCACATGATAACACATGGTTCTATGCCACCTATGCATCCCAGTAGGAAAGAGGAGATACACACCAACATACGACAAAGCCCACAATTCCCAACAACCGTCCCCTTGGGGTTTGGACTATGATAATAGAAAATAGCTACACCAATCCAGGCTGACTATCATCCCCAATCTAGAGGACCATCTCCAATCCAAGAGATAATTGATGATAAACACTCCAATCTAGGAGTCCAACACACAACTCTAGTCCGAGAGTCTACAAAAAAACTTTCATTACCACATTTTCATCAGTTGTCCTCCTCCACTCCTACTTCTTCGTCTTCTGACTCTGCTACCCGCAATATCTTGGTTCTTCTACTGCCATGGTTGTTATTGTAGCTTGCTCATGAGTTTTATTGAATGAAAATGAAAAGATAAGTAACACTAATGCAAAACAAAAACTTGATGCTAATGCTCCTCCCCTTGAAGAAAGACTTCTCTTTTCTCTCATAGTTCCTTGGAGCGGTCTTTGCGATTAGGTGTTATCCCAATGCCAATGTCTTGACTCCTTACAAGAACATACAAAATTATCTTGAAGTGTGATAGGTGTAGAAACATAGATTTATTTGTTCTGATTGTGCTTGGTTGCAGAAATTTTAATCATTGAAGTACAAATATTTAATGAGATAATCTTGCTTGAAGCTAGAGAAAATCTTGAAGTTCAAGAGAATTGTTGATTCCTTGAGAAGATTTGAAAGCTCAATGGTTGCCTTTGGGAAGCTTTGAACTCCTTTAGCTTTTGAAGTTACCTTTGAGTAGCCTTGTTGAATCTTGGAAAGCCCCTTTGAATGCTCGATGTGGAGCTTTGAAAATTTGGAAGTACTCAAGAAAAACTTGAAGTTTGTCTTGAGGTTCAAAGTCTTGGAGCCTTTTGAATACTTTATCCCTCTCTTCTCAGGGCTAGCAATGTCACAGGATCACCCCCTTGGGTGGGGACTTAAGAGCCTCTTGGGAGGTGGCCTGCCCATGGGAGGCACCCCTTAAAAGGGGTAGTGGGCTAGGTAGACCCAATCAAAAGCAACACAAGTGTGGCTCCTTTGCGTGCGGGAACTCAACCCTGTGGGCCCCCCTGCAGGCATCAAGAGAAATGAAGAGCCAACCATTGAAGGCTTTTTTGGGTGAGAAAATTGAGAATTCTATGGCTCTACAGAGAGCTCTTCCCAAGGCCTTTCTCCACACATAGGTAGTTCTTAAAGTATGGCTTTGATGAATTTTGGCAGTTTTTCTCGACTGTTTCTGAGACTCCGTTTTGGAAGAGCCCTTTTTGAGACTGTGGCTATTTTATGTCTGCATTAGCCTTTGGAGGGTTGATAGTGTGAGGTTTTCTTTGAGTTGGGGTATTCTTGAATTTTGAGATACCTTCGGTGATACAAGTGGCTGGAGTTCCCCACTACGTATCCTCGCCATAAGAGATGTATCTTATGGGATTTTATGCTTGACGTTGTGTATGACAGTCCATTGACAGGAGCAGTGTCAATTTTTTAATGCCCACTTAGTGCAGTTGGCACATTCTATGCATTTTTTGAGTTGAGTTTTGACTCCTTATACAAAGGAGACTCTATCGGATTTTTCCCGTGAGTCATGACTTTCATTCTTGGCACTTTTGAGCCTATTTTGGTTGAAATTTTTCTCTCAATACAAAGTTTATTGAGTGCTTAGCATCTCTTTCAAGTGATTGATCTCATCAATTGATTTCCCTTATCATCTACATACAAGATCAAGATGATTAAAGAACCATCGTTTAACTTTCTCGTGTATAAGTAATGATCCTTTTGACTCCTTATGTAACCCTGAGACTGCATGAATTTGTCAATTTTTTGGTACAAGTACCTTGAACCTTGCTTGAGGCCATAGAGTGCCTTTTTAAGTCTACAAACCAATTCTGCCCTCATTGGCTTTTGAGTTTCACATACAAAACCCTATGGCTGTTCCATGTAGACATCTTCTTCTAGATTCCTATGAAGAAATGCTATTTTCACGTCCATTTGGACAAGTTCCATGTCCTAGATAGCAACCAAGCCAAGCACGGTGCAAAGTGTAGTCATCTTGACTACTAGAGAGAAAATGTCGTCAAAATCCACACATTTTTGCTGCTTGAAACCCTTGGAAACTAGATGAGCCTTGTACCTAAGCTCAAGATCTTTCACTATATACTTCTTCTTGTATACCCACTAGCAAGTAAAGCATGTTTTCCATGTGGTAGTTCAACCAAATCCATGTCTCATGAGCTTGCTCCCACTTAAAGCTATCATCCATTTGTATAGGTTCTTTGTAGTAGGTTGGCTCTCCAACGTCAATGAACAAAATGTGGTGTATACCCGGCTCAAACCGCTCGGGCGTATGTGATACTCTTGTAGAGCGTCTTTGTGCATGACTGCTGGACTCTACTCTCTCAAAAATTGTAGTATCTTGCACTTGAGGATTAGGTGCATCACTACTAAATTGAGTTGGTTCGGAGGCTACATCCTCAAATCGAACGCGTATGTACTCAATTTCTTTAATGGGATTCTTGTGCATCTTTGATTCATTGAAAATTACATGTAAGTTGCAAATGACTTTGAGAGATTCTAGGTGCCAGAGACGATAGCCCATCTGTCCATCTGCACCATAGCCAATTAAAATGCATTTGTGTGACCTGGGATCTAACTTTGGCGATGAAGTTCTTTGGGCACGTGTGCATATGCTTCACATCCAAACACACATAAATGCTCATAGCTTGGCATTTTCTCATTCCACAATTCCTCTGGAATCTTGAAATTCATAGCAGAGCTAGGTGTACTATTGATAATGTGCAATGCTATTAGAACAACTTCCCCCCAAAACTCTAGAGTAGGTTTTTCCATAGAAATTATAGAGATAACTCACTCTTGAATCATGTGATTCATTCTTTTAGCTATCCCATTCTGAGTAGGTGTGTACGGAGTGATAAAATGCCTAATAATGCCTTGTTGATTGCAAAAATAATATTCTCCACCATTTTCTATGTAAAAAGCTTGGATCCTTTTCCATGATTGGTTCTCAACCATGGCGAGGAATTTTTGGAACGTAGAAAAGACTTCTTCTTTACGCTTAAGGAGATACACCCATACCTTTCTGGTATAAGCATCTATGAACGTGAGAAAATAGTTTGCCCCCATGTAGATGTATCGTAGCCATGGCTTTCACATCCAAAAACTCCCATTTAGCCTACTTATAGCCATACCCTTTGCACACTCTTTTAGCGGTTCTGGTTAGACCTTTGTTAGTCAAAACACCCTTCATGTGCTTGTTCCACATGGTGAAGTTGTTGAGATGTCGAGCTCTACATCTTGAGCTAGCATCCACTACGGGTCTTGGCCGCTTACGGCATTTACTCACTGGCGCGTTAGGTGACCGACACAGACAATCTCTGCCAGTGATTCTATAGCTAAACTACACTTATAGTGCCAGCCTAGTACGCTTCTAGCGAGTTCACACTTAGTGACCGCATGTACATATGTGCTACTTTTCAGCTTTAGCACTTAGTCATTTTGTACTCTCTTTTCTTAGCGAAGAAGAAGAAGAAGCTTTCAATCTCTGTGTGGTTAGTGCTTGTCTTGTGTAGCTCTCTTGCATCATCATTCTTTACATGGTAGCAAAGCCTGGTGCAGGCAAGAGAGGCTAAGAGAGCAAGAGCATCACAATCTCTTCGTTCGTAATCCATGTACCAGAAGTTTCTGAACAGGCCTCCAAAGTGTAGTATACAGAGATTTACTGTACAAGTATAGTGGTTGTATGTACGCTTCATTGTGGACACTCGTTGAGTGTAGAAAGTGTTACAGGTACCACGATAGCAGATTCAACATATTGGAAGGTTTTTTCAGATTGTAGCTATTTTGTCTTGGTGCTTCAAGATGTCTGACGGTTTCAGTCAGATTGTCACTAAGAAGCTTGAGAAAAATAACTACCCTGCATGGAAGTTCAGAATAACTAATTTCCTAAAAGGGAAAGGTTATTGGGACTATGTAGAAGGAGACAATGAAAAGGAACCAGAGATTCCTGAGGCAAATGCTATGGCAGAGCAAAGAAAATCTTTGAGGGACTACCAACAAGGCCAGAGAAAAGTGATGTATTGGCTTTCTATGAGCATCACAGATGGAATGATGGGCTATCTACAGGATGCTGAAACCCTGCCATTGCATGGAAAAACTTAGGCAGAGTGTTTGAGGTGAACACCAAGGCTAGGAAGCTTCAACTAATGTCGGAGCTAAATCAGGTTAAGAGGAACAACCTCTCCATCAATGATTATGCCTTGAAGATCAAGAGTATCATTAAGGCTCTTGGATCTATTAAAGTCTCAGTGGAAGATGATGACATTTTCCGTGCATGCTTGGATGGTCTAGGAGATGAGTATGTACATTTCAGGTCTCCCAATGAATACAAGAGACGACATCCCCGTGTTCCAAGATTTGATTTATATGCTTATTCTTGAGGAGAAGAACCTTGGTCTTGACACATCTTCTTCTCGTGGCAGAAATAGGTCTGAACAGGCTTTCTATTCTAACTCCAACAGAGGTAGAGGTCGTGGTCGAGGCCCAAGTGGTTGTAGGGGCCAATCTCGAGAAGGTCAATCAAATCAAAACAATATAGGTGGCAGGGGAAACCGGTCTCAAGGTAGGGGGAGTCAAAGAGGTCGTGGTGCAGGATCAAGCAAGCAACAACATACTGCAGATAGCAGAGAATGTTGGACTTGTGGGGAAAAAGGCCACATGTCACGTGATTGTCCAAAGGGAAAAGCAAGTGGAAAGAGAGAACATGGCAACTATGCATCTACTAGCAGAGATGCAGATGATAGCAGAAGCGAGCACATGTTTGTTATGCAGCATGTAATGAATACAATGACTGCAGAGAATTCCACCCAAGATGATGTTTGGTATGTGGATTCAGGTGCCTCTATCACATGACGTCTTGTGGAGAGTGGTATAAAGATATGCGCAAACTAGATGTGTCAGGCTATGTGCAAACAGGAGATGACACAACTCACCCCATTGCTCATGTAGGGGACATACCTCTAAATACAAAGAATGGGAAATCAAAGTGCTTAACAGATGTACTTCATGTCCCAAACATTACAAAGAATCTTGTTTCTGTTGGACAAATGGTTGAGCAAGGTTTGTAGGTTCTCTTCAATCCGAATGGCTGTTATGTAGAAGATTTCCAGAATGGCTGTAAGCTGATCACAGAGGGCAAATGTGTGGGAAGAATGTTTACGATGAATGTAGACATGCCTGAGGTAAAAGGTGCATTATTTGCACAGGGCACATGTGTTGTGGCTGATGTTGACATTTGGCACAAACGCATTGGCCATGTCAATGAGCAGAGATTGTGCAACATGCAATCAAAACAGATTGTGAAAGGTTTGCCCAAATTCAAGGTGGATGGTCTGCATAAAGTGTGTGCAGCATGTCGTTTGGAAAACAGTCAAAGGGCTCATTTCCACATGAGCGCAATGTATGTAAAAAGCCACTTGAGGTGGTGCACATAGATGTTTGGGGTCCAACCGATACTGCAAGTATACATGGTTGTAGGTATTATGTCTCTTTCATTGATGACCATACAAGGAAATTATGGGTCTACTTCATGCGTAACAAAAGTGAAGTGTTTGGTCAGTTTCAGGACTTCAAAGTCATGATTGAGAAGGAGACAGATATGCAAATCAAGACATTGAGGTCAAATGGAGGGGGAGAGTACTTTTCCAATGATTTTTTAGATTTTCTACGAATGCATTGTATACACAGGTAGTTTACATGCAGGTATACTCCACAGCAGGATGGGGTCGCAGAAAGGAAAAACAGGCACATTGCAGAGGTTGCACGTGCATTGATGAATGAGAAGAACATTCCTCATCATTTCTGGGTTGAAGCTGTAAATACAGTTGTGTACATTATGAATAGGACACCTACAGCTGCGGTGCATGATGTAACACCTGAGGAAAAGTTTACAGGTACAAAGCCTGATTTGGCACACTTGAAAGTGTTTGGCTACATAGCTTACGTGCATGTACCAGATGACTTGTGTAGGAAATTGGATCCTAAAGCAGAGAAATGTATTCTTGTGGGATATTCCCTTGAACAAAAGAGGTACAGGTGCTACAATCCTACTACACGAGAATTATGAGTGAGCAGAGATGTAGTCTTTGATGAGATGAGCAGCTGGTACAGTAATGCACATGGCACTATTGGGGCTGATGTGGTTGTACAAAATGCGAGGCCACAGTCACAGGTTTTGAGTGAACCACAAGAGTTCTCTTCTCGTGGCTCTGTTGAGAAGCCATGGAATGGTAGACTACGTACGCATGTCACTCCACCAACAGGTACAGGGAATGTATCACGAAAAGGAAAGGAAAAGGTTGATGAAACTCCCTTTATGGTTGATGCATCATCAGGTTTTTCACATATAGACATGGATTCACATGGTTCTGAACAAAGTCTTGATGAGGAATTTGGAATTCCAGCTGTCAGGACACCTAGTGTAAGGAAAGTACAAGAAGATGCTAGAGGGAAAAGGAGCGACCCAGGATCATGCAGATCTAACAGAGTCAGAAATCCAGTTCAGAAATTGACTTATGATGGGTATCTAGCACATCACCAAGACTACATGGCTAATGTAATACAGGATGTGGAGCCCACATGTTTTGAGGATGCACTTGGAAATGTGCTTTGGGATGATGAAATGAATGAAGAGATGGCTGCATTGGTAGCAAATGACACATGGGAGTTGGTGCCATTGCCAAGTGGCAAGAAAGCTGTTAGCTATAAATGGGTGTATAAAACCAAGCATAAGGCTGATGGTAACATTGAGCGTCACAAGGCAAGGCTGGTCGCAAAGGGTTATGCATAGACGTATGGCATAGACTATGAGGAGACCTTTGCTCCAGTGGCAAAGATGACGACTGTGAGAGCTGTCATAGCAGTGGCTGCATCTAGAGGATGGATTATGCATCAAATGGATGTAAAGAATGCCTTCTTGAATGGTGAGTTGCAAGAGGAAGTGTATATGGATTAGCCACCTGGTTATGTCAATCCAGGTTACCCAGATTATGTATGCAGGCTTCTCAAAGCTTTGTATGGTTTGAAGTAGGGCTCTAGAGCATGGTATGACAGGGTTGCCAAGTATCTTGTCAGTATTGGTTTTAGGAGAGCTCATGCTGATCATTCACTCTATGTACGTGAGAGTGATATGAGGATTGTGGTCATTACCATATATGTAGATGACCTTATTATTGTGGGTGACAATGCTATGGAGATTGACCATGTGAAGGGTCTTCTCAAATAGGAGTTTGAAATGAAAGATTTGGGCGAGTTGTGCTACTTTCTTGGCATTGAGGTGATGAGGACTCCAGAGGGTGTATGGCTGTCACAGAGACAGTATGCTTTGGACATGTTGTCAAAGTATGGCATGGCTGATTGTAAGACAATTTCTATTCCCTTGGATGTGAATGCAAAGCTGAGTGCGGAGAAGGGTGATGTTGTTGAGGATGTCAAGATGTACAGGAAGATTGTGGGTAGTCTAATCTACTTAACTATCACAAGGCCAGACTTGAGCTACACAGTAGGCTTGGAGGGTCAGTTCATGCAGCTTCCGAGGAAGCCACATTTGGATGGAGTACGACGCACACTTCGGTATGTGCAAGGGACTCTTGACTACGCATTGTTCTATGCAGCAGATGCGCCATTAGCATTGTATGGGTATACAGATGCAGATTGGGCAGGTAGCATTGTTGATAGGAGATCTACGAGTGGCTTCATGTTCTCTTTTGGGAGTGCTGCTATTACTTGGAGCAACAAAAAACAGCCTACGGTTGCTTTATCGAGCACAGAGGCCGAGTACAGAGGTGCAGCAGTTGCGGTGTGCGAGGTAGCTTGGCTACGCACATTACTTGAGGACTTGGGAGTGCAGGTGGACCAACAGATTTTCATCCATTGTGACAACCTCAGTAGCATGCAGTTGGATAGGAACCCAGTGTTCCATGCCAGGACCAAGCACATAGAGGTCCATTACCACTACGTTCGAGAGCGAGTGTTGGCGGGCGACATCGACTTGGTCTACGTCAGCACAGAGGAGCAGATAGCGGATATCTTTACCAAGGCCCTCAGATCTGAGAAGCTTCGACGTTTCCGGACTATGCTTGGACTCTGTGACATGCAGAGCTCAAGGGGGAGTGTTGAGATATCGAGCTCTACATCTCGAGCTGGCATCCACTATGGGTCTTGGCCGCTTATGGCATTTACTCACTGGTGCGTTAGGTGACCGACACGGAGGCTCTCTGCCAGTGATTCTACAACTGGACTACACTTATAGTGCCAGCCTAGTACGCTTCTAGCGAGTTCACACTTAGTGACCGCATGTACATATGTGCTACTTTTCAGCTTTAGCACTTAGTCATTTTGTACTCTCTTTTCTTAGCGAAGAAGAAGAAGAAGCTTTCAATCTCTGCGTGGTTAGTGCTTGTCTTGTGTAGCTCTCTTGCATCCTCATTCTTTACAGAAGTTACTGCCATCAAACTTGTGGCGGCGGATGAAATACTCCTCCTTTTCTAAAGAAGAATCCATCATTGACAAGAGGGCTTGAGAGGTGCCAAAGTATGGTGAGAAGCTGCAAAAATTTGGGCAGGATCGATGAAAGACTTGCGAAATGCCTATCACTTTCTTGATATGCGCATCAAGAGAGATAAGCAACATGAAATTTCTTGAATTGTCTCAAGAAAAGTACATCCACAAGGTCTTGCAACGTTTTAGTATGCAGGGGAGAAGTCATTGAGTACCCCAATGCAAGCATACTTAAAACTCAGCAATGAATATTTTCCCAAGATAGATGTTGAGAAAGAGGAAATGGCGAAAGTGCCATATTCTTCAGCATTTGGCAGTTTGATGTATACTATGGTAGCCATAAGATGAGACATTGCACATGCGGTTGGAGTGGTTAGTAGGTACATGTCAAACCCTGGCAAGAAGCATTGGGAAGCAATGAAGAAAATCCTCAAATACGTGAAGGGTAGAGGTAGCAAGTGTTTACACTTCGGGAACAACAATGCATCTATTGTGGGTTACACAAATGCAGACTATGTGGGTTGTGTGGCTCATGTATGGTGGAGCGGCTATCTCTTGGAGATTGTGTCTCTAAGATTGCACGTCTTCATCTACCATTGAGACTGAGTATGTTGTTGTGTCTGTCGCGCCAGCAACGAAGCCATATGGTTAGCTCTTCTAGTGGGAGATTTGGGCATTCACAAGGTTCCAGTACTGCATTGTGATAGTCACAGAGCCATTTCTTTGGCAAAGAATCCAAAGTTTCACTCAAAGTTGAAACACATAGAGGTCAGATACCATGTCATACGAGATGTATTGTCGTTGGCAAGCGCATTAAGCTTGTCAAGGTTCACACTGACAACAACCCTGTAGATGCTCTCAGAAATGACCTAGCCTCGGAGCAATTTACACACCGCATAGAGCTTATGGGTGTAGGATGAATCCTACATGATGATTCATCAACTTTGTATAGAATAACTATATGGACGCCACTATTGGTCACCCTGACCTTCAAGTGGGAGGTTGTAGGGTGTAGGCCAGGTGGCCATGGGAACCACCTCCTATTCACTTACTCTCTAATGTATATTGTCATAAAATCTAATATCTAACTAACCCAAATGATTTTGTCATATTAAACTGATCATTTAATGTGGGAGAATAAACGATAACAAGAGTTAGAATATATACATGTGCTTATGGATCTATCTCAGCACAACACCAAAGTCAATGGGTCCAAATGAGAGATGGCATGTCAAAGAGCAATGATAGCTAATGGAGCTTGAAATAACTTAGGGTTAGCTTCATTGAAGACCTCCAAAGGTTAGTGTTAAAAGTCCTTAGACCTAGGACCTTAGGCAAGCTAGGGTTGAGCTTGAGGTGGGAACTCGGCCCAAGCTTGAGGTGCTTGTTGTGCTTGCTGACTAAGATGTTTGAGGTGCTTGTCATGCTTGATGATCAAGGTTCTTGAGGTGCTTGTCATGTTTTATGACTAAGGTTCTTGAGGGGCTTCATAACTAAGGTGCTCAAGGGGTCAACACCAATCCCTACACAAGTGGGGGTCAGCCCTACAAGTAGGGGCATGAGAGAGAACACACACACACACACACACACACTCTCAAGGCAAGCCAAGTCCAAAGAGGCAACAAGGACACATGTCAAGATCCTCCCCATGTTTCCCCCATGAGGTGCCTAAAGCCTATTGGTTGACCTCTAAAGGGGTCCAATGAGAATCTAGTTTATTTAAATAATTATATAGGCATTATCAAGCCCTCTCTCTCAAAGCGGTAAGGAGGACACTTGTCCAAATGCTACCCTTGTTGCTTGATATGCACTAAGCATGTGATTGGCTAGGCTTGCAAGGGTCCAATAAAATTCAAGGATGACCTACAAGGAGGGGTCGACCATAGCAAGATGGGGGTATACTCTCTCTCCAACAAACTCACATGCTCTCATCTCACTTTGTGAGAGTGCAAGAAGTCCATCTCCTTCTCCAAGCTTGATAAGTTGCGAGCCTACACCACAACTCTTGGCTATGGAATGCAAATCCAACCAAGAGCCATGCTTCAATGCTATGCTAGCCATCTTTTCCATTCTTAAGTATGGAGCCTGATTTACCCCTTGTAATTTTTTTAATTAAAAACGCACATTTGTAAGGCCCTCATTTTGAGGAGAATCCAGTGTGCGTGAAGAAAAATGATTCACCAAAAACTAGAATTTTCACGGCTAGTCTTGAGCAAAGCTCAAGACCAGGTCATGTCGGAATATTCCTTGTCGTCAAAATATGATGGCCGAACGGCAATCAAAAAGTGGTTGGAAAATGATTGGTTGTTTGGCCAATTGGCTGTTAGTCAATGGTCAGTGGCCGATGGTCGAAAGTCAATGGATGGTAGCTGAAGTGAATGGCCAGTGGCCAATTTCAAAGGCGGACTTGTCTTCTCAAGGGCGGCCACACATGGGCAGATTGGAGAGTCCATTTGGACTTGTCTACACAAGGGTGGCTACACATGACTGCTTCTTATGAGAGAGGGCGGCCCTTTTGGCCTATAAAAGGAGGCAATTTCTACACACATTTTAGATTGTAGAGTTGATGCAACAAGGTGTCCGTGAGATGGTGAGAGTGAAGCAAGGCAAAATATCTATTAAGGATATAATCTCTTTGTAACCTACTTCTTATTTGAAATACTAAAGCCATTGAGTGGCTACTTTCCCGTAGATGTAGCCCACATTGGGTGAACCATGTATATCGTGTGTGCTCTCTCTCTCTCTCTCTACTCTATAATCTCTTGTGTGTGATAATTTATCTCTCTCCATTAAGCAAACTATTCACTCATCTACTTAGATACATCCTATTTCCTAACAATTGGTATCAGAGCAAGGTGTGTGTGTAGCTAAAGTATCTCAAGGAAAGGATTCCTTGAATTGAGTGGGAGTAATGGCGGAGGAAGGAAAGCTTAAGATCAATTTGTTCAATGGTTGGAACTACCAATACTAAAAGATGCAGATTGAAGACTATCTCTACCAGAAGGACCCTTATTTGCCACTAAGTAGTCTTGCAAAGTGTTGGGGTATAAAGCCCAATGTGGTCGCCCAGGTAAGTGGGCGCGGGCCGCCAAGTATGTACACATATTATTTTGTAAAAACCTAATAAGAACTCACTATGCTCTACACATTACAGTAGAGCGAGTTCACCATATCATCGTTCTCTTCTTCTCGCACTCTCTCTCGCGTTGCACTTCCGCTCGTACTCCTTTAACTGGTATCAGAGCTCAGATCGAGGCTCGGGGCAGCACTGCAGGAGGCTAGAGTCACCAGCTCAGATTGGAGTGAAATTCGACAGGCGAAGACATGGCCCTAAATCCTGTGGGCAAGCCCAAAGGGCTTGGTGTTCTCAGAATTTCATTCTGAGGTCATCTCGGCCACCGTTCGGCTTCGACAAAGGTCTGCGCATGCCATTTTCGACTACGTGGTCTCGGCGGGTGCAGATCCGACTCTACAAATTTGGGGTTTTCAGCCTATGACTACAGGTGCTGAGGATATCGACACTCCCAGAGTGTTGATTTGTGGCTGTCTACAGATCGAAGGACGGCTCACAGTTCTTGGAGGCGTGTCACATACGACACGGGCGCATCTACACACAGATTGTAGGTGACATCCACTAGTTCATCAGGTAGCGTGTGTTTGCTGCTTGATATTCCAGATTTCATCCTGACATTGCAGGAACTTCCACATGGGATGTATTGTCAGAGATGATGTATGTTTGTTGAGGGTTTGCTGGCTGTGAGTCACGCAACAAACAACCGCCGCAGCGGTTACAGCATATAGTGGGAAATTTGTGGATGTATGACTTTGTGGGAAGTCTATGTACTGTCAGATTTACTGTAGCCTTTGTTGAGGGTCGAGTGAGGTTTTATTGAGCTGGGGGATTCTCGAATGTTGAGATCCTTTCGGTGATACAGGTCTTGGAGCGATCCCTCGAGCACCCTTAGATAGGCAGCTAGGATGTATTGACTATGAGTTAGACATTTGGGATTGCATCTTTGCTTTACTGCCGTTGAGGCATTGTCACAGTCTATGCTTACAGGACAGTGAGAGACAGTACAGGTGCAGGACAGGTTTACCCGCAGCTTACAGTGTCAGAGAGATAGTGTTTTTTGAGCTGTTTTTTGGTCTGTTTTTGAGTACACCAGATCCATTTTACAAAGGAGACTCTGCCGAAATTTATGCAAAATCTGAAGCTTTCTTGGTTCATTTGACAGGTTGATATTGGTTCACAGGTCAGTTTACAGGGGAAACTCTGTCGAATTTTTCCCAGGAAAGTAAACCATTGTGAAGCGTAGCTATGGCTGGATCACAGGACACTGCTCTTTACAATATCAAGAAGCTGGATGGAAACAATTTCCCATTGTGGAAGAAGCAGATTTGGCACGTGTTGGTACAAAAGAAGCAGATAAAACCTATAAAGCTCAAGGGGATAAAACTAGAAGAAGAGCACGACGATATGGTGAGCTCGCTCTACTGTAATGTGTAGAGCATAGTGAGTTCTTATTAGGTTTTTACAAAAGAATATGTGTATATACCTGGCGGCCCGCCCACTTACCTGGGCGACCACATTGGGCTTTATACCCCAACAACCTCCCACTTAAAGTCCAATGTGGTACTTTAAGTGGGAGGTTGTTGGGGTATAATGCCCAATGTGGTCGCCCAGGTAAGTGGGCAGGCCGCCAGGTATGTACACATATTCTTTTGTAAAAACCTAATAAGAACTCACTATGCTCTACACATTACAGTAGAGAGAGTTCACCATATCGTCGTGCTCTTCTTCTCGCACTCTCTCTCGCGTCGCACTTCCGCTCGTACTCCTTCACAAAGAAGCGTGCAACGATGGCAGATGAAGCATGGATTGTCCTTGACCAAAAGGCACTGGGAACAATCCGGTTAATCTTGGCGTCAACGGTGGCCTTCAATGTTTCAAAAATGAAGACCACGAAGGACTTGATGAAGCCACTTAACGGCCTCTATGAGAAACCATCGGCATCAAATAAGGTATTTCTTATGAAGCGCTTGTTCAATCTAAAGATGATAGAGAATGGTTCAGTTGCAGAACACCTAAATGACTTTAACACCAACATAAGTTAGCTTCAATCGATGAAAATCAATTTTGATAATGAAGTGCCAGCTCTCCTTATACTATCATCTCAACTAGATAGTTGGGACAGCCTTGTGATGGCTGTAAGTAAATCTATCTCTGGCACAAATACTCTTAAGTTTGAGGATATTGTGGGTGTTCTCCTAAGAGAGGAATTACGAAGGAGAAGCACAAGAGAATCATCAAGTGTTGCACTATCAATGGAAATAAGAGGAAGGCCTAAGGAGAGGTTCAAGAACCAAAAGGGTCGTGATCGCTCAAGGCGGAGCAAGTCAAACACAAAGTCAGTTCTTGAATGTTGGAACTGCGGCAAGAAGGGCCACATCAAGAAGGATTGCTGGTCCAAGAAGAAGAAGGAGTCGGAGTCTCAAGACAATAAGACAATATCGGAGGCCAATGTGGCAGGTAAAGTAGAGCAAGATGTTGTAATTCTCTCATCAAAAAATGTGTCTAATTTCGGGGCTTCATTCCATGCGACACCACACAAGCAACATTTCCAAGATTACATCAAAGGTAATTTTGGATATGTATACTTGGGAGATGATGAAGCTTGTGAAATTGTCAGCAAAGGTACAATTTGTGTCAAAACTACTAACAAAAATGAATGGAAGCTTAAAGATGTTAGGCATGTTCCTTCTCTTTGCAAGAATTTGATCTGTACATAACAATTGGACGAAGAAGGTCACAAAAATTGCATTTGGAAACAAATGGTGGAAGATCTCAAAGGGATCTTTGGTGGTTGCCAAAGGAGAAAAAGTTGGTAAACTTTACTTGTGTACTGTCAACTCGCAATCTTCAGCTTGTGCAACAACTACAAAAGTTGAAAGTGCGGGGTGGCACTACCACCTTGGGCATATGAGTGCCAAAGGAATGCAAATCCTTCAATCAAAGAAGCTTCTACCAGGTGTGAAAGAAGTGGACTTAGAGTTCTATGAAGATTGTGTTTATGGTAAACAAAAGAGGGTAAAATTCCTAAAAACATGAAATGAAAGAAAAAATAAAAACCTTGAATTGGTTCATTTTGATGTTTGGGGTCCTGCAAGTACACCATCCCTTGGTGGCTCATTGTACTATGTAACATTCATAGATGATGTAACTAGAAAAAAATGGGTTTATGTTATGAAGAATAAATCCAATGTGTTGTGTTTTCCATATTTCAAAGGTGGCAAGCCTTTTGGAGAAGAAGTAGGTACCAAGGTTAAATGCCTCAGATCCGACAATGGAGGTGAATATTGCAGCCAAGCTTTTGAAAGCTTTTGCTAGCAATGGTATCAGGAGGCAAAGGACAACCCAAAGGACACCTCAACAAAATGGAATTTCCACAAAAGAATGAATAGAACATGGAGTGAGCACAAAGCATGCGGCTACATGCAAGTCTATCACTTGAGCTTTGGGCGGAAGCACTAAGTACGGATGTGTACTTGATCAACCAGTCACCGTCAACGGCATTAGATGGGGGAGTTCTAGAGGAGGCATGGAAATGTAAATCAGTGAATTATTCATTTCTCAAAGTATTTGGGTGTAGGCTTTCATGCACATAGATAGAAGCCTAAGATCAAAGCTAGACGCAAAGTCCAAAAAGTGTTTCTTCATTGGCTATGGAGAAGGTGACTTTGGGTATCGCCTATGGAATCTTGAAGATGGTAAAATCTTTAGAAATAGGGATATAATTTTCAATGAACAAAATATGTACAAAGACTACTTGGAAAGAAAACAAAAAGAAGAAACAGGTGATGAGTACATGGAGCTTGAGGACGGTGAAAACTAAAGGAGTGCAAATGGTAACAATGTACAACATTGTCAACCAAATGAGGAGCCTCAACCTATTCCCCAAAGATCTACAAGAGCAAGTAGACCTCCAGAAAGGTTTATTCCTTCCTTCAACAATCTCTTGATCTTAGATTCTGGAGAGTCGGTCATACGAGGAAGCTATGCAACACGAATCCAAAGAAGAATGGATAAAGAGCATGCAAGTGGAGATGAACCTATTACATCGCAGCCAAACATGGGAGTTGGTTGAGTTTCCTAAAGGTAAGCAGGCACTTCAAACCAAATGGGTGTACAAGCTGAAGGAAGAAGAAGGTGGGAAGAAAAGGTACAAGTCCAAGCTTGTGGTAAAAGGGTTTTCTCAAAAGAAAGGTATTGACTCCAATGAAATATTTTCTTCTGTTGTAAAAATAAACTCAATTAGGCTTGTCTTAAGCCTTGTGGCTATTCATGATTTAAATCTTGAGCAAATGGATGTAAATACGTCATTCCCTCATGGTGACTTAGAGAGGAGGAAATTTACATGCTTCAACCAAAGGGGTATGAAGTAAAAGGTAAGGAGAAAATGGTTTTCAGATTAAAGAAGAGCTTGTATGGTTTAAAAAAAGCATCAAGATAGTGGTAGTTGAATTTCGATTGATGGTTGTTGGATCATGGATTCACAAGATGCAACTCAAATCACTACGTCTACATAAAGAATTTGGGAGATGGAAAGTTCATCATCCTAATGTTGTATGTTGACATGTTGATTGCAAGTGCTAACATGCAGGATATTAAATACCTAGGCCATATTATCTCTCAAGATGGTATCCGTATGGATCAAACCAAGCTTGAGGTAATAAAAGGATGGCCTAACCCAAGGAATCTACATGAGCTATGTAGCTTTATTGGTATGTGTGCATATTATAGATGCTTCATAGCTAAATTCTCCCAAATAGCAGGACCACTACATGACTTGACCAAAAAAAAAGTCAAGTACATATGGACTACTAAAGAGAAAAGTGCTTTTGAAAAGCTTTAAACAATCTTACTTCTCAACTTGTGCTTACACTACCGGATCTCTCAAAACCATTTGAGGTCCAATGTGATGCTTGTGGAGATTGCCTTGGAGCAGTTTTGCTTCAAGAAGGGCATGCCATAGCATATGAGAGTCAAAGACTCAATTCCAACAAGGGAATCTATAAGAAGGAGCTACTAGCTATCCTACATGCCCTCGACACATGAAAGCACTATCTTTTGGGTACTCCATTCATCCTACGTATGGATTACCAAAGTATTAAGTACTTCATGATGCAAACCAAGCTCTCTAACAAACAAATGAGGTGGTAAAATTTTCTTTCACAATTCAATCTTTATATTGCTCACATTGCTGGGAAGCACAAATAAGTAGCTGATGCACTATCACAACGGCTAAAAGCCAATGCGGTGTCCATAACAACTCAAATGATCTATCTTCTATGATAGATGAGTATGCTACTAACCCCGATATTAAAGATGTAATTTCAGTCCTTGCCTTAGGGAAGAAAAAAGAACCATTCACCTTGCAAGATGGTTATCTTCCATACGGCAATAGGCTATGTGTTACTCACCCTCTTCGTGAAAAGTGATGTATGAATACCATGCTCCTCCCTATGAGGGCATCGAGGGATTCAACCTACCCTTTGCAGAGTAGAGACGTATTTCTATTGGCCTACCATGAAGACAGACATACAAGACTATGTGTCAAAATGTGTGGTATGCCAAAAGACAAAGTATGATAGGGGGAAGCAACCTAGATTGCTCCAGCCTTTGCCAATTCTTAATTCACCATGGGAGAGCATATCCATGGATTTTATCTTTGGATTGTCCAAGTCCATCCATGGCAATACGGACATATGGACAATAGTAGACAGGTTTAGTAAACAAGCACATTTTATACATGTCAAAAATACTATTAAGGCACACCAAATGGAAACCCTCTTCATATCCCAAATGTTTAAACACCATGGCTTTCCAACATCAATAGTGTCGGATAGTGATCCTTGAATTACCAGTAATTTTTGGAAGGGTCTCTTTGAGAATCTAGGTACTAGACTTAATTTCTCTTCGGCCTATCATCCACAAATAGATGGCCAAAGTGATATAGCCAACCTTACGATTCTAGATCTACTTAAGACCTATGTTACCAAAGTAGAGTAATGTTCCCAATGGGAAAAGTACCTACGCGTACAATAACACTGTCCATACTACTATGAAGAACTCACCTTTCAAAACCATTGAAGGAAGACCAAAAAGTCCTTTGCTACTTAAGGTACATGGGAATATCTTCATTGTTGTTGATGAGTATAGCCGAGACGTACAAGAATTTATCCAAAATATTAAGGAGGATATATCTATCTCACAACAAAGGCAAAAGGCTGCTACTAATAAGCACATAATGGATTTAGCTTTCAAAGAAAATGATTGGGTCCTACTCAAAATGATTGAGGCAAACTACGAGTAAAAATCCTACGGGCCACCAAAAGTATTATGCTAAACTAGCAAGAAGATACTGTGGTCCTTTTCAAATCCTAAAGACAATCAAGGAGATGGCCTATCAACTCAAGTTTTCCAACCATTGGCTCATTCACAATGCTTTTCATGTGAGCCTACTTAAGCCTTACAAAGGAGAGCCACCACAAGAACCAATCATTGAGGACCCGCTTGAGATCGAAGATCAGGAAGAGGTGCTTCAGCTCGAATCAATTCTTTGACATGAAGAAAAGGTACTAAGACATGGTAAGATTATCCGATGGTCTTATTAAATTCAAAAATTATCCTTTTGAAGATGCTAGATGGATGCAAGGAACACAGCTTAAGGATAGTATGAACCTTGTCAATGCTTACAATGATACAATAGAGTAAGCAATTGTAAATACTTTTTAAATGAAAAAAGTTTTTGTCTTATAAGACTGATTCTTTTTTTAATTGTGCACAAATTTAAGTAGTATGCATGCTTAGAATCATGTTTGTGATGTCGATGCCTCTCAAACACTAAGTAGAATTTGTCACTCTACTTTGGGAGAATGAAATGGACTCAAGAGAAGACATGCTTGCAGCAGCTAAGTCTCAGAAGCCCCAAATGAATTAGTCATCCATCTTGGAATGATGTCGTAGGGTAAAAAGGTATCTTGTATCTGCTAAGAAACATAGACTAATGACTAAGGCTTTATCTCCTCTACCTCATAGTCGTGGACACTATGATTTCAAGAGAGAGGTGATGTCATAAAATCTAATATCTAACTAACCCAAATGATTTTCTCATATTAAATTGATCATTTAATGTGGGAGAATAAATGGGAACAAGAGTTAGAATATAGACATGTGTTTATGGGTCTATCTTAGCACGGGACCAAAGTCAATGGGTCCGAATGAGGGATGGTCTATCAAAGAGAAATGCTAGCTAATGGAGCTTGAAAGACCTTAGGGTTAGCTTCATTAAAAACCTCCAAAGGTTAGTGTTAAAAATCCTTAGATCTAGGTGGGAACCCGGCCCAATCTTGAGGTGCTTGTCGTGCTTGATGACTAAGGTGGTTGAGGTGCTTTTTGTGCTTGCTAACTAAGGTGCTTGTGGTTCTTGATGATTAAGGTGCTTGTTATGTTTTATGACTAAGGTGCTTGAGGGGATTCATGACTAAGGTGCTCAAGGGGTGAGATGTTCCCAAAGTCAACATGCATCCCTACACAAGGGGGGCAACCCCTACAAGTAGGGGCATGAGAAAGAACACACACACACACACTCATTCAAGGCCAGCCAAGTCCAAAAAGGCAACAAGGATACATGTCAAGCTCCTCCCCATGTTGCCCCCATAAGGTGCCTAAAGCCTATTGGTTGACCTCTAAAGGGGTCCAATGAGAATTTAGTTTATTTAAATAATTATATAGGCATTATCAAGCCCTCTCTCTCAAAGGGCTAAGGAGGACACTTGTCCAAATGCTACCCTTGTTGCTTGATATGCACTAAGAATGTGATGGCTAGGCTTGCAGGGGTCCAATCAAATTCAAGGATGAGCTACAAGGAGAGGTCGACCAAGGCAAGTTGGGGGTGTGCTTGGGGTATACTCTCTCTCAAACACACACACTCACATGCTCTCGTTCTCACTTTGTGAAAGTGCAAGAACTCCATCTCCTTCTCCAAGCTTGAGTTCTACACCAACAAATCTTGGCTATGGAATGCAAATCCAACCAAGAGCCATGCTTCAATGCTATGCTAGCCATCTTCTTCATATCCATTACTATGCTACAATGCTATGGTAAGCTCTATGAGTAATGGTATGAGAGGACACTATTTATGTCTTGTAAGTTACTTATTCTTCCTCTTCCCTACCCTCATTCCCTGCTAGCTCTCTCCACCTTTGAAGGTGTTTGAGGTCTTGGGACTGAGACCGGGGACAAGTTAATGCTTTCATTTAGCTAAGTTATGGGCTTAATTGTGGTGCATCTTCATTGCACCATCAAGGTCTCAAGGAAAAAAAAGCTTGTAGTGTACCAAGTCTCACTTTATGGGAGAAACTACAATACAAAAGCCTTTTGGAGGGGGGACCGGCTCAACATAAATCCGGTCCTCAATTGTTGTCAATTTCTCTAATTCTTTCCCTTGCAAAAGTATTGTTCATGCCAAGTTAATTAAGTATAATGGGGATGTTGCTACCTCTAATCAAGTTCACCCTCTATTTTCTCAAAGTATTCTCATAAATATGCTCATGACAGTTTTCTTAAATCCGCTATCCTCAATGTTCATAGTCCATTTCCATTACAAATATAGGGCTAGAAAGTGAGAGTTGACTACAACTCTCACTTTCCTACTCCACTAACCCCAAACTACTATGTCTCTTGCTTCATCCCCTTCTCCCTTATCTCCTTCCCTCTCTTGCACTCACTGCATCGGATCCCCAATCCTCACATTCCTCCATCCACTTTGAATCAAGAGCAGGATAGTTCCCAAACTTAACCAAGTACTTTTAGACTAGCTTACCCTTCACTTTTCCTTTCCTTGTGTGCTAGGACCTAAAAGTTTTTTATAAGAATCTCCAATGTTTCTTAAAACTCTCGTTGCTCCTCTTGCTCCTTGTCTTGTGGCACTTCACCCTTAAAAGGTCTCAATAGACTCACATGAAGGGCATTTTGAAACTTCCAAGTATTTGTAACTTTAGTCGAAAGGAAACATCATTGATCTTTTATTGAAATTTGAAAGGGCCCATAGTATCACATACTTAGCTTTGAGAAAAGTGGAATGAGCTAGTCACTTGATAGCTGTTCCAAAATTAGAGATTCAACGTTAGATGCGAGATCTCATATCAGATTAGATGAATAGAGAACTAGGCTTTAAAAGACAATATTTAGGATTTAGACATACAACTAAACTAGAATGAAAGATTTTGGATGATATGGATTGAGACAACTGGAAAAGTAGATTCAGATTCATAAACTACTTTAGAGGTACAATCGGTCAAGGACTTAGTCCTCATAAGTTCAATAAGTTTCCTAGTGGCTAGAGTATTAGGATTAGGGTTAGCTTATGCAGGATTACGGTTATTGGAACTCATGGTAGCATAACCTAATCCTACTAAATGAGACAACACTTAGACACAATTTTAATGCAACGTAATGATATACTAGATTGCTTGATAATGAATTGAGTACACTGAGTGTGCTTTTAAATCACCTGGAGATGGGGATCTATTGATGCAAGTGATGATGTGTCAGTCAGTTGACTAGCATTCAATGTAGGTGCACTAGGTGGTGTACTTCTTCACATGGGTGATGGGTCTTGGTCATGTAACTAGACCCCATTTCATGAAAACACCAAGTGGCTGGACTGGTGTTAAAGGAGTCATGTCTGCTGCTGTGGGTCTGCCCATTCTTTGGCATATATCACAGGTTTTGCAAAAGCTTCTGACATAAGATATTATAGTCTGCCACCATAACCCAGCCTACAGAATCTTCTTGAAAGTAATATCAATAGAAAAATGTCCACCAAATTCCCCATTATGTGCCTCTGCAATAACTTGCATTCTACCCTCCATAGGCACACATCGGCGAAGAATCCCATCGATGCCCAATCTATAGAGTGAGCCGCCAATGATAGTGAACTTGAGACTTTTAATAACCAGAGCCTTCTTCTGATTTTGAGTCCATTCATCTGGAAACCCACCCTTAAGACAGGAACTGATATACTTCATACAATATTGGATCAATTGAATCTGCCGCTTCTAGCTGAAATAGTTTTGCATCTACTGGCTCGTCTCGTAAAGACTCCTTAGAGTAGCCTTCCGTACTCCTAGACAAGAAATCAGCACCACAATGGTTTTTTCCAGGTTTATGGAAAATACAAAATTCAAATTCCATGAGGAACATCATCCACCGTATTAGCGTGCCTTGAATAATGACTTTATTAATCAGAAATAATAAGGCTTGATGATCCACATAGAAATGAAACATCTTGCCCAGCAAATAATGTCTGAATTTGGTAGCACTAAAAACCATCCCTAAGGCTTCTCTTTTAGTAGTTGTATATCCTTGTTCAACTTGATTGAACCTGTGACTGTGACTGGCAAAGTATACTAGATAATCAGTTCTTCCTTCTAGTTGAGCTAGTATTGCTTCCATCACCAATCCCGAAGCATCCACATGTACATGAAAAATGACATCCCAATTCGGTTGAACTGGTTTACTGATGATGGCATTCTTTAATTTCTGAAAACTTTCTTCACATTCAGCAGTCCAATTGAACTTGCTGATTTTCTTTGTAAGTTCATACAATGGTAATGCTTGGGAGGCAAACTTGTGCACAAACCTTCTATAAAAATTAATATATCCAAGAAAAGAACTTAATTCTGATGCATTTCTAGACACCTTGGCATGTTGAACGCATTGGATCTTGTCATTGGCCATTTCTATTCCATTTCTAGACACCACATGTCCCAGTAGCTGTCTTTTCCAGACTAAGAAAATATATTTGAATGGATTCAGACAAATCCTCTTTTCCTGACAGCGCTTAAAAACAATCTCCGAAAATAGTAAATTATTTTCTTCTGTGGAATATGCAGTGAAGTCATCCATGAATATGTCGAGGATTGATGAAGAAATTCACTGAAGATTTCCATCATACATCTTTGAAAAGTGACCGGTGCACTGCAAAGGCCAAATGGCATTACCAGATACATAAATGCTCCCCACTTTGTAATAAAAGTGGTCTTTCCCCAATCCTCATGAGCAATTTGTAACTGGTTATAACCACTATACCCATCCATAAAGCTATACATCTCATATCCTACAATTTCATCAAGTAACATATCTGTGAAGGGTAATGGAAATGGGTCCTTGATGGTTTGAGCATTTAGTTTCCTATAATCTACACATACTCTCAGCTTCCCATTCTTCTTAGGCACAACCACAATAGGAAACAACCAATCACTACTAGCTACTTTAGTAATGAACCCAGCTTTTAGAAGGTTTTAAATCTCTTCCTTGACCTTCTTAGCATAATTTGGATTCATTCAATAGCACTGCAATTGTACCGGCTTGGCATCAGGTTTCAGTGGTTTTCGATGTTGACAGACCTTTGGATCCACTCCTTTGAGATCAGTATGCTCCCATGAAAACACATCTTTATAGTGCTGGAACATATGTCGTGCCTTCTCTTTCATCGTAGGATTCAGGTGTTTATTAACCTTGATCATTCTAGGGTTTTCCTCAGACCCCAAATTCCATTCATCTATCTCCTGATCATCTAGAAGCAACCAGTTAGGCCCTCCACCCTTTCTCTTGGTTGACTCCTCAGCATAATCCCAGGACGATCCTCTGAGCTCTGAATTACTATTTTGATTTTAAGTAGCTCCTCCAGAGTGTGCATGTTCTACTGGTATGCTGAAATCAACTAGTTCTTCTGGCCTTCCAGTCAACCAAACTGGACGTTCTCCTGAATTCAGTTCAGTGAACTAGTTTGGAAATTGTTTCTTTTGTTTTTCAGCTTCATCTTTGTTTAGTAAAACTGCATTGAGATCTATCTCTGTCAATGGAAAAATATTCATAGCTGCTAACATTCTCTCAATTTTCTTCACCTTGTACTTCTAGCAAAGATCTTTGGGTCTCAGTTCTTTTCTCCAACTTCTAGTGTTATTTGTCTGAATTTGGATTCTGCCCCTGGCCCCTTGTATTGTCAAAGTTTTATTAGCATAGTCATGAACAGCCTGTGTCGTTTGCAGCCATGGACGTCTCAGTAGCATTCCATATACTCCTTTCACATCAAGTACTAGGAAACTAGCTTTGAACTTTTCTTTGCCCACTCGTATCTGCATATTCTCTATCATTCCAGTAGCTTGCACCACTCGATGATCCACCATTTGAACTTTGAAAGGTGCTAGTTTCAGGTTAGTAATTCCCATTCTTTGTTGAAGATGTGCTCCCAGAATATTTACCCCTGCTCCTCCATCTAGTATGATGCTTGATAGTGGTTCCCACTATTTCCAAACTTTGTAATCCACCTGAATCACCGGAACTTCATCATCTCTGACAGCTGTCAAGTCGACTGATCTGGCCTCCGCCTCAGCCTTCATTGGATGTCTGATGAATTTCGCTGCTTCAGGCAAAGTTCTTCTAATTTCCTCTAACTCCACAGTGAGTTTCCGAATTCTGTCACAAATCTTGACATGAATTTCCTCTTTCTCATGATCAGAGTTGTTGTCAGAACTTGAAGAACTGGTAGTATATTCACAATACCATTCCTTTATCTTAGTGCTTTCAACTCCTTTAGCAGTTCCCAACTCTTCCATCAACCCTTGTAATGCAACCAACATTGTCTCAAGCATCCCAGGCTTTGACTGATTTGGTTGTGCTGTCTCAGAAAACTGGGTAGGTATCTTATGAATGACCCAGGCATTAGAACTCTCTGGTTGCTCTAGCAGCTTCTTGGCTAAATCCTCTGTGATTTTCGTCGCTAGTTCTCTCTTCTCCTGCCATTCATCAACCACCTTTTCTTTACCCTTGGCCTTCCATACCTCTCTCTACTGAGCCCATTTACTACTTTCAAGAGTGACTGGTTTTGCTTGATTTTTTAGAATTTCCTCAATCACCACCCCTTTACTTCGTGTAGCTGATTGTACAAGAACTGGTTCTAGAATCTTCGCCTTAGTATCCACAGCCCCAGGTGTTTCTGGACACTGAGCCATGAAATGCCCATACTTACCACATGTATATCAATTCAGGCTTTGATTCTAAAAATTACCATGACCTCGACCCTGGCTAGTACTCGCTTGGTATCTACCGTGCCTTGCACTAGTACCACTAACACTTGGTTTCTCTTCTTGAGAAGCACTAGTAGTTTCCACTCTTACTGGTTTAGCATTGGTGAATGCCACCACTGACAAATCTTTCCCTTCTTAAAATGATGAATTCAAATACCACAGTTGTTCCATAGATGGCCATAGGCTTTGCAATAAGTGCACTGTGGGCATTCGTTTGAGACATGGTCTTTAGATTTACACTTTGAATGCTAGGTTTCCATTCTTCTTACCGACTGTCTGGTCTGGCTAATTTCAGAAATTTTCCGGGCCATCTCTTCAATCTTCCTAGACTAAGATACCTTCTTAATCTTGTCTTTGGTCCTTTCATCTGATCTACTTTCAGAACTACTGGAGGCTCTACTGGACTTAGAATCTTTAGTAGAAGTACTGCTACTACTGGACCTCCTCTTCTTATGACTCTTTTCCTTCTTAGCTTCATGTTCTAGCTTCAGGGCTCGTTGCACCAAATCATTGAATTTCTTGGTTGGTGCTGGCACCTCATGTTCCCTAAGCTTCTTACTGTGAAAACATTCAAAAACCATGCTCGTAGCCGCTTTTCGGATGGTGGTTCCTGCAGTTGTCTAGTTAGTTCCTTGATTTTCTCAACATAACTTCTGACTGACAATCTTCTCTGCTTTATCTTATCCAGCTCCCAGAGTATATCCTCATCCCCTCTATTGTCTGAATATTCCAATCGAAAAGCTTTAAGCAGTTTATTATATGATCTGAGTTTATAAGCCGGGTAATGGTAGTACCATTTCCTTGCTACCTCCTTTAATGTTTGCGGAAAGTATTCACCCCAATCATCTTCATCAATATTTTTTAACTCAGCATATTGCTCAAAGGCTTGGATATGAACATCCAGGTCATCCTTCTTTCCCCCTTTGAACACGGGAAAAGAAATTTTCAATGAAGATGTGTAATCATGTCTATCAGCATCATTTCTTCCTCTTCTCACCTTGGGATCCTGACTCATTTTTGAAGCTTTCTTATAATGGTCTGTGTCTGCATCCCAATTAATTTCTGCCTCCGTCTCAGTTGTTGTTTCCTCCCTAGCTTTTCTACTGGAACTATGATGACTTCCTTTACTACCTTTGGCTCCTTCATCTCCCTGTGTGGTCTGAGAACTCTTGGCCTTGCGTTCTTCCCTTTCAGCCCTTTGTCTTCTGGACTGACTAGAATGTTGAGAGTCCTTTGCCTCATCAGCATGACTGTGCTCCTCCTGAGCCTTAGTGTTAGTTACTTGTTCATACTTGGGATCAGAATCTCTTTCTCACTCCTCAGGGATAGGGTCCACGCAGTAGGATGGTTTTTGGCCACGACTTGGTTTGGGTGCCATTACTGCAGTTGAAAACTCAAACTAGGAGAGGAGTTTACTGGTCAACAAGCAATAGCTCTAGCCACGGTGATCGCCAAAATGGAACTGGAGCTGATCTCTTTAGATAGCTGATTCCAATGTTAGAATTTACAACTACTAGTGATTCATTAGTTCAATCAGTAGAACTAGATGAAAAGATAGAAACTGAATTAGAACAGTTACATGAACTGAAATACATCTGCTGAGAGAGAGACAAACTGAATGACTGGAATTAGTGTTCAGATTTAGTTTTAGATTCAGGTCTAGATTCAGAAGGAATGGATACTAAGTATATCTGGCTGAAGTACACTCAACTACTGTTTAGGGATTACAAAGTAAGAGTACAAGTGAGGATAATGTAGCTCGAGAACAGCTTCAGGACTACAACCACACAACTAAGAGTAAGAAGTCAAAAGATAAAACAACCCAAAAGTACAGCTAACCCGATTACAATGTAATGGGTCCTATTTATAGCCTCTTAGAGTTATTGTGGTAATCACCATGGTAATTACTGATTGGTCCGCTGCTCGGCTTTCAGGAGCTGTTTCCCACCTAGTGAAACTGCCTCCACCAGTGAGACTGCCTCCACCATCTACACTCTTTAACCTTGGCAAAAGAAATCTTTAAATGCTATACAAAATGATCTTCCCAGAAAATCATGTCCTCAGTTGACAAGATAGAAAAAACCTTCTTGCCACCCTCTACAATCTGAAAATGGTGCCTTCCTTATGTATGCATAAATATACGTAAGTTAAGGGAGTTGTTAAGTAATCCCACATAAGCTTATGATATCTGAAAAGGCATCTACTCCAATCATGTTTGGATATGTTTAGGGATCTCACCTCTAGGGCTCAATACCATAATAACATATCCACTAGTACCAAAAAAATAGCACACTTAAAGACTTTACAACCGATGGCTTGGGGTCTAACCACACACCCACTCAAAGTTGGCTAGATTGCTAACCTTGAATGGATTGACTCGGTGATATCTAGCATCTCAAGCTATCCTTGAGTAGAGATATGAGACAAGGGGCACGAGAAGGAAGGGGGGGGAGAGAGAGAGAGAGAGAGGGAGAGAGAGAGACAGAGAGATATTATGGAACAAGTATTATGAGACAATGACTCTTTATATTAATCATACAATCTCTTTTGATCGTACCTCAATGAAAAATAAAAGTAGTTCAACATGTGAGAATTTGAAGCAAAATTAGTGTATCAAGGGCTACTAATGTGGCAACCTTCCAACGTCCAAAATTTTGGGTGTGAAAATTTGCCATGAACTTGACACGTTTAACAGAGATGAGAAGAGATGTTTCCTCTTTTAAAGCAATGGGGGGGATGTCTTATGGCTAGGTACTTACGTTCTTCAGCCTTCAAAAAATTTATGGGTGACTGCTACATTTTTCCTTCAAAATAAAGGATAGACATTGGGTGGTGTTTTGTACCTAGGGTAGCCCCCTTGGGGCACGCATTGCTAATGGTCTATTGTCCAAGAGTTGTGATACCACAAATTAGCTCAAGGTCCTAATGTAGAACTGCATAACTACACTAACCTTAGGGTTGGGTTTAAATTAGCTGAACATACATGCACCCATCCTATTTTCCCTTATATTTAATTCCTCTCCTCAATAATTTCCTTGATAATGGGACCATAAAAGTGACACTTAAGGCAACATCCCCAACTTCTTGTTGTATCTTACTCAAATACATGTTTTCACTTAATCAAGTACTCCAAGAACTCTATGAAGGTTGCAAGCTGCTTCATGCTTTTAATAACAATCAAGTTGTGTTCAGGTGGAGCATAGTGACATGCACCCAAATATTCTCTTGGATCTTAGGATTGGTTAGCATTACTAGGGGTTGTTTATTGTGTAGGCTTTATCCTTTCTTTTGTAATTGCAAGCATTTCTTACATGTGTGACAAAAAATTATTCATAAATTGCAACTTGACACTCATACCCCAGTCAAAACTAGTGGTCTTGGTTGACAATGCTACATGAGCTATTACAAACAATCCCATATGTGATGAATATCTTTCCTCAACAATTGACGACGTCAAACATACACACACAACACATCTAGTGTGTGTTTCATGCTACAACATTTGAAGATTCTCCAAGGACCACATGCACGACAGGCTTTCCAAATGATGGAGAAGAGGTTTGCAAAAGTAAGTATGGAATAACATTCATTGATTATCTCTTCAAGCTAATCGGAGAGTTAATAAAATTATTTCACAAAGAGTTGATGTTACAAAATGGAAGTGCTTAGCAATATCTCATATCAAACTAGATAATAAACATTATCTAGAAGCTAGAATGAGGGAGAGAGAGTAAAACGGAGCGTAAGAACCAAAAACATGGATCGATTCTTCCTCTTAATAACCGATATCTCTAGTTAAGGGGGAAAAGAGTATACAAGCATAGAAACTAGTAGGTAGTGCACGATTCCAATAAATTCTTTCTTTCTTCCATTTCAAAGAAATTGATCGAGCTATAGTACACAACTTTAAGCATAGGGAACACTCTCACAAGGGACAAAAGTTGAATCTTTTCTCGGCTATCTTAGCTAACAATCAACTTTCAAGGATTTGATAGAGAAGGCGTCTAAAAGCAAACACCACACGTGTTCACTTTGAGGATGACTCCCTGTTAGCAGTTGGACACACCCTACGGATAATGATTGCTTGGCGGAATATTATTTTTTGTAATTATTCTTTAATTGAGAAAAATCGACATTTCACCTTTGTAAATAGTGGGGCTTGCAGAAGCTTCCAGATTGTATCCCATTTTTGACATTTAGATTGAGTAGATGGTTAAATTGGAACATTAGGGTTTGAGATTGTAAGGTATTTATACCACTTTTGACCTTAATGAAAAAACCTTTGTCATTTAAAAAAAAGTTATGTCTGTGTGGGTGAGCGTACTGTGTACGAGAGAGAGTGAGAGTTTCATCTTGATGTTACACACGCTCCAGTTGTCAGAATCGAGTTTGGAGAAGTGCAGCGTGTTGCCCCCGACAAAAGCTATGCGCCAATACCTACATTGCAGGTGTATGGTCTGGTTTTGCGAACTCGACCCACGAGCTACATCTGGTGATTTGGTGAGCATACATTGCCTGTTTTCGCATTTCAGCATATCCACGCATTCGCATTGAGTAGAGCTACACATTAGGCACTTTAGTTTTTGAAAATGACAACCTGCAAATTTTGACCAGACATCCTACGTGATTTTGCACCAGGTGTTTAGGGTTGAGATTTTGGTTCATAGACCTTAGGGAGAGCGAGCTATTGGTGTTAATAGGGTCTCCTTCAAGTTCTGTGGAGTTTCGAGAACGTTTGATGGGTATTCGGCTCTTGAAAGCATTGTAGGAAATCTCCTCTTATGCACTCCTGAAGGTTATAGCTTAGACATTGGGTAGAGACCTCTGTAGAAAGTAGTCGAGAGTCGGTTGAGTGTAGGTTGACACCCTATGCGTGCTTCCACGCACCTGCGGGCCGAGCTTTGTCCTTAGCTGACAAATCTTGTTAGGTGAGTTCTCGCTGTGCTACGTCCGTCGCGGCATATCCGCCAACATTGGCGCCGTTGCCGGGGACGAAAACCCTAGGTAGGTGACCGAGACTAGTCCTTGAAGATAGGGATTCTCTGGCTTGCCAGAGTCTCGTTTTAAATTTAGATAGGATCAGAGGGTGGAGGACTCTCTAGGTCTTAGGAGGAGTCTAGGGAGTGAGTGTCTGGCCTAGATCCTTTGACTTAGGTAGACTTAGATAGTTTTAGGCATTAGTTGAGTTGTGGTGTAGAGAGTAGGAGTTGGATTGGTAGAGGTGGTGAAAGGATAGCTTGAGAGTCCGGAGAGGCTAGGAAGCAACCGAGACACCAATATCACCATCTCACATGATGAGTAGGAGTAGAGCACTTCATGCATGTTATATTTGCTGTTAGGCTCATCACAAGGTTGTAAAAGACGGAAAAGAGTGTTTAGAAGCTGAAGTGAAGTTCAAAAGTTTCTGTGAGCGTTTCTGATAGAGTTGGAAAGCATCACGAGTACTTCTGTCAGGAAAATATTAAATTTTAAGCCAGGAGACATCCTACACATAGGATGTCTACAGGGTGATCTGGTGGAAAGTTTGAAATTCTGAGTCGACCAGTGTGTTCAGAAGGTAGGTTTTACCCTATTTTCACCTGTAAAGTGGAAGTTTGACCATATCTTGATAGGATAAGGCTAAGCGGAAAGAAAATTGCCAGACATCCTACCCAAATTGTGCCAAGGCATTATTTTAAGACCAAAACCATAGGATGGCTACATGAGCATGATCTGCATGATTTATTGAGTGCCTGAGAAAGGTTTCATCTCAATTGGGTGAGAAAATTGGGTTTTAGACAGACTTCAACATTTTTTATTGAAAAGGGCTAGAATAGCTAAAATGGGAGTCTTTTGAGATCCAAACTAAAATCTAAGCATAGCACTGGGTTGCTGACATCAAGGGGAAGTTGTGGCTCATGTTTGGGGTCAAACAGGCCATATAGACATCCTACGCGTAGGATGTGTTCTGTGTGATTTAGCACTCCAAACCTAATTTTGAGCATACCAAAATTATCAGCACCTTAAGGGGAATCTATGCTTTGCATTTGAAGCCATTTTGAGCAGCTAGACATGCTACGCGTAGAATGTCTAATGTATGAAATTGAAGCCAGAAGCTGACTGTAGGCATAGTAGGGTGTTGTATAGCTTGAGGCAAGCCTCCTAGTCAATTTTGGTCCAAATTGGAGTTGATTTGACTGGTCAGATCAACATGAGCCTACTAGAACAGATTTCTGATCAATTGACTATCTTATAGGTGTCCAAATCAAAAAGTAAAAACAACTGTGGACTCAGCACATCAAGGGGAATCCATAGTGCAAACTCCAAGCAAAACAGAGCAGATAGACATCCTACGCGTAGGATGTCTACAGGGGCTTAGTGAAGAGAAAAGCTAATAGAGGAAAAAGAGTGATGTTCCAATTGACTTAAGAGTTCCATAACTTATTTCAGAAGTGAAATTGGACCTTGTTTGACCTTTTGACGGAGCAAAGACGGAATAAAGACTTCCATGTAAATTGACCAACATCCGAGGGAAGTACAGTTCCAAATTAGCAGACCTCATCAAGAACATCCGAAGTGTATAACATACAGTAGTGGTTGAGGTTAACCCTCTAGTTATACCAATCATTACTAAGACCACCTCTAGCGGTTAAATGATTTGATTCAATTGACAAAATTAAACGCTTGTGTACAGGCATATTCAGCGGCAAAGCAAGAAGTTGTGCAGAAACTGATCCTTTGCCAGGTGGCAGGTGACCAGGGTAGATTAGTGTCCACCGAGGAGAGTGTAACTCAGGCAAGGCTAGATCCACTAGCACCGATCATTGAGGAGGGTAGTGATACTGACACTTCATTCGATAAGTCCTTCTTCATGATGGGTAGTCAACAGCTAGGAGGTTTCTCAGATGAAGGACCAATGCTAGGAGGAAGCACCTCCCAAAATCCTTTGAACGATTCCAAGTTCACTATCATCTTCTTAGAAGGAACAAACTCGAGGGGAGCCCTAGTTTATTCTGATTATTGAGGACGCAAGTGTATTTGTATAGAAGAAAGACCTGCTTAGAGACTGGAGATAATTTGAGTCTATGATGATGGAGATAGATTCCGAGACGAAAAGGGAAACCACTATCAGATATGGAGATAACATGGCAAAATGAAAAATGGTTTCAGAGACTCAAGAACTACCTCCAAACATTGATTGACCCGGAGCTCTTTTTATTATTGATAAGAAAACAACCAGGGTCTCTACTTATAATGAGAGTGTGGGAATTTACAAGCATGAGATCGAGGGAGTAGTCTCTTACTTTCGATGCAAAGAACCCTACCCAAACGAATTAAGCAAAGACAAGGTTCTTTACTTATTCTCTTATGAAATTGCTATGGGAAAGGATATCATTTTTGTTGATAGGTATGGGCGAGAATACAAACGTATTCTCCCAAAGGAGGTAGAAAAGGCAATAGTTCCAGAGACATCAACCTATGCCCCCGAAGAAGTGCCAAGGGTCACCTACACCCCTAGCAAATCGACAAATCCCTTTTCAAAAGAGTATGACGCAAACTCACATTCTAACGGACAACAGACGTTCAACTACCAAAACCAACCAGCAACTCAGCCACCATTGCATGAATGGATTGGACAGAGTGCAACATTAGAACAAGACCGAAACCGAGATGGTTATTCAGCCGCACGAGGGCTAAGGGATTTACAAGAACCACCACTCTATTCACGGTATCAAGGAGAGAATAAGCAAAAAACTCAAGGGTCAACAGAGCCTGGAAGAAAACCCATAGAACAAGCTCGAAGAGATGAACCATCTCTTGCAAAAACTGTCAGAATTATGGCTTAGGAGCACCTCTGGAGAGGAACCCGCCCACTACCGAAGGCCAGAGGAGGTATATCGAGTAGGACGAGGAGAACCAATGATGAGATTTGTAGACCATCGTAGAATTAGACCTTCCCAGGTGCAAAAATGGGTAAACAAGAAATACACAGGAAACAGAGATCCTAGAGATCATGTAGCAACCTTTGTGCATGTAATTAGAGTTGAAGAGGTGTTAGACTTCCCTACCCAATTTGCAGGGTTTGGACTGACCCTAGAGGAGGATGCTGCTACTTGGTTTGACTCTGTGGAGCGTAGAGACTTTGAGTCTATGGAGGAGGTGTTTGACGAGTTTATTGAGGAATTCTCACAAAGAGGGATAGCTCATAATACAGTCTCACAAATCCATAAATTCAAACAGAAAGAAGGGGAGTCTATGCAAAAGGCAGCGCTATGACTAAAAGGATATGTTAAGTTCTGTCATGTGGAAGGACTGCCAACTCAGTCCAGACTTATGCTTATATTTATTCAAGGACTGATAAATGCAGATCTCCAGAAGGACTTACATATGAAGAGGAGCACGACGTTAAATGAGTTAACTAAGGAGGCTCTTTACCTTGTAGACAATTGTGCGGTCTACAAGGAGGATGAATTCAAGGATCTTGAAGACGATTCATTCTCACAACAAAGTGGAAGCAAGTCCGCTAAGACAGCACCGAAAGGAGAAGTAGCTGTAAGCCAGGAGCAGCATGTAGAGGAAGTGCTAAAAAAGATTAATATGTATGCCAAACCTCAGGCTAAACAACCAAAGTGGTGTGCTATTGAACAAAAATGGACAAACCATGTGACGAAGGAATGTTATTATAACAAGGGATATGTGAGAGAACGACCTTATGCTCCCCAGGCTTAGGTAGCATCTCCTCAACTTCCGCCGATGCCTAGGTATCAAGCAGGAAACCTACCAGGACCTGTAGGTGTAGAAAGACCACAACCAGTGTTGGGGCAGCAACCACCCCTACCAAGATTACGGCCAGTCGGCATAAGATACACACCAACAGTAACCAAACGAGAAGAGAAGGCTTTGGTGCATATGCATGCATATTACGAAAATCCCAATGGATATGCTGCAAATCCTGTCTATTATCCATCGGAAGAACCCCCAACATCAGAACCATGGAGCATGATGGGAAGTGCAGGACCACCAACAGCTGCACAGGCAGCAGGAGAAGGAAGATATAGCTTGGATGAATGAACATTGTTGTTCGTAGCCAATGGAGGCATGGGCGGGTAGAGACATGCATACCAACAAAGAGGAGCTCAAGGAGCACCTCAACAGCCTAAGGGACCCTACTACAAGTGTGGTGGAGACCATTGTTTAAGAGACTGTCCTCATGATGAAATCATTAGAGTCAACGCATATTGCATCAAGTGTGGAATCACTCATTTGATTCCTGATTGCCCTAAGAACCCGAGCAAAGGAGCAAAAGCTACCTTGAACATGCTGGAAGCAGTGCCTTCCAGTGGAGGGTCAGAAAACGAGACAATAATACCTATTCAGGCAGTGACACAAGCCCAAGCTCAAAGAATGATGAATGAACCCATAATTGAAGACTCAAGAACCAATGCCCCAAGTTCAGAAATGAAAAATCAGAGAAGCACTTGGAAAGCTAGAAAGGCGCGTATGAAAGCCATGAGAGAACGAGAGCAAACAGCTCTATCCAAGGAGTTAAAACACACGAAGGATAGATTAGAGCGGTTAGAGGATCTAGCTAGTCTAAGCTCACACACTATGGAAACCATAGGACCCAAGGAAATAGCAGAACCCAAAAGTGAAGGATCAGGAGGATCAGTGTTGGCAAAAAAGGTAAATGAGCAGTTAGATGCACTTTTAAAAGCTTACGAAGCCAGACTCAAAAACAACCAAACCCAAGAGCAAAGATGGATGACTTATCCATATGCCAAAATAGAAAAACAGAGGTTGGAAACGTGTCAAAAGATGATTGAAACAACCCAATCCTTGATAGAAAACCCGCTTGGTAAACCTACAAGTTGCCATGAAGTACCAGCTTCAACCCCTATCAAACCAACTTTAGAGAAACAAGTAGACACGAAGGAGAGACTCACAACTGCCTCTGAGTCTAGGAGAGAACCTATCATAGTGCCAAATACAACAGATGAGACAATTGATGGTTTTCACCTTAAAACATTTGTAGAAATGGGTAAGGATTGTAACGGTCTAGATGACCTGTGGAAGCAAATCCGTGATGCCAAAGAAGCTAACCGGGTGAGCTACCAAATGAATAGCACGAGAAAAGAGAAAAATGAGATCTTACCTCCTATTGAAGAATTTGAGGCAAGATCACAAATGAAATTTGATATGCATTCACAAGGGGGAGACCAGGGATCAATTAGTTCGGGGCACAGCCAACCAGATTCGCTAAAAACTCTACTCTCTTACCTAGGGGAGTATGAAGCCAAGTCTGAGGTGAGAGCAATCCCATCTCAAAGACTTTCTTCTAAAAAATTGATGGATTCACAAGGTTTGATTGAGTTATTGTCCACCCCTGTGACATGCACAATCACATTACCCGAACTCCTGAGGTTACGACCAAACATGTGGACCACAATAGGCAAATGCTTAGAAAAATTTGGAGTGAAAGACCCCACTTCGAAGCTTCAAGAAGGGGTCAGAGAATTGGACAAGCCTCAACTAAACACTAGGCCAGTACCTTTAAACAAGGTTGGAGAATATTGCGAGGGAGAAGATGGAAATACCACACTACCAGTAGAATTCCAAGGAGTAGTTTCCAAAGCTATTCTTGATAGTGGAGTAGGAGTCGCTATCGCCACCAAGGAAATCTAGAAAAAATGGGGAAAACCGGCCTTGAGAGCTACCATAATGAAATTGCAATTGGCAGATGGGTTCATGGAAAAGCCTCTAGGGCTTTTAGAAAAAGTAATTGTTACCTCGTGTGGAATCGAGTATGAGCATACATTTGCAATAGTCAAATGTGAACATGGAATATCTTTTTCCAATCTGGTGCTTTAAGTATAAGTGCTGATACAAGGTTTTCCTTAAGATTTTGGACTAAAGTTTCACACTCCTCAGTCCAATCGAAACTGACTAATAAGAGGTGCAGAGGTTGTGCAATGAATGCATACATATATATGAATCTTCGATAATATCCGCAGTGTCCCATGAAGGATTGTACTTGTTTGGCATTAGTAGGCCTGGGCAAGTCTACTATGACTTTGATTTATTTAGGTCAGTGGTTATGCCATTTCTTGAGACAATATGTCCTAAGATGTGGCCTTGCCTAACCATAAAAATGCACTTTTTCGGGTTAAGACAGATTCGATATGTTTTGCATTTCTCAAATACCTTTTGTAAATGGTCAATATGTTCTTCTCGTAAAAGAGAGTGTACAAAGAGATCATCCATATATATTTCTAAGAATATTTCCAGCTATTCTTTGAACGCATGAGTCATTAACTTTTGAAAGCTAGCTAGGGCATTGGTCAAGCCAAAAGGCATAACTCCATACGCATATATTCCCCATTTTGTGGCAAACGCTGTTTTGTGTTGATCCTCTATTGCAATTGCCAGTTGGTTATACCCTGGCTCAACCTTGAGATGGAACAATGGATTTCCCAGTTTTTTATGCAAGCTGATAGCTAAATAGTGCAGAAAAGAACTACACAACCACTGAAAGAGGGGGGTTAGGAATGATTTATGTTGTAAATAAATTTCGGCATTATTTGCTCGCAAACAGATTTGTGTTCTTCAAAGATCATCAAGCTCTTTTGTATCTAGTAAATAAACCATGCAATACTGGGAGAATTGTACGTTGGTTTATTATATTGCTAGAATTTGACTTCATAGTGGTAGTCAAAAAGGGTAAAACTCATCTACGGACGGATCATCTTTCAAGGTTGCAAAACGAGGAAGCTCCTGAAGGAGTAGATGATGACATACCTGATGCTTATCTTTTCAATATTGAAATGATACCCAAATGGTCTCAGGAAATTGTTAGTATTCTTTCCTTTGGAGTAGGTTTGATAACAAGGAAGACAAATCCAAACAACAAACAATTCGACAAACAAAAAACTTCCAGTTGATTGCAGGAAAACTGTATCATCTAGGCTCGTACCAGATTCTACGATTATGTATAAATCCTGAGTAATTCGAGTGTTATCTTGAAGAAGCACATGTCCAGGATTGTGCATTTCATTGTTCAACAATGAAAACACACCAAAGACTAAAACAATTAGGGGTTTATTGGCCAACTATGTATGCTGACACACATGCTTATGTTAACAATTGTACTATATGTAGTGCCAAATGACCAGTGGATCACGCGACATTGTTTTAGGTAAACATTGCACCTGCTTGGAGTCAATATATCATTGATTTCTTAACCACAAGGACATTTCCTGAAAACATAACAAAAGCACAGAAAAGGGCTATAGAGCTGGAGGCTCGCGACTTTAATTTAATTGGGAATCATTTCTATAAGCGAGGAAAGGATAATCAACTTAGAATTTGTGCAAGTGAAAGTGAATACCTGCTGATTCTAGAACACACACATGGAGGAATAAGTGGAGGCCATTTTTCAGGCAATAAGACAACAAAAATTGTCTTAATGGTAGGAATATGGTGGCCTACATTGTATATGGATGTTGAGGAGTTTGTAAAGCGTTGTGACGCATGTCAGCGCACCAAGGTGCTAGATAAAGAGAGATGAGATGCCACTACGGCCAATGATGGGAGCAAGGGCATTTGCAAAATGGGACATTGATTTTGTGGGGTCTATTTCACCCCCTGCATATCGCACCCATACCCAATATATCATTGTGGCTACGGACTATCTCACAAAATGGACAGAAGCCAAGGCAACACAAAAAGCAGACGCAAGAACCACTGCACAATTTTTGTATAAGAATGTTTTTGTACGATACGGATTACCAATAAAAATTGTCAGTGATCAAGGAACACATTTTCTTAATGAAGTCATTGAATATCTGCTAGAGGAATTCATGGTCATACATAGAAAATCTGCTCCATATCATCCACAGGCAAATGGACAAGCTAAGGCCACAAATAAAACACTGTGCACTGTTCTGACTAAAATTGTATCAGAGTCAAGGACAGACTGGGATCAGCAGTTACACTCAACACTATGGGCATATAGGGTAGCTTACAAAACATCAATAGGAACAACATCGTACAACATGGTGTTTGGTCTAAACGCTATATTACCCATAGAGTTTTTAGTTCCGACTCTACGATTAGCGAAATGCTTAAAATGGACAGGACATGAGCTATCTTCAAGAATAGATGATCTTGAAAATCTAGATGAACTTCAATTGAGAGCTGTAGCTTTGATCTATGCTAAAAAGAGAGACAAAAAGAGTTTTTTGACAAGCATGTGCGCACGAAAGAGTTCAAAACAGGTGATTATGTACTTGTTTATACCTTGCAGCAACATGCCAAGAAACTTAAAAAGCGAGGGATGGGACCCTTTGTGATTAGTGACTTATCACAAAGTGGAGCTGTCAAACTTGCTATATTAGCAAAAGAAGAAATGCCAAATTGGATTAGTGGGTGTCGATTAAAAAAGTATCATTTGCCACTAACACAGGATTTGCGAACAACAAATCCATCAAGAAAAACAACGGATGAAAGAGAAACAGAGGGTACGAGAAGAGGCCCAAGCAGAAGCAAAAGAACGCATTGCAAAAAGACGGCTTCTACGAAAACAACAACAATGTGGATCACCGTTGCGAATAAATGCTATTCCACTAACGAATTTTGATGAAGACATAGTGGAGCCAATAATTGCAGTCAAAGTGGGTAGCAATCAAGTTGAATCGATGGAATTTCTTGATTCTGGAGCTCAAGCAAATTTGATCTCTTACAGATTATACAAACAGCTCAAGCCCAAATTTGATCTCTTACAGATTATACAAACAGCTCAAGCCCGAAGGTCAACTACATCCTACTCCACAAGTGCTGGAAAGTAGTAAATCACATTCGCTAAAAACATTGGGCTAGATTATATTGCACGTACAAGTACATCAATATATTTACCCACACAAGTTTTATGTGGTTGAGGATGACAGCACACAACACCCCATGTTGTTGGGACAACCTTGGCAAAAAGAGTATAATGTGCAGATAGATTGGAATGCGGATGCAGTCAAAATTCAGCATGCACAAGAACAACAGGTGGTAGCCTTTGCTCAGCAACCCCGGAAGAATCAGACAGCAACAATGCAATCACTGGATAAAGAACCAAAAGGATGGGTGCCACTAAAGAACAACACGATACCCATGGCGACCAACAAGGGAATTGCCACCCATGTTCACTACAAGCATAAAACAACACAGACCGCAGTGCAAAGATCAAGGTTAGCAACATGCGAAAAACCAGTATGGGTGCAGAAGGATAGAGATGACATGGCAGACCTACCACAATACAACAGAAGAAGTCAACAGAAGCACACAGTTCAACCAAAAACAAAGGGAACAAGAAAGATATGGGTCCCAAAGAGAATGCTCAGTAAGAACTTAAATGCGACTCGCATTTGGATCCTGAAACCAAAGCAACACGAACTCCCTTCAGTACAAGCAACATCGGCATGCAGACACACACTACATATGAAACCAGCAAACCGATCTATGTGGGTGCCAATCAGTAGCAAAACAATGACAATCGCGGAAGTAGCAATAAACCTACAAAAACCTGCAAAACAAAGCTACAAATGGAAAGCAAAAGAGACAAGGACTACGGCCAATTCCGCCATGACAATTCTCTCCAAAGAAACAACCATGGCCATTTCGACAGTAGTGGCAAACCAAGCGACTTTTGCAAGAAAGACGATCAAACAGTGAGCTGTAGAGTTACAACTTTTACTTGCAAAGAAAATCCGCCAACCAAATCAACAACAAACAGGAAACCTCGACGGCGAATGCCAATAAGCATCTTGCTTATTCCCTCCTCTTGCACAGCATTGATTTTTCCATGCATTGACCGAGTATGCATCATATAGGGCCACATTACACGGCCGAGCATTAGCACAATTTTTAACCCATGCATGGCACATACACCGAGGCGATACCTTGTCGTCCAGGAGGACTCTGGCTAGGGGGGGGGGGGGGGAACATAAATGCGGACCCAATGGTAAAAAGAGCAAAAAAAGAGCATGTTTTCGATTATTTTAGAGGGTTTTCGTTTGATTGCGAAATTTTCTGGACTAACCCAAGTACACATGCCCTTATACAGCATGAATCTATAAGTGTATGGGGCCAAATGCCAAATCAAGCCCCTAGGTGTGTGTATATAGGTAAAAATAGCCATTTTTCGGGCAAAATCTTGGTAAAACAGAGAAATCCGACCATAAAAATTGCATGTGAGTGTATATAGTGTTTTACGGTGATGTTTTTGAGTTATTATGATTTTTGGGAATTTTTTGGGCTTAATTTGCTATTTTCTTTTTAATTTTACTAATTATCGGCATAAAAACTTCAAAAATACAAAAAGCAGGTGAAATACGGTCATAATGAAAAACAAATGGTGATAATCAGTGAATAGAGGACAACCTATGGTACAATGGGGGTGCAATTATGTGAATGGAGCGGGAAGCGTATTTTGGTCAGATTTTGACCAAAACATCAAATTTCTTGAAAACTGGGCAAATGGAGTCCAAGTCAAGAATTTTTTGAGCCTAAACCGTATTTCGCAAGAAGTTGAGAGCACATGTCAAATTTCATGGAAAGTGGTTCGGGGACCCCCATTATAAGATTTTTTCACTTCATTTAAAGCTCATTTCTACTATTGCCTTCTTGAGAGAGAGCTCTTGCCACCTAGAGCGAACCGGACTTCCAGCAACTTCTACGATGCGTACGACCACCCGACAGGCTCCAGACATGAGAGGTAGGCTCACCATCTTGAGATTTTCGCGTATGTTTGATATTTTGTCACGAAAACTAGCATAGGGTTCACACGGGAAGAGGGCAGTAGAGACCTACAGGTAGAAGTGGCCACGTAACGGCTAACCCAAAAGCAATGAGGCTTCATCGGCGGTTTACCGTAGCATAGGAGACCACTTTTGAATGCCCAAAGGCGGCGGAAAACCATTGGGAAAAACCCTAACTTCTAGAGCCCCATAAGAGGCCACCAAATGGTAAATCGGTGGAAAGGCGCCCAAATGCTACCAAAACTCATGGGTAGGAGCATCTCGACATGCTCGACAAGTCTATATAGCCCACATGGCCATAAGGCGACCCGAAGCGGCACTAAGCTTCAGAAATAGCATCAGACACACAAAGCGTCAACTAGCCCTCACGACCAAACCGCATGTCCGTTTGCCACCAAACTTCACGAGCGGCTTTCCTAGACCATCAACAACCAAGTCATATGGTAGTAGAGCACCACAAGTCATCGACGACATGTAAAAGCAACCACGGGCGCTTCCAGAGTGACAAATGGCCAAACGGAGCTCCGGTGAAGCCAAAGTCAACAAAAAACCATATGGCAAGGATCCCCAAGGGTCCGTGAAGCTATGGAGACTAACATCAAGAAATTTCATCGCCAAAAAGCACTCCAAGAGTCAAAAAATAGCTCAGAGGCTCTGAAAGCCAAACAAGGAGTTTCTTTCTATCTATTTGACTTTTTTGTTGAAATAGGGCTTAAAAGGGACTCAGGGGGGCTCAGGGCAGGCACCAATAGCACTTATCAAATAAATTTCATCAGGAGACATCCTACACGTAGGATGTCTCAAGGCCATATCTGGGAGCCAAACTCAACATCTCATATCACACACAGTTCCTGAATAGCCTATACATACTAGCCACCAAGTTTCATCACATTTGGACAAAAGTTGACCTCATGTGCATCAAAAAACGCAAAGTCAGAGCATAGAGTCAATAATGGGTCATAGACCTACCAAAACTAGTCCAAATCACATGAAACTTGCACAATACACTCATGAGCACATTGCCAAGCTAACTGTGGGGTCACATGTGAAAATTGATGAAATAGACATCCTATGTGTAGGATGTCTAAATGACCAATTTGACCTCCAGCCTGGTATTTTTAAATTCCAGATCTCTTTATAACACCTTCAGAGGCTCATATATCAAGTTTCAAGCCATTCCCATCACATTTGGCCCCCAACACCTCCAAGATGCACTTTTTGAGCCTAAAAACACTACACATGCTCTTAACAACATCAATGCTTATCCAAATCAAAATCTAAGAGTAGGGCCATGTTCCACATGCTAAGGGCTACCCCCAGAACCAACTTAAAGTCATTTTGATAAAATAGACATCTTACACGTAGGATGTCTCCAGTGTGATTTTGACCTTCTGTGCAAGAACCGACTTCATGGGAATCATTAACATGGTATAAGAAGATTGTATATCAACTTTCAACCCATTTGAATATCATTTGCCACCTGTTGAGGACATCCTACCCAATTTGTGAGACAAAAGCCTGAATCGGCCCAAAATTGCACTTTTTGATGCCCAAACCCAAATCCAATTACATAGCCATGTTGCACAGGTCAAGGGCCACTAGCCTACCAAGTTTCACAAAAAACAAACAAGTTGGACATCCTACGTGTAGGATGTCTAAATGATAATTTTTTAGCCAAAAGCTACTGTGGGCAAATTCAGAGTTTCCCTAGTTCCTTTTAAGTTTTATTTTCAATTTTCAAGTCATTTGGGTAGTTAGAACTCAGTTTATCAGCTAATATGGAAAAAACGCTAACTTCGGACTACTGAGTGCAACAGGATCCATGGCAGCCGCAAAATCACCTGCAAAGAAGAAAAGGATGACTATAAAAGACTACTTGGAAGAAGTGGAGCCATTTGTGATCCCAGAAGGAACTCTGAAGCCCACTAGCACATGGATTCAAGATGATCTGCTCGAGTCCGATGATGTGAGAATCTACCAAGGAGTATTCAAAGATCCTGAAGGAAATGCAGTAGAGCTACCCATGATACCACAAGAGCTCAATGAATTTGTCAGAAGCAAGATGGGGGATTACCTGGAGAAGCTGGATCTACACAACTACTTTGAAGCATTGCCAGCGGGGATTGACATCAAAAGAGTGTGGGAATTTGTAACCACAATCAAAGAAGATGGAGCGGCCCGAGTCACAGATCTGCAAGGCAATCCAGATACCATGATTTTTATCACAAGAGGGTGGTAGCAGCCACACTTGACATCTCAAACAAAGGAGATAGTGTGACAAAGAGGCGAGATGAAGTCAAGGTCTACTCAGAAAAGAAGAACAACTACACATTTGAAGATATTGCAAACCCAAAGGTGGCTATCATGAGCCAACTCTACAATCAATACTTCCACATGTGTACAAAGCGACCACAAAAATACAGGATGCCACCTGGAGCCATTGCTACCACCTTCACTTGGGCAATGCAGAAGGGCAAACCAA
This sequence comes from Adiantum capillus-veneris, assembly GCF_014529385.1. NCBI lineage: Eukaryota > Viridiplantae > Streptophyta > Polypodiopsida > Polypodiales > Pteridaceae > Adiantum > Adiantum capillus-veneris. The sequence continues at coordinate 12,699,654 of NC_140945.1, forward strand.
AAGAGATAAATTATGATGCTTACATCCACGCCAATCTAATGAAGATGGGGAAGATAAATCCCACCTATATTGTACCTGGTGAGCTGATAACAAAAGTTGTCTATGGAGCATTGCATGCCAAGGGAAACTGGCATGAACCTCCCTCACAAAATGATTGCCTAAAGCTAAAGGAAGACAAGGAAGAAGAACCACCCAAGGCACCCAGGGTAGCCACAAGGATGAAGCGCTAGCTAGAGACCGTGCTAGAAGAGCCGGCATAGTCGAAGAAAGGAAAGAAAGAAAGTCTACAAGTGCCGATCAAAGAAACCAAGTCACAAAAAGCGGCGCGGCTAGAAAGACTAATGGAAAGCTTCAGAGCCGAGAGAGCAGTGAAAGGAGATCTAAGCGAGTTGTGGAAGCCATCCCTTGAAGCCATGTCGGGATCATCTCGAAGGATTCACCGGGATCGGTTCGAAGACTATATCAAAAACTTTGAGATCCTAGATGCTACGGGCGGAGAATATCATGAATATCCCATTTACAGAAGAAGAAGTGGACGAAGTGAGACGGCAGCTGCTAGAAGAGCAAGAAAGCCAAGAAAGAGAGAGAAAAACCAAGGCGGACAGAGATTTCAAGAAGAAGCCACCAACTCCACCGTCAAGCCGAGAATCTAGCCCACCCCCATCACCACCTCCTCTTAGCCCTCCACAAACCCAACAAAAGGAGGAGCTGAATAGAACTGATGAGCAAAAAGAGTCCAAGCAAGAGAAAAACAAAGAGGAAGAGCAGAAAGAAGAAGCTGAACAAAAAGATTAGCAGCTAGATCCAGAGGAAAGAAATTTTAGAATATTTCTTGATCTACTAGTTGCAGGGTACTCTCGAGAAGAGGCAGCTACGGTAGCCTTTGAGTTGAAAAGCACAAGGCCTAAGGAACAGATGCAGAGCCTTTGGTTAGTAGAATTGAAAGAGATGGCCACCGATACAATGGACCTACAGCCACCGACCAATGATTGGGATGTGGTAATGCAAAAGCTAACCGGGCTCAGAGCAAGATCAATGGCCACTGAGAGTGAGATTGATACTCTCAAAACAAATGAAGTTTATATCAAGGTTGAAGTGGACTTACTGCAGAAATAGGGCCAAGAGAATATAGAGAAACAAACAAAGCTGCAAGCATGTCTGGACACGGCATTACAAAGATGCAAGGAAATGGAACGACAGAATCAGGCAGCCGAACACAAACTCCAAAGAGCAGAGGAAGAATACAAGAAAATCAGCAAGTCATTGACAGATGCGGAGAAAGAGAGGGACAATCTGACTCTACAACTTGCTGAAGAGTCCAAAGAGGTTGAAACCTTGAAGAATGCCAAGGAAAAAGCCGAGATAGAACATGAGGCAAGCCGGGATGAGGTAATAGAGTTAAAAGATCAAATTAAAGTAAAAGATCAGACCATCCAAAGGCTAAGAGCATCTCCGGCCAGAGTCAGAGCTGCTAGCTCAACTAGCACAACTTCAGAGACTGATTTGTATGAAGAACAAATGAAGGAACTCCAAAAGGAGTTAACACTGGAGAAGAGGCAAAGACTGATGCTGGCTGAGGGATCTCTTGTAATGCAAAACCGTTTGGAAGAAGAGAACCAGGCCATGAAAAATAAGCTAGAAGCCGTGAAGAAAAATATGGACGAGGAATTTCAGAGATGGCAAGCAAAAAATGAAGACATCAAGAGAAAGCTCGAGGAGGCGGAAAAAATCAATGCCGATCTGAACGACCTCCTAGTGAATATGGGAGATCAAACGGAAGAGGCAAAGAGGGCATTTCAATAGCAGATAGATGAGCTGAAAGGCCAACAAAAAACTGAAGAGCAACAGTTTAGCACCTAGCCAGCAGCAACGGAAGGAATCGACATAGAGAATGTGTCACATCCAGTGGACACCACCATGCAAGAGGACATCCTTGTGGGACCCTCACAAGAACCCTAGGATCTGACACAAGAAGAAGAAGAAAAACTGCAAAAGGCCATAGAAGCGGCAGTAAGAGACACAGCCAAAGAAGCATTGGAGTGGGAGCAGAGAGTGTTTAAATCAATGACCATTTAGAAGATAGATGCCAATACTATTTGGCGTGAATGGTTACAGCCTTCTCTCCCATATCCACTGCTAAAGTATGAAGCTGCTACGATCAACAAACGGATAAAAGAGGAGCCCACAGTGCCATTATACAAAGCAGATATCTCCAAACATGAAGGAGTTAAGCTGATAGTGGATTCTCAACCCAGGTGGAGAAAGGAATGGCTCACAAAATATCTGCAATATCTAATTCATCTGGTAGAGGCGCCCAAAAGAATCAGAGACAATCTTAGTTTTTGCCCTCTACCAAGGATGAGGACATGGAAAGCCCAAGAGCTGTTGAAGAGAAGCCAACCCACTTGGCTTAATTACCCGAAGCTGCCAGGCTTGAAGGCAGGCGAGAGAATGAGTGAGCAATACATGGTGAAAACCCTAACGGGCGCCATTAAATTGTTCACTAGCTCGCCTGACCTATCTTCGATCATGCTGAGAAAAATATGTAAAACCCTTCTGGCAGTCTTCGAAACCTTCAAACCTGGACAAGCGACAGAAATTATTTTTTTCTTCCAAGATACATACAAATGTGCCTACGATCCGTCTGCTCATCCTTCTCACGAGGTGATACATGCACTATATCAGAGAATTATGTTTTTGCCTTCTTATCACCTCCAGGCCTTTGAAGAAGCCTTCTTCACCGGCCTCATCACCATCAACACAGATATATTCGGCCCGACGTTACTCGCCTAGCATGCGCGATATGAATCCCTTCTAAAGATGAGAGAAAGCCTCCACTAAAGAAGCAACTCTACTGCCATGTTGGGGACGACATGAACTAGGAGGGGAGGAGTGTTAGCAGTTGGACACACCCTACAGAGAATGATTGCTCGGAGGAATATTATTTTTTGTAATTATTCTTTAATTGAGAAAAACCGACATTTCATCTTTGTAAATAGTGGGGCTTGCAGAAGCTTCCAAATTGTATTCCATTTTTGACATTTAGATTGAGTAGATGGTTAAACTGGAACATTAGGGTTTGAGATTGTAAGGTATTTATACCACTATAATGAAAAAACCTTTGTCATTTTAAAAAAAGTTATGTCTGTGTGGGTGAGCGTACTGTGTACGAGAGAGAGTGAGATTTTCATCTTGACGCTACGCGCGCACCGGTGGTTGGAATCGAGTGCAGAGAAGTGCAACGTGTTGCCCCTGACGAGAGCTACGCGCCAATACCTACAGTGCGGGTGTATGGTTTGGTTTTGCAAAATCGACCCACGAGCTACATCTGGTGATTTGGTGAGCATACGTTGTCTGTTTTTGCATTTCAACATATCCACGCGTTCGCATTGAGTAGAGCTACACATTAGGCACTTTAGTTTTTAGAAATGACGATCTGCAAATTTTGAGCAGACATCCTACGTTATTTTGCACCAGGTGTTTAGGGTTGGGATTTTGGTTCATAGGCCTTAGGGAGAGCGACCTATTGGTGTTAATAGGGTCTCCTTCAAGTTCTATGGTGTTTCGAGAACGTTTGATGGGTATTGGGCTCTTGAAATCATTGTAGGAAATCTCCTCTTATGCACTCTTGAAGGCTGTAGCTTAGACATTGGGTAGAGACCTATGTAGGAAGTAGTCGAGAGTCGGTCAAGTGTAGGTTGACACCCTATGATTGCTTCCATGCGCCTGCGGGTCGAGCTTTATCCTTAGCTAAAAAATCTTGTTAGGTGAGTTCTTGCTGTGCTGACGTCCGTCGCGGCGTATCCGCCAACACTCCCATTCTTCTTCTTCTTCTTCTTCTTCTTCTTCTTCTTCTTCTAGTTCTTGTTCCACTAAGGAAGAAGGCAAAATCCATGAAAGTGAAAGTACCCTAAAAGGAATTCAAGAAATCATGTCATTCAAATACAAAGACTCCTTCAACTTTTGACGAGTCTGATGATGACTCTTACACCTTCAAAAAAACAATTGTAACAAGGAGAATCACTTGAGTCGAGAACCTAAGTATTACAATTTGGAGTGGAGAAAAGGCAAGAAAGAATTCAAGGATGGTGGCATAAAATTTGACACTTTTTTAGGGCACAGGGATACACATAAAGTCTTGTTCTTTGTTTAGCAGTTTGACACTGTTGCTCGAGGAGGCAACTTTATAGAGGCTTCCACTGGTTAGAAAGGAGATTAATTTTCAAAAGCCTTACTTACCCTTGGGAAAAGCTTCTCCTTATTTTTCTTCCTTGTAAGGCATGCTCTTTTAAGGCTAAGAGGCAACCAATCATATTTGCAAGTTGTGTCCATGATTTTTTTTTGCCTTATTATGCTTTATTGATACATTTGCGAAGCCTCCTTGACCTTGGAAAAAATAGTCTCTAGATGCTGTACAAAATGATCTTGTTCTTGTTGCACAAGATAGGGGGAACCTTCTTTCCACCCTCAAGAATCTCTAATGGTTCCTTCCTTCTGGATGTGTGAGCACCAATAGTTTAAGGGAGCTATTAAGTAATCCCACATAAGTTTATTGTTACCATATACATGTGGTAGTGATGTGTGTGAACACACTAGGACCGTCGGGGCATTTTTTCCCTCTTTAGGAGGTTTTTCCCCCCGAGCATTGTATATACGCCCATCACTCTAGGGCTATCTATCTTTCCATTGCACACTAAGTTATACACTCTCCATTGTGTGCCTTGAGATTCCTTCATCTTCTCCAAGCTGTGTGTGTCTCTCTGCAACCCTAATTCCAACAATTGGTATCAGAGCAGGTTGCGTCCTCCCGGGCTTAGTTGCCAGCTGCTCCAGTACCTGCTTGCTCACTTTCTCCAATTTAAGTGAGCTTTGGCGAGCGTTCGTAAGTCGACAAATATTTCGGGATCACTCGTAGAGCTCCGTCTGCTCAGATTTTTCATTTGGGCTCATTTCGGCCTCCGTTTCCACTACAGGCAGGTCTGCATAGGCAATTTTGTCATTATGTGCAAAATTTCTATCAGTGCCGTTTTCTACATAACATGTGCCTTATAGTCTTCTACGGTTTGTGATATATATCACGTGTTGTTCTCGCTGCGTTTCTCCTATTTTCGGGCAGTTTTCACATCACGTGTAGCATTTACCATGGCTGACAACAACAACGAAGATGTGTTCAAGATGTTTGCTGTTGAGGATAGGTTGGATGGGGACAATTACCCTACGTGGACTTATATGATGCAACACATTCTTGTGTCAAAGGGCGTCTGGAATATTGTGCAGGGCATTGATGTACGTCCTGGTTTTGAGAATGTAGGCGATTTTGAGGATGTTGCAGGTCTTGCTGCAAGGATTGCTTCTGTTAGAGTTGTTTTGCCTACGGCAAAACAAGCTAGTTGGGATGTTAAGGATGCACAGGATCATGCATTGATTGCACTATCTATGAAGCGCACCAGTGTTCCTCACATCCGTTCAGCAAAATCTGCAAAACAGGCTTGGGATATTTTGGCTGGTCTTTATGCAAGTCGCAATGAGGCTAAAATTGCTTTGCTGCGTAAAGAGCTGGAGTCGAAGATTATGCATGTAACATTTAATGGCCTAAAAACTTATGTGTAGCGGAAATTAGCATGAACATAGTGGGCATTTCTTTGGAATAGATTCCTAATGAGAATTACAAGAGTGCTTGGGTGGAGAGAGCAACAAAAAGCATAACACCTACTTAGATAGCATCAACAATACTTTCAAAAGAGAGAGAAATTAAGCTATTGACAACAGTTGAGGACCGGATTTGCATGGAGCCGGTCGCCCCCTCCAAAAGGCTTTGTATTATGGTTTCTCCCATCAAGAGAGACATTGTACAATACAATTCTTTGTGTTCCTTCAAGACTAGCTAGTGCAATGAAGATGAAAGCTTCATGCACTAAGCAAAACACTTAGCAAACACAACTTTAGTTATCCCCGTTCTCAGACCCAAGACCTCACACACCTTCGAAGATGGTGAGAGCTAGCAGGGTATGAGAGTAGATTGAGAGGAAGGAGTATCTTACGAGAAAGATGTACATCTCCTCACATAATCACTCATATTAGCATAGATTTAGCTTAGAAATTAGCTTGGTAGAGGAGATGAGCATGCATTGAATCTTGGCTCTTGGTTGGATTTGCATCCACATGCCAAGAGTGTGTTGATGTAGGCTTCTATCTCACAAGCTTGGAGTAGGTGATGAGCTCTCCATTAAATCTTGGGAAGAGAAAGTCTTCTCTTTCTTCACACATGAGATTGTATGAGTGTGTGTGTGTGTGATAATGCCTTGCAAAAATCAGCCCCCTCTCTCTCTTGGGCAAGCCCTCTTGCTAATTGCTCTTGCAGGCTCCCCATTGGACCTCCCCAAGTCAAGCCAATGGCTATTAAGAAGCATAAGTGATAGCCTTCTGACATGTGTCCCCCTTTCCCCTTTTGTGAGAGATTTAGGTAATTTAATAATTAAACTAAAGTCTCATTGGACCCCTTTGCCTCCTGGTCAATAGGAATCAGGAAAGCCATTGGGCTCCTGAATGCTCATTGGACCCCTTGGGAGACTGTCTAATAGTCTTCTAGGAGACTTAATTCTCATTGGTTCTTTTATTAAGTGTTTTTAAAATAATTAAACTAGATTTACTCTAGCCTAATTATCATTGGTTATTTTATTAAGTGTTTTTAAATTAATTAAACTAGATTTACTCTAGCCTAATTCTCATTGGTCCACCTCCAAGGCCATCCAATAGGAATTGGGCACACCTTGTGGGCATCTGGGCTAGGGAGCTGACATGTGTCCCTAATTCCCTTTGTGTAAAGGGAGCCTCTGTGTGTGTGTGTGTGTGTGTGTGTGTGACTTTCTCTCTCATTCCCTAGAAGAAGAGCTCGCCCCCTCCTATGTAGGGATATGCAAAGACTTTTTAGTTACACACAAAGCATCCAATTTCCCCTAGAGTTGACCTTTGGACACAACCTTTGAATTTTGGAACCTTAGCATTTTGGAAGTCTTAATGGGCTGAACCTTAGGGTCTTTTTAGCCCATTGTTGCACATGGCTCTTTTGCAGATGGACCCCCCTTTGGATCCCTATTTTCCCTCCTTTGGATCCCTACTGTGGCTAGTCTTCTAGCTTAACCAATATTCTAGCTTGTTCTCCCCTGGCACTTCCCCACATTAAATGATCAGTTTAATATGAGAAAATCATTTAGGAGAATTAGATATTGATTATTATGACAATGTATGAGGAAGATGATATGGACACTTTTCTTGCTAGTGTCAAGGATATCAATGAGCAACTTATTTCTGCAGGTGAAGTCATTTAAGACAGTTCCCTTGTGCAGATTGTTCTTGATGCCTTACCAGATTCTTACCGGACTTTTGCTAGTACTTGGAGACTTATGACCCAAGGAAATACTGAAGTTGTCAAGTTTGATGCATTATGCACATTGCTGTTGCAAGAGTCACTTTCCAGAAAAAGCAGGACTAGGCAGCATGCAATTGAACAGGCTTTTATTTCTTCTCAAAGAAAGGGTGGTAACAGCAATGTAGCCACTTCTTATGGTTCTGCTGCAAGTGGAAAAAATATTGTTGCTAATGCTTCTGCTGGTAGCACTTTGTCCGCATAGGAGGAGAAACGTAAACTTTGGATTTTTGTTTATGAGCAACAACGAGAGGTCCTCTGGGGCTCTATTTACTACATGACTTCGGCTCATGCATATGCTATGACTATTGTATAGAGGTGTTGTGGCGTGGTTGTCTCTCTCTCTCTCTCTCTCTCTCTCTCTCTCTCTCTCTCTCTCTCTCTCTCTCTCTCTCTCTCTCTCGTCCTCGTCTTGCTCCCATATGGGTTCCCATCTTCAATGTTTGGCCACACATATGATATGCTTGAGAGCTCAAGGACAGGTTGATTAAGGGCTGATTTTAGCTAGTAGTAGCACAGATTGCGATTGCATTAAGGTGGATTAGGATCCTCTCGCACACTTACTTGTCGGTGTATAAGGATTTGGTCCTATTGAAGTATTGTAACATGCCAAATTAGGGCATCCAAAAGAACCCCACCATCTAGAGTCCCAAGTCACATAAATAATATGGAAAACCATAAAACGTTGTCCAAGTGAAAATCTAAGTGTTCTTGATCTAGCCCATTTGGCACTACCAAACTCCTTGGTTATGAAGTTTGTTCAAGCCATCTTGACATGAGGGCACTAGAGCATATCTGGACATGGGTGCAATAATTTAGAAGCACTGAAACCATATCTTCAAGCTAACGAGAGAGTTAAGACAAGGTTTCATGAAGAGTTGCTTTCACAAAATGGAAGTGCTTAGCAATATCTCATATCAAACTAGGTGATCAATATTATCTAGAAGCAAGAATGGGAGGAAGAGAGTATACAATAATGGATCCAAGGAACCAAAAGATAGATTGGTCTCGCCTTTTAACTAGTATGCTGAGTTACGGGGGAAAAGAGTGTAAGCACACAAACTGATAGGCAGTGGACGATTCCAAAAATGTATTTCTTTCTTTCAGTTTTGAGAAAATTAATCAAGCTATAGAATGCAAATTCAACACAATCTTGAAGTATGGGGAACACTCTTTCAAGGGACAAAAGTCAAAAAAATTCTCGGCTATCTTGAGTGACAATCAACTTTCGAGGGTTTGGTAGAGAAGGGGTTTAGAAGGAAACATCACAAATATGTTCATTCTGAGGGCGATTGCCATTCTTCCTCCTTTTTTGGTCCTTGTTCCACTAAGAAAATATAGCATAAGTCACGAAAATGAAAGTATCATTGTGATAGAAATCACTTCATTTAAATACACCCAATTCTTTAGCTCTCGACACCTTTGGAACTTTTTTTGGCTTTCTAAAAGAAACCCTTAGTGTTAGGCTGGGTTAGGGGTTTTCATAGTTTTCAATGCATGATGGAGACTTACCTTTCATTTCACATCGTGTCTTAAATTTTTTTGCATTCTATTGTTTTAGAATGCTAAAGTGAAGTTTCACCTTACATAATTTTAGTAAATTTCACACACACATATGATTTTTTTGCATTCTATTGTTTAAGAATGCTAAAGTGAAGCTTCACCTTGCATAATTCTAATAAATTCTACACACACATATATTAATTAGTTCTTTTTATTTCACCTTACGTTTCACAATTTCACATGGCTTTACATTTCCATTTTATAGCTTGATTCCAATCAGTGTTAACATTCAAAAAAGTCTCTTTTATTAAGCGATTGTTGATCGAGTTTCCTCCTCACAAAGAAAAAACCAGAAATACCATTAGAAAATTTGAGATTTGCAAAATGTTTGGACAACTTTCTCACATATTTCATTTGTTTTTCTTTCGTTTACCATGATTTGCAACTAGCTAGTCTCGATTTTCAATCGACTCAAGACTAAGCTGATGCAATCCTTTCCCAAACACTGATACCAGTTTAAACAATTTATCACTTTTTTATTGTTTTTTAAAGCCGTCGTGACCCTAAGAAAGAATTCAAGGACATGGTCAAGGAGTAAAATGCTATTTTTGAGACATAGGGATACACAAAAGGCCTTGTCCTTTATTAGTAGTTCAACATCAGTTTTTGAGGAGGAAATTTTTATAGAGGCTTTGTAATATGCTTTTTTTGAGACATAGGGATATACAAAAGGCCTTGTCCTTTATTAAGTAGTTCAACATCAGTTTTTGAGGAGGAAATTTTTATAGAGGATTCCATATCTGGGAAAGAAAATTCATTTTTGAAAGGCATAATTAGCTTTGGGAAAATATTCTCCTTAGCCTTCCTTCTTATAGGGATGGCCCTCTCAAGCCTAAGAGTCAACCACTCATCTGCGCTTTTCTTCTCAAATCTAGGTAGGAAGGGACTAGAGATAAGATACACATAATTACAAATTGAAAGCTCTTGATCGCAACTACCGATTTTACATTTCCATCAAAATAATTGAACTACATCTTTGAACATATAAAAAATGAAGGAAATTAAAAAATTAAGCTAAAAATGGGCTGCTTTGTTAGCCTACTACTAACATTCCCACTCTGGGTCGTCTATGATACAACGTCATATTGCAAGATAATGATTTGGCTTACGGACTATGTACTATTTCTTGAGAGCTTCAAGTGCGTCATAATATTTGATTATGAGCTTCTTCAACCTTCTATGAGAAACTAAAGGTCTATGGGCGTCTTGAGCTCCATGGATGAATATCCAACAAACCTTGCTCGTAGATTTTCAATGACTAGGGTGAAGATCTTTATCCTGAATTTAAAGAAGCCAGTGTAGAACACTTCTTCAGAGGTCTGCATAATAGGATGCTTGAAACATCACCTTTGCATAGATTCCATAGAGCACTTCATCATGTGGCTAATATGAGAGCTCATAGCAAAGTCCCTGGTTGCCTTCTAAGAAGGGCATCCATGGCACATATTCCATGGAAGATGACCACATTATGCTTTTCTAATTGTGCTTCTCTAGCTTATGTCTTTCTCATATGGAGTCTTATTCCAGTTGGTATGGAGAAAGTTCTTGTAGCTTCTGCTTCATGGTCTTCTTTTTGGCTAGGATTGGCAAACTTTGCATTGTGGTGCCCCATTTGAGCTGAGATAAGCCAAATTCAAGTTTGAAGCCAAAAAATTACTCTTAAAGCCATAGAAACAAAATGCAATCACCAAAAAATCAATTCTAACAAAAATTTGCATATGGGATAATAAGATGCTTATTATCTAGGGCATGATTTTAGCATAAAAAATGAACTTTGGTTGTGCACATGGGTTGCTGCATAAAAAACAAGCAAGATTGGCTTTTTTTTGGAAAATTTGGATGCGTAAATGCTAGGTTAGGTCATTTTTTGCTTTGAAGGATTTTGGAAAGGACCAACTGTTGGTGCAAATTCATAAGATGTCCAAATCCCCTTCAAAATTAAGGTGTAGGTAGGTGATAACATGCTAAAGCTGATGATGACAAGATTTGGCAAAAAGGGGCTCAATCTGGGCATCAAAGATAATAAGAATCCTTATTATCTATGATGGTTTTTTTTTAACTTTTTGGCACTTGGACTTCATGGGGTGATTGGCCATCATGTATCAATGCCATGAATGTGTTTTTGGAAGTGTTTCCTTGGGTTAAAATTTTGAAGGTTCTGCTAACCTAGGATTTTTTGAGCTACCCCGATGACATACGCACGTCCAAAAATGCTTGTTTGTAGGTTAAGAAATCACCCCTCATGTCTCGTGCAAGACTGTTTATCATGGGAGGCACTAGTAGCCCGGAAGCATGCACCGAAAAAGGGTCCCGAGAGCTCTCCTCCCAAAGTCACTAGTAAGAATGAGACTCTATTTGACCTACTTGGACTATACTTACCTTGCCTTCCCTACTCACTTCCTCTCATATTCCCCACTTAGTCCTAATAGATCATGAACTATACCGTCCCTTTGAAAATTTCTCCGTTTGGATTATGATTGTCTTGTTTTCAAAGAATTTGCAAAATTAGGCTCCGTGGGCCTAATCTAGGCCTCCCATCATTGTCTTCGGAATTGAACCAAATTTGAAATGCTTGCTTATCAACTTGTTAATTTAAGCTTTTTTTGACATTTATTTCTTATTTCTAACCCTTTTTATCGGAAAATTCAAAGAAACTTACAAAACAAATCTATAAAATAGAAATCTAGTCTGAAAAATATCAAAACATAAAAAGGGGTTTGTAATTGGCCAAAAACACATAAAAGAAAAAATTATTTTTTGGCTTTATCAATGATATATAGACAATGTACACACACCTAGGGGTTATCATGTCACATTTTCCTAACTCCATTTACTAAGAAGGGCATTTTCAATGGATTTGTGAAAGAAGTTACGCAATAACACACAAAACACTTCAAACATTGTCCTTTTTCTAGTATATTTCATATTCTTGGGTCCGCATTCAGAATGCCTCCCCATTCCTACTTGGACTTCTCCAAGATGACATCATGTAGCTCAAGTAATGCTGTGCATGGGTTGATATGTCGTGTCTATGCATAGCCCTGATTGGATCTACCATGCTTGTGATGTCAATGTATCATGGAACAATATGCTATGAAAGAGAAGGATCTTGAGCTGATTGCTCAAGAGTTTCTAATGTTGAGACTTCCTACTATTGAATTCTCTTAAATAGAAGATTTTAAAGTAGTGGGAGCATGTTCTTTAATGGTCCTTTGTGAAGTACCTTTTTTGCATGTTTGATACATCTTTGGAGAAATTGGTTGTTTATTTGATGAGATTGAGTTGGTGGTTGTTGAATCTTTGGCAACCATTTTTAAGTTTCCTTGATTGGTGACTTTGACTTTAGCATCCCAATCTTGTATGTCTATATATGTTCACATTCATGGAACTCCTAATACAATGTATTCATTGATGTGCTCATTTGGAATGCAAGTAAATGTGTGTGGGCTTGAAAATCCATACACAAAGATGTTGAAGTCGATCATTCCCACAGTTGGAGTAAATTCTATATGACATGCTTTCACTTTAACTCTGCAATATTCCAAGGTTTGAATAGTTGCCTTTTTGTAAGTGGAGTAACTTACTGAGTTAATGTTGGCATTGGTATCTACTAATGCCTTGACTTTAGCTCCATTCTTTTGAGGTCAGTGTACTCTTCATGTCAAGACCATCCAGCCATTCATAATGTGTCTCAGCCTGATCTTCTGCTAAAACTTGAGTGAAATGAACAGCTCGAACTTGAAGCACAATAAGTGGCATGATTTCTAGGATTGGTCGCATTGCCACTTTTCTCTTTAGAACTCAAATGTGAGCCTCCCCTTGAGCCTCTTCAATGACTTGTTGGCATTTGATCTTGCGTTATTTTGTTGCATGCATTCTTTTGAAAAGATCATTGGTCAATGAAAATTGTATTTTTGCAAAGGAAATTTATTTTTGCAATTGTATTTTTGCAAAGGACATTTACTTATCCAATTTTCCATGACTTACCCATCTAAGGTGGCTATCTTAACTGGCCCACTTGGTGAAAAATTGTCAATCACATGCCCCTCTTTCTTGAATTTTGGGATGTGTTGTTTCAAGTATTAAACCAATATAAGATGTCCTTGAAGATTTTTTCAGCAGGTGAGAGTCAAAGAACTATTTTTTTTCTTTCTTTTGAGCATAGATATGTGCAATGGATGCCAGCCTTTTCTCATCTAGTTGTTCAAGGTTCTCTAGGCTTCTAATGCCATTCAAGTCTTATACAATACAAGTACTTTTGATTAAAAAAAAAAAAATCATGCATTTCTCACAAAAGAGAGAATATATTTTTTTGCCAAACTTTGAAATTTTTCTCAAAAACTGGTTTTGACTCACTGATGAGTTTCCACAGTGCTTCCAAGATCAATTTTGAACAAAGATGCAATCTTGTGGTTTATTGAGCTTACCTTGAGTCCAGAATATGCAAACTTTGAATTTTTATAAGGCAACTCGTTGATGATAATTGAGAGGTAGTGAAAAGTGTTAACAAACACTTTTTTTTTCTTTCTTTTTAATGAAATGAATGTCAACTTAAAGACTCTAACATAGCATAACTCTTCAACCACTCAAAAACAACCTAATTTATACCTAAAAGGTCCACAAATACAACTATTCCCAAGACACCTCTACATAGCTGAAATTGACACACTTCAACTATGGGGTTTCTAAAAGATGGTTTTTTGCTATAGGTGAACCTAGAGGAAGTGTTGGACAATAATATTAAAGCATTGAGGTTTTCTCTAGTTTAGATCAGCTCATCCCAAGTAATGTAAGCTTTGGTGTTGCTAAGCCTTGCTCTATCTTATTATAATGATAGCGAGAACCACATACATAAATATCATAATGTGGGATGGAGTCGACACGACTAGGGCATGGAGGCTCCAAAAGGCTATCAGGATCTTTTAAATCACACTCAATACTTATGTAATTAATGCTACACTCAAGTGTATATCAGATAGCAAAAACTAACCAAACCATCCACATGATTCACCAAGAAAACAAAGTCCAAACATCACCAACTTATAGCTCAGGTAGACAAAGCCTAAACAAACATGCTTAGGGTCTCAAATCCACATTTCAACCACTTTCCAAATTAAATCTTATTATCTACTACACGGTTGTTTTGACCTAGTTTGTTTTGGGCCGGAATGCACTCTATAGCTTGCCAATGATGCCATAATACCTCTCTTATGTATAAAATGGAATTTGGATGCTTAAAACTTGAGTTATGATCAAATGAAGAAGAGATCATAGAATCATCACAAGAAACTTACAATGTCACGTAGAGATTTCACCTCCTTGAACACAATGGAACAAACAATGGTCCAAATGAAAAACCCGTGAGGGAGTTATGGGCAAAATAAGATTACAAGACAGTACACATAACTCAAAGAATGTACATATACTTAATATTCAAAAACCCCTTTGAGGGTTTTTTTTAAAAGGTTGGCTTTTATACCTTAGCCAAAGGTTTATAATGTCAAAATAGACTCAAATCTAGGTAGGAAGGAATTAGAAATAAGTTATGGGTAATGACCTTGACTATTGATTTTACATTTCCATAAAAAATAAGTGATATTACATTTTTAGGCATGATGGGATTTTTCTATAAAAAATGAAGGGAATTATATAATTAAGCTAAACAATGGGTTGCTTTGTTAGCTTGCTACACACACACACACACATTTTATGGCACAAGTATAATGAGACAATGACCCTTTGTATTAATCATATGGTATTGTGCTTATCTCAATGAAAAAAATAGTTAGCTCAACATATGAGAATTTGAAGCAAAAAATTATTGTGTCTACTCTTGTAATAAAGCTTGTGATAATTTGAGGATCTAACTAGCCACCCATCTATCCACTCCTTAACAAACCAATAGAATATCACTTTGCTAAGAGTGGGATTGTACAACACTTATCCCAAGCAAAGTAATAGAGATAGCTTTGCTTCACTCCATGAGCATGAGGCTTGAAAGGATTTCCATACTGGAGTGAATCAACACCTATTGATGAGCTTAGGTACATGCCTCTCTAAGGATCAACTTGAGTTCTCAGTGGATGAATGACCACCTAGCCATAGAAATTAATCTTTATAGTCTTTTTAACCCAGCTCACTTGCTGGATAAGTCATGAACATGTTGGGTATGTGGCCTTTAGCCTATGCCACAACATGTTGGTGTGTACCATCTAGTCTCCATCCGGTCAACATGATAGGATGTGGGTTTAGGTGAGTTACACAAGGAACCAAAAGAGTGCCTTTGGAGTCCACATTGGGGGTTGTCCCTTTCCCTTTGGGAAGGTTAATTTTGCCCTTGAGAGTTGTATCTAGCCATCTACTACTGCTATAAGTACCCATACTTTGTACACATACTTAGTGTTGTTGATTGTTCATTTTGTAATCAAGTACTGTCATTAGTTTATCTAGTTTGTGCATTGTTCAATTTCTCTCTCTAATTACTCATTTTGAATGCTACACTAGTACTACCACCTTTAACTCTAACCTTTCGATTGGTATTAAAGCCACATGATGGTTGGTATTTCCTAATCACACATTACGTCAATTATTTTAGTTACTCCTAATCCATAAACCAATTTATTTATAGCTTGGGTGTGGAGGAGGTATTCTTCAAGGCCTCTCTGATAAGCCATTAAGCTCCCCAATACGACATTATCTACCTACTTAATTTGCTACTTAATCCACATCCACTTGCTTTTTATAGCCATATGTGTAACCAATAGAAATTTTGCAGACAAGGTTGAATCCAATATAAATTGAAATTGATCCCCTAATGTCACACCATCTTTCACATGGGTCTGAATGTCATCAGCACTGGTCGCTGTTAGTACCACCCCCATAATCTCGAGGATTGGGTGATGTCATTTAATGAGTGGTGAAAACCGAGCAAGGGACAAAAACCAAGCAAAGAAAAATGGATACAGGATATTAACCACATCTAACTATTTTATTGAAAAACAATTCTTCTCTATACATGTCCTCTAAGCTTTATCTACAAGTATGCATCATGTAGAAGTGATTGTTTTTCTTAAACTCTCTAATACCTCATACAAACTTATTTAGGCTTAGAAATTTGTGTTTATCTTAACAAATATACCGTATCCCTATTGTGCCCTTAAAGTTGTGTGCATCCAAATGAAATGACTTTTGTTTTCTTGTATGCAATGCTATAGATTTTTAGCATCAAAGATGCACAATAATGCCTCATAATATAATTAGTGACATGGAGCAATAATACATGATACCAATGATAATTTCTCAATCTCCAAATTTTTCATTTGTTATGCATAGTCCACAAGAGATCTTTGAATTAATAAAACCGCCTTGATTCCTTGGCAAACCTGTTCTAGACAAGTGAATAGTTTTCTACCAACACCAAGATTGATAGCTCATTTTTTTATTAATAAATTCAATATATTTTAAAGGATATAATTTTTGATGAAAAATAAAACATTATAATGAATAAAATTGAAAAAAAGAAAATGACATGGATCAATCAAAAGCCATGACAAAGGTACAATAGAAACATTTATAACCTTGTCATTAGTATCCTTATTGTTGATGTAGTCTAATGCAACACTTGTACTTGCATATATGTCTTGCTCCTGACAAATGACACTTATGCATTTGTTGAATTTACTACTTTTTAAGAGACAGATGCTAATGTTATCATTAAATACAAAATAATTGAAGCCCTTGATTAGAACATTGGAAGAATTTTCAATCAAGGTTGAGAAATTTTAAAATTCTATTGGTAGCATCAAGAAACGTAAGTCTTATCTTAACCTTAATTCCACTAGCATTTGAAATCAAGGAGTGTAGAGGTTGTAACAAAAAAAAGAGTTGGTAGAAAATTGCAAAAATTCAAGATTTATATTAAGTATGATATATTTTAAGAAAATCCCTTTCTTTCTTGACTAAAGGAAACACCCCTTAAACAATCATAGAGTTTTCTTTTATTTGTCGTAGCTTTCTATGAATCAAAACAAGAGATGATTAAGGGAAACCTACAATTTGTTGAGATTGCCACCTAATCGATCCAAGAGTATGAAAAAGAACAAGGGACAAGAGAACATAGGATTTTTCTTGCCGAGAATGTGGAAAAGAGTATTATACAACCTGGTGACATGGGTCTTCTATGTATGCTCATTACTATGTAAAAAGCTAATGTTTTTGCCACATCAACTATGTAGTTTTCTTTGAGTACATGCTAATTAAAAGGATTTTCAAGGTTTGTTGTGTAGTTTAAGAAAGGCATACCTAATGCTTTAGGTCTACTCGCACTCTTTGAAACATGCACTGAGGTGAATGATATCCTCCCAAGATGCTTTTATAACTCAATCAATGTGAAATACTAGCCAAAAGGGAAAAAGAATGTGTTAAATGCTCAAATAGATATTGTCATAAAAACTAATATCTAATTCTCCCAAATGATTTTCTCATGTTAAACTGATCATTTAATATAGAGAAGTACCAAGGGAGTAAACACTAGAATATTGGTAAGGTTGCCAGAGCGGTCTCTACAAAGATCCAAAGGAGGGAAAATAGGGATCCAAAGAGGGACAGTCTGCAAAAAGCAATGTGCTTCAATGGGGCTTAAATGACCTAAGGTTCAACTCCATTAAGACTTCCATAGGCTAAACTTCCTAAATTTAAATAAATTGTCCAAAGGCCAAAGTAGGGGAAAATTGGATGGTCATGGGAAGACTAAAAAGTCTTCCCACATCCCTAGGAAGGAGTGGGCAAGCCCTAATGGTAAGGGATAAGAGAGAAACACACATACACAGACACACACACACACACACACACATGCACGCACGCACTCCCAAGCTCTCCCCAAAGGGAAGAATGGACACATGGAATGCTCCTAGGCTAGTTGCCCCCAATTTCCCCTCAAATCCTATTGGATGGCCATAGAGATAGACCGTATGAGAATTAGTCTTGAGTAAAATTATTCTAATCAATTTAAAAATGCTTGATAAAAGAACCAATAGAAATTAAGCTCCCTAGAAGACTATTAGGCAGTCTACCAAGGGGTCCAATGAGCATCCAGCAACCAATGGCTTGCCTAATTCCTATGGACCAAAAGACTAAAAGGTCCAATGAGAGTTAAATGAATTATTTAATTACCTAAAGATCTTGCAAAAGGGAAAAGGGGAACACATGTCACCAGGAACTAGTTTTGTCAAGGAACACAAAGATTGTATTGTACAAAAGTCCTCATAGGTAATTGGCCTTGACCTTAGGTTAATTTAGGTTCATTTCTCATTAGTCCTAGACTCATAGTGATAGTCTTAATACTCCATTCATTTTTAACATGACCTAGGGCTATGATTAGGTCTTTAGTCCTTTAGTCTATTAGCAGCAAGCTAACATGGACACAATTTTTGCACCATTTTTCGGAGTTCTCCTTGTAAAACATTTATTATTTTGATAAATCGGGAATAAACCTTGTAATTAATGAGCCGGGGCTACAGGCTTCCAAATTGTATCAGCCAGTCATTTCCAAGCTTTGGTAGAACTCCAGATTATTAGTTTTGGCCAATTTTTGTAAGTTTTTATTAAGTTTTTGGATAAGAAATACACAGTGTGAGCTAACGGCGCTCACTTCTCTCCTTCTCGCGCTTCCTACTCCCTCTCCGGTTGTCACATTGCGAATGCCTTTGTTGCATTGCAACCGCAGGTAAGAGCTCTACGGATTATCGTAAGCCATTCACCAAATTTTGTAGCTTTTGGTGTCACCGACCCGCAGTCTAATTTCATCATAACTAGGAATTTACACTTTTAAATCAAAAACTAATCATAGGCGGGGTATTGTGGCATCATTGCTAAGCATTTAGATGCATTCTGGGTCGAAAACGACTAGGTCTAAAATCCACTGCTGTTAATAATCACGATTTTGGAACTTGACCTAAAGTGGGGTTTGAGACTATAAGCATGTGTGCTTAGGTCTTATAAACTTGCCCTAGAAGTTTTGTTACATTTGGATGTCATTTGATGTTGTAACGGATGTGAATTGTTTGCCAATGAGCGATTGACTTTTGGTGATTTCAGTCACTTGAGTGTAGCTTGAGTTATATGTGAGTTGTTAGTTGTTTTCCAAGAGATTGACAACCTCTTGTAGCCTCTATGCACTAGTCGAGTCAGCTTCCTCCTATGGTTTGACAAATTAATCGTGGTTCTCACTAATACTGCAATAAGATAGGATGGTGAGGTTAGACATGCATCCCACATTTGGCGCCACTGCCAGGGATCGAAGAGACCTAAACTAGGGAAATACACAAGCGTCTTGTGTAGTTGTCCTTTAACTTCCTCTAGGTTCGCCTAGAGTTTAAAAATTTCTTTTAGAAACCGCATAGCTTAAGATTGTCGTCTTTTGCTATGCAAAGGTAGCTTGGAAGTAATTGTACTTGCTGAGTACCTTTAGGATTGTAGGATTGTAGATTTAGATTAGGATTTGAAGAATGATTGGTAGATGAGACAAGTCTTAAGATCAAGACTCTGATAAACATAAAAAACACAAAAAACGAGTGTTTGTGGACACTTTCCACAAACCCATTGCATGAGATCGAGTAGGGTAAGTAGGATCCGAGGTGGATTTCAAAATATTGCTCTCTCTGAAAGAATCAAGTGTGATTTGTTTTTGGAAGTTGTAGAATTTCAGGTCTACGGCTAGAAATAGCTTGAAAAGACTCGAATCCACTTAATCCGCCGACTGGAGAGTAAGCCTAAGAGTTGTCCGAACCAGTGGGTAAGCTCAAAGACACTTCGAGGTAAAAATTTCAAGAGTTTCCCAAAACTCAGATTATTTACTTTCTTGACATTTTAGGCCAAATTAAGTTTTGACTTGATTGATAGGCTTAAAAAACATCATAAAAAGACTATCTTTGAGAAAATTACAAAAAAGTGCTCATTTCAATCCTAAAGATAATAACCGCGATTATTAACTTTCTGCTCTAAATTGGCCAAGGTTCATACCATTGACTCATTGCATGTGTACAAATAACTTTTGTAAAGGCCCAAAAGATTTGGATCACTAAACTGACAAAACATTGGGTAAAAACTAAAGTTTGTATTGACTTTTTGAATCTTGAGTATAAAATTTATCCAAACTTATTGAAATTTGATTCATAGGCTTATGTTGATGCGATAAACATGTGTATATGCTCAGTTGACCAAAAATTTGTCAGAAGTAAATAATCGCAATTATTTACATCTACCCTATTTTTCAACTTTTTTTGACCAAGTCTGCATACCACTAGCTTTATCATGTTGTAATAAGCCCACAAACCAAATTTGGCAAGATTTGGACCACTGGAGTGAAATTTGTGACTAAAATTGCAAAGTTAGTATGCGGATAGATAATTGATGACCATTTGACCAAAAATTGCTCAAACTTGATGAAAATTGGCTAGAGACCTTAACTTAAGGTGCTTAACAGATCTGTGTCAAAGTTGGGGCAAAACTTGCAAAAATATAGCTGGAGTAAATAATCGTGATTATTTACATCTACTTCAAAACTTGATGATTTTGCAAATTTGAGTACACAAGGTCAAGCACATCAAGTAGACCTCACAAATCAATTTTGGTGAAATTTGGATCCCAAAAGTGAGACTTAAACCTAATTCTCAAAATCAGAGTCTGCGGACACCAAACAGTTGATAAACTTGATCAGAATTGGTCCAAACTTGTTGAACTTTGCCCAGAGAATCTAACAAGTTGTATACTTGCCAAACCTATCAAAGAAGTGCAAAAAATTGACAAAAGTAAACAATCACAATTATTTACTTCTGCTATCCAGAGATATCATTTTTTACTTTTGAACTTATACAGTGATAGACCAACATAATATAAAGCCACAGGGTAATTTTGGGTTCAATCATATCAAAATTGGTACAGATACACTCAATTTCCACATTGTAGATCAAACGAATTCTATTAAAGTCGAATCTGAAAGTCAAATTTTGACTCCCATAGCTCGATTTGAAGTGATACACAGAGACTAATCATGAGAGTTCTCAAGAGCTCTACTATCTTTATAGAAGAATAGCTAACTTGATTAAATTTATACAGGAATCTGGTTGCAGACGAGGAATCAGTGGCTTGACAGAAATTTGCAATTGAATCGAGGGCTTCAGAAGTCTATATGAACCTTAGATCTAGTCGTGTACTAGGAAATCAGGGCATACTCGGATAAACCTCCAGTAGAGTATTTACCAAAGAAAACGTAAATCAAGGCAATTCCTTGCACACAATTTCTGAAGAAGTGTTAGCAGAAACTTTTTTGAATTCAACATCCGAAATGTCTTCTTACTCGACTCACTCGAAACCTGAACGATAGTGCGCTATAAGCATATACTATCTTTTTACAAGACTAATCGTCATGGAGCCCAAGTTTACTTGGACCCTAACGAGGAGTATGCTATTCGCATTGATGACCATGGTATTGAGTTCGAAGAAGAGGTTAGGGAAAACAAACAAGGAAAAATGTACATGGATCAAAACGGAACTCAGTATTTACAGGTCGAAAACCCTGACGTGATAGACAAATGGGGGTTAGAAGTAAACACTATAATCCCAGATATGTCAGCAAAATAAGGACCACCAACTTTAGAATTCGAGGGATACGATCAAGTAGACTTGAAGCCTTTGAAACGGCTTAGTACGGATAATCCTAGGATCGGAGTCTATTGTTGGGAAGATAGAACATAAAAGATCTTTTGTGGACTTCTCATGCCAAACCAGGACAATTAACAGCCATGAAGATCATCTATATCTTCAAGATCAAAGATAAGGGATTAGCAAACCTACCAACCTACCTATTTACGGATTGTTATAACAACAACTTTGTTTTGATGACTCTTGAGGAGGTAGAACAAACCAAATACCAAGGGTATTCCATACGGGATTGGATATTGGGGCAAGGACCATAAACAATTCCAAGAGAGGAACACCGTCAGAGATTATCTGAGAGTAATGTGAAGAAACCAAACCACCTCATCACGTAGAAAACCACGTGACGCTAAGGCCAGTCCAGGGCTACATGAGTCACTATTTCCAACAGACTTGGAACAGGACCAACTCCCAAAAGACCTGAAGTTGAACCAAATAGACGTGTTAGACCAGCTGATTTTCAGAAATGGGTTAGAAAATACAATGGATCAGGGGATCCATACGACCACTTAGCAAGCTTTAAGCAAGTGCTCAGAGCAGAGCGTATCTTCAATTTCCATACTCAATTTGAGGGGTTTGGAATGACATTAGAGAAAAAAGCTTTGACATGGTTCCAAAACATTCCACCAAGGTCAATCATGGACTTGAACACATTAGCTCAAGGATTTGTAGCTGCTTGTTCCAAAATGGGGATTAAACATAATACGGTAGCTCAAATCTACAGCTTTAAACAGAAACATGGTGAGTCTGTTAGGGATTGTGCAACTCAAATGAAACAATACATTTCCAGATGCCAGAGATGGAGATACCTGCAAAAGAACCACTTGTATCTTTGTTTTTGAAAGGACTGCTAAACAAAGAACTTCATGCTATACTCTATAGTAAAAAGCATACAACCCTAGAAGCATGCGTGTCTGATGCGATTGACCTAGGAGACAATTGCGAGATCTTCAACGAAGAAGATGTCCCTAAGGATAATCAAAGTGAGAAGACAGCATCCATTAAACCAACACAAGTGGGAACGGCTGCTGCGCCACCACTCTTAGCCATAAAAGATATGCTAAAAAGGATGAACGACATGATGAACAATATGTAAAAAGCACCTATGAGAGGACCAGGACAAGGGATACCTCCAGAGGGACAACCAATTAGTCCACAAAAATGGTGTGAAATCGAGGATAAATGGACCAACCATGAGACCCACAAGTGCTACTTTAGACCAAAGTATGATGGAAATGTTCAGTACATGCCCCATGAGTCCACAAGGACAACCCATGTACAGATATCAGCCCAATATGGCCCAAGCTCAAAGACCACCAATGGGTATGGAAAGACCTCAACCTATGTTGGGACAACAACCTCTGTATCCAGGACATAATGCAGTGCCTGTAAAGTACATGCACTCTGAAGGAGTCATAGATGAACAAGCATTAGTGCATGTTACACCCTATGCAGAGCCTACTCCATCTACAGTAATGGTAGAAGGAGATTGGTATAATCCACATCCACCACCAATGGAAGAAACCATGACTTACGCTCCACCAGAGCTTGCACCAATGTATTATGTAGCTAATCAAGGTGTCAGACCTCCCATGGAAAGACCCATGATGAAGCCTAGAATAGGAAACTATCATAATTGTGGTGCTGACAACCATTGGAAGAACGAATGTCTAGAGCCTGACAAAAACCTCAAACTAATTGAAGCCTATTGCTTACAATGTTGCAAAAAGGGAGGACACTTTTCAGAAGATTGTCCTAAGAATCCTTTGAACAAAGGAAAAACTGTCATAAACGTAGTCCAGGTGATGCCTAATAGCTCATCAGAGAGTGAACCGATTGTTCCAATCAAGGTAATCACTAGAGCCCAGGCAAAGAAAAAGAAACACAACTCCTCTGATGATTCAAAGAACACAAAAGTTTCTTCTCAAAGACTCAAAAGGAGCAGAAGCAAAAGGTATGAGATGAGAAACAAAAACAACAAGTTGAAATCGAAGAGAAAGAAAAAATGCTAGCCCAAGACAAATTGAAAGAAACTGGCAGTGAATTCAAGGAAACAACCATGAAATTTGGAGGATCCATTCTGGTTGATAAAATTTTTGAGCCTATTAAAGCTGCCTTGAAAGCCTACCGAGCAGGACTTAAAGCATGCCAAAACATGAAAAACAAGTGGAAAAACTATCCATCTCCAGACATGGAAGTAGCAAAGCTGGAAGCTTATCAAAATTTGGTAAGAATCATGCAAGAAATGTTGGATAAACAAAAACCCAAGCTTGAAAGTATAGCAAAACCTGAAGAGCTTGCGGTAGAAAAAACAAAAGCAAACTTCGATGTGGTGGCAGAACCCCACCTTGAAACAAATGAACCAGAGCTTATCGTGTCGGACAGTGAAGATGCCTTAGACGGAATTCCATTCGTAGAGGAAGACTGGCCAGAACACTTATGGGAAAAAGTGAGAGAGATCAATGATGGGAGCCTAACTTTAAAGTCAGCTCCTATAGAGTAAGTCTGGTTGGATAACCTACCTTCTGATAGGAACATGGATTTACAATCCTTGTACGGGGATTGCGGATCGGAAGCTTCAGGAATGTCTAAACCATTGACATTAAAAACATTACCTTCTTACTTGGGAGATAACGAAGATGAATCCACTGTTTGCAAGACCACTCAAGTAAAAAGACCTGAACAGGCCCTAGAAGTAGACATCATTCATTCAATCATGTCTACACCCATCCAATGCACTCTTACTTTGGGAGAACTGTTGAAACTCATACCATACTTGTGGAATGATTTACAGAAAACCCTAGAGAAGGTGGGGATAATGGGGTCAATCTCTAAGAATTTGGAAAATTTGAAAAATGAAATGGAAAACAAAGAGATTCGATCAGTTCCTATGAACAAGTTCGGAGAATATTATGAAGGGGAAGAAGGGAACACCACCCTCCCACTGAAATATAATGACATTGAAACCATGGCAATACTGAATAGTGAAGCCGGCATAGTCATAGCCACTAAAGCAGTATGGGAATCCTGGGGACAGCCAACCATTAGACAAACTCGAATGAAATTATAGTTGGCTGACGAACACATTGAGAGACCACTAGGGTTGCCTGAAAAAGTTATAGTCAATTCCTGTGGAATTGAATATCAACACACTTTTGCCATAGTAGACTTGGGAAGAAACTCAACTATGAAATCATATTGGGAAGACCTTTCATGCTACAAGTACAGCTTATCCAAGATTGGGAAAACAACTATCTGTACTTGGAGCAGGTGGGATCTATAACAAGAGTCAATCTAAAATATCACACTTATAGAGATGTCTTGAAAACACCCATCCAAGAGTTTGATTCAGTCTCTTCGGCTGAAACTAAACTCCCATCCTGGTTAAACAAAGACACGCCTATTTGGATGTGCGGAGCTTCAGAAAATGGAAGCTTAAGACGAGAAGAATGTATCCTAGAAAGGGACTGCACAGACGAAGCCTACGTACCTGAACCCTTTCCATAACATTTATTTGAGCCATTCGAGTGGACTCAAATTTTAGCGTCAATGGATATATGTGTGAATACTTCTATGCCTACTCAATTTTGCAATGAGGATGGCTACTACATAATTCCCATACAAATGATGTCAGTCCTCAACATTGAAAATGAAGATGAGGAACCCAAGGACTTGATGAAATCTCAACAAGCCTTTTCAAACCTCTATTACGATGCAACTAATGAGCTAGATGAACACTCAGCTACCTCAAAAGATTTGGGGTCAAAAAAAGAGCATACGAGAGCTAAGTTACTCTTAAAGGGAGGGGAGGAAAACGTTGGGAGAAGAGGGGGAGATCGACCGCTTAAAATATTCAACACAATCTCCCAAGCAATCACCATCAGCCTATCCACCTCTTCTTCCAATTTCCAAGCACACTCACTCACCTAGACTATGACACACACACACACACAGTAAACATAGAATTGACATAGACATGCTTGTAAGAGATGTGTAAGAGATGGAGACTAGATTAGAGAGTACACAACAAATAACCATATCTTAAGAGAGTTGAGAAGAGAATCTGCAAGAGAAAGGCCTAAATCTAGCCCCAAACTCCACGGCACCTCTCTTGTGGAGTTGGTATTTAATATATTTTTGAGTTTAAGGTGCCAAAAATTGAGGCCCCTCTTTTACAACCACTTCACTTTTGTAAATGAGTGAAGCTCATTAGTTCTTGCATGACCCATAAGGGGAGTTCCCACTACAACTATTTACAAAGCCATAGTGGTTTATTGAAATGATATTCTAAAATACTGTGCAAATATAAAATGGCCAAGAGTAATTGCCGGAGCCTCTTCATCAACTCCCTGCATTCCACTCTACAAAATCATCATCAACTCAATTAGAAAATAAATAGACAGCACATAATTAACCATTATGCCAACTACCCCAATTGCAGCTAACCACTACAACAGGAGGGTGCCCAGTCTCATAACATCCCTCCCACCAGGGATAGCAACTATCCTCAGTTGCTCAATAGAGAAATCAACTGGACCGTGAGTGATGAAAAGTGTGGAGAAGGTCAGGGAAGTTGCGAAAAAACTTTTAAGGCATCCATTTGGCATCCTCTCTAGGGTGGCCTTTGAAAGTCAAAAGGTAACGATTGTAAACCATGCTAGTGTGTGTAGTGGTGGTCTCGTGATCAACTATTTTGTCAGGGATGAGTTTCTCTTCTTGGTCTACAAGTGAAGGTGGGTCTTCATAATGTGGTGTGTAGGTAGGGGTCCTCTGAATGGCGTAAAAGACTAATGTGAAATGCATTGTGAATGTGTATGTGTGAAGGTAATTAACTATTAGAATACATTACAAGGTTAGGCATCTTGTTTAGATAAACATCATGACCCAAAATAGAGTGAGTATCCAAGCATGAGCTGAGGATACGAAGAATGCACAAGATCTTAAGAGTCTTCATGCCTAGCATATCCTGCACATAAGGTGGCCAGAAGTGTGATTATCTAAAAAGAAAACCTTACCAAGAATTTAGTACCTGCTAGGGCTAGTAAGCCCAAAGCTACAAGATATGTAGTACCATAGCAACTTGTTAAACTTCACTTTTCTATCAAATACGTAAATGCTATTAGGAAGAAATTGGTGTATTTGTTATACAGACATGTTTCAATGTCGAAATAGAGTTAGCATAGTAGTAATAAATAAAGTAATGATGTCAGTTTAGCAACTTAATGACTTGGCATTCAGCTTTTTGAATAAAAATGTAAACCATTGTAAATTTGGAGTTTGAAGTTCACAATTCTCGAGAGAATTTTGTACTTACAAGTGATTGTATGTGTGATCTGTCAACATTAGAACTAAAAAAAAAGGCTTTGTGCCATGATTAATAGCATCAAGATTGAAAAATATGTAGCATGCAATCATCAATGATTGACTACAAGTATCACATAAATTTTCCATAAATCATAACATAAAAATGAATATTACCACGAATGTCTTGGCGATTGGATAACTTCCAAGGAGGTAGGAAGAGAGATGGTACACGTAAAGATAAGGAGATGCTTAGATGTTTGATATAAAAACTATAAGTTGATAATCCTTGTAAACTTCAAAATAGGTCTTTGAAAAAAAAAAAAAACTTCAAAGTTAGAAAAGACACTAATCAATTTATTTGATATAAAGACTCGTTCTGAGATTATTCTTGCATGATCTAGCTTGGTAGATCGAGGGGCATAGAGTTACGAAAAGTGAGTTGTCACTCTGGCATTATTGGAAAAATAGATCTAAAGAAGTAGTTTTTTGTCGTGACTATGAATTAGTAATCAACTAGTGAAATTGATGCTAGAAGGAAACATATATAAAATGTAGGAAAGAATAGAACTTATCAGGCGGTAAATGCAACTCGAGTCACAAGGTAGAATGTGATATTGACACCTCTGCATCTCTGGATTGATTTTTGGAAGGCGGCCAGCATGTCCAAGCGGCTGAAGGTATAGACATGAGTAAGAGGATTCTTGCACTATCTGCTCGGTACCATCTCGGCAACTGACAACTAGAGAAAACTCCATGGAGAGTTAATAGCATAAAGTTCATCTGATAAAACTTGTTTAAACACATGTAATAAATTTAAATTAATTTATCTGGGTGTCAAATCTAGTAGGCTTCTTTGTAAGCCCTTTTGATAGTTTCTATCGGCTTTGAGAGCTTTTCAACATCATTAGCATTAGCGGTATTCAATTTGTACAATGAGCTCAACAATGGTATTGGCCCTAGAAAATTGTCAGAACACAAGCTACTACTTCCAAGTTCTTTTGAAATGATAATGTCAATGTCGCGAATGATTTGCAACTTAGCTATTCAGCTTGGTTGTTGAATGAAATTGGAGTTTGAAATTGGGTCCGAGCTCTTTTGAATCGGGAGGCATCGACTTGGAAGGCCAGCTTCAAAGACCTTGGTGGGAATAGGGCTAGTTTCTCATAAAGTCAACTTTCAAAGGTCAAAATTTAAGGTCACAAGGTCATTTTTTAATAAAATAGTGCAAGATTATCATGGGAGACTAATAAACAAGAGTTCGATTGGCAAAGAATTGCCTGTTAAAAGACTAGGCATGCAATGGGTAGCAAAAAGGGATAAGGGCGGACAAAATAACCAAGGTTAGGCGGTCAAAATAAGGTGTAAGTTGGGTGGTCGAAAGAATTTTAAGTGATTGGCTTTGAAATTTGGTCAAGTGCAATACTGATTGGGTAGTCGACCGAGAAAGTTCTTTAATGGGACGGCCACTCACGGGTATAATAGGGTGGACACGCCCTTGAGGATTTGTTCCCTGAGTACCAAGTGGGTGGTTGACAGTGTTCGGGAAAAATCATTTTTTTTCAAACATACAAAATCCTTTTCTTGAATTTTCCAGGAGGAAATTTTAGAAAATTAGTTTTTTTTAAATAGTTATTACGCTATTTTTTTCTCGATTTTGGGGCAAAATTTCTCCTTTACTCTATGCCCTCAACTGGCATTTGTTCGAAATTGAAAATGGCACGATATTGAGCTGAGACACATTTTTCTCGAACACTCGTGGGTGACCATGAATTTGAAGCGAGTGGGGTGGTGATTGCATGGCCAAATTTGGAACATAGCATATTGGGTGGTCAAGAGGTTAGTAGCCTCTTTTTATGGGTAAAAGGGAGTGAAAAAACTGTGACTGAGAGCCGTCGAAAGACAGTAGTTCCGTGCACCAGGGGAGTTTGCCCGAGTGGTTAAGGGGCGACCTCAAATTGCCTGCACTAAAGTGTGCGAGGCTGTAGGGAGTTTCGGGTTGATGGCAAGTTGTTGCAGGGAGGCGGAAAGTGAGAAGAGCGGCTCAAGAGCCTTTTGAGGCCTAGGCGACAACTGTGAGCACAAAGAGAGAACGATGGCGATGGGCTTTGGCTTGTACCCACCTCTAGGAAGTGTATCAGACGATGATGCAGAAGCAAAAATTTCTTGTGAGTCTGTGATTCTGTGAGGTTTGAGCGAGCCGCGACCATATTCACTGCAAGATGAAGCAATTTTGGTGATGTTGACAGCTAGCAGAAGGTAGGGGATGGGCGGTGTTAGTGTGCACTATGGAGAAAATCGAAGCCTGAATCAGGGAGGTAATCGGCCCTTGTGTTGGCTAGTGGCGGCCTTGAGAAGCTGTGAGGCAATGAGATGATTGGGTAATTAACTTTGACTTGTACCCTCCAGCCATAGGTGAATTTGATGATAGCATCGAAGACAAAAAAAAAGCCTTTTGGCGACCTCATTCTTGAATATCAACAGGCCGAGTGAGTTTGGTGATGCCGATAGTTAGCAAGAGGCTAGGGGCCAGTAGTGTGGAACAAATCAAAGCTTGCAGGGCCTTGTTGGTCGCACAGTTTGGTCTCAATTGCAGAGGAAGAAAATGACGGTGCAATAGTGTATGAAGTACCTCATAAGCTTCTTTTTTTTATTAAAAAAAAAAGTTTTGTTGACAGCACAAGCTCGGGGCTTGTTCCTACGATTGTGGAGTCTATAGTTTTAATATCTTTTTGCTTGGAATTGTCTCGGCAATCCTTTCCACATTCCTCTCCCTTTTTTTTTTCCCCCTACAACGGCACCTATGTTTCTCTCTTACCATTTTGCCTCTCTATTACTATGTTCGCCAATTTAATCCACCTACTGCTTTATGAATATTCCCTATATACTAATATCATTTAATTGACGGTTAGAGTCTTTTTTGACATCAACCACTTCTTTAATTCCTATTTCCTACTATTATAGAGTCGGCCTCTCTCATAGGCTTATTGGAGAGCTCTTCCGGACTAATTATTGATTGGTTTCCTCGATTTAGATGCTTAAGACACATCCTTAAAACTAATCTTAAGAAAAAATTACATGAAGATATAAACAAAATTAAACTTAGCTATAATGATTGATCAACAGGATCTTCATGGTTGTGAATTGTTGTTTCACCAAGGGGATTTCAAAAGCTCCAATTTCCAATTTAAATCTTCATCCCTATGGTCGGCGCGTTTCCAAGAGCATCGCTTCGCTCTGATACCACTGTTGGGAGAAGAGGGGGAGATCGACCGCTTAAAATATTCAACACAAGCTTCCAAGAAATCACCATCAACTTGTCCACCTCTTCTTTCAATTTCCAAGCACACACACTCACCTAGACTATGACACACACACACACACACAGTAAACATAGAATTGACATAAACATGCTTGTAAGAGAGTGTAAGAGATGGAGACTAGATTAGAGAGTACACAACAAATAACCATAGCTTAAGAGAGTAGAGAAGAGAATCTGCAAGATAAAGGCCTAAATCTAGCCCCAAACTCCATGGCACCTCTCTCGTGGAGTTGGTATTTAATATATTATTTTTGAGTTTAAGGTGCCAAAAATTGAGGCCCCTCTTTTACAACCACTTCACTTTTGTAAATGAGTGAAGCTCATTAGTTCTTGCATGACCCATAAAGGGAGTTCCCACTACAACTATTTACAGAGCCATAGTGGTTTATTGAAATGATATTCTAAAATACTGTGAAAATATAAAATGGCCAAGAGTAATTGCCGGAGCCTCTTCATCCACTCCCCGCATTCCACTCTACAAAATCATCATCAACTCAATTAGAAAATAAATAGACATCACATAATTAACCATTACGCCAACTATCCCAATTGCAGCTAACCACTACAATAGGAGGGTGCCCAGTTTCGTAACAGAAAAGTTTTTTGACTTTCCAAACCAAAAATCAAGAAGACAAAAGTGGTATAGACAAAAGAGAGACACCAAAATTGTGAAAACATGACCTATGCCATCAGTCTCCAGTAAAACACAATTCCTGATGCAGATAGATGCTAATGATTGTGTCAAGGACAAAATAACTGGCATATATCATTTAAAGAAAAACTCGGAAATGTCTCAGATATCAAGAAAAACAAGGAAGGGTACTCAAGAAAAATCTCAGGATAAAAAACCACTCATGACCATAGTTGAGCGGAAAAAGAAATATCAAGAGTTGAAAAAAGCTCTAAAGGAGATATACACAACCGAAATGGAAACCACGGAAGAGGATGGTAAGGATGTAATGCATGTTACATCCAATTACAAAAAGTATACTCTCCAAGATCAAAAAATCATAATTGAACAACCTGTTAGGGAACTACAGAAACAAGGCGAATCTTACGAAGGGCCTGAAAACGCTAAAAGGGTAAACTTGGCTGAACCAAGAGAAGAGCCTAAACTTGCTTACATTGTGAATGACCAAATAGAAGAAGAAGAAAATCTTTTGTTGAGCTTGTTAAAGGAATACTGAGATATCTTTGCTTGGGTATTGATCCAAAAATCTGTCAACATACTATATCCATGAGAGATGATGAGAAACCAAGTAGACAGAGACCATACACTTATAACGAAACATTTTCCAGGAAAATCAAAGAAGAGATTGAAAAAATAAAGGAAGCTAAATTCATTTACAAAATTGAACACACAGACTGGGTGTCTCCATTGTGGTAGTACCTAAGAAGAATGGGAAATTACGAGTGTGCGTTAATCTTAAAAAGGTGAATGCAGCTACCATTAAAGACAAATTTCTTCTTTCGATAACTGAGCATGTTTTAGAACAAGTTGCAGGAAACGAAGCTTACAGCTTCTTAGACGGCTTTTTGGGATACAATCAACTTTTGGTTGACCTAAAAGATCAACATAAAACTGCTTTTGCAACAGAATGGGGTATATTTGCCTATCGGGTGATGCCGTTTGGGTTAACTAATTCTCCAGCCACGTTTCAGAGGTTGATGACCCATGATTTTAAAGAGTATCTTTGGAAATTCTTAGAAGTATATATACATGGATGATTGATGGGGAGGAGTTGGGAGCACAGAAGAAGAGGAATACGCACGCACACTCACACACACACACACACACCACCATAGCCACACACACAGGTTGAAGAGGGAGAGCCAACGTACTGTGTGCCCTCTTTCTTTCTTCTCTTATCTTATGCACTAAGGCACAATCACATTGTACTTAGTGCTAGTGGCTCACACAAGTGGATAGCTGTACATTTAGGGTTAGTGGCAGTTAGTGATGGGCGGTCGGCCACGTGGCCATTAAACCTAACATTCTCCCACTTGATGGCCAATGTGGGAGACTATAAGAATGGAAGAGAACCACTCTTCACCCAATGCCCATCAACTCACGACAGTGCTAAAATTGATGGCTGGAGAGACTCTTAGTGAGTGCATCCGTTGTGTTTTCTGACGTAGGAATCTTCACTAAATCAAGGCTCTTGTTTGCCAGGCATTCATGACTGAAGTGATAACGCATATCAATGTGTTTCATTCTAGAATGAAACACTGGATTGTTAGCCAAGGCAATAACACTCTGATTGTCACAATGAAGAACTGGTGTACACTGCTCCAATCCAAGATCTTTCATGAGGCGAGCAAGCCAAATAGCTTCTTTGCATGCTTCACTCAATGCAACATACTCTGCCTCTCTGGTAGAAATGGATGTACAATCTTGAAGAATAGATCTCCAAGAAATAGCAGAACCAACAAATGTGTAAATCCAACATGTTGTTGATTTACGACTGTCAACACAGCCTGCATAGTCACTGTCTACAAATCCCGGAATGGATGACTCTCCACGACCATAGCATAACTGTCTATCTGCAGTGCCACTCAAGTATATGAGACTCGACTTGACAGCATCCCAATTCTTTTTACCAGGGTTAGACATAAATCTGCTAACAACTCCCAATGCATGTGCAATGTCAGGTCTTGTAGCCACCATGGCATACATGAGACTACCACAAGCTGAAGCATAAGGAACTTTAGCCATTGCAGCTTTTTCCTCAACAGATTTGGGACAATAGTTCTTGCTAAGTTTCAAATATGCAGGAAATGGAGTACTCAAGTACTTCCCCTTCTGCACGTTGAAACGATCAAGAACCTGGTGCACATACTCTTTTTGAGAAAGGTACAACAACCTCTTCTTACGATCACGAGTAATGGGCATACCCAAAATGTGATTGGCTTCACCCAAATCTTTCATGTCAAATTGACTTTTCAACTTGGTTTTCAAGTCAGCAATGTCCTTCTTATAATGACGAGTAATAAGCATGTCATCTACATAAAGGATAAGCATAATAAGCTGTCCATTTAGTTGTCTTTTCACGTAAAGACATGGATCCTCATTACTGCGCTTATAGCCTAGGGAACGCATAAATGCATTAAACTTTTGATACCATTGTCTGGAAAATTGCTTCATGCCATAGAGACTTTTCAGAAGCTTACAGACCAAATGTTCCTTGCCCTTGAGCACAAACCCTTCAGGTTTCTGCAATAAATCTCTTCCTCGAGATCACCATGTAAGAAAGCTGTAATGACATCCATTTGATCAAGCTCCATATCTTCAGTGGCAACCAAAGCAAGCAGCATTCTTAGTGTCGTCATCTTGACGACTGGAGAAAAGATTTCCTAAAAATCTACACCATATTCTTGCTTGAAACCTTTGGCCACTAAACGAGCTTTGTAATTCTCAACATTGGATGCAATCTTCTTCTTGTAAACTGAGGAATTTCAAACTCCGAGCGAACCTTTCCAAGCAATCAAGAAATCGAGCCAAACCTAGCAAGATGCATGTAAAAAAAAATCCTACCCCTTAAAAAAAATCCCAAAATTGGTATCACTTTTGCTGCTACGTGGACTAAATATAAAACCAATATTTTTATCAATACTTTGAAAATTTTCCACAAAAAACTCATCCTCTACGTTGTCGTGTTGTGACACGTACATAGTGGGAACGCATGGTACAAGATCTATCTTGTAACTTTTTAGATACATAATTATATTTCCTATAATGTACATATGCATATTTAAGTATAATAGTAAGCCTTCTATCTCATCCTATTATTTTTCTCAAGGGTAACCTATCCTTACTTTACCATCAGAAAATACTATGGGAAAAACTCAATAGCTCCGCCTCTTTAACTTGGGGCAAAAAGAATTGATTCTTTATTTCTACTATCTCATTATCATCTCACACCCTAGCTAGATCCTATATCTAGGGTAAACTCCAATATATATATATTCTATGTATTTTTTATACTTTTCTTATATTTCTTTTTAAATAGCTACTAGGAGGGAATCAAATCCTAGTGGGACACTAGGTGGCATGATTTCAAAGATACACTTATTTTAATGCATTATTGCAAGCATGATTACAAAACTTTGTCAAGGAGCAATGTCATGCTTTCATATGGCATGAGGTGTCCTTTGGAATTAAATGAAAGTCTAGGCTAAGGGGACCACCGGAAGACTTTTGCTGCCAGAAATGGACCCTATTTTGATGAATTTTTTACACAAGGTTCCAATCCGAATTGGAAAATGATTTTAAAATGAAAATCGTAGCTAATGAGCTGAAGTTTCTGTCCATATTTTTACTTTTTTATTTAGAGCCACGGTTGAGGAGATATGATCAAAATACTGGACCCCAGTCTGCCCATATCATGCAGGGACAACTCATTTCCAACTTTTCCAATTCCTATTCACACTGGCTCCTCTCTTCTTGTGTAAACCCTTGGGGGTTCCCTTCACCTATAAAAGGGGACCTCTTCTTCCTTGAAAAGAAACTCAAGCATTCAAGCCATTGATGAGAGGAATTCTTGAGGGAGTGAGTAGTAATGCCTAATTGTACTTAGCCATTAACATAAGCCCAAGCCTACACTTTCTCCTAGAGGAAGACTAGCCATTCTTGTACGCTATCCTTGGAAGATCAACTCTAATCAAAGAAGGTCTTGCACTTGGCGTATCAATCAAAGTGGAGTTCTCCCCTCTACTTCTCTCTCCATCAATAATGGTGCCAAAGGGTTTGTCAAGTAAGATGTGTTCTACATTGATGTTTTCTTGATTTCTTGTTGTTTTCTTTTTCATCTCTGATCCAATATATATATATATATATATATATCTATCTAATATTATCTCCTTAACCAAATCTATCTCTCTCACTCTTAGTAATTCATCCTCTCTACAAATTTTAGGTTCTCTTTGCTACAGGTACATCTCTCCCCGCAGTATCCTTATTGCCTACGGGCAAGAATAGGGCTTGGGAGGGAAACTTCTCATCTATTCACTTCTCTCATATCTACATTTCTCACATACTATCCTAGATGAATAACCCACATGATGATCATTTCTATCGCTTTCACTCTGTACGATCTATTAGAATTAACTTATGGATTAGCCATAAAATACACTTTCAACAACGTATAGTGTTTCTCTTCGGCCCTGAAAATCTCAATGAAATACTTCTATCACCGGATCCCATCATACTACCTCTCATAGACTATAATTTTTCTTTTGATGTAAGTGTAGTTATCTTGCTATGAACCAAGAGGATTTGTACACACAATTAATCCCAATCACTAAACAATATATATATATTATGGTAAGCACAAAACTACAATTCCAAAGAACAATTCGTAGCCTATTTGGTCAGCCAAGATTGAATGCCATTAACTCATGTATTAACCCTTTCATATTACCCATGATACGATATGACCATAGCCTTGATGTTTTCATCTTCGTATTGTTTTGACATTCTCTTTTGTGTTCTTTCTTTGTGCGTGTGAGTGCAAGAGAGAAAGAGTGAGTCTTCTTTGATTGCACTTCTTTGCAAACCCTAATCTTCATGGCATCTATGGTTTAACTCCTTAATATAGTTTTTGTTGAGTTCTCTCACAAACTCTCACAGCCATAAGCCCGGTGCTTTCCTGGCAAGACCGCAAATTTCTCGACATATTTTTGGTGAGCCCGACATGAAACTGCCAGGGTGAGATTTTGTGGATAACCATGGGTGATCATGTTGAGCAGCAGGGTATGCATTTTGACCCAGCAACAATGCAAATGTTTCAAGAATTTGCAATGTTCATGCAACAACAACATGCCTATGAAAGAAGGGAGATTTCAACAACGAAGGCCATACAAGCAGTCGTCAATAGAATGGATCAGTTCAATGGAAAAGATGTAACCAAGTACTTACGCAAGTATGTGAAGGAGATGGAGCTGCATCGTGTATCAGAAGGTGAGATGATTCAAAGCTTTGAGCTAGTTGTTGCTCCAGAAATTAGAGAGCATGTTAGGGTAATTAAAGATGGGCATGGGAGAAATTGGGAAGAACTCAAAGTAGCTTTAAAGGAGGAATATTTCATGGAGGACTCGGAGAGAGTGACCAAAAGGACATTCTTAGAATGGGTAGTCAAGCCAAAGCAAGGACTATCAATAACAGAGCTACTTAGGGAATTTGAGCAGCGCTATGCACAACTCACCAGGACAGAAAGGGCCACACTAGATGCAGAGAAGACAGATCTTTTCTTACAAGCTGCAAGTAAAGAGTTTCAAGAAAATTTGGAGCTTCTTCTTGAAGATAAAGATGCCGAGCAAGGACTAAAGACCGACTGGAATGAGGTTGAAGG
Organism: Adiantum capillus-veneris; assembly: GCF_014529385.1. Taxonomy (NCBI): domain Eukaryota; kingdom Viridiplantae; phylum Streptophyta; class Polypodiopsida; order Polypodiales; family Pteridaceae; genus Adiantum; species Adiantum capillus-veneris. Next base: position 12,736,330 of record NC_140945.1, read on the forward strand.
TGCTGTCTCACTGCTTGCCAAACGACAAAGAAGAAGGGACAAGATGGTAGTAAACACTACAAGTCCTTCCACCTCAACTTATGACAAAATGGTAAAGCCTACTTTTATTGCTCCTAAGTTTGATGAGTCCATGCTAGATGAGCTTGTGAAGGGAATGCGTGACTTGAAGGTGAAGTTTGCAAAGCTTGAAGAAAAAGTCCAACCATTAGGGCCACTTCCTAGGCAAAGACAACATCCCAAAGAAGGGTTTGTTAATAGATGTATTTGGTGTGATAGTACAGACCATGTAAGAAGGGATTGTGATGATTTTAGTGATGCATTGTCAAAAGATGTTGTCTTTTTTAAGGATGGTAAAATCCACTTAAGAGAGACAGGTCTACCCTTGAGAACTAACTTTGGGAAGGGGGGAATGCAAACCTTAGTTGAAGATATGGCAACTAAGCATGCCACCTCTTCAGTTGAGGCAGCTACTTATGGAGTAAAAATTGAACATTTTTGTGATGAAGAGGTGAGTGACCATCATGGTCAAATTTGGCCAAATGTCATGCAATTAGATAAAAAGAGAAAGCTTACAAAAGAGATTCTACATGAAGCAGGTGATTGCATACGTCTAAAAACAGGATGGAATGATTCAGTGGACTCATTGTCAGTGCATGCCTACATTACAAAATGCCAACAAAATGAGGCGATTGTAGAAGAGAAACGCAGACGTGAGAATGCTGATGAAGGACCATCAAAAAGAGCTTCTAGAAGTGGGGGAAGAAGCGACTTAATGCCTTCTCAAACACCCTCAACACAAGGAGCATCTCCACCTGAAGTACTCATGGAGGAGTCTACAACAGGAAAGAAGAAAGAGCCAACGAAAGGTAAGACAAAAGGCCCAACTTATAAACTACAATCTGATATTGAGGTTGCTACAGATTTAAAGAAAGTCTTGGAGGAAAGGATCTTGAATAGCAAGATTGAGTTTACTCTGGGAGAAGTTCTTGGCATTGCAAAGAGTGAATTCCATGAGGAGATCATTGACATCATCAAGGGGAAGAGGCAAACCCTTGCTGAAGTTTCTCGTCCACAGGTTGAAGGGGAAACCTCAAAGACACAAGGGATGCAACTAAAAAATAAGGAGAATGATGGAGCTGTGGTAGGATGCTACCAATCTAGTGGGAGAGTGAAGCAAGTGCATTTCTCAAATGATGATGAAGAAGTTGAAAATATTCCTAGGAGTTACTATTCACGAAGTCATTGGGCAAGGGCTACTACAGAAACTTTGGTCAAGGTAGGTGATCTTGAAGAGCCATTTGTTGCCTTGATTGACCATGGTTCAGAAATAAACATAATGTCAAAGAGTCTCTACAATAAGTGCAAATGGCCGATGGACACAGATCATGGCTGGATGGTAAAAGTGGCAAACAATTCATCCGGTGAATTGTATGCAGTATGTCCAGGTGTGAAGGTAACAATAGGTGATGTAAAGATTGACCAAAACTTCTTTGTACAGGATACATCTTCATATCATCTCATCATTGGACAACCCTACATTGTGGGAGTTTGAATGGAAACAAAGGTAATGGATGATGGTTCAACATATGCTAGGATACATAGCAAAGATGGTAAATGAGTTGTCCAATTTCTCACAGTTTGTGTAAACCATGAAAGAAATCGTGACAACCTAAGAGAACATCCTTTACCAAAGGTGAGCAAAAAGTTTCATGATCATAGAGAAATGATGGGTTTTGGCCAAGTACCATTGTAAAGCGGGATTGCAGTGGTACAGAAAGAAAAAGGGTCTCGCCTGATCCAAAAATAGGTGAAGCGTTTTCAACGAGCTCCTTGGTAACAAAGAATGGATCAGTATGTTTTACAAAACTTGAAGATTTGAAGAGATGTGAGAGGGAATATGTGCATAATGTACAAATAGGCATGAAAAAGAGTGGGTTGCTAGAGCCTACTGAAAATGTTTTGGGTTTGTGTGAACAAGTTTCTTTTGTAGATACTATGGGTGAGCTTGATGCTATAATGGGGTCTAATTTGCATCTTGAAAATGAAGTTGTGGAAGTTTGCTCTATGGAAATGTATCAAGTAATAGAAGCCTTTAAAGAAAGCCAAACAGTTGGCCTAGAAGTCCATGTTGAAACTAAATACAAGAGTGTAGCAAAGAAGGTGAAACCAGTAGCTTCACCCTTACCACCCAACAAGAGGGAAAAGATTGAGCAGGCTTCTTTACAACCAAGTTTGAGGAATCCTAAAAAGATTGGGCATACCTTCACAAAGGAGTCTTTCCAAGACTTGCAGATTGGTCGCAAGGAGTTTCTAACACAGGAAGAGACAAAGTGCTTCAAAGAAATTCTTTCAAAGCATGGTAAGGCTTTTGCATTTGAGCCACATGAGATAGGATGTGTTGATCCTTCTATTGTAGCTCCTATGGTAATTTTCACAATACCTCATGTGCCTTGGAATCTGCGGCCTATTCCGGTTCCAAAGGCTCATTTGCCAAAGTTAGTAGAGCTACTGAATGAGAAAATCAAAATGGGAATCTTGGAGCCTTCTTGTGCTCCATACTCAAACAGGTGGTTCACAGTTCCGAAGAAGAATGGTTCTCTACGCTTCATCCAAGATATGCAACCAATGAACAAGTGACAATTAGAAATGTAGGTATAGGTCCAATTGTGGATGAGTTTGCAGAGGCATTTGCAGGGAGGGCAATCTACTCAATGGGGGATCTCTACTCAAGGTATGATCAATTTCAGCTTGCAATTGAAAGCAGAGACTTGACAACCATGAGGACACCTTTGGGTTTGGTAAGGATGTGTACCTTGCCACAGGGAGCAACCAACTCGGTTGCACATATGATGAATGGGATGAAGAAGGTCTTACGTGACTTTATTTCTCAAATCACAATGTCTTTCATTGATGATTTGCCTATCAAAGGATGTGAAGAAAGTGATAAAGATGAAGCTTTGGATCTCAAGGGATGTCGCAGGTTTGTGGTAAATCACATAAATGATTGTGATAAAATTTTGTCTAGGTTGGAAGAAGTGAATCTTACATTGTCAGGGAAAAAGTCTATGTTTGGTGTCAATGAAGTGCTTATTGTGGGGCACATGTGCGGGACATATGGTAGGAAACCTTGTCCAACAAAGGTAGATGCCATCCAAAGAATGAAAGAAATGTGCACTAACATCACTGAGGTTAGAAGGTTTCTGGGAGCATGTGTCTTCTATGTTATTTGGATTCCACATTATGCACATGTAGCTGATCCTCTTTATCAGCTGCTTAGAAAGAATCAGAAGTTTAAATGGACAGAAGCACATGTAAAATCCATGAAAAAGCTAAAGGAGTTGCTCCAGCCAGCAACAACTTTGAGAAAGGTAGACTATGAGTGTCAAAGGCCAGTAATTGTGACAATAGACACCAGTCCTACAGGGATTGGATGGGCAATAGGGCAAGATGACAAAGAAGAACACAGGTATGTGGTAAGATTTGGAGCAAAGGTGCTAAGTGCTCGCCAAAGAAACTATCCACAGATAAAGAGAGAGTTATGGGGTATGGTTACAGCCTTGAAAAGTGGGAAAGAGTACCTAATTAGTGCATGTGTGGTTGTAGAAACAGATTGTCTACCACTTCTTGGGATGATTACAAGCTGCTCAACTCCAGACATTGCTATGTTGCGGTGGATTGCCTACATTAAGTCCTTAAATCCTGAGTTTAAGCACATTGCAGGTAAAGACAATACAGTGGCAGATATGCTATCAAGGGCAAGGTATGAAGATGAGCCACAAATGATTGACGAGGGAGATAATGTAGGCACAAAGTTCTATTCTATCTCTCATGTCAAAGGTAACAATGTCTGCATGACTAATCTACTTGAATCATTCTTGAAAGAGCTTTATGAAGGTGATTGGCTTCTTATTGTAAGCTACTTGAGTACTCTAACAAAACAGGATGATTGTTCTGAACAAGAATTCAAGAGGATACGCAGGAAAGCATATGGGTACTTTTTGAGGGATGGTTACTTGTGGAAGAATCCTAAACAAAAGGGTGCTACACCACAAAGGGTTATATGTAAAAAAGAGACTCAAGTAAAGCTCATGCAAGAGTTTCATGAGAGTCTATGGGCTGGACACAGGGGTGTATGGGAAACCTTCTCCAAGTTGAAAGAAAAATACTGGTGGAAGGGTATGTATAAAGATGTATCTCAGTTTGTAGAGACATGTGTAACTTGTCAAGTGTATTCAAATGTTCGACATCGTGATGGATTGCACCCTACATATCCACTAGCCATGCACTATAAATGGGTTGTGGATCTAGTCACAATGCCTTTAGGACTCTGGCATATGAGATACTTGGTTCTTGCACGAGAGGACCTAACTAACCAGATTGAAGAAAGAGCATTAAGAGCTAAAACCACAGAAGCTGTGTGCAAATTACTTCTTGATGAGGTGATTTGCCGTTATGGTTGTGTGGGAAAAATCACTGCAGATAGAGGTGAACTGGATGCCGAAGAAGCAAGGGAGTTTTTTTCTAGATTAGGAATCAAGCTTTCTCTTACTACAGCTTACAACCCTGAAGGCAATGGAAAGAGTGAAAGAGGGCATCCTCCTATCATCAAAGCTTTGGACAAGGCTTGTGAAGGAAGAGTTGGTGAGTGGCCAAAACTGTTACCATATGCTTTATGGGCTGATCGTACAACACATAGCTCAGTAACAGGCTACATGCCTGCGGAGCTAATGTATGGTCAAAAGCCAGTGATGCCGATTGAAGATACAATTCCCACATGGAATGTACTACCTTGGCAAGAGGGGCTTAGCAGGTAAGATCTCCTTGCACTGCGTATAAGGCAGCTAGAGAGAATACATGGAGACATTGAAGCTGCAAAAGAACGACTTAAAAATGCAAGGTTGAAAAACAAGGAATACTTTGATAAGCGACATCGACTCAGGAGCAAAGCAATTGACAAAGGTGACTAGGTTTTGGTGTATGATAGTAGCCTTGATAACCAGCACACAGTCATGCGTAAGTTTTCAAAAAGATGGTTTGGACCGTATGTTGTAAAGCATGTGCATGAAAATGCTACTTACAGCTTGTCTGAACTAGATGGTACAGAAGTAAAGATTCCCATTGCAAGAAAAAGGATCAAAATGTTTAAGAGAAGAGGAGACAATGATCCAGAAGATGTTGATGAGGAAGAAGAGCAAACCACAGATAAAGATCAAAGTGAAGATGAAGATTGAAGAAGAAAGCAAGGAAGATGTACAAGAGGGCTGATCTTACAAAGATATAATGTGGCACATACCGGAGGATGTGCAGGTTTAGAGGGGGTGGATGTCGTGCTGTGACACGTACATGGTGGGAACGCATGCTACAAGATCTATCTTGTAACTTTTTAGATACATAATTATCTTTCCTATAATGTACATATGCATATTTAAGTATAATAATAAGCCTTCTATCTCATCCTATTATTTTTCTCAAGGGTAACCTATCATTACTTTACTATCAGAAAATACTATGGGAAAAACTCAATAGCTCCGCCTCTTTAACTTGGGGCAAAAAGCATTGATTCTTTATTTCTACTATCTCATTATCATCTCACACCCTAGCTAGATCCAATATCTAGGGTAAACTCGAATATATATATATTCTATGTATTTTTTATACTTTTCTTATATTTCTTTTTAAATAGCTACTAGGAGGGAATCAAATCCTAGTGGGACACTAGGTGGCCTGATTTCAAAGATACACTTATTTTAATGCATTATTGCAAGCATTATTACAAAACTTTGTCAAGGAGCAATGTCATGCTTTCATATGGCATGAGGTGTCCTTTGGAATTAAATGAAAGTTTAAGCTAAGGGGACCACGGGAAGACTTTTGCTGCCAGAAATGGACCCTATTTTGATGAATTTTTTACACAAGGTTCCAATTCGAATTGGAAAATGATTTTAAAATGAAAATCGTAGCTAATGAGCTGAAGTTTCTGTCCATATTTTTACTTTTTTATTTGGAGCCACGGTTGAGGAGATATGATCAAAATACTGGACCCCAGTCTGCCCATATCATGCAGGGACAGCTCATTTCCAACTTTTCCAATTCCTATTCACACTGGCTCCTCTCTTCTTGTGTAAACCCTTGGGGGTTCCCTTCACCTATAAAAGGGGACCTCTTCTTCCTTGAAAAGAAACTCAAGCATTCAAGCCATTGATGAGAGGAATTCTTGAGGGAGTGAGTAGTAATGCCTAATTGTACTTAGCCATTAACATAAGCCCAAGCCTACACTTTCTCCTAGAGGAAGACTAGCCATTCTTGTACGCTATCCTTGGAAGATCAACTCTAATCAAAGAAGGTCTTGCACTTGGCGTATCAATCAAAGTGGAGTTCTCCCCTCTTTTTCTCTCTCCATCAATAATGGTGCCAAAGGGTTTGTCAAGTAAGATGTGTTCTACATTGATGTTTTCTTGATTTCTTGTTGTTTTCTTTTTCATCTCTAATCCAATATATATATATACATATATTTAATATTATCTCCTTAACCAAATCTATCTCTCTCACTCTTAGTAATTCATCCTCTCTACAAATTTTAGGTTCTCTTTGCTACAGGTACATCTCTCCCCGCAGTATCCTTATTGCCTACGGGCAAGAATAGGGCTTGGGAGGGAAACTTCTCATCTCTTCACTTCTCTCATATTTACATTTCTCACATACTATCCTAGATGAATAACCCACATGATCATCATTTCTATCGCTTTCACTCTGTACGATCTATTAGAATTAACGTATGGATTAGCCATAAAATACACTTTCAACAATGTATAGTGTTTCTCCTCGGCCCTGAAAGGCTCAATGAAATACTTCTATCACCGGATCCCATCATACTATCTCTCATAGACTATAATTTTTCTTTTGATGTAAGTGTAGTTATCTTGCTATGAACCAAGAGGATTTGTACACACAATTAATCCCAATCACTAAACAAAATATATATATTATGGTAAGCACAAAACTACAATTCCAAAGAACAATTCGTAGCCTATTTGGTCAGCCAAGATTAAATGCCATTAACTCATGTATTAACCCTTTCATATTACCCATGATACGATATGACCATAGCCTTGATGTTTTCATCTTCGTATTGTTTTGACATTCTCTTTTGTGTTGTTTCTTTGTGCGTGTGAGTGCAAGAGAGAAAGAGTGAGTCTTCTTTGATTGCACTTCTTTGCAAACCCTAGTCTTCATAGCATCTATGGTTTAACTCCTTCATATAGTTTTTGTTGAGTTCTCTCACAAACTCTCACAGCCATAAGCCCGGTGCTTTCCCCACTCTCGCCTAGCTTCTTCATTCCTACCCTATGTGCATCCCACTGTCTAGTCTCACAGGGGAGAGAGGCACAGAGAGAGAGAGAGAGAGAGAGAGAGAGAGAGAGAGAGAGAGAGAGCATCGCAAACATACAAGCTCCCACTCTCTCCTTTTGAAGCCCGTTCTCTTCTCTCTCTCCTTCTGCATGCACGTAGGGTCTCCACTTTGCGACTTCATTCATTGCCGCATACAAGTCAACATCGAGTTGGTTTTAGTCCTATGGCGCTGTGGTTCCTCTGTAGAGGCTGCCCATGGCCAGCCTCTACACGTGTAATGGCGTGCTTCACCTTTTGTGTCACTTGCTAGTTGTCAAAGACCTCATTACCCATGGTCGACGGTCTCTCAACGAGCAATGTCCTCCATAGGTTGCTTCTCTTCATCATCTTCCTGCCCATGGCCAACCTTTGCACTTGTAATGGTCAGCCTCCCCGAGGCTTCCCGTTATGCCTCGTTTGCTGCTTTCCAACCTTGTTGTGTCTTCTGTAAGGTAGGACATTTGTGTCGCTTGCTCCTCGGCCCATCTTCTTGACAAATCAATAAATAATCATAAGTATACCAAGCAAAACCCTCTTATAAAAACTCTTTGAAAGAGTCCGTGCCGGCGTGGACTCTTTTAGAGAGTTTTTGAGAGAGCAAAGAGTCATCTGCACATTGTGGCGAAGAAGCAGACTTAGTGAGTGCAGGAACATTGCAGGTATGGTGGCCCAACAGATGAGCAAGAAGCTTAAAACTCTTCAAAAGAGTCCGCGTCGACGCGGACTCTTTCAGAGAGTTTTTGAGAGAGAGAGAGAGAGAGAGAGAGAGAGAGAGAGAGAGAGAGAGAGAGAGAGAGAGAGAGAGAGAGAGAGAGAGAGAGAGAGAGAGAGAGAGAGAGAGAGAGAGAGCTCCATATAATGACAAAGAGACATCTATCCATTGTGGTGAAGAAGGGAAATTTGCAAGTGCACGAGCGACGTTGCAGCTATGGCTACCCAGCAGATGAGCAAAAAGTGCAAGTTTGTGGCAAATGGCGTTTTTTTTTGCTGAGTTGAAAGTCGTCGTCACATGCAGAGAGCATGCAAAAGTTGGATGTGCAATGAGGAGATAGCAGCGGAGGTCAGGGGCCGGGTGGGGGGGGTTTTCGGGAAAGAAGGGGGGTGGAAGGCCTACACGAGGCTACCAGGTGGCGAGACAACGCTGCTAGGGAACAACTTTTTATTTCACTGAAAAGTCCGCAGGAATCCTCTCTTTGAGCCCAAGGTATTGAGTTCAAGTTTGCAAATAGATGGGTGTTTCATGAGAAATGAAATAATTGAGAGAGAGAGAGAGAGGGGGGGGGGGGGGGGGGGGGGGGAGGGTATTAGGTACAACCGACAAAGAAACCTATCTAGAGCTTGGTCTTTCTCCATTCTACAAAGATCTGCAAAGATGTAGATCTTTGTGAAGACATTCATTGGAAACCATTTCAAGGTTGAGTCGTTTGGTACTATCGACATTGTGAAGGCTAAAATTCATAGCAAGGAGGGAATCCCTCATAATCAATAACGTCTCATTTTTGTTGGGAAGTAGTTTGAAGATGGACGAACACTGGTTGATTTCAATATTCAGGAAGAGTCCAACCTTCACATTATCCGCAGGTCCTCCACCTTGTACTCAGGTTGAGAGGCTGTGATAAGAGGAGAAGAAAGAAGACTTATACTAAGCCCAAATAACTCAATCACAAGAAGAAGAATTTGAAGCTCCACGTGCTCCAATTCTACAAGGTGGATGACTCCATAAAGGTGCAACAACTTTGGAAGGAGTGTCCAAATGCAAACTGTGGACCTGGAACTTTTATGGCCAATCATCATGATCTCCTTTATTGCAACTTTCAAAGTCATGTTTTGGGTGTAGAATAAGCAGGTAGTGCTCAATTGAATTTAATTTTTTGAACAATAATGATGTCTCTTACATTTGTGTTAGAGAGAGATAAAGAGAGAGAGAGAGAGAGAGAGAGAGGAGGGGGGCAAAGAAGAGAAGGTTTACTGTTGTACAAACGTTTTAAAGGAGACCTCATGTATCTATCCAACGAGTCTTGAATTCCTATTCTAGAGGAAAATGAGAGCTAGAAAGAGAGATGCCTTAAGAGAGAAAATATAGAGAGAATAAATTCACAACCACATGCTATCTCATTTGGTAATATTCTACTTGTAGTATGCATTGCACACTGCCAATATGCCTTGCTATTATTCATATTTAGAGAAAAATTGATGACGTATATAGCAATGACTAAATATGCCTTTGCTCGGTTTCTTGTTTGCTCGAGAAATCTCGCTCAGTGTTTGGTACAACTCTTCACCACAATGGATAGATGTCTCTTTGTCGTTATATGGAGCTCTCTCTCTCTCTCTCTCTCTCTCTCTCTCTCTCTCAAAAACTCTCTGAAAGAGTCCGCGTCTACGTGGAATCTTTTGAAGAGTTTTAAGCCATTTACAAGGCAATGCTTTCCTACCTTTTGGCAATGGAACAAGTTCCCATGTTTTGTTCTCTGCAATACTGGACATCTCGCCCTTCATAGCATGTTCCCACTGAACCTTATCATTGGCTAGCATAGCCTCTTTGTAACAAGAAGGCTCACCACTGTTTGTCAGCAAAACAAAATCCACGCCTGAAACAAAATGTTCTGGCGGATGTGAGACTCTTTGAGATCTCCGTGGCTGATCAGAACTCGTACTAGCCTGTGTAGTAATGGGCTCGCGAGCTGTCTGGACAGGAGGTGATACATCGGAAAATGTCACTTTCCGGAATTCAACCTCTTTCACTGGCTGTTTATGCATCTTAGTCTCATTAAAGACAACATCACTGCTACGGATCACTGATCGACTTTCCGGATCCCATAAACGATAGCCAAATTGACCATCTACACCATAGCCAATAAAGATGCATTTCCTGGACTTAGGGTCAAGCTTAGCACGCAACTCCTTGGGTACATGTGCATAAGCTTCGCAGCCAAATGTACGAAGTTTTTTATAAGACAACTTATGTCCTGACCATAACTCCAAAGGTACACGAAAGTGTAATGAAGCATGTGGTGATCTATTGATCAAATACATAGCAGTGTATAATGCTTCATCCCAAAACGCTTGCGGTAAATTAGCATGTGATAGCATAGACATAATCCTCTCTTGGATGGTTCTATTCATTCGTTCGGCAACGCCATTTTGTGCAGGGGTATAAGGAGCTGTAAACTCGCGCTTAATTCCCCTACTTGAACAGAAGTCTGCAAACTCTTTGGAGACATATTCTCCACCATTGTCTGAGCGTAAAGCTTTCAACTTATGTTCATACTAAGTTTCCACACTACATAAGAACTTTTTGAAACAAGAAAAAGTTTCATCTTTAGACTTCATGGCATAAACCTAAACATGTCGTGTGCCATCGTCAATGAATGTAACATAATAAGACACGCCGCCATGGGATTTAGAAGGCATAGGCCCACACAAATCACTATGCACAAGCTCTAAGGTCTTTCTTTCTTTGTCAAAAGACTGTGTACGATGTGCTCATGTTTGCTTACCATATTGACAGTGTTCACAAAAGGGAAAATCAGAAAATGATAAAGACGGTAAGTATCCCAAACGAGAAAGAGTTTCCATTCCCTTCTTTGACACATGATTTAATCGGCTATGCCACAAAGCAACAGTTGGCAGCTCGGTTACAGAAAGAACATTAATCTTGTCAGATACATAAAGAGGATAAAGTGTACCAACTTTAGAACCATGGGCTAAAATAAGATGATCTTTCGCAATACGCCAAGACTTTTGATGAAAAGTGACTTTGTAACCCAAGTCATCAAGACGTCCAACCGAAATCAAATTTCGTGTCAAAGCTGGAACATGACGCACATTATCGATAATAAACTTCACCCCATTTGCCATAACCATGGCAATATCACCTACGCCAACAATGTCACAAGAGTAGCTGCCACCAAGTGTAACAGAGCCCATGGTTTTCTCGTATGTAGTAAACCAATGCCTATGAGGTGTGACATGCGATGAAGCACCCGAATCAAGAATCCATGTATGGGATACTTCACCATCTAACAAGGAGTTCAGTTGGCATACAGATGATGGCGAGGAGCTGGGAGCACAACGGAAGAGGAATACGCACGTACATACTCACACACACACCACCATATCCACACACACAGGTTGAAGGGGGAGAGCCAACGTACTATGTGCCCCCTTTCTTTCTTCTCTTGTCTTATCTAGGCACAATATACATTGTCTTAGTGTTAGCGGCTCACACAAGTGTATACCTGTACACTTAGGGTTAGTGGCAGTTAGTGATGGGCGGTCGGCCACATGGCCATTAAACCTAACAATGATCTATACGTACATTCGTCAATCCAAGCTGATTATTTTGAACACCTCAAAAAGGTATTCGAGAAATGTAGACTTTATAGGATTTGCTTAAATCTTGAAAAGTGCACATTCATGGGAAGACAAGGAAAAATTCTTGGATATATAGTGTCAAAAAATGGCATAGCTACTAATATTAAGAAGATTCATGTAATTGCTGATTTGCCTAGACCAACAACAGTCAAGGGGGTACAAGCCTTCATGGGACATTGTGGATATTAACGACGGTTCATCTACATGTATGCTATAATTGCAAAACCCATGTATAGCTTGATTACGCACTTTGAATGGACCTATGCATGTGAAGAATCCTTCATGAAGCTTAAGCAAGCTCTCACCTCAGCTCCAATATTGAAAGCACCAGATTGGGATAAGGTATTCCACGTACATGTAGATGCTCCTAATTTTGCTATCGATTGTATACTAGCTCAACTAGGAGATGGGAAAATTGACTTTACTATTTCTTATGCTAGCCGACAATTGAACATGGGAGAAAATAATTCCACCACCACTGAAAGAGAAGGACTAGGAATGATCTATGCCGTTAAAAAGTATAGACATTACCTGTTAGCCAACAAGTTTGTGTTCTTTGTGGACCACCAAGCTTTGTTGTATCTGGTCAACAAGCCATGCGGCACAGGGAGAATAGTGAGATGGTTCATCATTCTTCTCGAATTTGATTTCATTGTGGTTTAAAAAAAAGGCACTACACATCAACAAAGAGATCATTTGTCAAGGAATGTTTCAGGGGAATCACCTAAAGGGGTAGACAATGATCTACTAGATGCCTATTTGTTCTCCGTGGAAATGATACCTAGATGGTCGGAAAACATTGTGTCATTGATGACAATAGCTCAAGTGGATTCACAAATACCACTTCCTATCACAATCGGTCTAATCGAGCAATCGGCTATGTATCAATTAGTAGCTGGAAGGCTATACAAAAGAAATCGGGACGGGATATTTCTTTTATGCATTAACCCTGAAGAAAAAGAACAATACCTAAGTCAAGCACATGTTACCATAGTAGGACTTCACTTTGAGGAAGACCAAACAATGCAACGAATCTTGAGACTTGGAGTATTTTGGCTGACTATGAGGAGAGATGTTAGATCTTTTGTAAAAGATTGCCCTCAATGTCAAAAACAAACACCCATTCCTCATGTAACATTGTTTCAAATGTCACCTGTTCCTAAGTGGAGTAATTATCTGGTTACTTATTTATTGAGCCAAACATTTCCTGAGGATATGTTTAAACGCCGTCAAAGAGCAATTGAAACTGAAGCAAGAGACTATGCTCTTATTGGAAACCAATTGTATCGGAGAGGTAAAGATCAACATTTGCGTCTTTGTGCAAATGAAAACGAGTATATTCCGATTTTAGAACAAGCACATGCTGGATTAGCTGGAGGTCACTTTTCTAGTGAGACCACAACAAGAGCAATATTGATGGTAGGCATATGGTGACCAACACTTTTTGAAGATGCTAAAGAATATGTTCGAAGTTGTGATGCTTGTCAATGAGCAAAAATGCAAACACGTGTAGATAGCATGTCTTTAAGACCAATGATGGGGGCTAAATCCTTTGCAAAATGGGGTATAGATTTTGTTGGACCGATACAGCCACCTGCTTATAGAACCCAAGCTCAATATATCATTGTAGCTACGGACTATTTGACCAAGTGGGCCGAGGCTAAAGCAACTCAAAAGAATGATGCTAGAACCATTGTTGCATTCTTATATGAGTATGTATTCACGAGATATGGACTGCCAATAGAGATTGTCAGTGATCGGGGAACTCATTTCCTCAATGAAGTAATAGAGTATTTGCTTAATGAGTTTGCTTAATAGAGATTGTCAGTGATCGGGGAATCCATTTCCTCAATGAGGTAATAGAGTATTTGCTTAATGAGTTTATGGTCATCCATAATAAATCAGCTCCCTATCACCCACAAGCAAACGGACAAGCTGAGCATACGAATAAAATTCTTAGCTCGGTGCTGACTAAAGTGGTTAGTTTAGGAGGGACATACTGGGAAATGAATCTCCATGTTGCTCTATGGGCTTATCGAGTTTCACTCAAAACAGCTCTAAATGCTAGACCCTTTAACCTTTGTTTATGGTCTTGATGCCATACTGCCAATAGAATTTCTATTACCGACATTAAGGGTAGCATTGAATCTTGAGTGGACTAGACATGAATTGTCAGAAAGACTTGAAGATTTGGAAAAGCTAGACAAGCAGGCTAATTGTTGTAGCTCATATCTATGCACAAAAGCAAAAACAAAAACAGTTTTTTTGATTCTCACTTAATCACAAAAATCTTCAAAAAAGGGGACTTAGTTCTAGTCTATTCCCTTAAGCAACACATTCCCAAGTTTAAGAAAGAGGGAAACGGACCATTAATTATGAAGATGTATCTCCAAGTGGAGCAGTAAAATTATCCACCCTAGATGGTGAACCAATGGCTAATTGGATTAGTGGATGTCGTTTGAAGAAATACAATTTGCCACTAACCAATGTATTGCTAGAGAGAATGCATGCGGCCAAACAAAGAAAGATCAAACGAGAGCAGATTATTGATGAAGCCCAAGAGGAAGCTAGGCTTCGGGTACTCAAGCGGAAAGCTGCTCTCAATAATCAACAGATACCGATTCCCATCAACACTTTAGAAATAGATGACCGACAATGGGAATTACCTAAAGACACAGTTTCAACAGATGATGACTGGTTAGATGGAATGGATCTGCGCATCAAAGTACAGTTCAACAATCATAGCACCAATGCTTTGATCGACACAGGAGCTAGAGTGAATGCAATCAGTTATTCCACATACAAGAAGGCAAAAAGTCAAGCATTGTGGAACCAATCAAGCAATGGCGAGTTAAGTCTCAATAGACTCCACCACACCATGCAGCACCAAGCCGACCGAGCTACCAATGGAGAGAAAAATCTCTACAACAATCGAAAGTGCTACCAACAGCTCAAGAAATCAGAGTGCTAAAGCACCCTGATGGTACAATCAAACAGAGAGCACAAAAGCTACAAGATTTTCTCTTTGGAAGACATCAGCAGCAAACCTCGACATCGAAAGCCCTTGAGTTAATTACTCAAGACCCAGATCTTGCACAACATATTGGTTTGAATTGCATTGATCTTCATATCATGGTAGAGCCCATGCATAGACACAATTGTTCAACCCATGCACACAGTCGTCCCGGAGTACGCCATCTAGGAGGGGTGGAAGGGCACTAAGTACTAAGTAATTAAGGGCAATGTTTGAAGAGGGAGGAAAAGTTCTATTTTAACATGTGATTTTTTGTAGAATTACCTAATAATGCCCTTATAATTCATGATCAAGGAAAAATTCACTGATAATATCTTCCCGATGAGTGTAAATAGTGTATATACTATCAAAAAATCATCAAAATCGATCCTTTTTTGAGTATTTTTTATCATTTTTGTTGATAAGGAGGAAAAATGGAGAAATCCAATAGAAAACAATAAATCTGTGTTTTTTCAAGGGATTCTCTTGATTATTGGATTTTTACTTTACTTTTTTAGAGCATTTTGCTATTTTCTTTGATTTTTTCAAATAAAAAGGTCAAAATTAATAATAAATAGCAAGGAAGGTCAGATGGAAAAATTGAAGACACGATGGTGATAAAAAAGACAAGGCGGACAAGCACAAAAAATTTCAATGAAATCAGAAGATGGAAGCGGGAAGCCTAAATTAGGCGGCCAAGCGTACTTTTGCAAAATTCTTGCAGAATGAGCTACAGGAATCCGATCAGGGAAATTTTTGAGTCTAACATAGATTTCACAGCCTAGTAGGACTAACGGAAGAATTGGGGGAAATTTGTTTCGGGAGTCCAGGTAAAGATATCCATGGTAGGCTAAAACCACCTCATTTCCACTTGGAGCCTTTGCAAACAGAGATTTCGGCCTCTTTCGCGCGACATTTTTGGAGCCCACAGTTGACCATTTTCAGTGCCGTCTCACACGAGACATGAGGGGTAAGTTCTTTACTCAATAATGATCTATTTTGTACAGCCGGTAGCTAGTCTAAAGCCCTAGAAAAAACCCTAGAAATCGAGCAGTGCACGAAGACCTATGACCTAAAACTGACCATAGCGTCCTGCTAGCTTGACCAAATCGGATGGGATTTGAACCATAGCATGCCCCAACATAATAGAACCTTTCTATACCAGTAGATGACCATTCAGCAGGGGTCGAGGGGGTCCCCGGTAGAAAAGTTAGTTTTTTGGCAAATGCCAGAATTCCGACCTAACTCCATAGATGGGTTGCTAATGAGGTCCATATACAATGTATATGATTGGTTTGGTGAAATTCATCAAGCAAAGCCCTCAAAAAGGAGAAAACGGCTCGAAGGTTACAAAGCGTCAAATTCGACATACGAGGCCAAACTGACTCCAAATGAGCCAAAATTGAACAGGTTGCTTCACGGCTATGTTACAGACAAGTCCAAAGCCTCAAAGTTGACTGACCAACCCAACAAACATAGTAGTCACAAAAAATAGTGATTTCAGAGTCGACAGAGTGCAAAGTGATGCTGGCATGACCAAACTAGACCAAATTCAATTTAGGACTTGTATTAGGTGTATGAAACATGTCTAGGTCAAAATTTGTGGGTTTTGCAAAGTTTTTGTCACTGTTGTAAATAATTGCGATTATTTACTTTTGCATCAGTTTTTCTTGGAAATTGTCAAATCACCTCACCTATCATGTGTACACACCCATTACATGCCAAAAATCAAGTATGAGCCAAAATGACCACCCATTGCTTGTAAAATTGCCAAAAAACGCAAAGAAGTCTTTGCAAGCCAAAATTGGGGTTATGAACAACTTTTCTCGATCCAAATCACCTCATATCTCATACCCAAGGTTTATACCATGCCTAGAACCAATTTGTATAAAAAAAAAGTCAATTTTGGAAGAAAAGTTAATAATCACGATTATTTACTTTTTGGTCAATTGGGGAATTTTGATATTTTTCCATCATACATCCAAAGTACATGTTGTGATAAGTCCACTAGCCAACTTTGAATCAATTTGGAGTTCAAAATCTCAAATTTCCTTTATATCTACTGTTTCAGAGACCTAAAGCCAAATCTGGTACCATTTTCACCTTGTGCATCCAAATGAGCCCATAATTCACTCAGAGCATGTATTGGGTATATACTTCAAGCATACAAAGCTAAGTTTGCAAAAAGTTGGAAATTTTCCTCAGCTGTACATAATCGCGATTATTTAGTTTGGTTGCAAAATTTTGTTTTGACCATACAGTTTTGTTCCTTGCATGAACTTATGCATCTTTGCTTGTTCAAAAGTTGATTTGAAGCAATTTGGACAAAGTTGTCAGCATTTCAATCTAAACGGACATTCCAGAGAAAAGTCTGACAAATCTGCTAACTTTGCACTCTATTCACTGAACAGGAGCAATGCAAGCAGTAGAGAGGGCCAAGAAGAAGCTAAATCGAAAAGAGAAACTACAAGAACTGTCTGTGTATCAACTAGACCCCGAATCGGTCAAAGCAACAAAGACATCTTACCTTTTTAGAGAACAGCTAGGAGAACACCACACCACGGTCTTCACTGGCAAGTTTAAGAGTGAAGAGGGGCATCAGGTGGAGTTGCAACTCCTGCCCAAAGAATTCTATGATGTAGCTGCCAGGCCAGAGACCAAAGAGGCTAACCACAGGTTGGGGCTCGGGCATTTCTACGAATAAGAGCCTTGCGGAGTGGACTTTCAAAAATTTACGAGCTTCTATCCACCATCAAAGAGGACGGAACCTCACAAATACCCGACACCCAAGAAAACAAGGTCGGGGTAGTAATCACAAAAGAGATAGTCGCAGAGGCACTCAGATTGCCCACTGAAGGAATGACCATGCGGGCAAGAGACAGGAAAACCATAGGCACATTTACCAAGGAGACAGCCGTGGCTACATTCGCCGATCTTATCCACAAACAGGTGGAAGAGCTAGCCCATTTATACCATCAACACTTTCATTTTCTGGCAAAAAGGCCACCAAGGTACACTACACCAAATCACACCGTGGCCACCACCTTCACTCAGGTTCTTAAGTCGACAACAAGACAGCCTGTGGACCACGTGCAGTATGTCTTGACAACCTTGAAGGGCACCAAGAAGGAAGGAAAAATCACATACTTGGGTGCGCTAGAGGTGTTGAATAGAATAGCGTATCATGCCATCGGCATGGCCAACAACCTACGGCCTGTCCCTGATCAAAATACATGGATTTTGGTAGCACAACCCTCTCCACGAGCTATAAGGTCAGGTAAAAGGTCATAGAAATCAGATGATGAGTCAGCTGACAGCTCACCAGAACGGCACAACAGCGAGAGCTCTAGCAACGAAGAAAAGAGAGCTCGGAGAGAAGAGATGAAGAGGAAAGCTGTGGCTGCACACCAAGAGGAGCCAACTCAAAAACAAGTGCATTTTGAAAGAGAAAAACATGCTTACCAGTGCAGTAGGCAAGCACAAGGGAAGGACCTAGAAAAGTGGGTATCCACAGGGCTGAAAGGACCTCGAACAAAGCATCATACCAGAAAAGAGGCAAATGATCCAACAGAATATTTAGAAAGAATGTACCAAAAGGCCGAAGCCCTAAAGTTGAAAGAGACAGAAGAAGCTGCAAAGAAAGCCAGGGAAGCGGAAGACCAAAGGCAAGCCGAGGAGATGACTAGCCAAGAGCAAAGCCATGGATCTCCCTAACCCACCTCACCGCCTCTGGAACAACACGACTATCCCATGTCTAGCCCACCACCATCACCAGCAAGCAAAGATACCAATGAAGAAGCAGAGCCTGAAAAAGAGAAATATTCTGAGTCCACCCAACAAACAGAATTTACACAAGAAGCTGACCACCCCGACAGGCAAAAGGAAAAAGAAGCCAAGCCACATTCAGAGCAGGAAGCAGAAGAGACTCAAAATCTGGAAGAAGAAAATACAAGTCAATCGGAACAAGAAACTGATAAGGAATCAGATGTAGAAAAAGAGCCTACCACTGCACATGAGACGGAGCCCGAGCCAGAGAAGGAAGAAAGGCCGGCACCTGAAGAGACAGCAAGGGTTGAGACAACACCATCCACTTCCACTCAGCCAAAAACTGCCAAGGCATCAAAGCCTCAGGATGGCAAGGAAGAAGACCCACCATTTACCTCCACACAAGACCCACTAGCAATTACGATGCAGCAAGAAGCAACACACGAGGCTATAGGCACATCCCAGCTGGCACGACAGGAGGAGTGGTAGACAAACGATGAAGTTATAATACAGGTCAATGAATATGCACGTCAGATGCAAGAATGACGGAGAGACTCCGTTCAGCAGCTTTGAACCGCAGCACAAAGGCCAAGGAACTAGAAATGGTGATCGACGCTCTTCAAGGAGATCTTGAAGACAGGATGATTATCATCACTGATCTCCAAAGACAAGTGCAACAGCTGAAGGTAGAAGCAGATCAGCATCAGATGGCCAGAGATAAACAACAAAAAGAAATGGAGGAGCTAGGTATTCTCTTCACCAAATTATCTGATTCTTGCAAGGTAAAAGACGAGTAGCTGACAGAAGTCACGAATGTGCACCTGAAGAGACAACAAGGGTTGAGAAAACACCATCCACTTCTACTCAGCCAGAAACTTCCAAGGCATCAAAGCCTCAGGATGGCCAAGAAGAAGACCCACCATTTACCTCCACACAAGAACCACCAACAATTACGATGCAGTAAGAAGCAACACACCAGGCTAGAGGAACATCCCAACTGGCACGATAGGAGGAGTGGTAAACAAACGATGAAGTTATAATACAAGTCAATGAATATGCACGTCAGATGTAGGAAATGACGGAGAGACTCCATTCAGCAGCTTTTAACAGCAGCACAAAGGCCAAGGAACTGGAAATGATGATCGACGCTCTTCAAGGAGATCTTGAAGAAAGGATGATTATCATCACTGACCTCCAAAGACAAGTGCAACAGTTGAAGGCAGAAGCAGATCAGCATCAGATGGCCAGAGATAAACAACAAAAAGAAATGGAGGAGCTAGGTATTCTCTTCACCAAATTATCTGAGCCTGCAAGGTAAAAGACGAGCAGCTCACAGAACTCACGAATGAACTTCTTATGACCTCTCTGTCAGCTCAGAAAAATCACGTGCAGTTAGATGTTGCCAATGCTTCCCTGCAATATTCTGAATAGAGAATCAATGATTAGGCCATTTTCTTACGGAAAATTAGAGAAAACCCAGCCGTGGCCTCGATCAAGGGAACTGATGAAGTGTACAAGGCACTTGAAAAGAAAAAAAAGGACTTAGAATTGAAATTAAAGCTTGAACAATCACAATGCAGAGACCTGGCACTGATGCGGGTTCAAAGACAGGAGGAGCTCCTAAAGGAGATAGCAGAACTCAAGCGGATAAATCAACTCCTCAGAGATGGAAAGCCAAACACGCAGGAAGAGGCAGGCAATTCAGAGCCGCCACGAATAGACATACCCTCGGTCTTATTTGCTGAGTTTGAAACGCATTCCACAACAGAGCCGAGTGGTGATGAAGATTTTCAAATTCACATCAGAGATGCAGATACAGTGCCAATGGTCCAGCTGTCAAAAGCTGAAGAAGACGCACTGAAGGAGAAGATCAACTTAGAGGTGGATGAGCAGTGGAAGGCTGCTATGGATTGGGAGTTGAGAGTTTTACACTCTGTCAACGTCACTCAACTCACTCCCAATCAGATCAACGCTCAATGGCACCAACAATCCCTGCTGTACCCTCTCATCAAAGTAGAACTATTACAGGTAAAAGAAAGGCTGTACAAGGATATACTCAACCATGCTAATGTAGGTAGAGTGATATACTCTCCCTCGCTTTGTTCGCTTCACATCTTTCATACCTTGAGGTTTAGATAGAAAACGACGTGCCTTGAATCCACCTATGGATGGTTTGCAGGGTACATCTTTCTCATTGGTTGACCTTCTTTCGTCCCATTGTATTTTCACATTGCCCCCATGTAGACCAATATCTGACAAAACTAGTTCCAAAGCCTCTAGAGCGACTTGTCGTTCAGATGAGTTTTTGATTTTCCAAGCAAACCCAATGTACAGATATACCAACTTCTCTACAATTCGGCAGAGACCATGCATTGTACAAATATGGACATTAACAAGTGGTATATCCAGAACTATCGAAAATTAGACTCTTGATTGTGACGAGGCTACTCCTACTCCTACTCGTCAGATATTGGTCTACATGGGGGCAATGTGAAAATACAATGGGACGAAAGAAGGTCAACCAATGAGAAAGATGTACCCTGCAAACCATCCATAGGTGGATTCAAGGCACGGATTGCATGGATTCTACTCTTGATTGTGACGAGTAGGAGCCTTTTGCCACCACTTTGGGTCCATCACTTTTGCAGAATCCATGCAATACAAGCATGGAGACTTTGCCATGGCATCCATTCCACAATTATACATACACTTCAGTGTTTGAGGTCACCTGCAAGATGCCATTGAACTTGAAAGTCTCCTCTCCCATCTATAGCCAATACCTCTCCTCGATTCATTTGCCTATCAATGACACCCAAAATAAAATGTCATGGTCTTCTTTCTTTACTTGCAAGATCAATCCTTATGAGATACGAAAAATAAATCTAAATTTTAGGTACAATAGAGGGCTTGCTAGAGCTGCAAAATTAGAGAGAACTGGATTACATGAAATGCACCAGGCCACCATATGTTTGTTTCTGATTGAACACTGAAGTATGAAGGAAAGGGCCCTATTCATTAATGTGATTGTAACTCGCTCTAGCTTCTTCTCTTTAAGAATCTCACACTCATCTAGCTTCAAAACAAAATGTAGAACGCCACCTGTCTCTTTGAATGTGATATTGTAGAACTCTACCATTCTAGTTTGCAATAAAGTGAGGTCCATGAAGATATTGTTGTACTCATCATAAGTGATAGTAGCTCCCTGTGAGCTATTAATATCTTGAATATGAAATGGACATCAAATGAAGTCTGTCTGTTCATTATTGAGCTGTAGTCTTTCCTTCCAAACACTTGCAGTTGTTGGTAAAAGCTTAGACTTTATTCCCTTCTTCACAACATGGAAGAGATAGATTGTTGAATAGCTGAGTAACCTCTTTTACTAACTCCAAGGGAGTCCAATGTACCCTATATATGCTTGGCAGGCACTGCATTCTTTGAAATGAATCTGTCAACGACATCCTGTTGCAAAACCTTAAACTTTTTGTCATGCATGATATCCTTTGCAAGACCACTAGTTATCAATGGCTTTAACTGCTGTCCTACATTGGCCTCCGGGTCTATTTTTTCTTTGTCTAGATAGATGGAATCTCTACAAAGAAAGCATAACTAACATAAACAAAAACTTAGATAAATTTATATTAATTAGACAATTTAGAATGCTCACCTCAATGCTTGGATTCTTTTCTTAAGGCCGCCAGAGCCTACCTTCAACGTTTTAAGATTCCGTAGTTTCTTCTTTTGCACACAAGTGCCTAACATTGTCTCTTTGTTTTGTAATGACTGTACCTTTGTTCGCAAGACCTATGATTCTTGTGTGCTCTGCATTACAGTCTTTTGTTCCTCATGATGCAAGTTTGAAAGTCTCTGAATCTCATTTGCTTGGTGCTTCACCATGTCTTTATAAGTTTTTGATTTGTTGTTTAGAGCTTTACAGTAGCCAAGCAATCCATTCTCTCCATTACGTACAAAGGTCAATAAGTTAGTGGGATTTGAAAATGTTGGGAAATCATTTGTCATGGGATTCAATGGATAGAGTGAGCCTTTTGTCCAAATATCTAAGTGTTTTGCTCCCTCTGCTCTGAGTCTCTCTGTCATGATTGGTGCCACTTTGATGTTAGTTTTACCTCACTTAGACAGTGGCGTATATTTGGGATCCAGGTCAATGTGTAGATGATAGAAGGGTCTTTTAAGGAGGACATTTGTGGGGGTGGAAGAAGAAGCCATGTATGCAACAAGGCAAGAAAGGGATGATTTCTTTAAGGTCAGCGCACAAACAGTGAGAGAGTAAGGAGAGAGCCGGTTTGGAAGGATACATCCTATTTCCTTTGGTCATACATTCCATGTACAGGAAACTCCCTCCAATTCTAGGACGTTCATTAAATGCAACTAAACATGATTTATTTTCAATCATCACGGCCGTTATGACACTGTGGCAAGAATCTACTTGTAAGTGCACTTTTCGAATGGTTATTCCAAGTTTACAATTGCGTTTACCACACCTATTTTCTAGAGAGAGAAAGTCAAAATTCTATTTTTCTTAGAAGGCCCTCCAAATGACCTCCGAAATTTCCTAATGTTGGTAGTGCCAAATGGGCTAGATCAACAACATTGAGATTTCACTTGGACAACATTTTATGATTTTCCATATTATTGATGTGAGTTGTGGGCTCTAGATGGTGGGGTTCTTTTGGATTCCCTAATTTGGCATGTTACAGTACTGAGAAAGGACCAAATCCTTATATCACCTACAAGTAAGCATGAGAGGATCCTAATCCACCTTCATGCAGTTGCAATTCATAATACTGTGGCTAAAATCAGCTCTTTAATCAACCCCTCCTTGAGCTCTCAAGCATACCATATGTGTTGCCAGACATTGAAGATGAGAACATGGGAGTAGGAGGAGGATGAGACACACACACACACACACACACACACACACACACACACACACACACACACACACACACACACACACACACACACACACACACACACACACACACACACACACACACAGTGTGAACGAGCCTTGCCACAACACCTCTATAAAATAGTCATAGAACATACATGACCCAAAGTCATGCAGTAAATGAGATTCAAAGGGGAGTTTTATGACTGATTCAATGAAATTCTACAAAAGGAACCCTAGAGGACCTCTTGTCACTGCTGTCGATAAATCAAGATCTAAATGTATATGTCTCTCCTCCTGCTCGTCTAATAAACCAAGATCCAAAGGGGCTTTTCATGACTGATTCGATGAAATTCTACGAAAGGCTTTAGAGGGGCTAAAAACACTAGCAGACCACCGCATCTCTCATATCCAAGGAAACTCGACCCAAATGCTCGTCCTCTGCAAGGAAGATGCAATAGTAAAAAAAAACTTTTCAAGTTCTGAAAAGAGGGTACAAGGTCTTGATGTCATGTAGAAAACGTATCAAACCAAAACAGGGGAAGGCAAGTGAGCACTCAAAAATGAGAGAGAGAGAGAGAGAGAGAGAGAGAGAGAGAGAGAGAGAGAGAGAGAGAGAGAGAGAGAGAGAGAGAGAGAGAGAGAGAGAGAGAGAGAGAGAGAGAGAGAGAGAGATATGCCAAGGGACCTATATCTAAGAGTGGTAGCACATACATGACACCAGGGTGGGGAATGACGAGTTTCCCAACAAGTCTTCTCTAAGTTGAGTTGATAAAATGTGATTCCGGCTCCTCTTTCTGGGTTGGAAATGCAAGGATACAAAGCTTGTTGGAGGCTATAAACACAATGGGCCCACCACATCTCTGGATCCCTAGGAAACACGAGCCCAATGCTCATCCTTTGCAAGGAAGATGCAATAGCAAAAAACACTTGTCCTCCTAAAAAACAATAAGTCGAAGCGCTATAGTTTTCTATACAATACGCAAGTGTGAAAGGCTTCTATGCCACTAACACAGCAGTAAGTTGCTAAGAATTTTCCCTACTAATGACTAGAATCTTACCATTGGCTCTCTTTAAAAATATTCTACATACCAGCCCCAAGATGGCTTTGCGTGGACGCATAGCAAGGAGGCAAGCATAGGGTAAGCACAAATGTTTGTAGCAAGGAGGCAAGCATAGGCATGGCAAGGGTGCACAGCAAGGAGGCAAGGTGGGCTAAAGATGATGGAGGGTTGAAGGTAGCCTTGGCATGTACCAAAGAGAGAGAGAGAAAGAGAGAGAGAGAGAGAGAGAGAGAGAGAGAGAGAGAGAGAGAGAGAGAGAGAGAGAGAGTTTTGCATGCATGCTACGTTTTCCAAGCTTCCACAACATTTTTTTGACCTACTCTGTTGAAATACCCTTAAACAACTTCCTCCAAATTATTGGATGTTTTGTTATTCCCCTTCATTGGGATTTTTCAAAACCAAGGCAAGACACACACACACACACACACACACACACACACACACACACAATCTATGGAACACGCACTGACATATCACACACCTAGGCCTACATGGTCAACCCCTTGGTATATGTTCGACATATTATGCCCCAATTTGTAGATCGGCTCTATGTTTGTCATACTCAACTCAATGTTTGCAGATTTAAGGTCTAAACACAGGGTTCGAGATACACACACACACACACAAAAGCACACAATACATGGAACACAATGATTCATGGTGTCCAACACTTGAGAATACTAAGGACATACAACCACATAACACACACATGCTAACATATTAACAAGACGTCAGTTTTACTAACAGATTTTTCATGACACAGACAACAACATCATTGGCGGAGGAGTAATAGAAAGACGAAGACGTACAACATGAGCAGGATGATGGAGCATTCAAGCAAGAACCCCTCCTATTTTTGGTTTATGTTGGCATAGATAAACCAAGTACTTTGTAACTGTTTTGTAGATGCATGTTAGCATCCTTCAATTTTTCAAATTTCTGTAAATGTACACCCTATGGAAAATAAAGCATGCTTGTATCAAGGTCTCAATGGCATTATGGTGTCCGCATCTCAAGTAATTGTCCCCCCCTTTTTTTACAACCGGATCACTTACTAGTTTAACAAGTAGTATGTAACACAAAGAAACACTGCTTACTTATTGTAAGGGCACCAAGGTAACTATATATTATACAGAAAAAAGCGTTTTTTTCTAAAGCTTAGCAACTTGCAAACTGCACACTTGCTAAAAGTAGCAAGCAGCATAATGGAAACGCCGTATCCTCCTCTGGCACAATTTCGCTGCAGCTGGCATAGCCAAAATACCGCCTTTAAGGCACCGGACGGGGACTCCCTATAAAACAAGGGCATCGCAAGGCGTGCTAAGGCAACATCAGCACGTAAGCGTCACACACAGTATTCCTCACAGAGCGAATTGCCATAGGCAATCATCCCGACAAAGGCACAGCACACAGGCTTGGGTGGCGGAATCACTACACTATCAAGCCGCCCAAAGGCATCGTCCTCTCTTGCACACAAGGGCAACTCGCAGGCTACAAACATTACAGAGGAGGTAAATACGTTTTTTCTGTATAAATTACCTGTCAAAATACATTAACAGTACTATATTTTAAAACATCCTTTGTATACAGTTTTCTCACAGAACGTTTTTTTAAAGCATAGTATTACTTTCTGTAATGGAATTTGCCTATTCAATTTGAGAATAGCGGAATTTAATGAGAGTACTTTCAAGAAATGATTTTGTGAGCATAGCGGGTAGACATAATTGAAGATAGCAACATAATCATAGCAATTAGTTAACTTGGCATAGACAATACTTTTGCAAGAGAGAGAGTTTAGAGAACATGACAACAATTGAGGACCGGATTTATGTGGAGCCGGTCCCCCCTCCAATAGGCATTTGTATTATGATTTCTCCCATAAAGAGAGACTTGTTACAATACAGTCTTTGTGTTCCTTGTGACCTAGGTGATGCCATGAAGATGGAAGGCTTCATGCACCACAAACATAACATAAACTTGAAGAAAGCTTTAGCTATCCCAAGCCTCAGTCCCAAGACCTCAAACACCTTCGAAGGTGGAGAGAGCTAGCAGGGAATGAGGGTAGGGAAGAGGAAGAAGAAACATTTCGTAGGAGAAAGAATTAGTTCCTCACTTATCATACTCTTGTTGCTAGCATACATAATAGCATAGTAATGAAGAAGAAGGATATGGCAAGCTTAAGCATTGAAGCATGGCTCTTGGTTGGATTTGCACTCCATAGCCAAGAGTGTTGGTGTAGGCTCTCAACCTCTACTTGCTTGGAGAGGGAGCTCTTGCACTTTGCATATCACACAATGAGAGTGCTTGTGAGTGTGTGTGGGTGAGTATACCCCCTAGGCACCCCCCTAGCTTGCTTGGGTCGACCCCCCCTTGTAGCTCATGCCTGAAGCTCATTGGACCCTTCCAGGCCTAGCCAATCACAAGCAAGAGCCATTACAAGCAACATGGGTAGCCTTGGGACAAGTGTCCCCCTTTCCCCTTTGAGAGAGAGGACTTGATAAATGCTAAAACAATTAGATAATTCATGTAATTTATCATTGGACCCCTTTGAAGCCTAGCCAATAGGCTTCAAGCAACACATGAAGGTAACATGGGTAGGGGCCTGACATGTGTCCTTGCTGCCTCTTCAAGTTGGGCTTCCCTTGTGTGTGTGAGTGGGTGTTCTCTCTCTAGCCCCTAGGAAAAGGGCTCGCCCCCCCTCTTGTAGGAATTCTTTTGACTTTTAGGTGATCAAGCACCTTACTCACCAAGCATGACAAAGCACTTGAACTAGGGGGTGTTCCCACAAGCATCTCAGGCAAGCTTCTCAAGGCACCTCAAGTACTTTAATCATGCAGCAAGTCAAGCACCTCAAGCATGGAGCCAGTCAAGCACCTCGAGCTTGGGCCGGGTTCCCACCTCAAGCTCAGCCCTAGCTTACTTAAGGTCAAAGGACTTTTACACACATTTATTGGAGGTCTTCAATGAAGCTAACCCTAAGGTCTTATGCTCCATTGGTTAGCCTTGCTCTTTGATAGACCATCTCCCTTTTGGGCCCCTTTACCATTGGCCCCGTGTTGAGATAGATCTATAAGCACATACCTATATCTTAACACTTGTTCCCGTTTATTCTCCCACATTAAGTGATCAATTTAATATGAGAAAATCATTTGGGTTAGTTAGATATTAGATTTTATGACATTACCTCTCTCTTGAAATCATAGTCGTCCTCGACTATGAGGTAGAAAAGATAAAGTCTTAGTCATTAGTCAATCGTACTTAGCGGGTAAAGGATCCCTTTTTACCCTATGACATCTTTCCAAGATGGATGACTAATCCATTTGGTGCTTGGGAGACATAGCTGCCGCAAGCATGTCTGCTCTTTAGTCCATTTTATTCTCCCAAAGTAGAGTGACAAATTCTACTTGGTGTTTGAGAGACGTCGTCATCACAAACATGATTCTAAGCATGCATACTAGTTAAATTTTGTGCACAATTAAAAAGAGGACTAGTCATATAAGACAAAAACATGAGTTATTTAAAAGAAATTTGTACATTTGCTTACTCTAATGTAGCATTGTAAGCATTGACAAGGTTCATACTATCCTTAAGTTGTACTCCTTGCATCCATTTAGCATCTTCAAAAGGATAATTTTTGAACTTAATAAGATACCGTCGGATAATCTTACCATGTCGTAGTACCTTGTCTTCATGCCAAAGGATAGCTTCGGGTTGTAGCACCTCTTCTTGGTCTTCAACTTCGGGAGGGTCTTCAATAATTGGTTCAATTGGTGGCTCTCCTTTGTAGGGCTTAAGTAAGCTTACATGAAAGGCATTGTGTATAAGCCAATGGTTGGGCAACTTGAGTTGATAAGCCGTCTCATTGATAGGCTTCAAGATTTGGAAAGGACCATAGTATCTTTTTGCTAGTTTAGCATAATACTTTTGATGGCCCGTAGGATTTTTGCCCGTCGTTTGCCTTAATCGAGCCTTAGGAAACTTGAGTAAGACCCAATCATTTTCTTTGAACATTAAGGCTCTTCTGTGCTTATCAACAGCAGCTTTTTGCCTTTGTTGAGAGATGGCTATAGCCTCCCTAATCTTTTGAAAAGATTCTTGTAGGTCACGGCTATACTCATCGGCGGCGAAGATTTTCCCATGTACTTTCAGTAGCAAGGGACTTTTAGGTCTTCCTTCTATGATCTCGAAAGGTGCTTTGCCCGTAGAAGTATGTACAGTATTATTGTAGGCATACTCTACTAGCAGTAAATACTTTTCCCATTGTGAGCGTTGATCTACTTCGGTAACATAAGTCTTGAGTAGATCGAGTATCGTAAGATTGGCTATCTCACTTTGGCCATCCGTTTGTGGGTGATAGGCCGAAGAGAAATTCAATCTTGTTCCTAGATTTTCAAAGAGACCTTTCCAGAAATTACTGGTCATTCTAGGATCTCTATCTGACATGATGGATGTGGGTAATCCATGGTGTTTGAAAATCTGAGATATGAAGAGAGTTGCCATTTGATGTGCCTTAATAGTCTTTTTGACAGGAATAAAATGTGCTTGCTTGCTAAACCTGTCGACTATTGTCCATATTCCTGTATTCCCATGGATAGACTTGGGTAATCCAAAGATGAAATCCATGGATATACTCTCCCATGGTGAATTTGGAATAGGCAATGGCTGGAGTAATCCAGGTTGCTTCCCTCTATCATACTTGGTCTTTTGGCATACTACACATTTTGAAACATACTCTTGTATGTCCACTTTCATGGTAGGCCAATAGAAATACATCTCTACTCCTCGGAGAGTAGGTTGAATACCTCTATGCCCTGCATATGGAGGACCATGGGATTCATACATAACCTTCTCACGAAGGGAATGGGTAACACATAGCCTATTGCCGTGAAGAAGATAACCATCCTTCAAGGTGAATGGTTCCTCTTTCTTCCCCAAAGCAAGGGCTGACATTATGTCTCTAAAGTCAGGGTTAGTAGCATACTCATCTATCATAGAGGATAGATCATTGTGAGTAGCTATAGACACCGCATTAACTTTTGGTCGTCGTGAAAGTGCATCGGCAACTTGATTGTGCTTACCAGCTATGTGAGCAATATGAAAATTAAATTGCGAAAGAAAATTTGCCCACCTCATTTGTTTGTCAGAAAGCTTGGTTTGCGTCATGAAATACTTGAGACTTTGGTGGTCGGTTCGTAGGATAAATGGAGTCCCCAATAGGTAGTGCTTCCATGTGTCTAGGGCATGTAGAACAGCTAAAAGCTCTTTCTCATAAATGCCCAAGACTCGTTCATCACCATTGAGCCTTCGGCTCTCATATGCTATGGCATGCCCTTCTTGAAGCAAAACCGCTCCAAGGCAATCACCACAAGCATCACATTGGACCTCAAAGGGCTTTGAGAGATCCGAAAGCACGAGGACTGGTTGGGAAGTAAGCTTCTCTTTGAGTTTTTCAAAATCATTTTGCTCCTTAGCAGTCCATACAAACTTAACGTTCTTCTTGGTTAAGTCGTGTAGTGGTCCTGTCACTTGAGAGAATTTTGCTATGAAGCGTCTATAGTATGCACACATACCAATAAAGCTTCTTAGCTCATGTAGATTCCTTGGGTTAGGCCATGATTTTATTACCTCTAACTTTGATGGATCCATACGAATACCATCGTGAGAGATAATATGGCCTAGATATTGAATCTCTTGAAGGAAGAATTCACTTTTCTTTTGGTCGAGAAAAAGTTTGTTCTCCCTCAAGGCTTGAAAAATCACTTGGAGATGTTGCTTATGTTCCTCCAAAGACTTGGAGTAGATGATGATATCATCGAAGAACACTCCAGTGAATTTTCGATATGGTCTAAAAATTTTCTCCATCAAACGATTGAACGTAGCTGGTGCATTAGTCAAGCCAAAAGGCATGACTAGATATTCATAAAGACCAAATGTTGTGCGAAACGCGGTCTTTAAGATATCCTCATCCACTATCCTTATTTGATGATAGCCACTCTTAAGGTCAATCCTACTGAAGTAGGTAGAGCCTTGTAGCTTATCAAACAGATATTCTACCCGAGGTACGGGAAATCTGTTTTTAATAGTGATATGGTTTAGTGCTCGATAGTCCACACACATACGGTATGTACCATCTTTCTTTTGCACTAAAAGGACTGGAGAACAAAAGGGAGAGGAACTAGGCCTCACCATCCCTTTGTCTACCAGTTCTTGTACTTGCCTCATGATCTCCTCTTGTTGAGCTTGTGAGACTCGATAAGGAGGTTTGTTAGGCGGTGAGCTTCCTGGAAGGAGCTCAATACGATGGTCATCATCCCTTCGTTTTGGAGGTAGGTCCATAGGGATATCATCGATGAACACATCTTGGAATCCTTTTAGAAAAGTAGACAAGTCTAACTCTTCTTGATTCCTATCATTTTCATTTGATGAAACATTATTAGCTTTTAGAGACTCTTTGACATAAATCATGTACGCAGAAACTGAGCTCTTCATTGATTTATCAAAAGAAAGAGGATTTACAAGTGGAATAGTGTGACCATGCTCACTAGCATCTACATACATGTTCTTTCCCCTGTAGGTGAAGTAAATTCTCCTTTCAGGGAACTTCATGTTGGCAGCCATGCGATCAAACCATGGTGCCCCTAGGATAACATCCTGATGTTGGAGGGGAGAGATGAAGAAGTCTTCTTTGTCGACATAGCTTTGGACATGAAGCCTCAACTTCCCAATCAAGGGAGTAACGGAGGCTTGTTGTCCCTTGAAAGCTGCATCAGTTGTTACTATATCTCCCATCTCAAAAGCTTGAATGCCCAACTTGGTGGCAAACTCTATTGATATGAAGTTGAGAGTAGAGCCAGGGTCAAACAAGATGAAGGCATCATGCTCTCGTACCTTTCCCAAAGCATAGGAGAGTGATGATCCTTTGCAATGAGCATCCTCTTTTGGAGCTTCGATGGTGGAAGCCCTAGGAGTCTCATTGCGAGTATTCTTCTTGGGGCAAGAACGATAGCCATGTCCTTGCTCCTCACACTTGAAACACTTATGGTCCTTGCG
Source organism: Adiantum capillus-veneris (assembly GCF_014529385.1). NCBI lineage: Eukaryota > Viridiplantae > Streptophyta > Polypodiopsida > Polypodiales > Pteridaceae > Adiantum > Adiantum capillus-veneris. The sequence goes on from NC_140945.1 coordinate 12,767,897, forward strand.
AAAAGCTTCAAGCTCTTCAGGAGAGAGTTTGTTTTTACCTTTGTAAACTCCCTTCTCCTTGGACCGATTGTTGTTGTTGTTGTTGGAAGTGCCTTGGGAATTATTTTGAGCATTGGATTTCCCCTTTGCATCATTTTTATCTTTTTTTTCCATGGGCTTGACATTACGTCTAGCCCCTTGATGGAAATTGATGCGTGAAGCAACCATGGTGTGGTGGATTACTTCGGTAATAGTACCGGGCCGTTGAGAGTTGATATATTCGGCCATCTCTTCAGGTAATCCCGCACAGAATTGCTGTCTTTGCTCGGCAAAGTCTATCTTTTGAAAGACAGTAGCTTTGAGATGTAAATCCCAAAACTTATCTACATACTTGTTGATAGACTCATGAGAGAGGAGCTTCAAGCCGCGCCATTCGGTAAGAACTTTATCTTTAGTATCGCTTGGAAGAAATTGCTTCATGATGGAAACTCGTAGAGTTTTCCATGTCTTTGGGGCTTCTCCATTGCCACGAAGGCTAGCCCACCATTGACGAGCTGATTTTTGGAAGTGCATAGCTACATGGCGTAGCTTGGAGGAATCTGTGAAGCCCTCGTCCCCAAAGGCCGCATCAAATTGCTGGATGAAGGCCAACACTTTGTCGGTAGCACCAAAGGTGCCATCGTAGGTGAGAAAAGAGATACTCTTTCCTCCCTCCTTGAACTTCTTTAGCTTTTGTGACCTTCGCCATGCAGGAAATGATTTGCGATGCCCTCCCCTCTTGTATTCTCTAGGAGAATAGCCATAACTTTCATCGGAAGAGAAGGAAGGTGAAGAAGAAGGAGAAGAGGGTGACCTCTTCCTAGCCCTTTTCTTCCTTTGTTTCCTCTCTTGCCTTTGAGAGTGATGAGGAGAAGGACTATGGGTTGCTCTTTTCCTCTTGGGAGGAGTAGGCGATCGTCTAGACCGCCTTCTTCGTGGAGCCACATCTTCAGAAGAACTTAGACTTTCATTGCTTTCTTTCTCTTTGGATTCCTCCTCTCGAATGGGAGAGAGTCTTCTTTTGGGGGTCTCTTCAAGAGGCCTCCTAAGCTCTCTCTCCTCTTGGAGAGGAAGGGAAATTCCATAGGCACGAAGTTGTTGAGTAACTTCGGCTTGCAAGGTAGGGTTGCCCATAGCTTGTTGCAACCTAGTCACAAGATAATTCACAAACATGGGAGCATCATCATTAGCACCTTCATGTGCAAAATCAAAGCTATCAATGTTCATTCTACTCTCTTGATTATTGTCAGCCATGTTAACAAAATTTTATGTATGTACTTAGTGTATGCTTTGGCAATTCAAAACCTTAGTTGCCACTCCTCTTAGCCTTTGAAAATTGGCTCTTAAGTATCTACACCCACGGCTCAAAGTGGTTAATTATAGAGAGTAGAGGAGTAGGTCTAACATAGCAGAGTTGCCAAGGGCTAGCTCCTTTCAGACTTCTTATGGCTCAATAATGGTAAAGCCGTAGGCAAGTCTAAAAAGACTCCATTATTAAGTCCAAAGCTCCCGAGGTGTGCACCATCCCCCACATAGTGGGCTTAACAAAACCGGTATTAGATCCCAGTTCCACTTACTCTATTATAATTAACAACATCAACCATTTATAGGCTACTTAAGGACCTCTCTTCTTAAGCAAGAAAAGAGAAACCAAATGCTCTGATACCAATGTAATGGAATTTGCCTATTCAATTTGAGAATAGCGGAATTTAATGAGAGTACTTTCAAGAAATGATTTTGTGAGCATAGCGGGTAGACATAATTGAAGATAGCAACATAATCATAGCAATTAGTTAACTTGGCATAGACAATACTTTTTCAAGAGAGAGAGTTTAGAGAACATGACAACAATTGAGGACCGGATTTATGTGGAGCCGGTCCCCCCTCCAATAGGCATTTGTTCTCTCAACCTCTACTTGCTTGGAGAGGGAGCTCTTGCACTTTGCATATCACACAATGAGAGTGCTTGTGAGTGTGTGTGGGTGAGTATACCCCCTAGGCACCCCCCTAGCTTGCTTGGGTCGACCCCCCCTTGTAGCTCATGCCTGAAGCTCATTGGACCCTTCCAGGCCTAGCCAATCACAAGCAAGAGCCATTACAAGCAACATGGGTAGCCTTGGGACAAGTGTCCCCCTTTCCCCTTTGAGAGAGAGGACTTGATAAATGCTAAAACAATTAGATAATTCATGTAATTTATCATTGGACCCCTTTGAAGCCTAGCCAATAGGCTTCAAGCAACACATGAAGGTAACATGGGTAGGGGCCTGACATGTGTCCTTGCTGCCTCTTCAAGTTGGGCTTCCCTTGTGTGTGTGAGTGGGTGTTCTCTCTCTAGCCCCTAGGAAAAGGGCTCGCCCCCCCTCTTGTAGGAATTCTTTAGACTTTTAGGTGATCAAGCACCTTACTCACCAAGCATGACAAAGCACTTGAACTAGGGGGTGTTCCCACAAGCATCTCAGGCAATCTTCTCAAGGCACCTCAAGTACTTTAATCATGCAGCAAGTCAAGCACCTCAAGCATGGAGCCAGTCAAGCACCTCAAGCATCTTAATCAAGCACCTCAAGCATGAAAAACACCTCAAGCATGACAAGCACCTCAAGCATGACAAGCACCTCGAGCTTGGGCCGGGTTCCCACCTCAAGCTCAGCCCTAGCTTACTTAAGGTCAAAGGACTTTTACACACATTTATTGGAGTTCTTCAATGAAGATAACCCTATGGTCTTATGCTCCATTGGTTAGCCTTGCTCTTTGATAGACCATCTCCCTTTTGGGCCCCTTTACTATTGACCCCGTGTTGAGATAGATCTATAAGCACATACCTATATCTTAACACTTGTTCCCGTTTATTCTCCCACATTAAGTGATCAATTTAATATGAGAAAATCATTTGGGTTAGTTAGATATTAGATTTTATGACACTTTCTCTTAACACATCTTTCTTTAACGGTTTCTCATAAATAAGGTACTCAGTTATATGCACACAGATGAAAAAAGTACGATATCACAAACTAAAATCTCCGGCTATAGAACTAAGACTTGCCTATGGGCGTGCAATCCAGTTAAGCATTGGCAGGATATGCATACATGTACATGCATAGTATAGCAATAGAATGTTTCATTTACAATTTTGAACAAATACACCCCATATTCATGTAAATGGCACGCAATAGGCACAAAAAGAATACATTGATCATCCACACTCGTGTTTTTGCATACTTATGCATATGGTGTGCATTCATAAGCGCAATTAAGCAACAATTTGGCATGTAAACAAGTATATAGTATACCTAAACTAAAAAGGATGTGTGGTCTGACTAATTTTTATACATAAAATTATTTGACAATTGAAGGTAACGGTCTCAAGGAGAGCACTACCTTGAACATCCAAAGGCAAAAGGAGCACTTCAGATGTCTACTACAAGTAACAACAAGGTGAACTGATATTAAAAGCCTTGAGTATAAGGTTTTTAAAAATAATAATAAGAGCAAAGGTTTGTTTTTTCTTATCGGTTTTTCTTGTAAGTACTATCGGGCATAAAGAGGTATCAATACTTTGCATGAGGGTTTAGGATAACCTCATATAAAGACAATGTCATTGTGTAAAGACGGGTTTTTTTTGAGAAAAAGAGGGATAGAACAAACAAAATTCTGCCAAAATTTTCATGAAATTGATCGTAGTATATACTTACTTTTAAACCATACAGAGAAAGGCTGCCCCTAAGGCAACATACAGTATATAAGAACTGGTACAGAAAACCGTAGATATAATGTTTGTAAGTAAAAACGAAAGGTTTTAAATCTGCTCTTCTTTATGATTAATACCTAGCAAAAGAATGGGTCAATGATTTAGTGTATAAGACACGTTTTGTAAGGACAAATGTCGGTCTCATTTGGAATATGGTTTTTTTTATAAAATAAACGGTTTTACAAACAAAATGCTGTCGAAATTTTCAAAAAATCAAGAGTACTTATAGATTAGAACAATTACTTATATACCATAACTATAGGGTTGCCCTTATAGCAACACATAGTATAGTCTCTAAAGAATGCTAAAGTCATAATCATTGATGACAAACAGGGGTACATGCAGACAGCTAGGATGAGGGTCACTCGTGATATATTCAAGCTACAAAGGATTCGGGACAAGCTCATGGCAGTACACAAAGGGCAAAATCAAACCAAGCCATTAGCAATTAGAGACCCCATTTCCAAACCTTGTAAACCTGTAAGAAATTTCACAGACCGTAATCGACTGTACCTACATAGACGATCAAAAGAAAATGTAACATATACCTAGGAGTAGGGTTGGGCTTCAGGGTGTGACAACGATAACAAGCAGTGGGGATTGCTTGATATACATGTCATCCATTTAGTGCAAATTAATTCTAATTGATTGTACTTTGTGGTTGATTGGAAGGTAAATATCCCTGCTTTCATCTGATAGGAGTTCCGGCTTAAAGCTCCTATTTTCTTATGTATCGAAGGATCTTGTAACAATTTTTATATCAAAAAGTTCTACTTTTCTTTGTTGTAACCATATAATAAGTGCAAACAGTATTTAAGTTCTCTCAGTATATGATTCTATGTGATGGTATTTTTCAATCAAACACACACACACACACACACACACACACACACACACACACACACACACACACACACACACAGAGTATTGCATACATTCGTTTGACCCACTCCATCGCAATGCCCTTAATAGACTTCCCCCAAATGATGGGATCTTTGATTGTTTTCCTTTGTTGGGATTTTTTTCAATAATGGCTTGACCCACTCAACCCCTCCTTGAGATCTCAAGCATACAATAGGCGTTGGCAAACTTGGCCTCTAATACCATATCAAGGTGTGCAATGGAAGATGGGAACATGGTAGCAAGAGAAGGACAACAGAGAGACAATGAAAAGAAATGTTATATTAACGTCTTCAAAAGGCCAAAATGACCTATAAGACCAAAAAGTTACGATTGGTGAATCTGATAACATGTCTGAGTACGGAAATTACACAGTTACAAAGAACTAACACTAAAACACTAAGGAGAAAGGAATTTGGGCGGGGGGGGGGGGGGGGGGGGGGGGGGGTTCAGAGGAAATCTCTCATCGATCTTCGCTGTCGGATCTCACTGACCTCCTCCATGGTCAATACTCTAGTTGGGCGTCTTGCATGTCGAGCTAGAGTCATCTGTATCTTCTATTGCAGCCTTCATCAGTAGTGGAAGACCCCCCAAGGTCATGAGCGTCTGGATCTGCCAAGCTCAGTGGCTCGATCAAGCAGCGCACCTCTAGTATGAGTAGGCTCTAAGATCTGCTGTGATGACTGCTCCGTTGGCTCTCCTTTGGCTGGTGTAAAGAAATCTGTGACTCATCTCTACGACTATCTTTCCCCTGATGTCCGCAGCAAGTTCTCCCTAAGTCTGTGTAGATCTAGCATGAACAATCCGAGACATCTCGGATCCTTGTATCTCATGACTCTAGAAAAAGGTCCGAAACCTTCTATGAACAGGCAATGGAAGCAGCCGCGTATCTCATAGTATGCCGGGCAGTGATATGTGTAGTGCAGCTCAGTCTTTGGCTCTAAGTTACATAGTTGACATATCCTGGCCCCTGCTGGCACCCCTCGAAATCGGACAGTCTTGATCTGGAGCTGATGTGAGGTTGTGCGTATCTGTCCAATGGCGCATCTTATCCCATGAGATAAGTGTGTATCCATGTATGCAAGACCAGTCACAAATCCGTCCTCTGTGAGTTGGAGAAGATGCTCTCTGTAGAAGCCCATCTTCGTGTCCAACTCCTGTGTCGGCTGTATGCATGTGCTCCTGGTATCTAGCTAAATCAGATCCTGGCGTATGAGTCTAGTGATCTCTTTCCATGTGAGAGACAGGGAGGGTGCATCTAGGGAGTATTGAAGCGGAGGTAATCTATCCATGTTGAGGCCATGCGACTGAAACCATGCTGTCATCTGTCCATACCAACATGTTGTATCGCCTAGTTGTCGAGATGACTCCAAAGCAAGTCGAGTGTATCTGTCCTTGGGGAGATCCCATAGACCGTGCATAAAGGTTACTGATCTAGGCAATGCCTCCACCACGGGGGGAGGGCTAGCTCGACTCGGATAATCTCATGTGGTACTAAGGCCTTAGCCCGAATCATCCGAGCGATCATAGAGACCAGAGGCCTCTCCATACATCTCCATCCATCTGTGTTGCTAGATCTCCCATGGTGGTCTCGTGAGGGTCCCCATACCTGAACTCCATAGAGCATAGCTGGAGTCACTAGAGTGTCAAAAAGCCAGAGCCTTGTTTGTGGTTCCTTAGAAATCAGCACAATATCATCAGCATATAGTTACAATGAAATCCATGTCCCTGCTAGCTGAGCCCCCTTGTCTCCTTGGAGCTCTACATAATCCAAAAACTCATCCACATACATCCCAAAAAGAGTTGGGGATAGGGGGCATCCCTGCTTTACTCCGATAGTGGAGTGGACCATGTCAGACATTCCCTCAGTGGTGTGTACCCACCCCATCACTATCATGTATAGAGCTAGAATACCCCATATCAACTTTGTAGGCACACCCATGTCTTGCAGTCTACGTATAAGTCTGGCTGTCGGCACTGTGTCAAAAGATTTGCGGAAATCCACAAAGCTACAATAGATCCTCTTGCCATGGTGTCTACCCTCCTCAATAATAGGTATGAGTATTAGAATTTGGTCAAGAGTGGAGAAAACTCTCCTGAAACCTGCTTGCCCTGGTGCTCTTATGCCCTCTCCCTCTGCCCATCTCTCAGCTCCTGCTCAAGAACGGATGGATACAACCTAGCTAATGTGTGACCAACCATGATGGTGCAATAATTTGCCGGAATCATGGGATCTCTTGACTTGAAAATAGGCACAATCATAGACATACTCCAAGTCTGCAGGAAGCCTTCATACACGGTTTAATCCAAGATAATCAAGAAAAGAAAAGTGAGATTATGGTTAAATGCAAATACTTAATCCTATATGCAAGTGGATTATTGAAATGCCAATGGTGGATCTAGTCTAGGTAGAAACGAGACTACCTACATGCAAGCTTTGATGCCACATGTTAGGATTAGGGTTAGCTTATGAAGGATTAGGGTTAGTGGTGTTCATGGTCGCATAACCTAATCCTACTAAATGAGACAACACTTAGACACAAGTTTAATGCAAAGTAACTATATGCTAGATTGCTTGAAAATAAATTGAGTACGTTGAGTGTGTTGATATAGCACTTGGAGATGGGGATCTACTAATGCACGTTATGATGTCACTCACATGACTAGAATTCAATGTAGGTGCACTAGGTGGCTTGACTTTTCATATGGATGAGAGTTCATGGTCATGTGATGGCATGTATGCCTCATACATCATAGGATAGAATAGATAGAGTAGGTTTGTGTTGGTGAAGCTAGGTTTATCCTAACATAGAGCTCCAAAATATACAGGAGTTGCAATAGATACAAAAGTTTCAATCCCAAGATGGGATTAATGGGTCCTATTTATAGGTATGTGCAATGGTGTCTAATTGGCTGCATAGTCATACAGTGTCAGGTAACTGCATTTTTGGAGCACTCTCCTCTCACTATCCTTAAAGGATTATTTGCCTTTAGCCTGATATGAAAATATTTTTTGTGGTTGTTCTTATACTAAGATCTATGTTATCTCTTCTAATTCCTGTTGGTGTTCTTCTAGGATAGCCTGCATTTCTTTGGAATGAATGGCACCTTGTTTCCCAACGGCTGAGGTTTGAGAAAGGCCCTACATTGAGAATGAGAACTCACTGGAAGAGCTTGGAGATGGAAACCAAGCGTGGATATAAGTGCTTTCTCATGTGTCGATTACATGTGAAGGTTCTTGTGCAAAAGGCTCAGTGCATGCAAGAGGAAATGAAATGAATTTAGGGTCACACACTCACTGCATGGTTACTCGAATTTGAGCCATGAATGCCCCACTCCTCTGCAACCTTGGGTGGGGAAAGAACATTCGCTATTGACATGTACCTCATGCATTCACCAACCCTTATAATCATTATTGGCTTGATTCCCAAAAATATTTGGTTTTTAATGCTCTACCAGTTATCATTAGCCATTTCATATATTGTGCTTTGATCCCTTCACATATTGTGCTTTCACTGGATGACATGGGGGTATTGCAAATATATGATTGACTATGGATTCTAATTTGGAGATTGATTCTTGTCAAGAGCTATAAGTCACCACCATGATTGCCAAAATGGAATAAGCTAGTCACTTGATAGATATTCCCGACTTGGAAATTTAGAGCTAGGTGCTAGATCTCAAATCAAATCAGATGAAAAAAATCAAAATTCAAAAGACCAGGTTGAGAATTCATACATACAACTAAACTGTAATGAATGGCTTCATATAACATGGATTGAGACAGCTAGAAGTGTAGATTCATATTCATAAACTGGTTCATAAGTACAAAGTTCAAAAGTACCATTGGTACGACACTCAGTGCCCACAAGTTCTATAAGATGCATAGCAGCTAGAGTTCAAAAATATACAAGAGTTCCAATAGATAAAAAAGTTCCAATCCCCAAAATGAGATCAATGGGTCATATTTATAGGTATTGCATTGGGGTCTGATTGGTCGCTCAGTTACATAGTGACGGGTTACTACAGGGAACTCCACCAGGTAGCTCACCCAATTAAACCCTTGTGCAAGGTATTACTTGAGCCAATTTCCACCTTCTACAAAAAGCTTCTCCTTACCATTCTTCATTATAAGGCATTCCCTCTCAAGCCTAAGAAGCAACCAATCATCTTCCTTCAGTTGCAAGTTGTGTCCATGCTTATGTGATGCCTTCTTATATGATTCTTGAGAAATCTGCAAAGCCTCTTTAACCTTGGCAAAATAAATCTTTAGATGCTATACAAAATGATCTTCCTAGAAAAACATGCCCTCAGTTTGACAAGATAGACAAAACCTTCTTGCCACCCTCCACAATCTGAAAATGGTGTCTTCCTTATGGATGCGTAAATATACGTAATTTAAGGGAGTTGTTAAGTAATCCCACAAAAGCTTATGTATCTAAAAAGGTATCTACTCCAATCATGTTTGGATATGTTTAGGGATATCACCTCTAGGGATCAATACCAAAATAACATATTCACTAATACCAACAAAATAGCACACTTAAAGACTTTACAACACATGGCTTGGGGTCTAACCACACCCACTCAAAGTTGGCTAGATTGCTAACCTTGAATGGATTGACTAGTGATATCTAGCATCTCGAGCTACCCTTTAGAGAGATGAGACAAGGGGCAAGGGGGAGAGAGAGAGAGAGAGAGAGAGAGAGAGAGAGAGAGAGAGAGAGAGAGGAGAGTATGGCACAAGTATTATGAGACAATGACTCTTTATATTAATCATACAATCTCTTTTGATCATACCTTAGTGAAAAATAAAAGTAGTTCAACATATGAGAATTTGAAGCAAAAATTAGTGTGTCGATGGCTACTAATGTGGCAACCTTCCAACGTCCAAAATTTTGGGGGTGAAAATTTGCCATGAACTTGACACTTTTAGCAGAGATGATAAGAGATGTTTCCTCTTTTAAATCCATGGGGAGGATGTCTTATGGCTAGGTACTTACGTTCTTCAGCCTTGAAAAAATTTATGGGTGACTGCTACATTTTTCCTTCAAAACAAAGGATAGACATTGGGTGGTGTTTTGTACCTAGGGTAGCCCCCTTGGGGGCAAGCATTGCTAATCGTCTATTGTCCAAGACTTGTGATACCACAAATTAGCTCAAGGTCCTAATGTAGGACTACATAACTACACTAACCTTCGGGTTGGGTTTACATTTGTTGAACATACATGCACCCATCCTATTCTCCCCTTATATTTAATTCCTCTCCTCAATAATTTCCTTGATAATGGGACCATAAAAGTAACACTTAAGGCAACATCCCCAACTTCTTGTCAAATCCTACTCAAAGACATGTTTCCACTTAATCAAGTACTTTAAGAACTCTGTGATGGTTGCAAGCTGCTTCAAGCTTTTAATAACAATCAAGTTGTGTTCAGGTGGAGCATAGAAACATGCACCCACATATTCTCTTGGCTCTTAGGATAGGTGAGCATTACTAGGGGTTGTTTATTGTGCACGCTTTATACTATTTTTTGTTATTGCAAGCATTTCTTACACGTGTGACAAAAAATTCATCATAGATTGCAACTTGACACTCATACCCAAGTCAAAACTAGTGGTCTTGGTTGGCAATGCTACATAAGCTCGTACAAGAAAATCCCATATGTGATGAATATCTTTCCTCAACAATTGACGACATCAAACATACACACACAACACATCTAGTGTGTGCTTCGTGCCTGAACCATTTGAAGATTCTCCAATGACCACATGCAGGACACGCTTTCCAAATGATGGAAAAGAGGTTTGCAAAAGTGAGTATGGAATAACATTCATTGATTATCTCTTCAAGCTAATTGGAGAGTTAATAAAAGTATTTCACAAAGAGTTGATGTTACAAAATGGAAGTGCTTAACAATATACTAGTTAATAAACATTATCTAGAAGCTAGAATGAGGGAGAGAGAGTAAAACAAAGCGCAAGAACCAAAAACATGGATCGGTCCTTCCTCTTAATAACCAATATCTCTAATTAAGGGGGAAAAGAGTATACAAGCATAGAAACTAGTAGGTAGTGCACGATTCCAATAAAGGAGATTCATTTTCGAAAGCCATACTTACCCTTGGGATAAGCTTCTCCTTATTCTTCTTCCTTGTAAGGCATGCCCTTTTAAGGCTAAGAGGCAACCAATCATGTTTTCAAGTTGTGTCCATGCTTTTCTTGAGACATTTGCAAAGCCTCCTTGACCTCGGCAAAAATAGTCTCTAGATGCTATGCTTTTCTTGAGGCATTTGGAAAGCCTCCTTGACCTTGGAAAAAAGAGTCTCTAGATGCTGTACAAAATGATCTTATTCTTGTTGCACAAGATAGGGGGAACCTTCTTTCCACCCTCAAGAATCTCTAATGGTTCCTTCCTTCTGGATGTGTGAACACCAATAATTTAAGGGAGTTGTTAAGTAATCCCACATAAGTTTATGGTATTAGACAAGGGATCCACTCTCAATCATGTCTAGATATATTTAGGCATCTCACCTCTACGGATCAACACCAAAAAGACATATCCACTAATAGAACCTAAATATCACATGTGATGACTTTAGAACCTAGTGCTTGGGGTCTACCCACTAGAGGGTAATCTTTGCACCTACTAAAAGCTTAGCAAGATTGTTAAGCTTGACTGAATTGAGTCAATGGTATCTAGCAATTGGAGGTATCCTTGATAGAGACAGAGAGAGAGAGAGAGAGAGAGAGAGAGAGAGAGAGAGCGCTTATGATACAAGTATACAAGTAGAGAGTTCCTCCACTCTCTACTGATATAGAAGAACTGCATTCAAGTCTATTTCACCTAAGAGAAAGATACTCATTGATGCTAGCATTTGTCCTATCATCATCTCATCAAAACAATATTGCGATACACAAAACAATATTGCGATAAATTTGCTCCCACCACAAACCGCCAAAAGCATCCTAGCATAAAGAGCATGGATGATAAAAGAAAATCCAACCATAAGACACGACGGGCATAGTTCACTATGAATTAGTGCGTCGCTCATAATTCATCTAAGCAAGTTTTGGTAACAAACATCAAATCTTGATGAAAGACTTAGCAGTCATCCTCAGCTAGCAAAGCATTACCATAAGAATAACATAAACATATAAGCACGCAAAAGAGGCCTAGGGCAATATAATCCTAGGAGCTCGGCCTAGTTAGGGCATCTCGAGAGAGTAATTCGGCAGAATGTTGGAAACTGAACGAGAAGAGGAGAGAGCTGTCAAGAAACCGTAGTGTTGGGGGAAACTGATGTAGCCTTAGGCTTGAGCCGGTTAGAAATTGATGTAGTGGATGGATGGGCTTAATTAAAGGGCAAGTGCTTTTAGCGCATGAAAATCAATCGACCCCACAGGGCAAAGCGTGAAGCGAAGTAGGTATAAAGCACAGAGAGGGCACGCCGGGTTGCTCATACCTTTCTCGGCCTTTTGGCTAAGATCAAGTGTAGTGTCTGTTCTTATCAGTTTAATATCTGATACGTGGTCCATCGGGCCACATGATATTAACCTAATTTTTCTCACGGGGGCAGCCCCCTCCCGGCAGCGTGCTGACCGGGGGCTGCGCGCGTCGCCTCTGTATTGCACTGCCTCAGAGGCCTGGCGCACCCCCCTCCCAACCTCATATTCAAAAACTGCCCATGACGATATGCTCTTTGGTGGGTTGCGGAGAATCGGGATTTCTCTGCAGGATTTTGCTACAATGGTGTATGTTGCTGGTGGGGTTCAATTTTCTTGCTTGCTTTGGGATGCTATGCACCCCGAGAGAGCGTTCATGGGACCTTTTGAGGAGCCCCACCGAGGAGATGAGAGTATTCACTTCCTGTTTAATTCGCTATGCAATGGGATGGAGGTGGAGATCCAGTCCGCTTACGAGACTCTCCTGGCGCTCTTGCAAAACGTGCTCCAACACCGGAGTGCCCTCAGCAAGAGAAAAGCACCACGTGCATGAATCATATGTCCCTTGTTCTTCTGTAGTCGAAAAGCACCACGTGCAACGAGAAAGACCGAGTGGAAACAAAATTAAAGCACAACCGAAACAAATCTGCTAAAAGAAAACTAAACAACAAAGACATGAAACAGTGAGGTGAAGTTCCCCACTGGCCCCTAATGCAGGCCCCTCTTGTGCTACTGCTTTTTATATAAAACCATTTTGACATATGAGGGCACTAGAACATATCTAGACATGGGTGCAATAGAGCGTAAATTTAGAAGCAATGAAAACACAACAAGCCTCTGCTGAAGATGTTGCCCCTCCAGTCCTAAAATAAAATGGCTCAATTTGGCTTGTACTTCTTAAACCTTACGGAAATTCTTGGGAGTTGATTTGCACAGCGAGCAATAGAGCCACTTGCTATTGCATATTGTTCCGTACATGCCCTTCTCACTCGCAATTTTGCATCTAGCAAGGGCGGTTGAAATATCCACGGAATCAGTGATGAAAAGTTCCTTTGGATCTCCATGTATCAACCACCTAGGAGGAGAGACGTATGTATTTTTGCAAGGCAACGACAAAAGGTCCAATAGGGCTCGATTTTGTGCACGATTGCTAGACCTTGTACTCAATTTTTAAAACCTTGACAAAAATCTATTTTGCTATCGAATTTTCCCTTGTAGAGCACGGGCATTGGCATTGTGTTTCATTGGGAACACGAGATGTGATAGTCCTATTGTGTTTTTAGCCCCCAGAAGCCTTTGGTCTTTGCCTTTGAACCCACAAAGGGGAGCCCCATTCACATTTTATCAACGCAACATAGAGCAGACTTGTGTGGCTTTGTTTTTCACTCTTAAATAGCCGTCTCCTAACTTGGAAGGTGCTTGACACGAGTCTCTCTCTCTCTCGTCCTTCTCTTGCTACCATGTTCCCATTTTCCATTGCACACCTTGATATGGTATTAGAGGCCAAGTTTGCCAACGTCTACTCTATGCTTGAGAGCTCAAGGAGGGGTTGAGTAGGTCAAGCCATTATTGAAAAAAATCCCAAGAAAGGGGAACAACCAAAGATCCCATCATTTGGGGGAAGTCTATTAAGGGCATTTCAATGGAGTGGGTCAAACAAATGTATGCAATACTCTCTCTCTCTCTCTCTCTCTCTCTCTCTCTCTCTCTCTCTCTCTCTCTCTCTCTCTCTCTCTCCTTGGTTTTGAAAATTCCCAATGAAGAGTAGGCAATCTATTGCCTCAAAGATCTCGATGCCATCGTGCTCCCCGCCATCACCAAGCGGTAGATCTGATACCAATTGTGAGTGTGCAAGTGTGATGCATATGGAGAGAGAGAGAGAGAGAGAGAGAGAGAGAGAGAGAGAGAGAGAGAGAGAGAGAGAGAGAGAGAGAGAGAGAGCACATGATGTGGGTATTTTAGCTCACCACAATGTGTGTGAGAGATCCCCTTATTCTTCTATCTAGTAAAGAATAATCTGATACAGTTGATGAACGATCGGACGCCTCCGTCGTATCTGACAAAGGTAAGAGGCACACCATCTTTATCCCAAAAATCCCATGACTAAGTTACCTACATTCTTCTCTAGATCATTGTGGGGCTCCCTGAATGCCAAGCCTTGTTAACTTATTGTAATGACAATGAGAACCATGAACATAAATGTCATACCATGGGACGGAGTCAACTCGACTAGTGCATGGAGTCTACAAGAGGTTGTCAGCCTCTCAAAAAACACACTCAATCCCTGTCTACTCAAAACACACTCAACTGCTTGTCAGACAACAAATGCTAACCACGGTACCTCAAGAAAATCTCAACGGTTCACCAAGAAAACGAAGTTCAAATGAGATGAAACTTATAGAACGGGTAGACAATTCCTAAAGACACATACCACAGGGGATTCACTAGTAGTAATAGGGGGACGCCATTGCGTGCAACAAAATTTCCTTTTAAACCCCTACATACGGGACCCTCTTATGTAAAATCTATCCATTGGCCTTAGAAAACCCCCTCTATTGTACACTCATGTGATTCCATACGGTAACCCTTAGGTTCTATTAGGTGGAGATGAATCATCTTCAATAAGCTCTGCTTTGGAATTGGTCTCCATTTGAGTTGTATTTGAGGACTTTGTGATGTCTCCCGTTGGTGGCCATTCCTGGTCTTCATTCTTGGTTGTCTTTGAAGACTGTATCTTGTTTGAAATTCGTATCTCTAGAACCTTTTGGTCTAGTGGAATTCCCAATATGATGTCGTGTGGTGTACCTTTGACTATCATCACATGAAATTGAGCTATGAGGGTATATGTACCAATTTGAATGGCGGTGGAAAATGATTCCCCAACATTTTTCTCATTTTTTTCAGATATGCTAATGAATTCAAGAGAATCTTCCAATTGTGGTTGGCCACAATTGGAAGATTGTTGCTTTTGCCAAGTGCAATAAGAAATGAAGTACTCGTGTAGCTAAAAATCTAGCTTTAACTCGCTTGATAGCTTTTCTTCATATTGACCAATAATGTTTCACTTGATTCTCTCGGGATTTCTTTTTTTGTTGACTGATCTTACTACGGTGGTGTCCTTGGGTTGAACTTTCTCTACATCTTCTTTGATTTGATCACCTGCTTCGATCAATGCTGGCTTGTTTTGCTATGATACTACACCTTTTTCTTGCAACTATTGTGCATTATATGGCGCCATTTGGGTAACCTTTGATCTTAGAAGATTCATTATACTTTTTGGAAAAATTTGTCTCATTAGAAAAGATTTTGGTGTTGACCTTGGTCTTGTATTACCGTCTATATGGACTTGTATTAAGTCATGACCTTGCTAGTATTCATTGCCATCTGCATCTTGATAAGCATACATGAGCTTGGTCACATTCAACTGCTTGAACACTATGGGGTTTGTCGGCTTTTGACTTTTACTTTCAAAAGTTAACTGAAAATTTTGTCTTTAATGATATTCATAGAAGCATTTGTCAACAAATTCTAAGGGAATCTGGGTCAACTGGTAGCTTTCAACAACCATATGATTTCATAATGGATTTTGCTTTGAAGGGGTCTTTTGGAGATGGAAGTGCAGGATGCAAGAGAGGGAAGGAGAGAAGGGGGAAAGGGAAGAAGCAGACACACTGTGTTTGGTGGAGCAATGTGAGAAGAACCTTTCTCACTCTCCTTATTGACATTATATCAGAGAATGGAAGTAAGTGGGCGGGAGCCTAGCCATAACCGGTCACGGGGATTGAAACCTAACAATCTCCCACTTGAAGGCCAACATGGCCCAAGTGGCTAAAGAATGTAGGGACTATTATATACAATTGTACAAACGTGAAGCATAACCATAGCTTCACCCTACGCCCATCATCTCTATGCAATGTGCAAATGGCTCTGAGGCGAAGCTCTTCCTTAGAGCATCCACTAGGTTTTTATCCTTTGCTGCCAAAGTATCCCGTACCACATGATACCTGACCTCTATATGTTTTGACTTGGAATGACACACGGGGTTTGCACTCTGACTGTCGCAATGTAGCACTTGAGTCTGGTGTATGCCAAGGTCTCCCACTAGACAAGATAACCACACAGCTTCCTTACTGGAATTGGAAACTGCAACATACTCTGCCTCAGTGGTGGAAGACGAAGTGCGATTTTGGAGATATGATCTCCAAGAAATTTCCGCTCTAGCAAACAAGAAAGCGTTGCCAGATGTGGATTTCCTAGTGTCCACACAACCCACATAATCCGAATCAGTGTATCCAACTATGGATGTATCACTGTTCCCAAAGCGTAAGCACTTGCTGGCTGAGCCCTTGAAGTATCTCAAGATGTACTTCACTGCTTCCCTATGCTTTTTTCTTGGATTTTCCATATACCTGCTGACCACTCCCACTGCATATACAATGAATGATTGTGTGCTAACCATGGCAAACATGAGACTGCCAACTGTTGAAGAATACGACACCTTTTCCATCTCTACCTTTTCAACATTTGATTTGGGACAATCATGCTTGCTACGTTTTTTGTATGGAGCCATTGGGGTACTCAATGATTTTCCCCCTTGCATATTAAAACATTGCAAGACCTTGTGAATATACTCTTCCTACAAAAGTTCAAGTATACCACATTTGAGATCTCTCTTGATACGCATACCAAGAAAGTGATGTGCATCGCCCAAATATTTCATAGAAAACTGTTTGCTTAAAGGCATCCTTGAGAAGTGCAATCTCATCTTTTGACTTCTTGGCTATGAGCATATCATCCAAGTACAAAATCAGAATGATGAGGGATCCATTGTTCAACCTCCTTGTGTACAAGCATTGATCCTCTTGGGTCTGTACGTAACCCTAGGATTGAATGTACTTATCAAACTTGATGTACCATTGCCATGAGCATTGCTTTAATCCATACAAAGATTTGTTGAGTCTACACACTAGTTCTTCCCGTGTTGGCTTCTCAAGCTTTATCGCAAAACCTTCTTGCTGTTTCATGTAGACATCCATTTGGACCAATTCTATGTCCTCGATGGCTACTAGACCAAGCACAAGACGAAATGTAGTTTTCTTGACCACGGGAGAAAGGATTTCATCGAAATCCACGCCTTTTGTTTTCTTGAACCCTTTAGCAACCAATCTAGCCTTACACTTAGGCTCAGGATCATTGGTGGTATAATCGGTGGTATACTTCTTCTTGTACACCCATTTGGATGGAAATGCCTGTTTACTTGTAAGTAAATCTGTCAATTCCAAAGTTTTATTTGCTAAGATTGAGTTATACTCAGATTTCATAGCCTCTTCCCACTTCACCCTATCATCTATTTGAATGGCCTCGTTGTAGCAAGTGGGCTCACCGCAATCAGTGACTAGCAAATAGTCTAATCCTGGCTCAAAATGCTTAGGTGCACAAGATGTATGAGTAGATCACCGAAGTGCCTGACTGCTGGATTTCACTCTCTTTGGAGCAACATGTGTGTGTGTACTAGTGGAAGGTGCATCACTAGCACGTCCAACATTCTATGTAACTGGTGGTGAGGTGACATCTTCAAATAGTACTATGAGATACTCAATGTCTTTCACTGGCTTTCTATGCATCTTAAACTCATTGAATATCACCTGTGAGCTGCATATAATCTTTTTAGATTTTGGGTGCTAGAGACGATACCCCATCTCTCCGTCCACACCACATTCAATGAAGATGCACTTGTGTGATTTGGGTCCAAATTTTTTCTAAGCTCTTTTGACACATGTGAGAATTCCTCAGACCCAAACACACGTAATCTATCTTAATTGGGCCTTTTCCTATCCACATCTCAAATGGAACCTTGTACTTTAGTGGTGTACTAGGTGACCAATTGATCAAATAAGTAGCCGTCGTAACAGCTTCTCCCCAAAATTCTTGAGGTAAGTTGGCCGTAGACAACATATAAGTGACCCGTTCTTGAATGGTTCTATTCAAGAACGGGCGTGTAAGGCGTGGTAAACTGTCTTCTAATGCCTTGTTTATTGTGAAAAAGTCCTTGAACTTGCAAGAGATGTACTCGCCTCCATTTTTGGCAGGTGTGTAAGACGTGGTAAACTGTCTGTTAATGCCTTGTTTATTGTGCAAAAGTCCTTGAACTTGGAGGAGATGTACTCACCTCCATTGTCAGTTTGCAAAGCTTTAAGCTTTCTACCCGATTGGTTCTTGACCAATGCTAAGAACTTCTAAAAGACACTAAAGATGTCGCTCTTCTAATTTAAGAGATAAACCCACACCTTTCTAGTAGAGTCATCTATGAATGTCAGGAAGTATAATGCTCCTCCTAGAGACTTGACTGACATAGGTCCTACCAAGTCGCTATGAACGAGATCTAGAGGACTCCCTAACTCCTTGTCCAATGGCACTGATGTCAACTTAGTCTGTTTGCCATAGATACAAAGCTCACATAAAGAGGAGTCAGAGTAATCTAACATAGGGATATAACCAGAGTAGTGCAAGACTTTCATCCCTTCTAACTCATATGACCTAGCCGGCTATGCCACAACTCTGTAGATGACAGCTTGTCTACACAAATAGAATTCTCTTTCATGGAAGAGACATAAAGTGAGTAAAATAAGACAAATTTATGGCCTTTAAACATGACCAAATTTCCCTTCTTGATAATTCAAGAACCATGAGAAAATATGGTAGTGTAACCCAAATCATCGAGCTGTCCAACACACATCAAACTTTTTGTCAATTTGAGTACATGTTTGACATTCTGTAACATAAACTCAGTGACATTACATATAGAAAACTTGATGCTGCTGCCCACACCGCATATATCAAGCTCATAAGAATTGCCTAGATTCACGTGAAAGTTAGCACCTGAGTCCACAATCCAACTCTACGCATAACACTTGTCAAGAGCTAAGAATGCATCGGGACTCAAATTTGATGTGAAAATCAACACATCGTTTGGCATGTCAAAAACTGTCTCAATGGCTAGAGACTCAACCACATTAATCTTTGAACTTTCACGTTGCTTTTAGGTTTGTCAAACTTTGCTTTCTCTATGAACTCGTCACGCTGCAATGTGCAGAAACTACATCATTTGGCACGTCAAAAAATGTCTCAATGGTTAGAGACTCAACCACATTAATCTCTTCAACTTTCATGTTGCTTTTAGGTTTGTCAGACTTTGCTTTCTCTTTGAGCTTGTCCCTTTTTATGGTAGTAGTAACACTCAACATTTCTCATATCTTTTCTGTGACACTCTATGACCTTGCCTGCAATCTTGAAAACGACCGTGGATACAACCACGTTGCATTTTCTTGTCACGATTGCCACTAGCCACATATGCATCACCATGCCCACTTGCATCAAGAGATTGACGTTGAATCTCCTCAGTGAGCAACGCACTAGCAACATCACTGAAAACTAGCTTTCCATTGGGTGGAGAATTTCTTATGGTTATGTTGAAGGTATCCCATAATGATGGTAGCGAACATAGCAAAAAAATGGCCTTCATTTCATCTCCAAAATTGAGACCGTTTGAAGTAATTTGTGAAAATATGTTGTTGAACTTGTTCAAATGAGAACTAACATTAGTTCCCTCTTTCATATTCATACACATAAGCTTCTTCATCAAGAACACCTTGTTCAAGGCATTGTTGCCATCCCATGCGATACATAGAGCATCCCATAAATATTTGGCATTGGTCTTATCCATTATGGTAACGTAAATGGATTCACCAAGATGTAGGCAAATGGTTGCCATAGCATGCTCATTCAAGCCTTCCCACTATTCATCAGTGTACGCATTCTCTCTTCTTTCATGCAAGGGTGCTATCAAGCCTTTGTTGTTAAAAACATCTTGCATACGCTGCCACCAAATAGCAAAGTTTGTGCCATCAAACTTTTTGATGTAGTACTCTTCTCTTTTGGAAGCACTACTTGCAACTATGACTCAAGAGAACGTAGCCAAAAACTTTATGGCAAATTGACTGAGATAATTTTGACAGAGTTTCCCCTATAACAAGAGCAAAAACTAAAACCAAAAGTAGTAAAGTCACTGTGTAAGAGCATCCAAATGTGCCAAGAATGCAAAAATGGACTCGTGGAAAAATCCGGCAAAATCTCCTCTGTATGGAAAGAAAACTCTCAAACCCAATAATACATAAACTACTCAAAACAACCACTGAGCATAAACTGCTCAAAACCACTGTTGTGTGATTGCCAACTCGACATAAAAAGCATAAGAAACCACTCAGGTACATATCCTATGGCGAGATGGGAACTCCAACTACCTATATTTACTTTTTTTTGACATTTTAGGCCAAATTAAGTTTTGACTTGAGTCAGAGGCTTAAAATAGATCATAAAGAGACTGTACACTGAAAAAGTTGAAAAAAGTGCTCATTTTAGGCCAAAAGTAAATAATTGCGATTATTTACTTTCAGCTCAAAAGTGACCAAGGTTGATACCAGAGACTCTATGCATGTGTACAAACATCTTTTCTAAAGGCCCATAGAATTTGAATCACCAAATTGACTAAAACCTTGGTAAGAATTGAATTTTGTACTGATTGTCGAGAACTTGAGTGTGAATTGGAAAAATCTTGTTCAAACTTAGTGAAACTTGACTCAGAGGCTTATATGGAAGTGTTAAACAATTGTACATGCTTTGTTTATAAAAAAGGTGTAAAAATTTACTAGAAGTAAATAATCACGATTATTTACTTTTGTCCCATTTCTCAACTTTTTTTACTAACCCAGCATACCACTAGTTTTAGCATGTTATATTAAGCCCGCAAGTAATATTTGGATCATTGAAGTGAAAATTGTGGCCAAATTTGTAAAGTCAGTGTCCAGACACAAAATTGTTGACCATTTGAACAGGGATTATCCAAACTTGATGAAACTTAGCTAGGGAGCTTAAGTTGAGCTGCTTAACCATTCTGTGTCAACATTGTGGCAAAAAGTTGCACAAAAATACAAGGAGTAAATAATCGCGATTATTTACATCTGCTACAAAATTGGACATATTTACACATTTGAGTATACCATGGGGTCAAGCATATCAAGTAGACCACACAAATCAAATTTGGTGGAATTTGGATCACAAAAGTGAGACTTAAGCCAGATTCTCAAAAACTGAGTCCGTGGACACGAAACAATTGATAGCTTGGACAAATTTTGTTCAAACTCAGTGAAACTTGTCCAGAGACCTTAGCAAGTTGATTACTTGGCAAAACAAGCCTAAAAAGTGTGAAAACTGAGAGAAGTAAATAATCATGATTATTTACTTCTAATACACAGTGACAAAATTTTGGACTTTTGAGCTTCTACAGTGTTAGAACAACATAATACAAGATCATCGGTCAATTTTGGGCTTGTTGGACGGAGCGACTCACACATCCATGAAGTGCATGCAAACACTACCTAGATCAACATAATGTCAATCGAGGACACAGATGACACGATAGGCACACGGAGGAAATCTCTTTAGCTTGTCAAGCTGAGACCATCCTACACATACAACACTCTGGAAGGCCAACTATACCACAATCAAGAACCTCACTACTCTCAACTACACCACCTAGCCACATACACACATACGTACGGTAACTCACCTAATCATGCCAAATTCGTACGGAACTTAAGGAACACCATCCCCTCACTAGGATACACCTGTCCCTAAGCTTCTACACTCAAAACCCTCACTCTAAACCCATCTGCGGAAAACGCGTAGGATGATAGAGTAGAATTTTGAAAGTGCTTGAAACTAAAATTTATGAGTACCAATGCGTAGCTTATGTCGCCACGATTCTATAGACTACTAGCACGCAGAAAACAGACATCGTTTGATACACTTACGACCACAAATAGCTCGTAGATGTGTCGACGTGTGCGCTTCGTCTCACGTGGAATGCTTGGCGTTGTCGCGTAGCTCTCCGCGAGCCTACATCAATGGTGCAGTCGGATCTCCAATGTGTTGAGCGAGCCGGGCGTAGCAAGAGGATAAAGCTCACACTCACTCTCTTTCTCTCTCACACACAGTAGATGGCAGCGCTAAAGTTTTGATTATGATAAAAGTCTCCTCTTTACAAAATGACCTAGGTACCTTATATACTAAGGCTACCTTAGGTTTAACCAAAAAAAATGGGGTTGAAAGGGTCAAATGGCTTTGTATTTACAATCTGGAAGTGCCATTGCACCCCGGCTTCTGAAACTAGAATAACTACTCATTACAAATGACGTTTATAGCCATAATCCGTAGCATTTCATAACTCTCAAAAGATAAGACTTTGGTACGAAACTTGAGTTATGTTGTGTTGTTGACCCAACGGTCAACATTCCCCCCTTTCGCGTTCATGTCGTCCCCGACATGACCTGATTGTCGATGGCGATGTGGTTTTTGCTGTCGTTTTGGCTTCATCTGTTGCACTGCTTGTAACTTTGTCAAACTACAACAAGAACTATGATCCATTAGAGCGGACATCTATCATCATAAACATTCATCTTTTGAGATCCTTTGATTACTTTTGTGTCTGCTCTTCTTCATTGGGGACTTCTCTTGTTCCTGTGCAATCATGTTGTTAGTGTTGTCTGCAGCTTTGTCATTGTAGGCCATTCTTCGACTCGCCATTGAGGAGAAGTATGCTACGATCTGAAATTGGTGCTCCAATTCATTTTTCAATTGATTTGAGTAGCATTTCCTTATTTTTGATGTAGAAGGAATATGTACAAGAGGATGGTGATAGGTGTCTTCAGATTAGGGTCTAAAACCTGGATGACCAAAACCCGGTGGGAAAAAAATGCCTTTGGGATACGATCTTATTGGAGTTGAGCAGTTGAACGTGAAGTACATGTTCATGAAAGGTGGGTGCTTGGGTGAAACACGGAAAGAGTGCCTGATGCAAGTGCCGATTATGGGACACTCTATATGCATATGAGAACTTTGTCAACAAAAGCATGCAATGTGAAAGAAGGAGATGATGGGTGTTTCGAGGAATAAATGTAGCACATGTGACATCAAAAGATGTCTCAATAGCTTCCACCTTTCCAAGAAGGGTTGTCGATGTAGAAGTTTCTCCACTCGTATCTCACTGTGCTGGACCTTCTCCTTCACTTCACCAGACTTAAGTACTTAGACTTCGACTCTTTTGCTCACCTATACCAGCATGAGCGACACAACGTAAATATGCTCAACTCTTTCAGCTTGAGCGGTACCTAGAATAGCTAAGACGCTTAGACCACAAAGAATATTACTTGAAGCTTTGGAACTAACACCTCACTCATTTTGTGGCTTAGCTACTCGACTCTAACTTTTATGACTTGTCGGTTGCATGTTGACACTGCTTTGTGACAAGTTCTTCGGCTGTTGTAGTGGCTGCTGAGACATACTTCGTGAAGTTTCATCGTTTCCCTGTACCTTCTTCTCTTTGTAGTGCTCACGCCTCTCGTCAGTCTTTTCTTCATGTGGATTATGGATTTTTTTATTTTTTCTTAATAATAAACAAAGAAAATCTTAAAACAACTCAACAAAAGAAAAATCATTCAAATAGAAATCTAAATGCTATGTACACTATACACATGTCCCTAGGGGCTCATATATGGATTTTGTCCCCATACTCCTCTGTAACACTACTATGAGGGCATATACTCTAAATTTAGTCAAAAAATTATCACAATAAAACGCAAAAATTCAATGCCTCTCACAAAACATTGCCCTCTAATAGTCATAATGTTAGGTCCGCATTCAGAATGCCTCCCCCCTTCCTATTTGGAGTCATCCTTTACGACAGGGTATCGCAAAGGGTATGTGTTGTGCTTGGGCAATTAAAAGTTGTGCCTATGCAGGCCTTGTAATGTAGCCCTATTATGCATACACAGTCAATGCATGGAAAAGATTTATGTTGTGAAAGATGTGGGTATAAGCAATTTTCTTATTGGCATTTGTTGGCGAGGATTCCTATTCTAAGCAATGTAATGGTCTTTGAAGCTCCCGTATCGTTGCTTGATTGAAGCGACTCGCTCTCTTCTAACTGTACTGTAATCGTAGGAAGAATTGTAAGAATTCAAGCGGCGATGCACTGACAACAATTTTTTGTTCTTCTTTTGGACCCATTTCTTTGCGATTATTGGCTGCTTTGTTGCTGACACTTGTTTGGGAACCCATACTTGCCCGTGCTTTGTTTGTGTTTGAAGAGACTTCTTTGGGATCCACCTTTTTGTTGTGTGAGTCAACAGTGGTCTTTGCTTCAGCCCTTGTACGCTTGGTTGGGGACGGGATTCAGGCTTTGAAAGTTGATACTGTGGTTGTTTTGGAATCCAAATGAATTCCTGACTTTTTCGTGCTTGAATCAACTTCGTTGGAGCCCAAACCTGAGTTGTGAAAGCTTGCGACTTTGTGATATTCTTACCCGTTCGTGCACGCTTTCCTTGTTTTTGTTTTGGTGTTGGATCTTGTGATTTGTCATTAGAGATCTTTGTCTTCTTGATCCATATCTGTTTTTGGCCGATTTGGCTTTTTGGTATCCAGATTTGTCGAGCTTTTTGGCTTTGACTTGTTGTCCTGTTCTTTTGACCTGTCATGGTTGTTGTTGTTGAAGGGGTTGGTGATAGTGATGGCCTGAGTTGATGATAGGGGATGTCATAAGATTCATCACTATCGCTATTATCCTCAGCAAGGTTGACTTCTTGTACTTTCCCTTGATTTTTTGGCTGGTAGTGGAAAGTTACTGTCTGTTTGCTCGTGGGTGGTAGTTTCTTGGAGGACTTTTCTAGCCCATTGATTAGAGCATTGTTAGCTCGTTGCTCTGGTCGTATTCCTCCTACCTGAGTCTTTGCATCCTTATTAGGATCCATGTATGAGGATGCTTGTGGTAGCTGTGTCTTCACGGAGGACTTTGGAATCCACTTTTGATGCACTTTATTCGTGTAGCGAAGTGTTCTACTAAGTCACAGAACTCGTCGTTTCTTCTTTTTTTGATTCTCCACATTTCTTTGTTTGCTCCTTATTTCGAGAGCTTGTTGATGTCTGGTTCTCTTCGTTTTCCTGGATTACACTCATTGCAAAATAAGGAACGACATCATAGCCATTTTCATCACAAAACTTTGTTGTGGCAGCATCCTCCACGGCGCACGCGTCCAGAGTAGCCAAGATGTGTTCCCATCCAAAAGGCTCTAACTCTTCTTCAGGAAATGGTTCTGGGATATAGTCCATATCCTCTATAACCCGCTCTAGGATACATTCCTCAAGTTTCAAGCTGCCACATTGTGAAGCTCCACACATCCACAGTTCTTTAGGCTTACCTAACCAAGCTGGAAGTTCTGATCCTGCTACTGTGGCGGAATCAAACTCCTCAACCGGTGTTCTCATCACATCCCTATAGCTATGGTCCCTCAAGTTTATCTTTGTTATGGTTTCCATATGTCACAGGTATATATGGTCATAACCCCACTTGTCGCATGAATGGTCTTCCCAGAATGATGTCATAGTTGTTCTTCTTGCCAAAGTCAACAACAACAAAAGTGTGTTCATATTCAATGCCACAAGAAGTAACAAGTACTTTTTCTAGCACTCCTAGGGGCTTTTCCTTGTGTCCGTCTGCAAGCTGCAGGGTCATTCGTGTGGATATCAAGGCAGGTTTTCCCCATTTTTTCCAAACCTCTTTGGTTGCAATGGCCACACCAGCTCCACTGTCAAGGATTGCCATGGTTTTTACATTATTGAATTCCATAGGAAGGGTGGTGTTTCCATCTTCTCCCTCGTAATACTCGCCTACCTTGTTTAATGGTACTGGCCTAGTATTTAGTTGAGGCATTTCAAGCTCTTTGATGCCTTCCTCGATTTGAGTCATTGGGGTTTTTACACCAAATTTCTCTAGACATTTACCCACATTAGCCCACATGTTTGGTCTTGTTCTGAGAAACTCGACTAACATTATTGTACAGGTGACTGGGGTAGATAGAATATCTACTAGCCCCTTTGAATCGATGGCCTTGTTGGGAGACAGTCTCTGTGATGGGACTGCAACCACATCTGACTTGGTCTCGTACTCTCCCATGTAGGATGGTAGTGTTCTTAGCGAATGGGGTTGACTATCCATAGATTGTACAGATCCTTTGTCGCCCCAATACGATCGCACGTCTAGATTCATTTGAGATCCAGTCTCAAATTCCTCTATTGGTGGTAGAAACACTCCTCGTTCATCACCAGTCTTGTCTACTCGTCTTCTTAGGTCATCGGCTTCATTGGCCTCTCTGACTTGTTTCCACAATTCATCAAGACCATCTATCTCTTTACAATCCTCAAGTATAGCTTGGTGAAATCCCTCGGAAGAGTTATCCGTGGTATTCAGTACTATCCTTGGTTCTAATGCTGGGTCTTTGAGGTTTGGTCTGTGCTCATTACTAGAATCTGGCTCTTTTAGTTCCTGGTTTGGTGGGATTACTTGTGTAGGCATGACACGGATCACATCCTCAGGTTTTGCAACTGGTGGTTTGGTGGGATTACTTGTGTAGGCATGACACGGATCACATCCTCAGGTTTTGCAACTGGTGGTTCTAGTAAAGCTTGGGCTGTTTGAATCATTTTTTGGCACATTTCAAACCTTTGCTTTTCTAGTTCCGCGTAGGGATATGTCATCCACCTGTGTTCTTGGGTTTGGTTGTTTTTGAGCCTCACATCATAGGCTTTCAAGAGGGCATCTAATGTCTCATTAACCTTCTCTGCCAACACAGATCCTCCTGAACTAGCACTTCTCGGTTTCTCATTCGTGGATGGTTCTTCTAGAGTTTTAACCATCTGTGTAAGAGAAGGTGCCTCTTTTTACTCATGTTGTTTTATCTTCTCCTCAGCTTCGGTAAGCTTCTCAACTAGGGATTTTTGCTCTCGTTCCTTGCGTGCTTTCATCCTAGTCTTTCTAGCTTTCCAACTATTTCGTTTGCTCTTGGTTTTCTGACTAGGTGCGTCTGTCTTTGGTCCATCATCTGTCTTTGGACTCATGTCACTTTCCGTGTTCTTTGTCTCTGGATTCTCATCAGCTTTCTTTTGAGCTTGTGCTCTCGTAACCACTTGAACTGGTACGACATTTTCATTTTCTGAGCTACTAGGTAGCTGAACAATCCCTAAAACATTTGTACTGATTTTCCTGATTTGGTTTGGGTTTTTCGGGCAATCGGGGATCAAGTGAGTGATGCCACACTCAAGACAATAGGCATTTACTTTTGTGATCTCCGTATGAGGACATTGTTTGACCCAAGTGGTTGTCACGACTTTTGTGACAATCTGTCTCTAGTTGAGGAGATTCTTTTAGCATTTCCTATTGCCTATAAGCAAGCTTTGACCTAGATAAGCCGTTATTTGCAATGAATCGCAATGTCCTTTCGTCCATTTCATACCTTCTTTCTTTCGACTGAAACCCAGGAGGTGGAGGTTGTACCGGCCTCACCACTCCATGTGTTTCTCTCACATTTTGTTGCTCCGAAGGGTAGTACTCACTTTGGTTGCTATACCACATTGTAGCTGGTACTGGCGTTGGTTTATTTGATGCTTCCATCATTGGCATGTAACTCATGTCTACCGGCATTCTAGCACCTGGCAGCGGAGGTTGTTGTCCTAAGACAAGCTGTGGCCTTAAAACTCCTACTGGTCCTGGCGCATTCCCCGTAATGTATCTAGGTGGAGTAGGTGCTTTTGGAATAGGTTGTACATACCTCTCCCTAGCATTTTCCATACTATAATAGCACTCTTCCCCTGTATGGTTTGTCCATTTTCTCTCAATTTCACACCACTTCGGCTCTCCCAAATCAGACCTTACAAGAGGAATCAACCTCTTGACCAAGTCGTCGATAAGCTTTTCTTGATCAATAGGTACCGTTGGCTTGGCAATGGGCTCACTTATTTGAGCAACACTGTGCTGAGAGGATGTGTCATCTCCTTGACTCTTTAAGTCATTTTCTTTGTATGCCTCACAATTATCCACTAGATAAAGAGCTTCTTTGATCAACTCGTTTAGCGTCATCCTCCTTATCATATGCAGATCCTTCTGAAGGCCCACATGTCTCATTCCCTGGATAAAGATCAGCATCAGTCGTGCTTGCGTAGGTAATTCCGCTCTCGGACAGAGCTTAACATATCTCTTGAGTCGTAATGATGCTTTGCGTACTGATTCATCCTCTTTCTGTTTGAATCTATGGATTTGCGAGACCGTGTTGTGAGCAATGCCTTTTGGTGAGAATTCTTCAATAAACTCCTCAAATAACTCATCTAGGGTCTCAAAATCCCATTTTTCCACCGAGTCGAACCATGTAGCTGCATCATCTTCTAGAGTCAATCCAAATCCCGCAAACTGTGTCGCAAAATCTGAAACTTCCTCTGCTCTAATCACTCTTCTAAAAGCCGCTACGTGATCTCTCAGATCTTTATCTCCGGAGTATTTTCTGTTTACCCATTTTTGGACTTGGGATAGTCTAACTCGTCGATTGTCTACAAGTCTAACCAGAGACTCTCCCAATCCTTCTCTCGTTATCGCTCTTGAAGGGAATCCTGGTGGCTCTCTTCTTGGAATTCCTATAGGAATTCTCGTGTTTGGTGGAGGCATTTGTGGTCCTTCATTGACCAAATATCCACCTCTTTCTAGTACAATCTGTGGATTTGTGCTTTCTACGACTCTGTATTCTCGTCCATACTTGTCGACAACTATAGATCTCCATTGACAGTCGACTCCGTATGTGTAGACATATAAGAGCTTGTAATACGTTATCTCTTCTAGGTATGGATCTGAGCACCTATAAAGATTGACCTCATTGTCGTCAATGTATCTATATAGTCCTTCACTCTCATGACCAATCATCCAAAATCTCTCAACAAGATGGATCTTTATCAATTGCAAGTTTGGAAGATCCATTGTGGGAGGATATTCCTCTACCGTCGGGATCGCCAAGCTTGTGTAAGCTGCGTTTGAATCTAGGGTAGACATGATTTCTGGGCTTAAGAACTTTTGCTTGGTTCAAGTAGACTTAGTCCACTGTGTTCAAGTGATTTGGTTAGGGAAAAGTTGAAACCATGTCCAAAACTGCAACCGTTTCGTCACAATTCTCGCGAATTGTCGCTTTTAGACACCCCTAACTTGCGGATGAATTTTGAGGCCTCAAACGACGTTTTTTTCAAAGTTGAAGTAAATGGTTGCCGTTGGCATACATTTAGTTCAAGTTTTTCTCTAAGATCTATAGAGCCGCTCTCAGGCTACATTTTGATATAAAAACTTTTCCGATCTGATACCGTTTATGAAAGTTATGGCCAAAATAGTGAAATGCAGTTTAGACTGGTCAAAATGAGTCCAAATTCAATTTTAAAAGAAGATTTGGGATCTCTGTGACACTGTGAACACTCCTGTATGGTCAAAAGTACAGTTGGACCCTAAAACTGGCCTAGAGACATCATACGCGTAGGATGTCTATATGCTCAGAATTTAACAAAATTTGGTCCAGAGACTCCCCTTAAGTCCAACAACACAATGGTATTCTCAGAATTTCATTTGGACCTAAAAATGGCCTTGAGACATCCTACGCATAGGATGTCTTTTTGCTCAGAATGACTTGAAATTTTCACCCCAGCTTCCCCTTGATGTGTTGATCACAGTGGTGTGCTCATAGGTTGGTTTGGAGTCCTAAATCAAGCTGGAGACATCCTACGCGTAGGATGTCTAACTGCTCAGATTTTGTCCAAACTTGATCCCAAGATTCTCCTAGTGCTCAGCAACCCAATGGTATACTCAAAATTGAATTTGGATGCCAATAGGTCAAGATTTGGGCTGCATAAGCTTCTAGTGCACTCCAAGAGTAGGATGTCTGACAATTCTTGTCTTTGCTTGGTAAATAGGCCAAACAAGGTCCAAATTCACTTTTGAAAAAAGTTCTGGAATCCTTGAGACACTTAGAACCTCCCTATATGGCCAAAGTAGAATTTTGACCACTTTATAACCCTGGAGACATCCTACGCGTAGGATGTCTTTTTGCTCTGTTTCAGCTCAAACTTGCACTGTAGCTTTCCCTTGATGTGCTAAAATCACAACTATTTTTACTTTTTGATTCTGACACCTATAGGTTGGTCAAAAGATCAAGAATCTGTTCCAAAAGCCTGATGTCTGTTCTGATGAATTCCTAAGTCAAATCAACTCCAAATTGGACCAAAATTGACCAGGAGGCTTGCCTAAGGCTATACAACAGCATGGTATGGTCACAGGAGAATTTTCGTCTCTAAATCATGCCTTAGACATCCTACACGTAGTATGTCTAACTTCTCAAAATTGCCCCAAATTTGAATCACAGACTCTCCTTAAGGTGTTGATCACTGTGGTATGCTCAGAGGTTGATTTGGAGTGCTAAATCATGGTGAAGACATCCTAGACGTAGGATGTCTAATTGCTTAGAATTTCCCCAAACTTGAGCCACAACTTTCCCTTGATGTCAGCAACCCAATGCTATGCTTAGATTTGAGTTTGGATGTCAAAAGACCCCAAAACTAGCTGTTCTAGCCTTTTTTTCTCAAAAAATGCTAAAGTCTGTTCAATCTTCCTTTTACTGACCCAAATGAGATGAAATTTATCACATGCACTCAAAACATCATGTTTAACATGCACATGAAGTCACCCTATGGTTTGGTCTCAAAAATTATGCCTTGGGCACAATTTGGGTAGGATGTCTAGCAATTCTCATCTTTTGGCTTTGATCTGCCAAAATTTGGTCAAATTTCCACTTTCCAGGTGAAAATAGGGTAAAACCTACCTTCTAAACACACTGGTAACCTCAGATTTTCAAAAAAATGCCCAGATCACCCTGTAGACATCCTACACGTAGGATGTCTACTGCTTATTTTTTCAGACCGAAGTGTCCCTGATGCTTCCTTATGCTCTCAGCAAGTGCAAGTATGCTTCACAATTGCAAAAACATGCAAAAATCACTCAATTTAAGCCTTTTCTGAAATTTTATGTTTTCTGACTCCGCCTTTTGGCTTTTGGTCAACAAAAATAGGGAAAAACACCCAAGTCAATATGTTACTAGGGCAAAACCTACCCTCTGAACCCACTGGTAACCTCAAATTTTCAAAATTTCCACCAGATCACCCTGTAGACATCCTACGCGTAAGATGTCTACTGATGACATTTTTGGCAGAATTCATCCACAGGCATCCCCAAGTCTTGAGCACTACTTTTCAAGCATTCCTACCAGTTTTTATGCAAAATTGTGCTCAGAATCTTAAGTTTCTTGTTTTCGCATTTTTGACACTCCGTCTTTGGTCTTTTGGGTGTCAAGAGTTGGTCAAAACTCTAGTTTCAATGTATACTTAGGGTAAATCCCCCCTTCTGAACACATTGGTGCAGTCAGAATTTTCAAATTTGGTCTCCAGAACCCCCTTGAGACATCCTACGCGTAGGATGTCTATGTTTACAGAATTGTAGGTTTTCTTCATAGAACCCTTGCAAATGCTCTTTTAAATGCACAGCATCAGTCAGTCATACAAAAATATCCACAAAAGCTTGTTTAATGCATTTTTACCCTCAAAAGCACACTTTTCCGTGATTTCAAATGCAATCAAGCACTTTAGCAAATAATTCAGTGCTGAATAGCTCTAGATCAAAATCGGATCACTTACCTAAAGCTACTCCTACAAATCATATGGGGTTTTGCATCTATGAGTAGAAAAACGCTTCACTGCCACACACGGACTAGTAAACGCTTTTATCACCTCACAAATCACTCGACCACCAACAACTACTCTAATCCACAGAATCTAACTAAACCTATCTATTCGCAGACCCTCGGCAAGACACACACTTCATGGCTATCCACTTGATCACGGAATATCCTCTTCCGGATCCACTTAAGAAAAACGCTTTCTTTAGCCAAAAATAAATCAAGCAACCATCACATGAGTGGTAGTAGGAAATATACTTAGGTCCTTGTGTCCCCGGCAGCGGTGCCAATGTTGGATGGAGAGCGACTCACACACCCATGAAGTGCATGCAAACACTACCTAGATCAACATAATGTCAATCGAGGACACATATGACACGATAGGCACACGGAGGAAATCTCTTTAGCTTGTCAAGCTGAGACCATCCTACACATACAACACTCTGGAAGGCCAACTAAACCACAATCAAGAACCTCACTGCTCTCAACTACACCACCTAGCCACATACACACATACGGAAGGCAACTCACCTAATCATGCCAGATTCGTACGAAACTTAAGGAACACCATCCCCTCACTAGGATACACCTGTCCCTAAGCTTCTACACTCAAAACCCTCACTCTAAACCCGTTTGCGGAAAACGCGTAGGATAATAGAGCAGAATTTTGAAAGTGCCCAAAACTGAAATTTATGAGTACCCATGCGTAGCTTATGTCTCCACGATTCTATAGACTACTAGCACGCAGAAAACAGACATCATTTGAAACACTTACGGCCACAAATAGCTTGTAGATACGTCGGCGTGTGCGCTTTGTCTCGCGCGGAATGCTTGGCGTTGTTGCGTAGCTCTCCTCGAGCCTACAGCAATGGTGCAGTCGGGTCTCCAATGTGTTGAGCGAGCCGGGCGTAGCGAGAGGATAAAGCTCACGCTCACTCTCTTTCTCTCTCCCACACAGTAGACAACAACGTAAATTTTTTATTATGATAAAAAGTATCCTTTTACAAAATGACCTAGGTACCTTATATACTAAGGCTACCTTAGGTTTAACCAAAAATGGGGTTGAAAGGGTCAAATGGCTTTGTATTTACAATCTGAAAGTGCCATTGCACCCCGGCTTTTGAAACTAGAATAACTACTAATTACAAATGATGTTTATAGTCATAATCCGCAGCATTTCATAACTCGCAAAAGATAAGACTTTGGTACGAAACTTGAGTTATGTTGTGTTGTTGACCCAACGGTCAACAACCATCACCAAGCGGTAGATCTGATACCAATTGTGAGTCATACAAAAATATCCACAAAAGCTTGTTTAATGCATTTTTACCCTCAAAAGCACACTTTTCTGTGATTTCAAATGCAAATAATTTAGTGCTGAATAGCTCTAGATCAGAATCGGATCACTTACCTAAAGCTACTCCTACAAATCATATGGGGTTTTGCATCTATGAGTAGAAAAATGCTTCACTGCCACACATGGAATAGTAAACACTTTTATCACCTCACAAATCACTCGACTACCAACAACTACTCTAATCCACAGATCCTAACTAAACCTATCTAGTCGCAGACCCTGGCAAGACACACGCTTCCTGGCTATCCACTTGATCGCGGAATATCCTCTTCCGGATCCACTTAAGAAAACGATTTCTTTAGCCGAAACTAAATCAAGAAACCATCACGCGAGTGTTAGTAGGAAACCTACTTAGGTCCTTGTGTCCCCGGCAGCAGTGCCAATGTTGGACGGAGCCACTTACACACCCATGAAGTGCATGCAAACACTACCTAGATCAACATAATGTCAATCGAGGACACAGATGACACGATAGGCACACGGAGGAAATCACTTTAGCTTGTCAGGCTGAGACCATCCTACACATACAACACTCTGGAAGGCCAACTATACCACAATCAAGAACCTCACTGCTCTCAACTACACCACCTAGCCACATACACACATACGGAAGGTAACTCACCTAATCATGCCAGATTCGTACAAAACTTAAGGAACACCATCCCCTCACTAGGATACACCTGTCCCTAAGCTTCTACACTCAAAACCCTCACTCTAAACCCATCTGCGGAAAATGCATAGGATGACAGAGCAGAATTTTGAAAGTGCTCGAAACTGAAATTTATGAGTACCAATGCGTAGCTTATGTCGCCACGATTCTATAGACTACTAGCACGCAGAAAACAGACATTGTTTGATACACTTACGATCACAATAGCTCGTAGATGCGTCGACGTGTGCGCTTCGTCTCACGTGGAATGCTTGGCGTTGTCGCGTAGCTCTCCTCCAGCCTACAACAATGGTGCAGTCGGATCTCCAATGTGTTGAGCAAGCCGGGCGTAGCAAGAGGATAAAGCTCACGCTCACTCTCTTTCTCTCTCACACACAGTAGACGGCAGCGCTAAAGTTTTGATTATGATAAAAGTCTCCTCTTTACAAAATGACCTAGGTACCTTAAATACTAAGGCTACCTTAGGTTTAACCAAAAAAAATGGGGTTGAAAGGGTCAAATGGCTTTGTATTTACAATCTGGAAGTGCCATTGCACCCCGGCTTCTGAAACTAGAATAACTACTCATTACAAATGACGTTTATAGCCATAATCCGCAACATTTCATAACTCACAAAAGATAAGACTTTGGTACGAAACTTGAGTTATGTTGTGTTGTTGACCCAGCGGTCAACAGGGCTCAATCGCATCCAAATTAGTACATGTTCACTCAGATTCCAGGTTGGAGATTAGTCCTTTGGCTTTTTGTAAAAAGTAGAATTTAAAAGTCTTAATTGCTGACTCACTTAGCTCAAATTGAAGTGATACACATAGATTAATTACAATAGTTAGTAAAAATTGTACAGTCTTTGTGAAAGAATAGCTAACTTGATTAAAACTAATACAAGAATCAGGTTTCAGACAAGGAATTGAAAGCTTGACAGGAGTTGCAATCAAGTCAAGAGGAAGAAACTGATAACAAGTCAATCCGACGGTAAGTACTCTATCCAGGGCTTCACAAGTCTATATGAACCTTAGATCTTGTCGTATACTAGCAAACCAAGGTATATTTTGGAGAGACTGCTAGTAGAGTATCCACGAAGAGAGTGTGAATCAAGGCAATTACTTGGACACTATATTTAAAAAGTCTCAAATAATTTTTTAGAATCAACATCTAAAATGTCTTCCTATCCGACTCATTTAGGAACCGGAACGACACTGCGATATAAGCACATACTCACATTTTACAAGACGAATGACCATGGAGCTCATGTTTACTTAGATCCTAATGAAGAGTATGTTGTTCGCATTGATGACCATGACATAGAGTTTGAAGAGGAAATAAGAGAAAATAACTAAGGAAAAATGTATATGGATAGAAACGAAACTTGGTATTTAAAATTTGGAAACCCTGATGTCATAGACAAATGGGGGTTAGAAATAAATACTATAATTCCAAATATGGCAGCAAAAGAAGGTCCACCAACTTTAGAATTTGAGAAATACGATGAAGTTGATTTGAAGCCTTTGAAACGGATTAGCACGGATAATCGTAGGATCAGAGTCTATTGTTGGGAGGGTAGAAACATCAAAGATCTTCTATGGATCTCTCATGCCAAATCAAGATAGTTAACACCCATGAAAATGATCTATATCTTCAAAACCAAAGACAAGGGTTCAACAGATCTACCAACCTACCTATTTAGGGATTGTTATAACAATAACTTTGTTATGATGAGTCCTGAGGAGGTGGAACAAACCAAATACCAAGGGTACTCCATAAGAGATTGGATATTGGGCCAAGGACCAGAAACTATTCTAAGAGAGGAAAT
This sequence comes from Adiantum capillus-veneris, assembly GCF_014529385.1. NCBI lineage: Eukaryota > Viridiplantae > Streptophyta > Polypodiopsida > Polypodiales > Pteridaceae > Adiantum > Adiantum capillus-veneris. The sequence goes on from NC_140945.1 coordinate 12,803,540, forward strand.
CCACGAGAGATCTTTTGGGAGCAATGTTAACACTAGGTTGGTAATGGGACACTTTTATGTCCTGTTAAGTGACCATTTTCCTTGAATTATGTCAAGAGTTTCAAAATGGATTTTGAGGTGCCATCTATCTAGAAACTTGTCTCATGAGCTGAAAAAAACTCGACATTTTTTTGGAATATCAATTCCATCTTTAACATTGTCCTTGCACAACATTTCACAACCTAAACTGTGTGAAAAAACGGGTCCTATTTTTGGCTTTTTTCAACTTTTTGCAACTATACCACTCTAGAATTCATGTTTGTGAGGTCTATAATGCTAGACAACTATCTTTAGTAGTCCTCAACATGTCCTTATGCTTCTAGGGAGAAATAAATGTTAAAAATGTAAGTTATGACCAAATTACAAAAATTGTCAAATCCAGTTTTTTAGCCAATTTTAGCTCTTCTATGATTTTTTTGGTGGCTTTCACGATATCCAAATGTAGTTTTGATTTTCTATGTCGCATATTGTAACATAAAGCTAATATTCCTTGAGTTTTGGGGCACCTAATACCCTATTTTGCATAGTAGACAACGATGGTTGATTTTTTCAATTATAGAAGAAAACGAAACATTCTAGTATATCAAGTATAGCTTTTTCAATATTGTTAGTTTCTTGTGACAACTACATGCATTTTGTAGGTAGTAACCATATCTAGTCATAAGGATCAAATTTGGCTACATATTGAATAGTTTCTATGGGATTCTACGACTCATAATGTTGAACCCAGTTTTTTCATGTTTGCTGTATTTAGCACTTCATCTTTGTCCCCAAGATTCCCCTTGGTAAGAGATGTATTATTCTTTTGACATGCTCCATGGCTCCTTATGAACCTAAAGGACAATAGGGAACTGAGAAAACATGCATATATTATTTGTATTGAGCGTGGCTATAGAAACTTTGATGATAGGTTTGCAGAATGGTAAAAATTCAACTTTTTTGTACCTATTTGTTTTGGAAAAACAAAAAATAGTGAGTGAGAAGCAATCATATGTTCTGATCACCAACCCATTGAAGTTAACTAGGGAATTTATCTCAAGTCCTACAAAAATCCCTAATCTTATTTTTATGCAACAAAACGTAAGAAATGACTGTTTTGATGAAAATGTACTGGTCCATCAACTTTGGAGGCTTGGTGTGACCAAAAGATGAGAAATTTTATAAGTTTCTTTTTTTTTCCATGTGTAGTAGGCCTTGAACTATAACCTCATGAAAGGATTTTACAAAATGAGTGGATCTACTATGGTTTTGGAGGTTTTTTTCAAAACCCTGAAAGGACACTTTTATGTCCTGTTAGGTTACCAACCTAGTGTTAAAAAATCTGAACCTACCTCATCACGAAGAAAATTGGGTGACAGTAAATCCAGTCAAGGGCTACATGAGCCACTATTTCCAACAGACTGGTTTGAAGGACTCGAGATATGACCAACTGCCAAGAAACCAGGAGTTGAGCCAAATAGATGTGTCAAACCAGCTGATTTTCAAAAATGGGTCAAAAATTACAATGGATCTGGGGATCCATATGACCACTTAACAAGATTTAAGCAAGTGCTGAGAGCAAAATGCATATTTGATTTCCATACTCAATTTGAGGGATTTAGAATGACATTAGAAGGAAAAGCACTGACATGGTCCCAAAACATTCCACCAAGGTCAATCATGAATTTAAATACATTAGCTCAAGGATTTGTAGCTGCACGTTCCAAAATAGGGATCAAACATAATATAAATTAGCTCAAATCTATAGCTTTAAACAAAAACAAAGTGGGTCTGTTAGGGATTGTGCAACTAGAATGAAGCAATACATTGCAAGATGCCCAAAACTAGAAATACTTGTAGAAGAAAGATTAGTGTCATTGTTTCAAGAGGGACTGCTAAACAAAGAACTCTATGCTATATTGTATAGCAAGAAACATATGACCCTAAAAGAGTGTGTATCGGATGCCATTGACTTGGGAGACAATTGTGATATTCTCAATGAAGAAGATATCCCTAAGGATAATCAAAGTGAAAAAAAAAGCATCCACCAAACCAAAACAAGTGGAAACACCTGCTGCAGCAGCGCTTAGAGCCATAGTAGACATGCTCAAAAGGATGAATGAAGTAATAAATAACATGCAAAAAGAACTCATGAGGGACTAGGGCAAGGGATACCTCAACACGGACAACCAATTAGGCCGCAAAAATGGTATGCAATCAAGGATAAATGGACCAACCATGAGACTAATGAGTGCTATTACCGACCAAAGTATGATGGACATGTTCAATGCCTATGATGCCACAAGGACAACCCATGTACAGATATCAGCCTAATATGGCCCCAGCTCAAAGACCACCGATGGGTATGGAAAGACCTCAACTCGAGCTGGGTCAATAACCTCCATATCCTGGACATATATAGTGTTTGTAAAGTACATGCATTCCGAGGGAATTATAGATGAACAAGCACCCGATGTTGAGCCTAGTCCATCTACAGTAAAGGTAGAAGGAGAGTGGTATAATTCACATCCACCACCAATGGAAGAACCTGTGACTTATGCTACACCAGAGCTTACACCTATGTACTACGTAGCTAATCAAGGTGTTAGACCTCCAATGGTAAGACCCATGATTAAGCGAAGAACTAGAAACTTTCATAATTGTGGTGCAGATGATCACTGTAAAAATGAATGCCTAGAGCCAGACAAGAACATTAAGCCAGTTGAAGCTTTTTGTATACAATTTTGCAAAAAGGGAGGACACTTCCTTGAAGATTTTCTAAAAAACCCTTTAAACAAGGGTAAAACAATAGTGAATGTAGTCCAAGTGATACCTAGTAGCTCATTGGAGAGTGAACCTATTGTTCCAATCAAGGTAATTACTAGAGCCCAGGCTAAGAAAAAGAAACATAACTCCTCTGATGACTTGGAGAATATTAAAATGTCCTCTCAAAAGACCAAGAGAAGAAGAAGCCAGAGGTATCAGATAAGAAAATAGAAACAAAGGGATGAGATCGAGGAGAAAGCCAAGAAACTATTTTAGAAAAAAGTGAATGAAACTGGAAGTGAAATCAAGGAAACCACGGTGAAATCTGGGGATTAATTTTGGTATACAAAATTTTTGAGCCAATGAATGCAGCCTTGGAAGCTTATCAAGCAGAACTTAAAGTAGTCCAAAACATGGAAAACAAATGGAAAAACTATCCCTCTCTAGATATGGAAGCAGCTAAGCTTGAAGCTTATCAAAATATGGTAAGAATTACTCAAGAGATGCTAGAAAAACAAAACCCAAGCTCAAGAGTATAGCAAAACCTAAGGAGCTTGTGGTAGGAAATCATAAAGAGAAATCCAAAGTGGTGGAAGAACCCCACCTTGAAATTAAAAGAGCCAGAATTCATAGTGCCTGACATGAAGATGCCTTAGATGGAATTCATTCGTAGAAGAAGACTGGCCAGGACATTTATAAAAAAATTGAGAGAGATTAATGATGGGAGCCTAACTTTGAAGTTAGCTCCTATAGAGGAAGTTTGGTTAGACAATCTACCTCCTGATATGAACATGGATGTACAATCCTTGTATCGGGATTGCGGCTCTAAAGCTTCAGGAATATCTAAAACAATGATTCTGAAAACACTACCCTCTTACTTGGGAGATAACAAAGACAAATCTATAGTGTGTAGAACCACTCAGATGAAAAGAGCGAAACAGACCCTAGAGGTAGAAAACATCCATTCAATCATGTCTACATCCATTCAATGCACTCTTACTTTAGGAGAAATGTTAAAAATCAGACCATATTTATGGAATGATCTACAAAAAACTCTAGAGAAGGTGGGGATGATAGGCTAATTGCAAAAAATTTGGGTAAATTGAAACACAAATTGGATAACAAAGAGATTAGATCCGTCCCAATGAACAAAGTCGGAGAATACTACGAAGGGGAAGAAGGAAACACGACCCTTTTAGTGAGATATAAGGATATAGAAAGCAATACTGGATAGTGAGGTAGGCATAGTCATAGCCATGAAAACAGTATGGGAATCATGCCAAAAACCAGCCTTTAGACAAACTCAAATGAAATTGCAATTGGATGACACATCGAAAGACCCTTAGGACTGCTTGAAAAAGTGATAGTTAGTTCCTGTGGAATTGATTATCAACATATGTTTACAATGATGGACTTTGAAAAGAAACTCAATTATGAAATCACCTTGGGAAGACCTTTCATGCAGCAAGTACAACTCATTCAGCATAGGGGAAACAATTACATGTACTTGAAGCAAGTGAGATCAATAACAAGGGTTAATCTAAAAGATCACACTTATAGAGATGTCATGAAAACACCCATACAAGAATTTGAATCGTTCCCTTCGACTGAAATGAAGCTTCCATCTTGGTTAAACAAAGACACACCTATTTGGATGTGTGGAACCTCAAAAAACGGGAGTCTAAAACAAGAAGAATGTATCTTAGAAAGGGATTGCACAGATGAATCCTATATACCTGAGCCCTTTTCGGAGCATTTGTTTGAGCCATTTGAGTGGACTCAAATTTTGGCAACAATGGATGTATGTGTGAATATGTCTATGCCTACTCAATTTTGCAATGAGGATGGCTATGACATAATTCCCATACAAATGATTTCAACCCTTCACATTGAAAAAAAAATTCAAGAACCCAAGGACTTAATGAAAGCTCAACAAGTCTTTTCAGACCTCCACTATGATGCAACAGACGAGGTAGAAGAACATTCAGCTACCTCTGATGATTCGGGGTCGGAAAACGAACATGTGAGAGCTAAACTACTCATGAAAGGAGGGGAGGAAAAGTTTTTCGACTTTCCAAACCAAAAATCAAGAAGACAAGAATGGTATAGAAGACTTGAAATCTAAACCCATGCCATCAGTCTCTTGTAGAACACAGTTCTTGATGCAAATAGATGCACATGATTGTGACAAAGACAAAATCACGGGTAGATATCCTTCAAACGAAAAGCAAGAAATATAAAAAAACATCGAGAAAAACAAGAAAGAAAACTCAAGAAAAACCTAAATACCAGGACAAGGTTTTAACCATGACACGAGTTGAAATGAAAAAAGAAGTATCAAGAGTTGAAGAAAGCTTTAAAGGAGATGTATACCACTGAAATGGAAACATCTGAGGAAGAGTGTAAAGATGTAATGAGTGTTCCATCCCATTACAAGAAATATACTCTCCAAGACCAAAAGATTATAGTCGAACAACGTGTCAGGGAACTAAGAAAATGGGCTGAATCCTATGAAGGACTAGAAAATGCAAAAAAATAGATCTGGCCGAACCAGGAGAAGAGCCTAGACATGCCTACATTGCAAACGACCTGACTGAAGAAGAAGAAGTGCTTTTTTTAAACTTAAAAAAAGAATATCGGGATGTCTTTGCTTGGTCTTATAAGGATCTCAACGGTCTTGACCATAGAAATCTGTCAACATACCATACCTATGAGAGATGGTGCAAAACCAAGCAGACTAAGGCCATATACTTATAATGAAACATTTGCCAGAAAGATCAAAAAAGTGATAGAAAAGCTAAAGGAATCCAAAATTCATTTATGAAATTGAACACACAGATTGGGTGTCTCCCATTGTGATAGTACCCAAGAAAATGAAAAATTAAAGTGTGTGTCAATCTCAAGAAAGTGAATGCAGTCTCACCATTAGAGACAATTTTCCTCTTCCAATCACTGAGCATGTTTTAGAACAAGTTGTAGGAAAAGAAGCTTACAAATTTTTAGATGGCTAATCAACTTTTGGTTATCCCAAAGATCAGCATAAAACTGCCTTTGCAACTGAATGGGGTATTTTTGCCTATCAGGTTATGCCTATCGGGTTATGCCTTTTGGGTTAACTAATGCTCCTGCCACCTTATGCTTTTAAAGACTATCTTTGAAATTGCTTGGAACTATATATGGATGATCTATTTGTATATTTGTCAATCCAGGATGATAATCTTGAACACCTCAAAAGGGTATTTAAAAAATGTAGACTTTATAGGATTTGTTTAAATCTTGAAAATTGCACATTTATGGGCAGACAAGGAAAAATTCTTGGACATATAGTGTCTAAAAATGGCATAGCTATTGATGTGGATAAAATTCATGTTATTGCTGAATTGTCTAGACCAACAATAGTCAAAGGGGCTCAAGATTTCATGAGACATTGTGGATATTACAGACAATTCATTTACATGTACGCTATAATTGCAAAACCCATGTACAACTTGATTACACTCTTTGAATGGACTGATGAGTGTGAAGAATCCTTCATAAAACTTAAGAAAGCTCTCACTTCAGCCCGAATATTAAAAGCACCAGATTGGAATAAGATATTCCACATACATGTAGATGCTTCCAATTTTGCCATTGGGTGTATACTAGCTCAACCAAGAGACCAAAAAATTGTTTTTCCTATTTCTTATGCTAGTAGGCAGTTGAATATGGCAAAGAAAAACTAAACAACCACTGAAAGAGAAGGATTAGGAATGATCTATGCCATAAAAAAGTATAGACATTACCTATTAGTTAACAAGTTTGTGTTCTTTGTGGACCACCAATCCTTATTGTACTTGGTCAACAAGCCATGCAACACAGGAAGAATAGTGAGATGGGTTATCCTTCTTTTGGAATTTGATTTTATGTGGTTGTAAAAAAGGGCACCACTCACCAAAGAGTAGATCATTTGTCAAGGATTATTTCAGGAGAACCACCAAAAGGGGTAGACGATGATCTACCAGATGCATATCTGTTCTTTGTGGAAATGATACCCTGATGGTCAGAAAATATGGTTTCATTGATGACAATAGTTCAAGTGGATTAGCAAATACCACTTCCTATTACACCCAAATTAATTGAGCAATCGGCTATGTATCATTAGCTGGAAGGCTATACAAAAGAAATTAAGATGGAATATTGATTTTGTGTATTAATCCTGAGGAAAAAACCCAATACCTAAGTCGATCACATATTACCATAGTAGGACTTTACATTGTGGAAGACCAAACTATGCAGTGAATCTTAAGACTTGGATTATTTTGGCCAACCATGAGGAGTGATGTTCATCCATTTGTAAAAAAATGTCCTAAATGCCAAAAACAAGCACCCATACCTCATGTGACATTGTTCCAAATATCACTCGTTCCTAAGTGGAGTAACTATCTAGTTACTTACTTATCAAGCCAAACATTTCCTGAGGATATAAGTAAATGCCGCCAAAGAGCAATTGAAACTAAAGCAAGAGACTATGCTCTTATTGGGAACCAATTGTATCAAAGGGGAAAGGATCAACATTTACGTCTTTGTGCAAATGAAGACGAATATATTCCCATTATAGAGAACAAGCACATGCTGGATTAGCTGGAGGTCACTTTTCTAGTGAAACCACCGCTAGAGCAATCTTAATGACAGGCATATGGTGGTCAACACTTTTTGCAGATACCAAAGAATATGTTCAAAGGTGTGATGCATGTCAACGAGCAAAAATGCCAACCCGTGTAGATAGCATGCCTTTTAGACCGATGATGGGGGCTAGAGCTTTTGAAAAATGGGGCATAGATTATGTCGGGCCAATACAACCCCCTGCTTATAGAACTCAAGCTCAAAATATCATTGTAGCTACGAACTATTTGACCAAGTGGGCAGAGGCTAAGGCAACCCAAAGGAATGATGCCAAAATCATAGCTGCATTCTTATATGAAAATGTGCTCACAAGATATGGACTGCAAATAGAAATTGTTAGTGATAGGAGAACTCATTTTCTCAATGAGGTAATTGAGTATCTTCTAAATTAATTTATGGTCATCCATAACTCGGTATTGACTGAAGTGGTTAGTTCACAATGGACTGATTGGGAAATGAATCTCCATGCCTCACTATGGGCTTATAGAGTTTCATTCAAGACATCTTTAAATGCTACACCCTTTAACCTTGTTTATGGTCTTGATGTCATACTGCCGATAGAATTTCTATTGCCAACACTAAGGGTAGCTAAGGATCTTGAGTGGACTGCACATGAACTATCAGAGAGGCTCGAAGATTTAGAAAATCTTGATGGGCAAAGGCTAATAGCTGTAGCTCACAACTATGCACAAAAGTGGAAACAAAAATAATTTTTTGATTCCCATCTAGTCACAAATATTAAAAAAAGGGACTTAGTTTTAGTGTACTCCCTTAAGAAACACATTCCCAAGTTTAAGAAAAAGGGAAACTGACCATTTATCATTGAAGATGTATCCCCAGGTGGAGAAGTTAAGTTGTCCACTCTAGATGGTGAACCAATGGCTAATTGGATTAATAGATGCCGTTTAAAGAAGTACAATTTTCCACTAACCAATGAATTGCTAGAGAAGATGCATGCAGCAAAGCAGAGAAAGATGAAACGACAGCAGGTCATTGATGAAGCCCAAGAGGAAGAATGGCTTTGAGTACTCAAAAGGAAAGCTGCTCTCAAAAATCAGCAAATCCCTATTCCCATTAACACTCTGGAACCAGATGAAAGACTATGGGAATTGCAGAAGGATGCAGTGTCAACGGATGATGAATGGTTAGATGGAATGGACCTTTGCATCAAAGTAAAACTGAACAATTATAGCACAAATTCATTGGTAGATACAGGATCTTGAGTAAATGCAGTCAGTTATTCCACGTACAAGAAAGCAACGAATCAGTCTTTGACATCAGGAATATCGGCTATCAAAGGATGCAACAAGAACCCAACACCGGCATTGGGAGTAGTCAACTTGAATGTGATAGTACATGGATGTTCATGCCCTCATCAATTTGTATGCTTACCAGATGAACACATGAATGAAAAAACTATTCTTGGAATTTCATGGATGCGAATGTACAAGGTAGTACAAGATTGGGATACCAATCAACTCAAGCTAATATCACCTAAAGGCGGACAACTCAATTGCAACAAGCGAAGAGGAATGGAAAAGAGGTTACCAAAAGAAAAAACCACGAAGCAATCAATCTTCTTCATCCTCTAGACAAGCAAATGCTACAAGTAGCATTTAAGGAGTTAGGCATATTTGGGTACCAAAATCACAACTCAAGGACAAGCCGTCTCAAATTTGAGTGTCCATCATCTACCGCACCGAAGAAGGTTCCAAATTTAAAGACACAAAGAAGAGCATCTTCGAGTAGGAAACCTAACACAAGATGGATTTGAAGGAAAAAGGAGCACTAATCTTCTCCGCAAACTGTAAAACCGATGAAGCAGTGGAGAATTAAGTCTCAAAACACTCAACCACAACAGTTCATCAATGAAAAACCAAGATACCAATGGCGAGTTAAAGCTCAACAACCGTCATCATTGATATCGACAGCCTAGGAATTCCACGTGCCAAAGCATCCTAATGGTACAATAAAGCAAAGACCACACAAGCTACAAGATTTTCTCTTTGGGAAACAGCAACAGGAAACCTCGACCACAGAAACCCTTGAGTTAATTATTCAAGACCCAACTCTTGCACAACATAATGGTTTGAATTGCATTGATCTTCAAAGCATGGTAGAGCCAACCAAAGCTATGCATAGACACAATTGTTCAACCCATGCACAGAGTCATCCTGGAGTACGCCATCTAGAAGGGGTGGAAGGGAACTAAGTAATTAAGGGCAATGTTTGAAGAGGGAGGAAAAAGTTGGATGTTAACGTGTGATTTTTGCAAAATTACCTAATAATGTCCTTATAGAATCATCAACAGGAGAATTTAACTAATAACATATCCCGGATGAGTGTAAATAGTGTATATACTATCAAAAAATATAGCAAAAATTGCCTTTTTTTGCTTATTTTCATCATTTTTTCTTGATATTGGAGGTTAAAATTAGAGAAATCCACCAAAAAATAATAAAGCGGTGTTTCTCAATGGATTTCCTTAATTGTTGATTTTTCACTTTTCTTTTTTAGCGCATTTTATTATTTTCTTTGATTTTTTTAATTAACAGGTCCAAAATTAATAATAAATAGCAAATGAGCTCAGATGGAGAAACTGAAGATACATTGATGATCAGAAGAACAAGGCAGACAGACACACAAAATTTCAATAGAATCGACAGATGAAAACGAGAAGCCTAAATTAGGCCGCCAAGGCCTACTTTAGCAAATTCTTGCAGAATGAGCTAACGGAATCCAATTGAAGAAATTTTTGAGTCTAACATAGATTTCACAGTGTAGTAGAACTAACAAGGGAATCTGGAGAAAAATAGTTTGGGAAGTCCAACTATAGATATCCAAGGTAGCCCAAAATCACCTCGTTTCCACTAGTCACTCTTGGAGGAGAGAGCTTTCTACCTTCTTCGCGTGCGATTTTCGGAGTCTACAATCGTCCATTTATAGCGCCGTCTCACACAAAACATGAGGGGTAAGTTCTAACTTATCAATGAACATTTCTATATGGCCGGATAGTAAGTCTAGGCTCAAGAAAAAACCCTAGAAACCCAGCAGTGCACATGAAGTCCTACGACACAAAATTGACCATAGCGGCCTGTCAGTTCAACCGAATTGGACGACACTTGAATTGTAGCATTCCCCTATACAATAGTACACTTCTATATCACCAGATGACCATGTGGTAGGCGTCGAGGGGGTCCCAAGTAAATAATCTAGGCTTTTGCCATATGCCAAAATTGGATTCTAACTCCACGGGCAGCTTATAGACGAGGTCTATACACAATGTACCTAGATGGTTTCATGGAAATAGTCAAGGCAAGCTCTCGAATAGCTGAAAATAGCTTGAAGGCTACAAAGCATCAAATTGACATATGAAGTCAAACTGACTTTGAATGGGCCAAAACTAGATGAGTAGCACCAGGACTATGTAGCGGACAAGTCCATATCTTCAAAAGTGACTAACAATCCCTACATGCCAAGTAGTCACAAAAATTGGTGATTTCAGAGTCGACGAGAGCACGAAGTAATGCCAACACAACCAAACTTTACCAAATTCATTTTAGGACTCGTTTTAAATGTATTAAAGATGTTTAGGTCATCAAATTGTCAATTCTTGCAAAAAAATTGATTGCTGTAAATAATCGTGATCATATACTTTTGTGCTTGTTTGGCTTGAAATTGATTTCTTCTACTTCACCTATCACGTGCACACATCTATTACATGCCACATGTCAAGTATAAGCCAAAATGATCAAGAAAAACTCTGAATTTGTCAAAAAACATACCAAAGTCTTTTCAATCCAAATTTTGAGTTAACTGTCACATTTTTTGATCCAAATCACCCCATATCTCACACACAGACTTTGCATCATGCCTAGAACCAATATGCAACAAAAAAAGCCAAATTTGATGAAAAAGTTAATAATTGTGATTATTTACTTTTTTACCAGAATGGATGCAATTTGCAACTTTGACCTTATGGGACCAAAGAACATGATGTCCCAAGCCCACTAATCAAGTTTGAGCAAGTTTGGATCTCAAAAATTCAAAATCTCTTTATATCTACTGTTTTAGAGTCTAAAAGCCTAAATCTGGCATCATTTGGACCCAGTGCATTCAATGAGTCCACACTTCACTCAGAATACCTAAATGCCATATGTTCAAGCCTGTGATTCCAAAAATGCAAAAAGTTGGAAAAAATCTCCAACTATAAATAATCGCGCGACTATTTACTTTTGTTACAAAATTTGCCTGGACTGCATGATTTTAATCTCTACATGTTTTTATGCATCTATGCATGCTCTAGAATTGATTTGAAGCAGTATGGACATCATTTGCCAACCATTCAGACTCAGGGCTTTTCAGAGCGAAATTCACAGAATTTTCTAACTTTGACACTGTATTCACCTAGTGGGAGCAATGCAAGCGGTTGAGAAGGCAAGGAAAAGGATGTCTCAGAAAGATAAGCTACAAGATCTGCCACCGTACTAGTTAGATCTAAGCTCAATAAAAATGGCAAAGGCAACCTACTTGTCTAAAGAGCAGCTTAAAGAAAACAACACCACGGTTTTCACTGGCAGATTCAAGAGTGAAGAAGGTCACCCGATAGAATTGCAAATGCTACCTAAGGAGGTTTATGATGTAGCTGCAAAGCCAGACACCAAAGAAGCCAATAGAAGGCTGGGGCTTTGTGATTTCTACGACCAAGAGCAATGTGGAGTGGATTTCCAGAAGGCATATAAATTGCTATCCATGATCAAAGAAGATGGATCGGCCCAAATCACGGATCAACAGGGGCAAAAATTTGAAGTGGTGATCACTAAATATATAGTGGCCAAGGCACTGAAGCTGCCTACAGAAGGAATGACAATGCGGGCTAGGGGTAGAAAGAGAGCAGGTTCTTTTACCAAGGATACTGTTGCTGCCATATTTTCTGATCTCATCCTATGACAAGTGGAGGATCCATCTCGCCTCTACCATCAAAATTTCCACTTCTTCTCAAAGAGACCCCCACAGTGCACAACTCCAAACCATGTAGTTGCGACTACTTTCACTCAAGTATTGAAGTCGACAACCAGGCAAGCAATAGATCACGCACAATATGTGCTTACAACACTGAAAGGCATGAAGAAATAAGTAAAGATCACATACCTGGGCGCTCCATAAGTGATAACAAGAATAGCATATCATGCTATTAGAATGGCTGACAGCTTCCCGCCAGCCCCATATCAGAACACATGGATCATTTCAGCTCAACCTTCTCCGTGGACCACTAGATCAACAAAAAGAGTACATAAATTAGTGGAGGAATCTGTAGAAAGGTTCCATGAAGCCCACAACAGTGAAAGCTCTGACAACGAAGAAACCAGGGCAAGGAGGGAAGTAATGAAAAAGAAAGCAGTGGCAGCTCACCAAGAGGAAGACCCCAAAAATGGAGTCCAAGGGAAATAAAGGGACCAAGAACCAAGAACCTAGCAAAGATAATTCCAAAGGATCCCAAAGATTTAATCGAGCGAATGTATGCGGAAGAAAAAGCTTTAAAGATTAAATAATCTCTAGAAGCTCAAAGAAAAGCAGCAGAAGAAATGACTGAGCAGTGAAGACAAGCGGAAGCTGCTCGGAACAAGAAGATCATCCCATGCCAAGTCCATGGTCTTTAGCAATAGATAAATATAATGAAGGTGACGCAACAAAGTAAAAAGAACCTGAGCAACAGGAAGAAGCTAATTTCAAACAACCCAAGGAAGCCAAAACAGCTGAAGCAGGACCTTCTTCTACAATAGCTCAAGCAGAAGCAGTTGAGGCATCCACGAGGCCTCAAGAGCTGGAGCAAGTGATTGATGGTCTACAAGGAGAGCTAGAAGACTGAATGAATGTCATTGAAGATCTTCAAGGGAAGATTAAAGAGCTAAAAAATGAAGCAAAAATACACTAGATTGCAAAGGAGAAACAACAAAAAGAGATGGAAGAGCTAGGAGAGCTCTTGACAAAGTTATCTGATGCATGCAAAAGCAAAGATCAACAACTAACAGAAGTAACCAATGAACTTTTAACCACTAATCTGTCAGTACAAAAGATCCAAGTGCAGCTAGATGTAGCTAATGCCTCCTTGCAGTACTCCGAGCAACAAATCAATGATCAAGAGGCATTTCTAAAGATAAGAGAAAACGCCATTGTAGCCTCAATCAAGGGAACAGATGAAGTCTACAAGACTTTAGAAAAGAGGAACAAAGACCTTGAACTTGAACTGAAGATAGAACAAACTCAATGACGAGACCTTGCATAGATGTGGGTTCAAAGAGAAGAGAAATTGCTCAAGGAAATAGTAGAATTGAAGAGAGTCAATCAGATGCTGAGCAAGGACGTACAGAAACTTAGGAGGAGGCAAGAACCTCTAAACAACCAACCATCGATATACCATCAGTTTCTTCTGGTGATATGGAAACACCATCAGAAGGGCTTGCAAGAGAGTCAGAGTTTCAAGTACCAATCACTGAAGCCGAGCAAGTGCCAATGGTCTAGCTTTCTAAAGCTGAGGAAGATGCACTGAAAGAGCAGATTGTCCAAGAAGAAGATGCTTAATGGAAAGCAGCAATAGATTGGGAGCTGAGAGTTCTCCACTCAGTTAATGTAACTCAGCTCACTCCCAACCAAATCAATGCTCAATGGCATTAGCAATCACTACCCTACCCATTGATAAAGGTGGAGCTACTGCAAGTTAAGGAAAGAATTTATAAGGATATTTAGGCAGAAGGCTCAGACGATATTCACCCCGAATGGAGAAAGAACTGGTTGAATAAGAACTCTACATACCTAATTCTGTTCACAAGAGCACCTGCAGCCATACAAAAGGACCCTACATTTTGTCTTGTACCAAGGGTAAGGACATGGCAGACACATGATGCATTGAAGAAGACGAGGGCAACATGGCTAAATTACCCAAGTCTATCAGCTCCAGAGCAGGGACCAGCAACGAAAGAATACATGGTGAAAACCCTAACGGGCGCCATGAACTTCTTCAAGATCCTCCCTGACCTCTCCTGTGCAATGCTTTGTAAAATCTGCAGAATTCTTCTTACATGCATTCAAGCTTTTCATGAGCCTGAGAAAGCAGGAGCACCATGGATGTATTTCCTCAAAGGAAAGAAAGGTATATGCTATGATTTAAGTGGATAGCCTTCAAAAGAAGTCCTCTACGGCTTCTATGCTAGATGTATGTTTCTACCATCTAGCAATATGTTGGCATTTGAAGAGGAATTCTATACAAGTTTCTTTACATGGCGGATGAAGATATTTGGGCCAGTGATCAACAACCTTACATCAAGGTTTGTTGGCTATTCAGCGATTGAGCTTAAAAACAGAGTCACCATGCACTTTTGCAAGTCCCTGACAAAGAAAGATGAATCAGATATGAAAGAGTCCTACATGTGCTTAAAGACCTCCTCGCCAGCTACCGTCAACTTGAAGACAATATCAATCCATGTAGCTGTGTCAAGGGATGACACAGTCAAAGAGGGGGGGAATGTTAGCAGCAAGCTAACTCGGATAACATTTTTTAGAGCTTTTAATTGTAAAAACACTTATTATTTTGATAACGGGAATGTTGTAACTCCTACTTTCTAGATAAACAATGTAATTGATGAGCCGAGGCTACAAGCTTCCAGATTGTATCAACCTATCTTTAGTTAGAGCTCCCAAATTATTAGTTTTGACCAAAGAAACCTTGGCTAAGATATAAAAGCCAATTTTAGAATTTTTTTGGATAATAGAACACAGCGTGAGCTAACAGCACTTACTTCTCTCCTTCTCGCGCTTCCTACTCCCTTCTCGGTTTTCACATTGCAATGCCATCTATTGCGGCATTGTAACCATAGGTAAGAGCTCTACGCGTTGACGTATACTCTATAGCTTTTGGCGTTTCCGATCCACGGCCTAATTTCATTAAATAGGAATTTAAGCTAGAAAATCATAAAATAAGTATAGGTGGGGTATTGGGGCATCATTGCTAAGCATTTAGATGCATTCTAGGTAAAAACGACTAGGTAAAAAGCAACTAGGTCAAAAACTCACTGCTGCATCTTTGCACTTGACCTAAAGTGAGATTTGAGACCATAAGCATGTGTGATTAGGTCTTATAAACATGTCCTAGAAGTTTCATAACACTTGGATGTCATTTGATGCTGTAACGATCGTGAATTGTTTGCCGATTACCGACTAGCTTTTGGTGATTTCGGTCATTTGAGTGTAGCTTGAGTTAGATGCGAGTTGTCTGTTGTTTTCCAAGATATTGGATGGTTTTGACATGAGTATTATAGTCACCTTAAAGGATGGAGCTAAAGTCAAGGAATTAGTAGATACAAGTGCCAAAATTAACACAGTAAGTGACTCTACTTACAAAAAGGCAACTACCCAAACCTTGGAGTATTGCAGAGTTAAAGTGAAAGCATGTCATAAAGAATTTACTCCACCCTTGGGAATGATCAACCTCAACATCTTTGTGTATGGATCTCCTTTCCCGCACATGTTTATGTGCATTCTAGATGAGCACATGAATGAAGACATAGTACTAAGATTCCATGGATGAAAATGTATAAAGCCATACAAAATTGGGATGCCAAAGTCTTGGAACTTACACTAAAATATGGACTTCAACTCCTGCTTGGTGCTTATTGAAAGCCTTAATTGCTCACTAATTGCACCCTGTTCTGTGAATTGAAAATTCAAGGCTATTTGCTCACAAGCCCAAGCTTGCAGCCCTACTACTTGACTGATATCTGCTTGCAGGCTTGATACCCTTGCTTTGCTCCGCTACTTGGCCCTGGCTGCCTTGGTTTATTGCCCTAACTTGCTTCTGCAGTGAGCTTTACAATCTCGGATTCTCCTCTAGATTCCCTACTTGACAAGGAGGAGGGCTTCACGCACGGGTAGGAGAGAGGATCCGGGGGGGGGGGGGGGTGATCCTGGGCTCTAATACCACTTGTGGATATGGGTGTGCAGGATGTAAGAGAGGGAAGGAGAGAAGGTGGAAGGAGAAGGAGTAGACACAATGTGTTTGGTGGAGCAATGTGAGAAGAACCTTTCTCACTCTCCTTATTGACATTATATCAAAGAATGGAAGAAAGTGGGTGGGCGCCCGGCCATGACCGATCACGGGGCTTGACACCTAACAGACCTGGCTTGGATTTCTAGGGCTTCTAACTGATGTGTTTCTTGAAACAAGAGCTAAGTTTGATGGATTTGCAGCTCCCAGCTCCCCCTTTCTGGGCGATCACTAATGCTTTCTCCATGAGTTGGGCTCAAGATTGTTTGGTTTTGGTTTGATCTCACCTTTTGGGGATGGGAAGGCATGGTTTGTGCTGCTTTATTGATGTTTGACATTTGTAAACCTTGTGCATAGTGTCCTATGTACAAATGTTTCCCCAAGTCAAGCTGATATTGCCTTGATATTGTCTACCCTGTGGGTCTCCTATGACATGAGCTTCTTTGGTTTTAGGACCTAACGCATCATAGGTCCTAGAATCTTGTCTATATCTACATGAATTTTGGTCATAATATATGCTTGTTTGGTCACAACATTGAAGCTTGAATTTTGATGGGTGGTAGTTTGGCTTTGGATAGATTTCTCGGTTCACTCAGGTAATGTCATCCAGCTCTAGAGAGGATGGGCTATAATAGATTCTTTCCTTAGAGATAAACCAACATTCTTGATCTAGCACTAAGCATAATTCTAAGATCTAGTATGTAGGCCTCTCAAACACTTGTCAACTCTTCTCGTATGACTATGCTCTTATTGGGAACCAATTATATCAACGAGGTAAAGATTAACATTTGTGTGTTTGGTGCAATGTGAGAAGAACCTTTCTCACTCTCCTTATTGACATTATATCAAAGAATGGAAGAAAGTGGTGGGCGCCCGCCATGACCGATCACGGGCTTGACACCTAACAGACCTGGCTTGGATTTCTAGGGCTTCTAACTGATGTGTTTCTTGAAACAAGAGCTAAGTTTGATGGATTTGCAGCTCCCAGCTCCCCTTTCTGGGCGATCACTAATGCTTTCTCCATGAGTTGGGCTCAAGATTGTTTGGTTTTGGTTTGATCTCACCTTTTGGGGATGGGAAGGCATGGTTTGTGCTGCTTTATTGATGTTTGACATTTGTAAACCTTGTGCATAGTGTCCTATGTACAAATGTTTCCCCAAGTCAAGCTGATATTGCCTTGATATTGTCTACCCTGTGGGTCTCCTATGACATGAGCTTCTTTGGTTTTAGGACCTAACGCATCATAGGTCCTAGAATCTTGTCTATATCTACATGAATTTTGGTCATAATATATGCTTGTTTGGTCACAACATTGAAGCTTGAATTTTGATGGGTGGTAGTTTGGCTTTGGATAGATTTCTCGGTTCACTCAGGTAATGTCAATCCAGCTCTAGAGAGGATGGGCTATAATAGATTCTTTCCTTAGAGATAAACCAACATTCTTGATCTAGCACTAAGCATAATTCTAAGATCTAGTATGTAGGCCTCTCAAACACTTGTCAACTCTTCTCGTATGACTATGCTCTTATTGGGAACCAATTATATCAACGAGGTAAAGATTAACATTTGTGTGTTTGTGCAAATGAAAACGAGTATATTCCTATTATAGAACAAGCACATGCTGGATTAACTAGAGGTCACTTTTCTAGTGAGACCACCGCAAAAGAAATCTTGATGGCAGGCATATGGTGGCCAACACTTTTTGCAGATGCCAAAGAATATGTTCAGAGGTGTGATGCTTGTCAACGAGAAAAAATGCCAACACGAGTAGACAGCATGCCCTTAAGACCAATGATGGGATCCAGAGCCTTCGCAAAATGGGATATAGATTTTGTGGGACCGATACATCCACCTGCTTATAGAACCAAAACTCAATATATCATTGTAGCTACGGACTATTTGACCAAATGAACAGAGGCTAAAGCGACTCAAAAGAATGATGCCAGAACCACTGTTGCATTCTTATATGAGTATGTATTCGTAAGGTATGGACTGCCAATAGAGATTGTCAGTGATCAGGGAACTCATTTCCTCAATGAGGTAATAAAGTATCTGCTAAATGAGTTTATGGTTATCCATAACAAATCAGCTCCCTATCACCCACAAGCAAACGGACAAGCTGAGCATACGAATAAAATTCTTAGCTCAGTACTGACCAAAGTGGTTAGTTCAGGAAGGACCGACTGGGAAATGAATCTCCATGCTACTCTATGGGCTTATCGAGTTACATTCAAAACAGGTTTAAATGCTACACCCTTTAATCTTGTTTATGGTCTTGATGCCATACTGCCAATAGAATGCATAAAAGCAATATCCCGTCTCGATTTCTTTTATATAGCCTCCCATACGTAGCCGATTACTCGATTAAATCAACTGTGATAGAAAGTGGTGAATCCACTTGAGCTATCGTCATTAATGACATAAATTTTTCTGACCATCTTGGTATCATTTCCACGGAGAACAAATAGGCATCTGGTAGATCATCATCTACCCCTTTAGGTGATTCCCCCGAAACAATCCTGAACAAATGATCTGCTCGTTGATGTGTAGTGACTTTTTTAACAACCACAGTGAAATCGAATTGGAGAAGAATGATGAACCATCTCACTATTCTCTCTGTGCTCCATGGTTTGTTGACCAAATATAACAAAGCTTGGTGGTCCACAAAGAACACAAACTTGTTGGCCAATAGGTAATGTCTATACTTTTTAACGGCATAGATCACTCCTAGTCCTTCTCTTTCAGTGGTGGTGTAATTCTTTTTTGCCATATTTAATTGTGGCTAGCATAGGAAATAGGAAAGTCAATTTTCCCATCTCCTGGTTGGGCTAGTATACAACCAATAGCAAAGTTTTTGAAGCATCTACGTGCACGTGGAATACTTTATCCCAATCGGGTGCTTTCAATATTGTAGTTGAGGTGAGAGCTTTCTTAAGCTTCATGAAGGATTCTTCACATGCCTCAGTCCATTCAAAGTGCGTAATCAATTAGCTATACATGGGTTTTACAATTATGGCATACATGTAGATGAACCGTCGGTAATATCCACAATGTCCCATGAAGGCTTGTACCCCTTTGACTGTTGTTGCTCTAGGCAAATTAGCAATGACATGAATCTTTTCAATATCGGTAGCTATGCCATTTTTAAACACTATATGTCCAAGAATTTTCCCTTGTCTTCCCATGAATGTGCACTTTTTAGGGTGTAAGCAAATCCTGTAAAGTCTACATTTTTCGAATACCTTATTGAGGTGTTCAAAATGGTCAGCTCGGATTGACGAATATACACATAAATCATCTAGAATTTTTGAAGATACTCTTTGAAATCATGGCTCATCAATCACTGAAATGTGGCTGGAGCATTAGTTAACCCAAACTGCATAACCCGATAGGCAAATATACCCCATTCTGTTACAAAAGTAGTTTTATGCTGATCTTTTGGGTCAACCAAAAGTTGATTGTATCCGGAAAAACCATCTAGGAAGCTGTAAGCTTCTTTTCCTGCCACTCGTTCTAAAACGTGCTCCATTATCGAAAGAGGAAAGTTGTCTCTAATGGTAGCTGCATTCACTTTTTTGAGATTAACGCACACTCATAATTTCCCATTCTTCTTAGGTACTACCACAATTGGGGACACCCAATCAGTGTGTTCAATTTCGTAAATGAATTCAACTTCCTTTAGTTTTTCAATTTCTTCTTTGATCTTCCTGGAAAATGTTTTGTTATAAGTGTATGGTCTGTCTACTTGGTTTTGCATCATCGCTCATGGGTATAGTATATTGATAGATTTCTGGATCAACACCCTTGATATCCTTGTAAGACCAAGCAAAGATATCCCGGTATTCCTTTAACAAGCTTAGCAAAAGCTTTTTCTTCTTCTGTTAGGTCATTCGCAATGTAAGCTGGTCTAGGTTTCTTCTCTTGTTCAGCCAAGTCTACCCTTTTTCACACATACATCCATTGTCACTAAGATTTGAGTCCACTCGAATGGTTCAAATAAATGTTCTAGAAAGGGTTCTGGTATGTAGGCTTCGTCTGTACAATCCCTTTCTAAGATACATTCCTCTCGTCTTAAGCTTCCATTTTCTGAAGCTCCACACATCCAAATAGGAGTGTCTTTGTTTAGCCAAGATGGAAGTTTAGTTTCAGCCGAAGAGACTGAATCAAACTCTTGGATGGGTGTTTTCAAGACGTCTCTATAGGTGTGGTCCTTTAGATTGACTCTTGTTATAGATCCCACCTGCTTCAAGTACAGATAGTTGTTTCCCCAATCTTGGATAAGCTGTACCTGTCGCATGAAAGGTCTTCCCAATATGATTTCATAGTTGAGTTTTTTTCCAAAGTCTACTATAAAAAAAGTGTGTTGATATTCAATTCCACAGGAGTTGACTATCACTTTTTCTAGTAGCCCTAATGGTCTTTCAATGTGTCCGTCAGCCAACTATAATTTCATTCGTGTTTGTCTAATGGCTGGCTGTCCCTAGGATTCCCATACTGCTTTAGTTTCTATGGCTATGCCCGCTCCACTATCCAGTATTGCCATGGTTTCAATGTCATTATATTTTACTGGGAGGGTAGTGTTTCCTTCTTCCCCTTCATAATATTCTCCGACCTTGTTCATAGGAACTGATTGTATCTCTTTGTTTTTTGTTTCATTTTTCAAGTTTTCCAGATTCTTAGAGATTAACCCCGTTATCCCCACCTTTTCTAGGGTTTTCTGTAAATCATTCCATAAGTATGGCCTGAGTTTCAACAGTTCTCCCAAAGTAAGAGTGCATTGGATAGGTGTAGACATGATTGCATGAATGTTGTCCACTTCTAGGGTTTGTTTGGCTCTTTTGACTTGAGTGGTTTTACAAATGATAGATTCATCTTCGTTATCTCCCAAGTAAGAAGGTAATGTTTTTAATGTCATTGGTTTAGATATCCCTAAATCCTCTGATCCACAATCCCCGTATAAGGATTGTATATCCATGTTTATATGAGATGGTAGGTTATCCAACCATACTTCCTCTATAGGAGACGACTTTAAAGATAGGCTCCCATCATTGATCTCCCTTACCTTTTCCCATAAGTGTCCTGTTAAGTATGGAGCTTGATTTACCCTTGTAATTTTCTGTGGTAAAAGCGCACATTTGTAAGGCCCCCATTATGAGGAGAAGCCATCGTGCGTGAAGGAAAATCACTCACCGGAAACCAAAAATTTCACGGACAAGAATCAAGGGCAACTTTAAAGGCCTCGGGGGCGGAGGCCCCTGAGACTTTTTTTTTCATCGGAATATTCTTTTTCGCCGGAATATTGTGGCCGGACGGCGGCCAGAAAGTGGTCGGAAAACAACCGGTCGGTTGGCCGGTGGCCGGTAGTCAATGGCCGGTGGTCGGAAGTCAATGGCCGGTGGTCGGTGGCCGAATTCAAAAGCGGACTTGTCTTCTCAAGGGCGGCCACACATGGGTGGATTGGAGGGTCCGATTTGGACTTATTCGCACAAGGGCAGCTACACATGGCTGTCTCTCATAAGACAGGGCAGTCCTTTTGGCCTATAAAAGGAGGCCATTTCTACACACATTTCATAGTGTGAAGTTGATGCAACAAGGTGAGTGTGAGGTGGTGAGAGTGAAGCAAGGCGGGAGCTCCATTAAGGGTATAATCCCTTTGTAAACTACTTCTTGTTTTGAAGTACTAAAGCCATTGAGTGGCTGCTTTCCCGTGGATGTAGCCCACATTGGGTGAACCACGTATATCGTGTGTACTCTCTCTCTCTCTCTCTACTCTATAATCTCGTGTATATAAATCTGTCTCTCTCCATTAAGTAATCTACTCAATTATCTATTTAGCTACGTCTTATTTCCTAACATGTCCTGGCCAATCTTCCTCCATGAATGGAATTCCGTCTAAGGCATCTTCAATGTCTGGCACTATGAGCTCCGGTTCATTTGTTTCAAGGTGGGGTTCTGCCACCACCTCGGATTTTTCTTTCGTTTTTTCTACCGCAAGCTATTCCTTTTTGCAATACTTTCAAGCCTGGGTTCTATTTATCCAGCATTTCCTGCATGATCTTACAAAATTTTGATAAGCTTCCACTTAGCTGCTTCCATGTCTAGGGATGGATAGTTTTTTTCATTTGTTTTCCATGTTTTGGCCTGCTTTAAGTCCTGCTTGGAGGCCTTGCCAAGCAGCATTGAAAGTTGCTCAAATAAAATAGCAACCAAATTGGATCTCTTCAGATTCATCAGTTGTTTAATTTATCAAACCAGAATGGATCCTTCAGATTTCACAGTTGTTTCCTTGAATTCACTTCGAGTTTCTTTCAACTTGTCCTGGGCTAGAATTTTTGCTTTCTCTTCGTTTTAAACCCGTTGTTTTTGTTTTCTCTCCTCATATCATTTGCTTCTGCTCCTTTTGACTCTTTGAGAAGAAAATTTCATGTTCTCCGAATCATTAGAGGAATTGTGTTTCTTTTTATTTGCCTGGGCTCTAGTGATTACCTTGATTGGAACAATCGGTTCGCTCTCTGATGAGCTACTAGGCTGATTTAGACTACGTTGACTACAGTTTTTCTCTTGCTCAAAGGATTCTTAGGACAATCTTCCGGAAAGTGTCCCCCCTTTTTGTAACATTGTACGCAATAGGATTCAATTGGTGTGAGGTTTTTGTCAGGCTCTGGACATTCTTTCTTCCAATGGTCATCAACACCACAGTTATGACAGTTTGCTATTATGGGCTTCATCATGGGTCTTCCCATGGGAGGTCTAACAACTTGATTAGCTACATAATACATTGGTGCGAGCTCTGGTGGAGCATAAGTCATGGTTTCCTCCATTGGTGGTGGTTGTGGGCTATACCAATCTCCCTCTACCATTACTGTAGATGGACTAGACTCTGCATAGGTTGTAACAGGCACTAATGCTTGTTCATCTATGACTCCTTCTGAGTGCATGTACTTTACAGGCACCGCATTATGTCTTGGATAAGGAGGTTGTTGTCCCAATATAGGTTGAGGTCTCTCCATACCCATTGGTGGTCTTTGAACTTGAGCCATATCAGGCGGATATCTGTACATGGGTTGTCCTGGTGGCCTCATGGGCAAGTACTGAACATTCCCATCATACTTTGGTCTGAAGTAGCACTCGTGGGTCTCGTGGTTGGTCCATTTACCCTCGATTGTACACCATTTTTGTGGCCTAATTGGTTGTCCTTGTGGGGATATCCCCTGTCCTGGTCCTCTCATAGGTGTTTTTTGCATATTGTTCATCATGTTATTCATCCTTTTTAGCATATCTTCTATGGCTGAGAGTGGTTCCGCAGCAGCCGTTCCCACTTGTGTTGGTTTTGTGGATGCAATCTTTTCGGTTGGGTTATCCTTAGGGACATCCTCTTCAAAATTGTCTCCTAGGTTGATAGCATCAGACACACATGCCTCTAGGGTTGTATGCTTTTTACTATAGAGTATAGCACGAAGTTCTTTGTTTAGCAATCCCTCCAGAAACAATGATACAAGTCGCTCCTCTGTAGGTATCTCCATCTTTGGGCATCTGGCAATGTATTGTTTCATTTGAGTTGCACAATCCCTAATAGACTCACCATGTTTCTGTTTGAAGTTGTAGATTTGAGCTACCGTATTATGTTTAATCCCCGTTTTAGAACAAGCAGCTACAAATCCTTGAGCCAATGTATTCAAATCCATGATTGACCTTGGTGGAATGTTTTGGAACCATGTCAAAGCTTTTCCTTCTAATGTCATTCCAAACCCCTCGAATTGAGTATGGAAGTCGAATATACACTCTGCTCTTAGCACTTGCTTGAAGCTTGCTAAGTGCTCATATGGATCTCCTGATCCACTATATTTTCGGACCCATTTTTGGAAATCAGCTGGTCTGACACGTCTATTCGGTTCAACTCCAGGTCTTCTGGGAGTTGGTCCTATTCCGAGTCCTTCAAACCAGCTGGCCTTAGTGTCACCCGTTTTTCTACGTGATAAGGTGGTTTTTGGTTTCTTCACATTTCTCTCAGATGATCTCTCATGATGTTCGTCTCTTGGAGTGGTTTCTGGTCCTTGACCCAATATCCAATCCTGAACCCTGGTATTTGGTTTGTTCTACTTCCTCAGGAGTCATCATAGAAAAATTGTTGTTATAACAATCCCTAAACAAGTAAGTTGGTAGATCCGCAGATCCCTTATCTTTGTTTTGAAGATATAGATGATCTTCATGGCCGTTAATTGCCCTGGTCTAGCATGAGAAGTCCACAAAAGAGATTATATGTTTCTATCTTCCCAACAATAGACTCCGATCCTAGGATTATCCGTACTAAGCCGTTTCAAAGGCTTCAAGTCTACTTGATCGTATCCCTTGAATTTCAAAGTTGGCAGTCCTTCTTTTGCTGACATATCTGGGATTATAGTGTTTACTTCTAAGCCCAATTTGTCTATCACATCACGATTTTTAACCTGTACATATTGAGTTCCGTTTCGATCCATGTACATTTTTCCTTGTTTGTTTGCCCTAACCTCTTCCTCGAGCTCAGTCATGATCATCGAAGCGAATAGCATACTCTTCGTTAGGATCCAAGTAAACCTGGGCTCCATGACGATTAGTCTTGTAAAAAGAGAGTATATGCTTATAGCGCATTGTCGTTCCGGTTTCCGAGTGAGTTGAGTAAGAAGACATTTCCGATGTTGAATCTGAAAAAGTGTCCGAGACTTCTTCAGGAATTGTGTGCAAGGAATTGCCGTGATTCACGCTTTCTTCAGTGGATACTCTACTAGTGTTTTCCCTGAATAGGCCTTGATTTCCTATTACACGACAGGATCTAAGGTTCATATAGACGTATGAAGCCCTGGATAGAGTACTCACCTAGGATTGACTTGTCGTCAATGTCCACTTGATTCAATTGCAACTTTCTTTCAAGACACTGATTCCTCGTCTGCAACCTGATTCCTGTACAAAATTTATCAAATTAGCTATTTTTCTATAAGGACACTAGATCTCTTGAGAACTCTAGTGACTGGTCTCTGTATTTCACTTCAATTCGTGCTATGGAAGTCAAAATTTTGACTTTCAAATTCAACTTAGCAAAATCAAAGGTCTAATCTACAATCTGTAAAGTGAGATTATCTCTACCAATTTTGATCCGATTGAACCCAAATTTTTTCTATGGCCTTATATTATGTTGGTCTAACACTGTATAAGCCCAAAGGTCAAAATTGAAGTCTCTGGATGGCAGAAGTAAATAATCACGATTATTTACTTTGTCACTTTTTTCCACTTTTTGGATTGGTTTGGCAAGTATACAACTTGTTATAGCCCTTGGGCAAGTTTCAACAAGTTTGGACAAAATTTGATTAATTTTACCCACTGTTTAGTGTCCGCAGACTTTGATTTCGAGAATCTCGCTCAAGTCTCACTTTTGTGGTCCAAATTTCACCAAAACTGATTTGTGGGATCCAATTGATGTGCTTGACCTTGTGATATACTCAAATTTGCAAAATCGCCAAGTTTTGAAGCAAATGTAAATAATCGTGATTATTTACTCTTGACAATTTTTTGCAAATTTCTGTCCCAACTTTGACACAGATTTGTTAAGCACCTTATGTTAAGGTCACTAACCAATTTTCATCAAGTTTGGACAGTTTTTGGTCAAATGGTCATCAATTATCTGTCCGTAGACTAACTTTGCAATTTTTGTCATAGTTTTCACTCCAGTGATCCAAATCTTACCAAATTTGTTTTGTGGGCTTATTACAACATGATAAAGCTAGTGGTATACCAACTTGGTCAAAAAAGTTTAAAAACAGGCAGAAGTAAATAATCACGATTATTTACTTTTGTCAAAATTTGCAAGTTTTTGGTCAATTGAGCATATACACATGTTTATCGCATCAATATAAGCCTATGAATCAATTTTCAACAAGTTTGGATAAATGTTTCCTCAATTCACACTCAAGATTCAAAAAGTCAGTACAAACTTTATTTTTCACCCAGTTTTTTGTCAGGTTAGTGATCCAAATCTCTTGGGCCTTTACAAAAGTTGTTTGTATACATGCAATGAGTCAATGATACGCCTCTTGGCTAATTTAGAGCAAAAAGTTAATAATCGCGATTATTAACTTGAGGCTTGAAATGAGCACTTTTTTGCAATTTTCTCAAAGACAATCCTTTTATGATGTTTTTTAAGCCCATAAATCAACTCAAAACTTAATTTGGCCTAAAATGTCAAGAAAAAGTAAATAATATGAGTTTTGGTCAACTTCTTGAAATTTTTACCTCGAAGTGTCCTTGAGCTTTCCCACTGGTTCGGACAACTCTTAGGCTTACTCCCCAATTGGATTGAGTGAATTCGAGTCTTTTCGTGCTAATTTCTAGCCGTAGACCTGAAATTCTGCAACTTTACATAACAACTCACACTTGATTATTTAAGAGAGAGTAATGCTATGAAATCCACCTCGGATCCTGCTTATCCTACTCCTAGTTTTCCATGCAATGTGGGTTGTGGAAAGTGTCCACAAACACTCGTTTTCTTGTGTTTTTTATGTTTTTCAGAGTCTTGATCTTAAGATGTGTCTCGTCTACCAATCATTCTCCAAATCCTAATCTAAATCTACAATCCTATAGTCCTAAAGGTACTCAGCAAGTACGATTACTTCCAAGCTACCTCTACACAGCAAAAGACAACAATCTTAAGCTATGCAGTTTCTAAAAGAGAGTTTTGAACTCTAGGCGAACCTAGAGGAAGTTAAAGGACAATTACACAAGACGCTCGTGTTTTTCCCTAGTTTAGGTCTCTTCAATCCCCGACAATGACGCCAAATGTGGGACGTATGTCTAACCTCACCATCCTATCTTATTGCAGTATTAGCGAGAACCACGATTAATTTGTCAAACCATGGGATGAAGCTGACTCGACTAGTGCATAGAGGCTACAAGAGGTTATCAATCTCTTGGAAAACAACTAACAACTCGCATCTAACTCAGGCTACACTCAAGTGACTGAAATCACCAAAAGCCAATCGCTCATCGGCAGGCAAATCACATCCGTTACAACATCAAATGACATCCAAACGCAACGAAACTTCTAGGACAAGTTTATAAGACCTAAGCACACATGCCTATGGCATCAAACCCACTTTAGGTCAAGTTCCAAAATCGCGATTATTAACAACAATGGATTTTTGACCTAGTCATTTTCGACCCAAAATGCATCTAAATGCTTAGCAATGATGTCCCAATACCCCGCCTATGCTTAGTTTTTTATATGAACATGTAAATTCCTAGTTATGATGAAATTAGGCCGCGGGTCGGCGACGCCAAAAGTTACGAAATACTGTGAATGGCTTACGTCAATGCGTAGAGCTCTTACCTGCGGTTGCAATGCAACAAATGCATTCGCAATGTGACAATCGGAGAGGGAGTAGGAAGCGCGAGAAGGAGAGAAGTGAGCGCCGTTAGCTCACCTGTGTATTTCTTATCCAAAAACTTATAAATAACTTACAAAAATTGGCTTTTATATCTTAGCCAAGGTTTTTGGGTGGTCAAAAGTAATAATCTGGAGTTCTACCAAAGCTGGGAATTGAATGGATGATACAATCTGGAAGCTTGTAGCCCCGGCTCATTAATTACAAGGTTTATAAAAAAACAGGAGTTACAATATTCCCAATTTATCAAAATAATAATTGTTTTACAAGGAGAACTCCGAAAAATAGTGTCCACGTTAGCTTGCTGCTAACAAAGGTTTACAAGATCAAGGAAAGCACTACTCACAAAGGCAACCATTCATGTTAAGGATGACATGCAATAGGAGGGGGGGAGTGTTGGAAGAAAGAGGTGCAAGTACCTAAAGACCTAAAGCTGACAAAGAAGATAAAGATTGAGAGAAAATTGCTAAAGAGGTATATAAAAAGCAAAAGAGACAAGTGAAAGAATTGCCAAAGGCAAATAACAAGAAAGAAGCAGAGAATATAGAGATTGTAGAGGCAAGCACATCTCAACCTGATGCAATGAAAGAGATTGAAGAGTATACATAGTTTGCTCATCATGTCAATAAAAAGATGAAGGCTAAAGTGTATGCTTGAGAAAGCAAAATAAAAAAGGTGGAAATCTATAACTAGCACCTAACCAAGTGGTTGGAGGTAGCCAATGCATTTTTGTAAGAGTTCAGTTTTCTTCATGAGAATATCAAGCAAAAATTAAGAGCTTGCAAGAGGCAAACACCAGAAGATGGCCAAGCTCACAACTCTGATCATACTTGTAGAGAAGCTTACATCAACAAGTCAGGGCCAACAAAACAAGACCCAAGAGCTAAATATTATGGTCTTGACACTAATTCTCATGCTCAATAGCTACAAATGCACCCGGATGTTTCCTACATCCACGTGACAAAATCCAAAGCTCAATTAAAGGACTAGAAGGAGTTGTTAGACAAGCTACCATCCTAAATCTGCAAGGCTCTAACCTCACTTAGCAAGACATGGAGAAAAGAAGTAAATATTTGGAAGAAAAACTAAAGCTATAGTATATGCAAAGAAGAGAACCCTCTCTCAGTTTCATGCCCATGGAAGAAGATTAGTAGAAGCAGATTGCCAAGCTTCAAGAAAAGCTATAGGTAGATCAAGTGTAGCTGAAGGAAAAGCAAGAAATCATAGAGGAAGACACCTCTGATCCACAATCACCAAGGAAGATTAGCCCTTACAATTTTAATAATGCATCGAGGAGATTGGAGGTACTATTTCTTTCCCAGATACAACACCACTAGAGCTAGAGGTGGAAATAGGGTCAATAGATAATTTCACACAAAGGCCAAGAAAGCACTCAAAGTGAGTATTGAGCAATAAATAGAGGACATATGGAAAGAGACAATAACTTGGGAGGAATGTACCCTACACTTGGCAACCTAAACTTGGAAAATGTAGCATATGTGACCTCCTAGAAAACCATTGATACATGGCACCAACAATCTCTTCAAACCCTCCAGTGAAGTATGAATTTCTCAAAGTGAAAGAAACACTGATCAAGGTCCAAGCAGTGGACAATGCAATGACACATCCAACCTAGAGGATGTTTTGGTTAGAGAGACATCCAGGTATATGGTATTTTATACACAATCTCCTCCAGAGATCAGGAAAGATCCCACCATCTGCTGAGTGCCACAAGTGAGGAGTTGGGCTAGCCATCAAATTATTTGGAAGAAACATCCAACTAGCTAAATTACCCTAGGCACTCTCCACCAAAATGGAAGGCGCAAAAAAATACATGTTGAAGACACTTTTACATATGCCATAGAAGTCTCAGGAGAATTACAAACTTGGAATGCATTATGTTCATTAAAATAGCCAAGATGATTCTCACATGCATGCAGACATTTCATCAAGCGGAAAAAATAGACGTGCCATGAATGTTCTTCTTAGAAGAAGGCAACTAGGGACTCTGCCATGACCTCTCTTATCAGCCACCTGATGAAGTGCTCTATGGAATCTATGCAAGGTTGATGTTTATACCATCCTATTACATGAAAATTTTTGAAGAACCATTCTACACCAGCTTCTTTACATTCAAGACAAAGATATTTGGCCCAATCATTGGAAATCTACAAGCAAGGTGTGGTGGATAATCATCCATGGAGCTTTAGATGCCCATAGACCTTTACTTTCTCACAGAATGTGACAAGAAGCTCAGAATCAAATATTGTGAATCACTTGAAGCTCTCAAGAAATAGCACACAATTTACAAGCCAGAACACTATCTCACAATATGATGTGTTGCGGATGACCTAAAATCGGAGAAGGGAATGTTAGCAGCAAGATAACAAAGGAGGACATTTTTAAAATCAATTTTGTAATTCCCATTTTTATATAAAAATCCCATCATGTCTAAAGATGTAAATTCAATTAGTTTTTCAAAAATGTAAAGTCGGTAGTTGGGATAGCTTCCACTTTGTAACTACTTGTATCTTATCTCTAGTCCCTTACTACTAAGATTTGAGTCTATATTGACATTTTAAAATATTTGGCTAAGGTATAAAAGGCCAGATTTTGTAAAAAAACCCTCAATGGAGTTTTTGGATAATAATCACATGTACACTCTTTACGTTTTGCGTACTCTCCTACAACCTTCTCTTCTCGTAGCTCCCTCACAGATTGTCCATTTGGAGCAACGTCAATTCCATTATGTTTGCAAATTGAAAGCTCTATGTTACATTGTAAGTTTCTCCTGATCATTTTATTATTTTTTTGTAATTAATCCTCTTCTTAATATGATTGTAACTCAAGTTTTAGGCATCCAAATATCACTTTATGCATAGGAGAGGGCAGCATTGGCAAGCTATAGAATGCATTCAGACATGAATTAGACCTTGACTAGTTTGAGATGTTGTTTTTGTGAAAATGGATTTAATCCCTTGTTAGCACATACCAAATAGATACATATGAGCTCACACAATTTTATGATTCTTTGTTGACTCTAATAGATTATGGGAATACAAATATAGGTCCTAATGAGGCACATGTGCAACCTATATAGGTTTCAAAGGGTGTTTTAGACCAATTATGTTAAGATGCAGATTTACAAGATGTAATTGATGAGGATATGGCTAACTAAAAATGAGAAGGCTAGATGTATGCCAAGATGGCTAGTGCAAACCTTGTGTGGTAGCAAATTTTGGGTGCATCTTTGTCTAGCCATACTCCTTCAATTTTTAAGAATGTGTCTAATGCATCAGATTGAGGATAAAGGAGCTTTAAGACTAGTTAACTCAAGATATATATATATATAGAGCCAATGCTCTTAGTTTCAAATAGGCAAGAGGATGTTTACAAGCAACAACTAATAAGGAAGCATGAGTTATTAGTAAGTACACAATATTCCTCCTACATTATATAGGCAAACCCTGTAACTTGAGAATTTCTCAAAGAATCAATAACATGTCAAGAAAGAAATCCCATTTCACAATAGTGCCTACACTCGTCACACCGAATGGTTAGTGTTTGATCTCAAACACTTGAGTGAATCAAATTCCATGATGGAAAAAAACTTTGATCATCCAACCCCGTGCTTTTTCAACAACCATCTTTTGACTTCATCGCTAGTAGCTCCCGCCTTTTCTTCTTCCCTTATTTCTTTCCTATTGTCTCTCTATTCTTAGTTTTTGCATACATATATCCAAAAGATTTATGTGAGGATGAAATAGGATCCCTTGCATTAAATTCTTCACAAGTGTTTACAAAGCATCACACCATATTTCCTTGCTTATGTGTCCTATCAACTTTGCTTGACCTTCTAACTTTTTAGTTTTTTTACTTTTAACATGTCCATTTCTAGCTCTCCACCTTTCACTGAAGTGCAATTGCTAAGCTCTAGGTGTATTCGAGGCTAAAAATAGTTAGGTCAAATTTGCCCTCTAGATAATAAGCATGATCTTGGCAAGGGGTCAAAAGGAGGATTTGAGGCATGGTATGTGTTTTTAGGCATTGTCTACCATCCTAAAAGTTCCGTCTCATTTGGACTTTGTTTTCTTGGTGATCCATTGGGATGTTTTTTCTTCGTGATCCATTGGGATTTGCTTGCGGTGTCATGGTTAGCATTTGTTGCTTGACATGTAGTTGAGTGTGTTTTGAGTAGATAGGTATTGATTGTGTTTTCCAAGAGACTAAAAATATCTTGTAGCCTCCGTGCACTAGTCGAATCAACTCCGTCCCATGGTATGACATTTATGTTTGAGGTTCTTACTGTCACTACCATAAGATAGCAAAGCTTATCATTTGGGGAGCCCCACATTTTGGCATCGTTGTCGGGATGAGGGGACCTAAACTATGAAAAAACCTCAATGCTCAATAGCATTATCTGAAACTTCTTGTAGGTTTTCTAGAGTACAAAAATAAACTTTTAGAAACCGCACGGTTGAGGTGTGTCTGTTTTGATTGTGCAAATGTGTTTTGACCCTCAGGCTTAGTTTAGGTTTATTTTGAGAGGTTGATGGCTTGGACTATGTCAGAGTTTGAGGATTAATGCTCTTTCTAGAAAGAAAAACAAAGAAAAACAAGTGTTTTTGGACACTTTCCACTACCTTTTTTTTATTTCATTAGGAATAGGGTAAGTAGACATTGAGGAAGGTTTTCAATCTATCTCACCCTCCGAAGTGTCATCAGTGAAGCTGTTTGCAAAAAAAATAGATTTTTTAGGTACAAGAATCTTGAGATGAGCTTGAAAGACCAAAATTAACATTTCTAGTCATCATGAATATTGGAAAAGTTTTAGTAACTTGTTGGTATCAAAAATCTACTTTCAAGAAAAATTTCAGAGTTTGGCCAAAAATGGCCTTATTATCTCCCATGTGATAGATGCATGTAAATGTAATTCTTTTGGCCAAAAGTACTTACACAAGGCTATAAAAGACATGAATGTCATCAAAATTTCAAAAAGGTACAGTTTTTGGCGTATAGATATTAAACACTTTTTTTCCTTAGGCCTAAAATTGAACTTTTTTCATATGGACATCTTGTTTGGGTGAAATTTAAAAACTTTTGTAAAGGCTCAAAAGATTGTGAGTCCATTTGAGTGCAAAACTGAGCCAAAACAACTTTCACTCTGAGCAGACAGGTAACTAAAGGTAACAGCACTCAAAATAGAACAAAATTGATGAGACCTCTTGATAGGTTTGAAAATACCTTGTTTTAAGTGTGTGACTTGAAAATTTTGAAAAAAAGTTGCAAAATTGAGCACCTAGATAATTGGACAATTTTTATCATTTGACAATACTGAAGGGATGCAAGCTCTGGTGGGTGCCAACGGTGAGAAGAAGCCATGGCAAGGATAGAGCATGTGCAGAGCAAGAAAAAAGTAGAACCAGAGAGATGAGAGAAGAGCAGGTCGACACCAAAAAAATGTAACACTTTGTATTGCTTGTATTAGATTTGAAGCCTTTACATATATAAATATCTTTAGCCACACAAACAACATACTAAGTCCACATATAGACTAGAGATGTAATTGCATGCAAAAAGAAATTTTCCACAACCTTGACACACTAATCGGACCATGCCTTGAATACCCAACAATCCCCCCCTCAAGCCCAAACTATAACCCGTACAATTTATTTGACATGGAAATTGCTGAAAATTTATACGCTAAAACAAGACTATGATAGAAAATATATGATTGTATTGACAACAAACATAACCCATAACAAATCTATGACACTGAATGAGGAAAAGTAGTTTTTGAACTCCACATGTTTTGATTGACCAACTCATTGTAGAAAACCTTTGATATGAGTGCTCTTCATCCATGAGGTCACCTTTTGTGTTATTTGAACTAAGAACCGTATTGACAACAAACATAACCCATAACAAATCTATGACACTGAATGAGGAAAAGTAGTTTTTGAACTCCACATGTTTTGATTGACCAACTCATTGTAGAAAACCTTTGATATGAGTGCTCTTCATCCATGAGGTCACCTTTTGTGTTATTTGAACTAAGATACAGCACAAGCATCTTGTTGCCACCAGCTTGAACAATCGCATTTATGAACTTGATCTTCATCTTGATATTTTTCATGGTACGCTTCTTACATGAAAATGTTTGAAACAATAGAGTTGGCACTAATTTCATATGTGCAATAACTTAGAAGAGAAGATGCATATATTTCCATGGAAGCTCCTTGATTTCCCATTGTTGCCTTGTGCCATTGGAGGGAATTTTGAAATACTTGAAGGGCTTGTGAAAATACTCACAATCTCTATTGTTTCTTGGTAGCACTATGATTATAAATATTTTTAAATGCATCAAAACTCGCATCCAATGTTGTAGAAATGTTTTGAAAATGTTGTGAAAGATTGCCTCAATTGAATATTGTATTCTCTGCTACTCTATGCCACCATTAACATGTTTGTTGACTGGAAGAATTCTAAGAGGCTATCTGAGTTGAGTTTGCTATGGATTTCTCTCTAGCATATGGCATTTTGAGAGGGTGTCCCAATACTGCATGCATGTCATCAAGAGCCTTGCCTTGCACTCATAGCTTGCAGTGTTTAAAAAATTTCGTTGAGTAGCTGCAGACGGTGTGTTGAGAGATATAGTAGAATGTGGTTGCAAAACTAGATTAATTGATTCAACTTAGAAAATGTGTACAAAGGACTCATTATATAGATCTGGCCAAGGCAACTCATCTGGCATCATTTATGACATCATAAAAAGGCTCCAAATCAGCTCATCCAACTTGCAAACTCGTGGGTGACCTTTCAAGACACTTTAGGAGTCCATTAACTAACTCTAGGTGAGTCCACACACTCTAGTAATGACCCCCATGGGTACCCACACCCTTGAGTACCGTTTCCACATGATAACACGTGGTTCTATGCCACCTATGCATCCCAGTAGGATAGAGGAGATACACATTAACATAAGACAAAGTCCACAATTCCCGACAACCCTCTCCTTGGGGTTTGGACTATGATAATAGAAAATAGCTACACCAATCCAGGCTGACCATCATCCCCAATCCAGAGGACCATCTTCAATCCAAGAGATAACTGATGATAAACACTCCATCTAGGAGTCCAACACACAACTCTAGTCCAAGAGTCTACAAAAAAAACTTTCATTGCCACAGTTTCATCCTTCCTTTGTCCTCCTCCACTCCTACTTCTTCATCCGACTTTGCTACCGCAATAGCTTGGTGTTGCTACAAACCATGGTTGCTATTGTAGAATATCATGAGTTTTTTTGAATGAAAATGCAAAGCTAAGTAACACTAATGCAAAACAAAAACTAGGACATGTCAATGACAAAGTTAATCACACAATAGAGATATAGTAGAATGTGGTTGCAAAACTAGATTAATTGATTCAACTTAGAAAATGTGTACAAAGGACTCATTATATAGATCTGGCCAAGGCAACTCATCTGGCATCATTTATGACATCATAAAAAGGCTCCAAATCAGCTCATCCAACTTGCAAACTCGTGGGTGACCTTTCAAGACACTTTAGGAGTCCATTAACTAACTCTAGGTGAGTCCACACACTCTAGTAATGACCCCCATGGGTACCCACACCCTTGAGTACCGTTTCCACATGATAACACGTGGTTCTATGCCACCTATGCATCCCAGTAGGATAGAGGAGATACACATTAACATAAGACAAAGTCCACAATTCCCGACAACCCTCCCCTTGGGGTTTGGACTATGATAATAGAAAATAGCTACACCAATCCAGGCTGACCATCATCCCCAATCCAGAGGACCATCTTCAATCCAAGAGATAACTGATGATAAACACTCCAATCTAGGAGTCCAACACACAACTCTAGTCCAAGAGTCTACAAAAAAAACTTTCATTGCCACAGTTTCATCCTTTGTCCTCCTCCACTCCTACTTCTTCATC
Organism: Adiantum capillus-veneris; assembly: GCF_014529385.1. Taxonomy (NCBI): domain Eukaryota; kingdom Viridiplantae; phylum Streptophyta; class Polypodiopsida; order Polypodiales; family Pteridaceae; genus Adiantum; species Adiantum capillus-veneris. The sequence continues at coordinate 12,839,402 of NC_140945.1, forward strand.
CGACTTTGCTACCCGCAATAGCTTGGTGTTGCTACTACCATGGTTGCTATTGTAGATTTATCATGAGTTTTTTTGAATGAAAATGCAAAGCTAAGTAACACTAATGCAAAACAAAAACTAGATGTTGATGCTCCTCCCCTTGAAGAAAGACTTCTCTTTTGTCTCATAGTGCCTTGGAGCGGTCTTTGCGATTGGGTGTTATCCCAATGCCAATGTCTTGACTCCTTACAAGCACATGCAAAATTATCTTGAAGTGTGATTGTGCTCGGTTGTAGAAATTTTAAGCTTTGAAGTACAAAGATTTAATGAGAGAATTTTGATTGAAGCTAGAGAAAATCTTGAAGTTCAAGAGAATTGTTGATACCTTGAGAAGCTTTGAAAGCTCCATGGTTGCCTTTGGGAAGCTTAAACTCCTTTAGCTTTTGAAGTTGCCTTTGAGTAGCCTTGTTGAAGCTTGGAAAGCCCCTTGAATGCTAGATGTGGAGCTTTGAAAATTTGGAAGCACTCAAGAAACTTGAAGTTTGTCTTGAGGTTTGAAGTCTTGGAGCCTTTTGAACACTTTATCCCCTCACTTCTCAGGGCTAGCAGTGCCGCCAGATCACCCCCTTGGGTGGGGACTTAAGAGCCTCTTGGGAGGTGGCCTGCCCGTGGGAGGTGCCCCTTAAAGGGGTAGTGGGCTAGGTAGACCCGATCAAAAGAAAATCAAGTGTGGCTTGTTTGCATGCTGGAACTCAGCCCACCTATGGACCCGCTTGCGGGTATCAAGAGAAATGAAGAGCCAACCATTGAAGGCTTTCTCGGACGACCAGATTGAGAATTTTATGGCTCTAAAGAGAGATCTTCCCAAGGCCTTTCTCCACACAAAGGTGGTTCTTGAAGTATGGATTTGATGAGAGAGTAATTATGACTCCAAAGTAGTTAAAAATCACTTTATGAATGCTCTTAAATGCAAGTACAAACACCTAAGTACTAATTAGTGATTCTTAAAGCTAATTGAGCATCCATCTAGTGAGTAGTGGCCCCAAGAGTCTTTAAACTCAAGAACATACTCATGCTACCTAGTTGAATGCTAATTAGGCATGAGGTATGCAATGGGGAGAGTAGAATAGAGAGGCTAAGGATTTTAATGATGATTAGGAGATGTTAATCACCCTAATAGCTCTAATACCACTTGTAGGGTTACGGTTAAGACTAGCATTCATGGTGTTAACATGCCAATGACAAAGTTAATTACACAATAAAGATAGAGTAGAATGTAGGTACAAAACTAGATTGATTGATTTAACTTAGAAAGTGTGTACAAAGGGCTCATTATGTAGAGCCGGCTAAGGCATCTCATATGGCATCACTGATGACAATCATACAAAGGCTCCAAATCAGCCCACCCAACTTGCAAACTCGTGGGTGACCCTTCAGCCACTTATAGAGTCCATTACTAACTCTAGGTGAGTCCACACCCTCTAGTAATGAACCCACATGGTACCCACACCGGATCTAGGGTAGTAATAGAGTGCTTTTGTGAAATTTCAAGTGATTTGGAAAAGTTTTGACTTGGATAGCCACTAAATTGCATCTGAAACTGCCAAACTCATAAACTACTAGGAGATTGAGCTAAACTTGTCCAAAATTTGTAAAACCTATCAAACATACACTTCACTAGTGGAGACCATCAAAAGTTGAAAATCTTGCAAATTTGGGTATGGAAATAATAAGCGCGGTTATTATATTGGTCTTCAAAATTTCAAAGTTTCCATCAATTGAGCATACCACATGTTAGACCATTGTGTATTGAGCTTATGTTTCAAACTTGGTGTCATTTGGAGCTATTGAGAGCTCATTGTGCCAAATTTTTCTAAAATACAACAATAGTTACAAAAAGGGAGCTAAAAACTTGAAAATTGCTCCAAACCTTGTGAAACTTGCCAAGGGACCTACTCATAGTACGTACAACAATTGGTGCATATCAAGAAACTTTGAAAAAATCTTCATTTTGGGTCAAAAGGTCTTTGTGATAGGTGTAGACTTGAAACTTTGAAAAAATCTCTATTTTGGATCCATACTTGAACAAAAGGGCTTCTTTCACTTTGCAACTCCAATATTCCTCCTCTCTCTTTTCTCTCTCTTCTCTCTCTCTCTCTCTCTCCACCCCCACCCAAGTGTAATTTTTGGTACACATGGTAGTACTCATATTAGAGATAGTCCCAAGAGAAGTGAAAAAATTATTATGAGATATAATCTTCTTTGTGAATTGGATAAGAGGCATTGTTGGTACACGTGATAGTATTCTCCTTAGGGATAGTCTCAAGAGAAGTGAAAAATTTATGATGATCCATAGATTTATGATGAAAAATAATTTTCTTGGTTGCACCATTGTCAACATACAATACATGATCCATAGATTATGCAATGCACAAGAACCACATGTATTAAGGTAAAACTACAAAAAACCAACTTGTGCTATATAGCACAAGCATCATAGCCGATTACAAATTACTTGTTTTGCAAAAATTTGAACAAAGGATGACATTGCTAACATAGTATTGCAAGTAGTGGAAACTGATATTGAAATAAGTCTAGAGCACAATTTTGATAGCTCTAAGATCAAAGAATGTTTCCAAAGGTTATGTTTCCATGCAAACACTCACCAAAAATCACCTCAATTGGAGAATGTGAGCCAAAAGGTTTTTAGAACAGCTACCCTATATGTCAAATATTTCTTAGATCCCAATTGTTGGAAATACGGCTACAAGAGTGCACTCAGCGATGGAGAAGGTGAAGAAGGAACTCAATAGCACTCAATATAGGAAGTAGTATTGTTGAGTGTACCAATAAAAAGATCAGGTTTACCCTACAAGGATGGGTAAATCTAAAAGTTGGGAACCTTGTAACGAGGTGCCCAGGTGGTCCTAAGTGCACTCACACACATTTGTATCATAATATGGTAGCAAGCCCAACATCCTAAAAACTATTCAAAGCAATTTGGACTCTTCGGAATAGTGTCCATAATTCCCCCAAATCTCAAAAACTCTTCAAATTCTACCTCTAGTTGATAATTTAATAAAATTTTGTTCTACCAAAGAATATCTAAAACATGTGCTAAAAACAAAAATGCATCTATAAATGCATAAAGCTCCCAACAAAACAAAAACTAGTGCAAAACCTGTATCTAGCAACCTGTAATTCCTATGTTTGTAGTAAAGGCTGAGAAACTATGTGTAAGTGATGTGCAAACAATATCCCTGTGAGTGTAAAACTCCACCTAAAATGTAAATGCAGAAAATATGCCTCAAGTGAAATAAAATCCTTGACCAAAACTTCAGCAAACCCACCTATGATGTCAATGCCGCTACTCTGCCTCTGAGCAGTGTGCTCAAGAATCCAGGCTCTTGAGAGACCCCAAGCAAAGCCAAAACATACACTCACTCTGAAAGTCACTCACTGTGAGATTAAACAATCCATAGATGTGTGTTGATGTAGGGTAGGCCACCAATGCGGACGATGCCACCAAGTCAATGTCATGCTAAAGATGCTATGAGTTGATGTCGTCTTCTGTCGTCGGATGGAAGTGTCCAACCTCGATGCTGATGTCGGGCTTGCCACTGTGATACTGAAAATGTTTGAGATGTGAAGCCACGCTAGATGATGCTCAATGAAAGCAAAGCTATATTCCGGTGTCACTTCTTTGTGTGTATGTGTTCCACACTCTATGTGACGTGTGTGGGTGTGTGTGTGTTATGTGTGTGTGTGTGTGTGTGTTGCACACTCCCTTACCAAAAAACATCAATATGAAAAGGATGTGATGCAAGTGCCGTTGATGCCAAGCTCAACAAGGTCCCTAGTTTAATGGATTTTTGTTTGAGCACATATCCAAGAAGCTTCACCTTTTTGCTTTTGAAATTGCTAGGGTTAAAGCCTTTTGCCACCTTTTGAAAGCCCAAAGCCTCCAATACTTTTGCTTAAGTTAAGTTTCCCCAAAAGATTCTTCTTAAGAAGAATACTTTGATTTCTTACAAAACTCAGAAGCTAAGGTTTCAAGCTTCACATTTTTTTTCGAAAGCTTCACTTTGCTTATTTTTGAAAGCAATGCACCTTAGCTTCTCTAAGGTTCAAGATTCCCCATTTTCAAAAAGCTTCAAGAAACATTTATGTTTCTCTTGTAGATTTAAGAAAAGCCTTGTCAAAACCAAAAATGGTGCTCCTGGTCTTTTGCATGGAGCTTCACACGTGAAGGGAGGGGTGTCAGGTGGAAGCTGCTACCTTGCTCTAATACCAGTTGAAGGGCATGGTGTGTGCCTATGAATGTGTGTGTAGGAAGGGGAAGAAGAAGACAAGAGTAATTAGGGGACACAACACACCGTGAGAAGTCACTATGTCTTTCCTTTATTGCATATACATATGAAGAGTAAATTAAATTAATGAGTTAGTGTGTAGAGGGTGTTAGTCATGGGAGAGCAACCACGTTCCTTTGCCTTGACACATGAATTGATCAACTAGCAAGCTTTCCACATAGGCAATAGCTACCAAGCAGTCTATGTGTGTCTACACAAGTTTTGGGTAAGTTCTCTACTTGAGAACCACAAATCATATAAATTTCTGTCGACATGTAGAAATGATAGAGTGAGTTGTTTTCAATCCTCACATGGATATTTGCATATAAAGTAGCCGACATGCATTACGGTAGTTGTTGATATATTATGGTTTGGATTCATGAAATTCAAGGTCATGAGTTGCCTCTCTAAGTCAAATCTTGTTGCTTTCATGATCTGTGTGTAAGATCTCCACCTTTCTAACTGTCGGGAATGAACTCAAAAGCTTTAGGAGAAAGCATTGGTCATACAATTAGGTAAAAAACTATCTCAAAAGAAAAAAATAAATGGTATTTTTGAAATCTTAAGCACAGCAAACCCCGCGCTAAAAATTTTCAGAATTAAATTTGGACGAAAACTAACCTTGCTAGTCCTTCCGAAAGATTCAATGTAAATTAAATTATGAAGAAAAATTGAATGGTTGCAGTAATCATTTAAGCATAGACTTTTACTAAGGCCTCCCATATATTTTACAGATATTTACCAGATATTTACCAATTAAGAAAAAAATAGATAAAAAATTAGCAAATTTGATTTTTAAAGCTGACAGGTGATGGGAGGGGTCATCACTGACCTGCCAGGGCATGAATGGTGAGCTATGGGGCTGCCTTGTACTGCCATTTCCAACCTGTGAGTGTCCAGAAACCTATAAATAGGACCCCTTACTTCACAATTTCACATAGACTCGGAGTCCTTGCCATTTCTCTCTCACCTAGAGAGAAATCTACTCAAAATGACTAGAGAGAAAAAAACTCTAGTTGATTATCCGCGGTAATTATCCTAATCCCTTTTTAATTAGCAAAATTATGCTAATTTATCTCTATTTTCTAAATTAATTTTGATTAATTAATAATATTAAACTTATTTATATTCTAAATTACTCTCTTAATTCTTAATATTTTGCTGATAACTTAGATTAAGATTAGTGATATTAATCTAACTAATTATTAAGCCATATTAGGACTGAAAATAATCTTTTTGGTCTTAAATTGAGGGTAATTATAATAATTAAACTTATAATAGTATAAGATAATTATTAGAGCTGTATTAGACTATCATGAAACTAAAAAAATTATGTCTTAATTTTTTGATTAGTTTTTGTAATTAATGAGATAAAAATTAACTATTTCATATCAAAAAATTGATAGAAAACCTACTTAATTAGCTCAAAAAATCTTAAGTTAATTATCACAATTAGTAAATACTCCTAGAAACACAGAGTAAATTACTCATTAACAGATAACTAGTTGAAGTATTTAATTTAAGCTGAAATTAGTTGTTTTTAGCTCAAAATTAAAGGGGGGAAATTAGTAAATCATGTTAGATAATTATAGGCTATTTATTAGAGTTAGTATACATGATGAAAATTCCATGATAATTATCTCAAGGTTAGAAATTAATATAGCTATTTATCTAAGTCAAAATTAGACTAATTCTATCCTTAAATTAAAGCGGGAAATTAGTAAATCATGTTAGAAAATCAGGTTCTATTTATCAAAGTTATTTATATAATGAAAAAGCTGTGATAATTATCTTAAAGTAAGAAAATTAGTATAGATATTTATCTGGCTCAAATTAGATTAGTTTTAACTGAAAATTAAAAGAAAAAATTAGTAAATCATGTTAAATAACTACGTGCTATCTATTAGAGTTAATTTATATGATAAAAAATTTGTGATAATTGTCTTAAGATTAAAAAGTTAATATAGCTATTTTATAAGTCAAACTAGACTAATTTAAACTAAAAATTAAAGGGAAAATTATAAATCATCTTAGATATAGATGTGCTATTTATTATAGCTATTTTACATGATTATAAAACCCGTGATAAATATCTTAAGGTTAGGAAATTGATATAGTTGTTTATTTTAGTCAAATTAGACTAATTCTAGCTGAAAAAGAAAGAGAAAAATTAGATAATTAAGCTAAAAATTAAAGCATAAGTAAGAGAGATTTCATCTGGTACTGAATTCCACTAATTCAATCTTAGGAAATTACTGCATAAAGAAAAAAGATTACTACTAAAGCAAGTCCAACTCCCTACCTTCAGGGAGAGGGACTCAATTTAGAGTGAGATGTCGAAGCATGGTTAGATGCTATGGACGACTTTTTATAGCTACAAGAACTGCTCAGGAAAACCAACAATGTTGGGTATGTTCCGTCTCAGTGGAGATGCCAAAATTTGGTGGAAGAAACACTGCAGAGATAATCCCACAAGTAGTCTATCTTGGGAGAAAATGAAACAAGCAATCAAAGAACGTTATCTCCCTCCTGCACATCAGGCTATCAACATGAACGAATTCTTTGGTCTACGCCAGCTAGGACTCTCTCTGGAGGAGTAAGTTACACAAAATTTGTGTCCTTACGATGCTACGCTCCCCAGATGGCAATGGAGCAGCAGATTGCTTGCTTCTGTCAAGGCCTCAATACCCTTGAGTACACATATCAAAGCCATGAGGCCTACATCAATTCAGGACGCCCTTCTCAGGGCCAAGCCTCTTGCAGCTAAAGGAATCAACTCTACTTGGAATTATAATGGATTTAATAACTTTAGGGGAAGAGTCAGGGGAACTTTCAACCAAGGATATCAACAACGTGGAGTAGCTGCAGCAACGAACTTGGAATAGACCTTCCCAAATGTTAGGTGGTATGGATGCAATCAAATGGGGCACTATAGAAATAACGTCCAGAAGAGAAAAACCCTCGAACTACTACTAGAGCCATTCCTCAAAATCAAGTAGACAATCTAAGAGGAGATAGAAATGGAGGACGAGGCAGAGGAAGAGCAAGAGGAGCCAAATCTAAAGCAATCATGGGAGAACCAACCTTAATGAATGAGGAAGATGAAAGAGCCACTAGCTTGGCCACAATTAGCAATCCTAGAGGTCAGCAACAATAGACAGTTTTGTAAACCACTATAAATCGATAATGAAAAACTTTGACGGTTACTTATATATTACAATGGTACACATTTTTTCCCCACATTACTTAAAGAATCTAAAGTTAAGTTAGCATTCAATCAAGAAATTAAGGGTTGATCTAACAAATGAGAAAGAGGTTCTCGATAGTAAGACAAGAATTTGAATCTTAAGAATGAGATAGCCTTCCTTGAAAAATGACCTAGATATGGAAAGTATTAATGTACGAGACTAATAGGAAGCCAAAAACAACTCTTGGTATGATACTTCTTAAAACCCTTTACATATTGATGGTCAACCAGGTTAGAGCATAGAGGGGGTACCTCTGGTGCAATAGTGGAAGCTTGTGCCGAATGCAGATTGCTCAGATGGCAAGAACATGCCGAGCGCATTCAGATTGGCAAAGCTGAAATACGTGATACTTGTCGAACAATGATTGTTTTGAAAGGTCAGTTAGACCGAGCACGTTCCTGCTGACAAGGTGGATATATGGATCTTTTATAGAATGGATTTAACTTGGTTTTTGAGATGATACAATTGGTTTGTAAAGGTTTTTAAGATGGGCTCAACATTGAGAGTTCCTTGGGGAAAATTGAGTAGCAAGTAATTAGTATTACTAAATTAAGGAATTACGGAATCTCCAACGAGATTATATGTTTGAAGCTAGAGAGAGCTCTTAGAAACAAAGTATTCAGGAACTCTTGGTAAAGTTGAAATATTATCCCACTAAATATGCCACTTGGGAAGGTGAACTTCTCTTCTCAAAGACTATCCCAATTTCGGTTAAGATGAGGACATCTCAAATTCTTAAGTTGGGGGTGATTGTAAGGTCTCCACCTTTCTAGCTGTCGCGAATGAATTCAAAAGCTTTAGGAGAAATCATTGGTCATACAATCAGGTAAAAACACTATCTCAAAATTAAAAAAAAAAGGTATTTTTAATCTTAAGCACAACAAACCCCGGACTAGAAATTTTTAGAATTATATTCGAACAAAAACTGACCCCGCTAGTCCTTCTAGAAGATTCAATGTAAATTAAATATGAAGAAAAATTGAATGGTTGCAGTCATCATTTAAGCATAGACTTTTACTAAGGCCTCCCACATATTTACATATATTTACCAGTTATTTTACCAATTAACAAAAAAATAGGTCAAAATTTAGCAGATTTGATTTTGAAAGCTGGCAGGTGATGGGAGGGGTCGTCACTAACCTGTGAGGGACATGAATAGTAGCAAGGGATGCTAGGTGAGTTATGAGGTTGCCTTGGGATGCAAGCTACTGCTATTTCTAGCCTGTGAGTGCACAGAAACCTATAAATAGAACCCCTTCCTCCACAATTTCCCACAGACTCAGAGTCCTTGCCATTTCTCTCTCACCTAAAGAGAACTCTACTCAAAAATGACTAGAGAGAAAAAAACTCTAGTTGATTATCCACGGTAATTATCCTAATCCCTTTTTAATTAGAAAAATTATGTTAATTTATCTCTATTTTCTTAATTAAGAATATTAAACTTATTTACAATCTTAATTACTCTCTTAATTCTTAATATTTTGCTAATTACTTAGATTAAGATTAGGGATACTAATCTAACTAATTATTAAGCCATAGTATGGCTAAAATTAATCTTTTTGGTCTTTAATTAGGATAATCATACTAATTAAACTTAGATTAGTGTAAGATAATTATCAAAGATAGATTAAACTATCAAGAACCTGCAAAATTTATCTCTTAATTTTTTGATCAATTTTTGTAGTTAATGAGGCAGACATTAGTTGTTTTATATTAAAACATTGATGGGAAATCTACTTAATTTAACTATTACACTTAGAAAATATTATTAGGAACACGGGGTAAATTACTCATTAGCAGCTAACTAGTTTAAGTATTAATTTAAGCTGAAATTAGTTGTTTTTAGATAAAAATTAAAGGAAAAAATTAGTAAATCATGTTAGATAGTTATGTGCTATTTTTTAGAGTTAGTTTACATGATGAAAAAGCTGTGATAATAATCTCAAGGTTAGAAAATTAATATAGTTATTTATCTAAGTCAAACTAAACTAGTTTTAACTAAAATTAAAGGGGAAAATTAGTAAATCATGTTAGATGATTAGGTGCTATTTATCAGAGTTATTTTACATGATTAAAAACCTGGGATAATTATCTTAAGATTAGGAAATTGATGTATCTATTTATCTAAGTCAAATTAGATTAATTCTAGCTAGAAAAGAAAGAGAAAAATTAGAATAAATTGAAAAATTATATAAATACATACCAAACATGAAAAATATCATTATCTACTTGTGATAATTATACCATAGTTAATTAGTCAGTTTAGGAAATTATAATTGACCAAAAGTTCTATTTTTTGCTAAAGATTAATTTAAAATAAATAGACTTTGCGGTCAAAAGTTTCTAGGAAAATTACAGTAAGTGTAAACGAGTGATATAAAGTTGAGGAAATGAAATTTTTAAGAGAAAATAAATATAATAAATATTAAGCTCAAAATAAGTAGATTCCAAGCTTAAAATTCGATGGAGAAATTAGGAAAAATATGTATAAATTTATAAGAGAATTAGGGGAGCTTAGAAAACCCTTAAGGAAGTTACATTAAAGATACCTTGTCAATATAAGCAATTAAGAAACTACAAGGTCAAGAAATTACCCTCTAGGATTATAGATTCAACCTTAATTCGGTTAGAAGAAGAATTAGATTGAATACGAAGGTTAAGTCTAGCTTTTGGATGATTTACCTAATGATAAGATGTCCTTTTTTATAAAGATAAGAAGTCATGGCACCAAAAAGGATCCAAGTCAATCCTCAATTTGATGATGAGGGTAGTATTTCTAAAAGAGCTAGAACGTCGCACGACGACGAGGCCAGGCCTAGTAATAGGCCTACTGATGAGGGCCCCGACGCTACAACAAATGCCTGATTATTCTCAGGTCAGTTTTTATTATAATTTAAGTATTGAATAAATTCAAGTTCTTCTTTAAGTAATAACATTGCATACGTAAAAGAGCATGTAAGGAATTAGGAAAGGTAAAATTGGCTTAAAAATAGAAGGGATATTCCAGGAAACCAACGTATGCTTGTTTGTAAATTAGGAAAGAAATGTTTGGATTAGCGTGGATTGAACCAGGAAAGATATATTTGATCATGCTTAACACAGCTTGTCGCAAGACACCTCTGACTCCTTGGTATATGTATATTTTGATGAATAATGATGGCTTTCCAACCACGGATAAGTCGATTACCCCCATGAATGATGAGTTTCTACTCCGTGTCATGTCTTGATGTTTCTAAATAAGTTAGGATACTGTTTTGTTCCTAGGGGAGCCGCCAGGTTGTATGGGCAATTGGTTTGGTGTATGGGCACCCCGAACCTTGGGTGGGGGTTTATCCATCCCAGATTGTGAACAAGGAATGGGTGTCGTTTTTCATTCTTAGGTGGTCTTGAGACAAGAAGAGTATTGGCCATGGTTATTATGGAGAATGTTCTGATTGACAGTACCATGTCTTAAGTTTAAAGATGTTTGTTTGCTAAAAGAATGCTTTTCAATGCTATTTTTAATACTTGATTGAAGGAATTACTGTGACGGAAAGCTAAAAGAAACCATTATTTTAAATGTTAAAACAATGTGATAGTAATTAGAAAACAAAAGTCATGTGTGAGTGTGGGGTGGTAAGTGGGGATTGACTAAGGTTGTAAATCATGAATGGGTGGACTTGATTAGTCAGGTAACTATCCATCCCTGCGCACTAAAAACGTTTAGAAAACTTCTTTACTAGGAAGAGGATTCCACCAGTGGTTGCAGCTCCCCTCACATCTGTTAGGGAGGAAAAAGCGTTCATTGAGGATACCTTAACCCAACTTGTGGAAGTTATAGGGCCGAAATAGTTTTGGACTTTTAATATGTTGTCCCCTTTTCGTTGTGAGACAGGACTAGGTCTTCTTCTAGGGCTATAAACCCAAGCCATTGTGAATGGTAAAGGTCTATTCCTTGGATTTTTCTTGTTTAGAGACTCTGGTTTTTATTAGTCCTAGAGACCTGCCAAGGACCCCATCCCAATTTTGGTAATGGTGGGTTGGGGATCTTACACTGTGTCTGTCAAAGCCATGCAACAGTGCAACCAAAAAAGTTTGTCAACAATGAAAGCAGTCAGAGAAAAGCAACATCCTTATAGCCTCCAATTGGAGCTCCTTTATCACTCTAAGACAATAAAGGTAATCACTTAGTTTTAAGAAATTCCAACCATAGCATTCACATATCATGGAAATAATCCATGTACATATCTTATAAAGTCATTGATAGAGTGATCGTTAGCTTATTGGCACCCCCAAACTGTCAAATACAAATCGGTTTTGACTTCATCTCATTCTAAGAAATTGGCAACGAAGAGTATATTAGATCTCCTTTTTTGTAGGCTCACTCGAGGTGCACTTTTGGAATAGTTGCAAAATAACCAAAAGCCTCAAGGTAAAGCTCTACTATCTAAGGAGTACCTACTAAGTCCTCTTCCTTGTTGGGGTGTATGCTAGGTAGCCATGGGAACCACCCCCTATTCACTTACTCTCTAATGAATATAGGGAGAGAAAGTGAGAGTTGACTACAACTCTCACTTTCCTACTCCACTAACCCCAAACTGTTGTGTCTCCTACTTCATCCCCTTCCGCCTTCTCTCCTTCGATCTCTTGCACTAACTACACCATATCTCCAATCCTCAAAAATGGTATCAATGCCCGGGCGGATCCTGTCTACACACTGCATGTGCATGCCTTCTAGTCGAGAAGGAATCAAGAGAGCAAAGGAAGAATATGCATGTGAAATGGGAGCTCTATAGAGATCAGTAAGCAATGACAGCAGGTACTTAGCTTAGGCTTTTGCAAGGCAAGGTGCATCAAGCAGAGCAGGTTGGAGCCAAAGACACCAAGCGAGCAAACAAGCTTGAGCACTGGAAATTGGGCAACAAAACTAACGACCTCAAGCAAAAACCGAATGCACAAAATCAAGCAAGTTGCAATCAAAGCTCGTAGCAAGGCAAAGCATCAAGAGAAGGGAGCAATTGGGGCAGAAAAACCGAAAGCAAGAATCGGGAAGCAAGTTGAAGGCTTGAATCGAAACTCTTAAAGAATCAAGCAGGGGAATGTGTGGTGCACAACACACACACACGCATACACAATCAATCATCCCAAACAGGAGAATCAATAGTAAATCCGAGAAGCAAGGAAATGAACCAAGCTTGAAGCTCATAAAGGCAAGCAGAATCGGGTAATTGATCTTGAGCAATTGAGGGATTGACCAAGGAGAGTAGTGGGCAGCGCTAGCTTGCGAGCAGTCTCGGGCCATATACACACACACATAGCTTGGAGTCGGGCTCGTCAGACCCACTAGTAGAAATTTGTAGAGAGATTTTTTTTTTCCTCTTGACTTATGCAACATTGATTGTGTGCATTGCATACGTAAAAGAGCATGTAAGGAATTAGGAAAGGTAAAATTGGCTTAAAAATAGAAGGGATATTCTAGGAAACCAACGTATGCTTGTTTGTAAATTAGGAAAGAAATGTTTGGATTAGCGTGGATTGAACCAGGAAAGATATATTTGATCATGCTTAACACAGCTTGTCGCAAGACACCTCTGACTCCTTGGTATATGTATATTTTGATGAATAATGATGGCTTTCCAACCACGGATAAGTCGATTACCCCCATGACACTGACATGTGCAAGAGCGGATCGACTAGCTCTTGGCTAGTCCCAGATATCGCATCCGTTTTGCCATTCTTTGATGGCACGTCACACCTAATTTCTGACAAGACGCCGATTTTTCTACAAACGACCATCTTCTTGCATACGACTATGCTTGCAATGTTCACGGGTAAGGTGACTCTACCACAGAGGAGTGACACCAATTTCACTCTACGTCACAGTTTTTGGCTATGACTCTCTTGGTGGCTACTCGACTAGCGCATTCTCGTCCGACAGCGGAAATTGGCATCAACATTCCCATATCGACACTGGACATGCAAGTTACAGGGGGCTTTTGAGCCCGTTTACACACAGTTTCTCCAAGTTTCTAGACACTTATAGGCACAATGCCTTTTAGGCAATTTTGGTAGTCATTTTGACAATAGTATCTCTGCAAACAGATGCATGTTTGCCAGAGGGTTTCGTATGTGAAACTCAAAAGCCAACGAGGGTAGAATTGGTTTCTAGACTTAAAAAGGCACTCTATGGCCTCAAGCAAGGTTCAAGGTAGTCATACCAAAAATTCGACAAATTCATGCAGTCTCAAGGCTACATAGGAGTCAAAAGGATCATTGCTTATACACGAGAAAGTTGAACGATGGTTCTTTAATCATCTTGATCTTGTATGTAGATGATAAGGGAAATCAGAGATCAATCACTTGAAAGAGATTCTAAGCACTCAGTTCTCCCTGAAAGACTTGGGAAATGCCTATCACTTTCTTGATATGCGCATCAAGAGAGATAAGCAACATGGAATTTCTTGAATTGTCTCAAGAAAAGTACATCCACAAGATCTTGCAATGTTTTAGTATGCAGGGGGGAAGTTATTGAGTACCCCAATGCAAGCATACTTAAAACTCAGCAATGAAAATTTTCCCAAGTTAGATGCTGAGAAAGAGGAAATGGTGAAAGTGCCATATTCTTCAACATTTGGCAGTTTGATGTACGCTATGGTAGCCACAAGACCAGACATTGCACATGGAGTTGGAGTGGTTATTAGGTACATGTCAAACCCTGGCAAGAAGCATTGGGAAGCAGTGAAGAAAATCCTCAAATACGTGAAGGATATAGGTAGCAAGTGTTTACATCTATTGCATCTATTGTGGGTTACACAAATGCGGACCATGTGGGTTGTGTGGATAATAGAAGATCCACATATGTCTATGTGTTCATGTTTGTTGGAGCGGCTATCTCTTGGAGATCGTGTCTCCAAGATTGCATGTCTTCATCTACCACTGAGGCAGAGTATGTTGTTGTGTCTATCGCCAGCAAGGAAGCCATATGGTTAGCTCATTTAGTGGGATTTGGGCATTCACAAGGTTCCAGTACTGCATTGTGATAGTCAGAGTGCCATTTCTTTGGCAAAGAATCCGGTGTTTCACTCAAAGTCGAGGCACATAGAGGTCAGATACCATGTCATACGAGATGTATTGGCTCGTAAGCGCATTGAGCTTGTCAAGGTTCACACTGACAACAACCCCACAGATGATCTCACCAAGAGCCTAGCCTCGGAGCAATTTACACACTACATAGAGCTTATGGGTGTAGGATGAAGCCTAAACAATGATTCATCAACTTTGTATAGACTAACTCAATGGACACCACTATTGGCCACTCCAACCTTCAAGTGGGAGGTTGTTGGGGTGTAGGCCAGGTGGCCATGGGAACCACTGGGAGAATAAACGAGAACAAGAGTTAGAATACATACATGTGCTTATGTCTATCTCAGCACGGGACCAAAGTCAATGGGTCCAAATGAGAGATGGCGTGTCAAAGAGCAATGCATTAGGAAATTTCAGAGGTCATTTGGAGGGCCATATGAAGAGAGAGAATAATAGAGCGCGTCCAATGAGCACGAAGGCTACGTTACGTAGGAAAGTACGTGGAAAGACTCAAAAAATAGGAAAATAGCATAAACCTTTCACGAATCTAGGATTGTAGCATCGTAATTTCCTTCCTTTTACCGAGCTTTTAGGTGCTTGCATGTGGTCCCACTTCTGATATTCTCTTATGGTCATTAACGTACTGGAGGGTGACCATTAAGCCCGCACAAGATATTGGAATTCTAAAACACTTTCCCTCCATTAGAATGCTTTCAAAGTGAATCTCCCTCCACTAAAACTTTTCTCTGAGAGCTATGGCTTCCACGTCTTCTCGCCCAAGAAGCTCCAGGTGTTTACTGTCTCTCACACCAACAACCAACAGCTGCACTTTGCCTAGAAGGCCAAGTAGTAGAATATCCTCAATTACAATATCAACTTCAATAAGTGCAGAGAACCAATGGGTTGGACAAAGGATAAACAAAGGTTCATGGGTCCTCATGCAACCAAGAAGACCCAAGAGGTCTAGTGGTATCAACGTTTACCGCTCAGCATGGAAGGCCAGAGTGTTGGATTTCAAAGTTGAAATCGGCAAAAAATCTGTAAAGGAAGTACTTGTTCAGCATGTGTTTACCCATCCAGAGGTGATAGCAAACGGTGGAAATGTATCAGATATACATCAACCACGTTGCAATTGTAAGTACTCTTGACATGTGAACTTACTGATACTCTCATTATAACTTTTCTTATATATTTTGCAATGTTTCTCCCGCTTGTTATGAGCAATGTCTCCATTCTTCACAGCTCAATTACATTAGATTTTTCATTTTTACTTATTGATAATCTTAGTTTAACTCTTCTTATATATATTGCAGATGTTTATCCCTCTTCTTATGAGCAATGGGAGCCTGTGGAGTGCATAATAGGCCTCTTCCATGTTGTTCATGCCCACATTGGTTCTCTACAGTATTCAGGGAGGAACAGCAAAAGACTGATGGCTGATGAGGAATATTTTTTTATGACCACTTCTACCAACTCAGCTCAGGGAATAAGAATGGCATGTTGGTGAAAGTGCCTCTACCAACCGATTGGAACACTGTGGACTGGCCAGTTCCCGAGGAAACAATGGTGGAGGCAATGCGAAGTAAGCTCTACAAGGATATACAAAGGTCTCTACGTAGATCTATTCCCACCAAACTGGTTAGAATTGCAAAATTTTGTCCTGTTGCACTCTTCATAGAGTTGTTTCATAGCTACAACATCCGTGTTACGAAAACTATGTTCATGTGCAAGTCATTTCAGCAGTCATCCTGTGACAAACTTCTTGACAGAGGATGGTATGCAAAGGAAGAGATTGGTTTACGGTGCGAGTCGCGCTTGATACTCTAGTTGTCAAGTACATATTGCAAGCCAATCCTGCAAGCCAATCACTGTTACTCTCGTTTTGGTATATGCGATCACAAATGCTCAATGGTAAGTACATTCCTATGGACCAGGTTTCTGCAGGTTTGGAAGATAATCCTGCTGTGGATGTGGAAGTGATTGATAAAGAGCATGGCCTACTGTTGGTGGTTACAATAAGGGAGCTATGCAGTCTTCAGCATTTACGGCATGACATAATTGAAGAGTCAATGGACAAGGACCTATCAGATTTTTCCTTTTTCCTAGCTGGCCGTAAGGTGATGCGGCGAAGGAAAAAAGATATTTTGTGCAAAGAGTTGGATGGTCGGGTTGAAGTAGTGTCAATGTAACAGATATTTTTGTGAACCCAAGTGTATACAAATGAATTTCAATACATGAAGTTTATTGAGCTCATTTATCAATTGTGCCCTTTGAAAAAGTGTGCTTGAAATACATTTCTTTACCATGTCAAATCTCTCTCTCTCTCTCTCTCTCTCTCTCTCTCTCTCTCTCTCTCTCTCTCTCAATGTTAGACAAGACAAAGACATGATAGAAGAGTCATCTTAATTCATTAGAAAGTACAAACTAGTCCGTGAACAATGGACTGAGATACAATTTCTGTAAGTATGGAATCAGAATGTCTTCAAGGTAAAAATCAAAAGTATAGACTAACTCAATGGACACCACTATTGGCCACTCCAACCTTCAAGTGGGAGGTTGTTGGGGTGTAGGCCAGGTGGCCATGGGAACCACTGGGAGAATAAACGAGAACAAGAGTTAGAATACATACATGTGCTTATGTCTATCTCAGCACGGGACCAAAGTCAATGGGTCCAAATGAGAGATGGCGTGTCAAAGAGCAATGCATTAGGAAATTTCAGAGGTCATTTGGAGGCCATATGAAGAGAGAGAATAATAGAGCGCGTCCAATGAGCACGAAGGCTACGTTACGTAGGAAAGTACGTGGAAAGACTCAAAAAATAGGAAAATAGCATAAACCTTTCACGAATCTAGGATTGTAGCATCGTAATTTCCTTCCTTTTACCGAGCTTTTAGGTGCTTGCATGTGGTCCCACTTCTGATATTCTCTTATGGTCATTAACGTACTGGAGGGTGACCATTAAGCCCGCACAAGATATTGGAATTCTAAAACACTTTCCCTCCATTAGAATGCTTTCAAAGTGAATCTCCCTCCACTAAAACTTTTCTCTGAGAGCTATGGCTTCCACGTCTTCTCGCCCAAGAAGCTCCAGGTGTTTACTGTCTCTCACACCAACAACCAACAGCTGCACTTTGCCTAGAAGGCCAAGTAGTAGAATATCCTCAATTACAATATCAACTTCAATAAGTGCAGAGAACCAATGGGTTGGACAAAGGATAAACAAAGGTTCATGGGTCCTCATGCAACCAAGAAGACCCAAGAGGTCTAGTGGTATCAACGTTTAACGCTCAGCATGGAAGGCCAGAGTGTTGGATTTCAAAGTTGAAATCGGCAAAAGATCTGTAAAGGAAGTACTTGTTCAGCATGTGTTTACCCATCCAGAGGTGATAGAAAACGGTGGAAATGTATCAGATATACATCAACCACGTTGCAATTGTAAGTACTCTTGACATGTGAACTTACTGATACTCTCATTATAACTTTTCTTATATATTTTGCAATGTTTCTCCCGCTTGTTATGAGCAATGTCTCCATTCTTCACAGCTCAATTACATTAGATTTTTCATTTTTACTTATTGATAATCTTAGTTTAACTCTTCTTATATATATTGCAGATGTTTATCCCTCTTCTTATGAGCAATGGGAGCCTGTGGAGTGCATAATAGGCCTCTTCCATGTTGTTCATGCCCACATTGGTTCTCTACAGTATTCAGGGAGGAACAGCAAAAGACTGGCTGATGAGGGAATATTTTTTTATGACCACTTCTACCAACTCAGCTCAGGGAATAAGAATGGCATGTTGGTGAAAGTGCCTCTACCAACCGATTGGAACACTGTGGACTGGCCAGTTCCCGAGGAAACAATGGTGGAGGCAATGCGAAGTAAGCTCTACAAGGATATACAAAGGTCTCTACGTAGATCTATTCCCACCAAACTGGTTAGAATTGCAAAATTTTGTCCTGTTGCACTCTTCATAGAGTTGTTTCATAGCTACAACATCCGTGTTACGAAAACTATGTTCATGTGCAAGTCATTTCAGCAGTCATCCTGTGACAAACTTCTTGACAGAGGATGGTATGCAAAGGAAGAGATTGGTTTACGGTGCGAGGTCGCGCTTGATACTCTAGTTGTCAAGTACATGATTGCAAGCCAATCACTGTTACTCTCGTTTTGGTATATGCAATCACAAATGCTCAATGGTAAGTACATTCCTATGGACCAGGTTTCTGCAGGTTTGGAAGATAATCCTGCTGTGGATGTGGAAGTGATTGATAAAGAGCATGGCCTACTGTTGGTGGTTACAATAAGGGAGCTATGCAGTCTTCAGCATTTACGGCATGACATAATTGAAGAGTCAATGGACAAGGACCTATCAGATTTTTCCTTTTTCCTAGCTGGCCGTAAGGTGATGCGGCGAAGGAAAAAAGATATTTTGTGCAAAGAGTTGGATGGTCGGGTTGAAGTAGTGTCAATGTAACAGATATTTTTGTGAACCCAAGTGTATACAAATGACTTTCAATACATGAAGTTTATTGAGCTCATTTATCAATTGTGCCCTTTGAAAAAGTGTGCTTGAAATACATTTCTTTACCATGTCAAATCTCTCTCTCTCTCTCTCTCTCTCTCTCTCTTCTCTCTCTCTCTCTCTCTCTCTCTCTCTCTCTCTCTCTCTCTCTCAATGTTAGACAAGACAAAGACATGATAGAAGAGTCATCTTAATTCATTAGAAAGTACAAACTCGTCCGTGAACAATGGACTGAGATACAATTTCTGTAAGTATGGAATCAGAATGTCTTCAAGGTAAAAATCAAAGGAATGCCCCTCGAAAGAAGGTGGTGAGATAGTTGTTCCCGGCGGATTTAGTTCTCCCTTTTCAGGAGTATCATCAATCAGTAGTGTATTAGTTGCATCAAAGGGTACACCGATTTGGCTAAACGGTTTGTACAAAAGAGGTAAGTGTGGTTTTTTAGGGTGGTAGTGGCCCTCAATGGTAACGCATTTTCTTTGATCATACAAAAAGGCAAAATCTGACGTGTGAGCGTCGCATACACTGCAACTATTGTAACTAGTGGCGACAAGTTTTGCCTTTGCATTGAAGACCATATGGCAACTCTGAAGCGCGGAAGAAGAAACTGAATAAATTCCTTGGTTCCTGGACAAACAACACATGACTCGACAAGTTCCCATCCGAAACGTTTGCAAATCCTCAAAGGGTTCTGTGTCACCGAGAGGCACCCGCATCAGCAGCAATCCATTGACGTCCAAGATAATCACCTCTGTAAAAGTTGACAAGTACATATAAGTAGTTAGAAGCTGAACATATTTTGCCATACTTGAATAGACATTACCGGAACAACCGTATCTATAGGTAGCAAGGGTCCATACTGGGTCTCTGTAGTGTTGATGTCGTTGTTGCTCTCCTCTACTTTAGCTTCATCATTCACATCTTCATAGTATCATTCACATCTTCATCAAGGGTCTCTCCCATGGCTCTTTCTACCTCATTCAAGGTTTCCTCCAAGGTCTTTTCCTTTCCCTCGGTTGACCGGCTTGCCTCATACATCCTTGCCTGATCCATATCAGTTTGCTCATCCCTAGGCTTGCTTTCCTCATCCATATCCTTTTGCTCATCTATAGGCCTGCTTTCCTCATCTTGGGTTTCAGCCATAGGCTCTTTTGGCTCCTCCACTGGCTGACTTGGCTCTTTCATTGTCTCCTCTGGTTGTACACTAGCACCTTCCATATGCTCATTTGACCTTTCCTCATCCTCAGCTCTTTCATCTTCTGCTGATATGACCCCCTCGGCCCGTTATGATTCCACTGTATCGGATGTAGGGGTTTGTCGTGGTGGCACGTTATGTATTGTTAGATCAATAGTGCGGTCATCCAAGCCGCTATCTTTAAGCTCTCTGGGGCTAGACATAGTAAGCAGGTGTTGTATTAAACTTACCCGGTATCTTTGCAAATAATCATATGTGTAGTTTTTTAAAGCACTCTGCAAAATTGAAAGACCACATGGTGAGAATTCTTTTATAAACTAAACCAAAACTAACTGAATGCATTGCCAAATGGGTACCTTAGTCATGAAAGGTTTTAATGCAAAGCAGGACATATTCTGCATGGAGAAGACATCTCCAGCCGCAAGAATTTTCATCGGTTTGATTTGGGACAGGACGTACATCTTTGATTGGGGCCTTGTATAGTTCATACCTTCCACATAGCTTGCCATAGGCAAGCAACAACCTCTTTATACAACTGCACAAAGCAATGTCAAGATGTTAGCATGAGGCTTCAAATTTACATGGATATCTATAAGAAACACTTTTTGATACAAAAAACTTACAGCCTAATTTTAGGGTGGGTTCCTTTTATTGAATTGAACATCCACACTGCTAGTTGGTCAACATCAAGGCATATGAGACTCCAGTGATGGTTGTTCTCATATGGAAAGATGATGACAGTAACTTCCAGAATAGCACAGTGGAGAAACCAACTCTCAAAGGTCCCAGATGGACTGTTCTTTTGTCTAATAATCACTGACATTTGTGGATCAAGAAGAAACACCTCTGTGTGGGTGTGCAGTGGGAGTTGACTTTTGATCAGGCTGCAGAGACTTTACCTGAGTTAGCAAACCTATTACCTAAGTTTTCAAAGCTAGCAAGATAGTAACACTTACTTAAGACAAGCATAGATAATTGTGTCTGAAATCTGAGCATCTGGATTCTACAATAAATTAATGTCCACTTTTTCCAGAGCTAGCTTTCTAGCTCCATCTACAAATGGTATCTCTGCAAGCAAACCATCCTTCATTGAAAGTAGAGTTTCTCGATTGCTTGCCTCTATGGACAGGGTCACATTGCATTTTGTTTGCCTCTGGGACT